>NC_134405.1:134259708-134884708 GCF_038048845.1 Mixophyes fleayi | reverse complement strand
TGGTCTTATCCTCCGTTGCTGCTTGGCTGGATCCTGGAATGTTGGGCTCCTGTTTGGATAAGAGATAATTATTCACGTTTTGAAAAGTTGAGCAGTGAGTGAAGAATCTAGGCCTCCCTCCCCACAACCAGACAGACATTAAATCAGTAGCTTTTTCTGTTTAATAAACACCCAATCAGCTCCAGAATGTAATTAATAGCATTTAAGTGTAATGTCTATTTTCCTCCATATAGCCCCGACATAAAATTAATAGCACCCCCATGTTTAATAATTAGGCCTCCTTCCCCCTAACCAGCCAACAATAAATTAAAAGCCTCCTTCTCACCAATCAATCCCCTATAATAAATTAATAACATTTAATAACATTCCCATTTAATAAACAAACATATCCCCCCCCATCAGCCCAGACATTAAATTGATAACCTCTACATTTAACAAACAGACCGATTTAACCCCTCACTATCCCCGACATTAAATTATTAACATTCCCATGTAATACACATGTCTATTTCCCCACCAGCCCCACAATCAAATTACCTCAAATTTCCTCACATTTACTAGAGATTATTATTGCAAATTAATATTTTACTGATTTATTTTTTATATTACTTATGTTTTTATAATATGTATCATACTATAAAAAAAACCTCCCTTCTCTCCACCCTCCTGCCCTCTGAAATCTCCAGCATCCTCTTCTCATCAGCCCCCTCTTGTCTCCTGCCCCCCTTCTCATTAGCCCTGTCTTCTCATCAGCCCCTTCTAGTCTCCAGTCCCCCTTTCTCCTCAGTCCCCTCTTGTCTCCTGCCCCCCTTCTCAGCCCCGTCTTCTCATCAGCCCCCTCTTATCTCCTGCCCCCCTTCTCATCAGCCCCGTTTTATCTCCTGCCCCCCTTCTCATCAGCCCCTTCTAGTCTCCAGTCCCACTTTCTCATCAGCCCCCCTCTTCTCATCATCCCCCTCTAGTCTCCAGCCACCTCTTCTCATCAGCCCCTTCTAGTCTCCAGCCACCCCTTCTCATCAGCCCCTTCTAGTCTCCAGCCACCCCTTCTCATCAGCCCCCTCTAGTCTCCAGTCCCCCCTTCTCAAAAGCCCCCCTTCTCATCAGCCCCATCTTCTCATCAGCTCCCCCTTTCTCATCAGCTCCCCCTTCTCACCATCCCACTGTAATTTACTTACCTGAGCTCTCTTTTTCCTCCTCCTTCTACCTGCGTCGTCTGTGCTGGCTCCTCAAAGCAGCTCCTGTGTTCTGGGCCGCCCGTAACTACTATACTAACTATTGAAAGAGAGCTGGCGCATCGACTCTCTCTCACTGCAGCGTCCTGACTTCTTTTTTTTCACTTTAGGACGCTGCAGTGAGAGAGCCGATGCGCCGGCTCTCTTTCAACAGTTAGTATAGTAGGTGCAGGCGGGCGGGTATGGCGGCCCGAAATGTACAATGGACGACCGGCTCGGGTGCCTCATGCCCCCCTGCCCCCCGTGCCCCCGCCTGCCACTGGTTTCCAGTGTCCCCAAGAAGATGAAACAGGAAATGGGAGTTTTATACTTGCGTTAAATCTTTTTTCATTGTGGGGCACTCTGCCCTTTAAGCTCAAGTTCTATACCCCAAGTTTTCTAGTGTCACCCAATGGATTTAGAGAAAAGGATTTAACGTAAGTTTATATTCCCGCTATTTATTTAAACATGGTGTTGCTCATGATCTAGATATATCTGAGCATGTAATCAGATGATCCTAAATCACACCATCTCTTTTCTTATCATAGGATTTGTGGTGACACAGTTGGTAACTTCTTGTGGTTCAGATGGACACTCCATGGCATTGACGGAGAGTGGAGAGGTGTTCAGTTGGGGAGATGGAGATTATGGTAAATTGGGACATGGAAATAGTGACCGTCAAAGGAGACCAAGACAAATTGAGGCATTACAAGGAGAGGAGGTGGTGCAGGTATGTTCAAATAATAACAATGTGACATAGTCCAGGATAGTTAAGAGCATTGCTTCTGTTTGTTTTAGTTATAGAAATCATTTTACAAAGCATGATATGAGCAGTGAGTATACATGCTATACATATTATTTATAAGGTTTGTGTGGTATTAGGGGTGACATAGTGGGGGCTGGTCACTGCAACTTGTAAAAAGTGTAAATATGCTTTTTGTGGAATTTAGACATTTTACTATAATTGGACCCTCAGAATATTATTCTTCATTGAACCTCCCATGTAACAGTTTTATTTTGTTTAAGACACTGTTTTGTTTAGTTCCTGTTTAACAGTGATCTGCCTTTCAAAATCACAATGTGGATTGTGTGGGAGAGAGAGTGCTTATGGAGTTTGATTTTCCTCAATATAAGAATTTGAAGTCAAATTTGACCTGGTCCACCTAAGCTTTACTTAATGCACCAGTGCTATGGCTGTCTGGGGGTTAAATATACAGATAAAATAAGTGCGTCTGGTATAAATGTAGAATCTGCAATCTTTTTTGTTGTTGTTTTTACACTGATAAACATTTTAAAACGTATCAAACCCATCTGTATGTATTTAAAGCTCACTCTGGTGGTCCAGTGAGGATTAGGGCAGATCTGACCATGTTATGCTGAGGTGCCAGAGCTTCCCCCATCCCTGGTACTCAATGTGTATCTGTTGGGTTCCAGCCGTGTTGGGCTCCCTTCTCTCAAGTGCTGGAAACAGTAGATGGCAGCACTGGGACCAACACACAGTAGCTCTATGCAGGGTTTGATTGGACAATTTTTCTCTAAGGAGCAAATCAGTATTGTCAATCTCGAAGGGCACTGGCTGTGGCAGCAGTTGGCCTACAGCTATGAGGTCTGGGTCCTAACCTCCTGGAGTCATATACGGCATGAAGGGGGCAGCAGAGCTCCGGGATCCAAGTCCTGGTAGGATTTTTTACAGGAAATGAAATGGCCCCAATTAGATACCATTTCCCCCCACCCCACCACAAACTGAGTGCAGTGTTAATGTAAGGTATGTAATAGGTCCATGGTGATTTCCATGGAAGATATTGATATTGATCTGGCCTAGTCATTTACCTGTTTCATGTAATTTTACTTGGCTTTACTTGCACTGGAAATTTTGGCACAGCAATTTTTGTATTCACGAGCCATAAAACAAAATGCTTTAAAACAGATGCCCTGAGGGTTCTCCCCTTCTGTTTTATATGGTGTGATTGGTTTAAAAACAACCCAAAAGAAAGACACAAACAATCCACATCCCCTTATTTTCTAAAATGAATATGAACATCAAGGAGAAATACTGTTTATATAGTAACCCGCTCTCTTTGCTTCAATAGTTCTCTATATTATTCATTATGGAACAGCTACATGAAGTAACGTACAGAGAGTTATTACCACATATAAATTATTATGTATTAGCCTCCAGGCATATTGTATATGGTTACTGGATGTTATAACATCTGTTTATGTTTACCAACTTGTGTTCTGAACCAAACTCCAGATGTCATGTGGCTTCAAACATTCAGCGGTAGTGACAGCAGATGGAAAGCTGTTTACATTTGGAAATGGAGATTATGGTCGACTAGGATTGGGGAACACATCCAATAAGAAACTGCCAGAGCGGGTCACAGCACTTGAGGGGTTTCACATTGGACAGGTAACATAATAAGAATCATTTAACTACTACTTATCTCATTACTGACTGTTATCCATAGTAGAACTTTATAAAAAAAAATTGTGGGGGAGGGAGTTTTTTTTATTATTATTATTGGGTAACATATCTTTCAGCATATTGTTTGCTATATTACAATGAAATGTAACACTACAACAGGTATTCAAACAGTAATTAAGCCAATTTCACTGACAACCATATATTAATATATGTAAATATTAATGGTGAATGACTTTAATGGCATATTACACTGAAATTAAATGTTACTTACTGTAAATCAATACATAGTTGCATACCTGTTCTTGTTGGGTAAGACAGTGGCACACTAGTGCCAGAGACACATGCATTGATAACAAGTTATTGCTTGTTTTTAATACCAGACTGCATTTTTATTTTTATATATTTTGTTGCATGTTTGTAACATTCTTTTCCCAAGGAGGGCATTGTTCCAGTCTAAGGCTGTTTTTTATTGCACTAGTTTGCCAAGAAAGTATGATGACTGATCCACCTCAATTTATTAAATGCAAATATGTAGAGAAATAGGATTCTTTACAGTGCCACCTATATCCATATTTTTATGTCTAACAAAGTTGTCATTTTACATTTAAATATGGTGTGTTTTATCATTAAACACAAGAATTAATACATTATTATTAAAAGCCTCTATAGTGTCCATTTATTATAAATGTCTAGCAATTGCTCAGAGTTTTCTTGTGTTAGTAAATATGGTAGAACTTCATTGTGCACTGTGGCTTATGAAAACTTTGGTCTTCATGCTACATTTCGATATTATTTCTATATTGGCACTAGACAGAATAATTAGATAATTCAATGCCAATATGCACTTTATTACAAGTCAGAGTATGAAATATACATACAGGATCCCTGAAATTATTACCAGTTATTATCCAGTTTTCACTAAAAGCTAAAAAAAATATGGCTTCTTACTGATTTGACCTGTCGGGAAAAATTCTGAAAAAAGATTCAGGCATTCCTCAATCAGCTTTTTGATTTCCTGTTATCATCTTGCAGGTGGCCTGTGGACTGAATCATACAATAGTCGTGTCGGCTGATGGCTTATTAGTCTGGGCTTTTGGAGATGGTGATTATGGGAAACTTGGTCTAGGAAACTCCACTGCTAAATCTTCACCACAGGTGACACAATAAGGGTGTATATTTAGTGCTGTATTCTCTGTTCTGCCTACATGGAATTTGATTATTTTATCAAAAGGGCTTCATGAGGTTGATTAAAATTGTTAACCATGTAGTGTTCACCGGTGAGAATTCAATAGGTTACCATTTATTCTATATAACTATAATGTAAAAGGAGTAGGAAACCAAGAGGACAGGGCTCCAATCGGGCCTCTCAAAAAGGTGATTTGTATAGCTAATGCAAATGTTTCCTAAAACATAAAACAATTTATATAAGTAAATATAAGTTTTATTATAATCTTTAATAAACAAAATATATAACAAAATAATTTTATCAATGTATTTAAAAGCAATAAAATATCTGCTACTACATATCATACCACTATATAAATGGGTAATATATCTGTACAAAATGTCGTTGTTAATTTATGGAATAATGACGTGTGTGAGTATATTTAATTATAGCAAATACAGATTTATATTTTTGCATTTCCCTAGTTGTCAAGGAAACGTATATGTGATAACTGTTAAGAAGACTTATGTACGTCTTTAATGTTCTTCTGAACCTCCCAAATGTGTGGAAAATAGAGGCTAACACAGGCCCTTTGTTCTGATCTTAATTTGTTTGGTGCTTGTTAATATTTTTATATATATCTGTTGTCTTTCAAATTTAATTATGTTTTTCTGTGCTATGCATGCTTATCATTTTATTGTCTACTGCACATGTCTATATCCTACAAATGTAGGGTAATGTTTAAGAATGTTTTTTGCATTTATTCTAATGGTTAGTAAAAAAAAAAAAACCTGCGCTGTCGTGAGAGAACATCTATCAAAATATCATCCAACAAGTTACATTACTCTCTAACTCTAATAATATAAATCATCCATGATAAATGATCAATCATTTTCTCCTACATCCTCTCTGGGGAACATTGCTACCTCAGGATTGAGGTAAGGGTGCAGGAGCTGGGCACTTAAGGCTTAACATTTTGAAGAGTGAAGCTCTTTCCCTCTCTCCCAAACACACTGATCCTCATTTTCAATGGCTTTTGCCTTGAGAAAGTTGAAACTCCAGCAAATTGTGCGTCAGTGTTTCCCAGAGTTGTCCCCCTTTCAGCTTCCTTTATTCTATAATCCTTAATATCAAATATATTTACTAACATTATGTATGAAGGGTAATAGTCAGACAGGCTAAATCAGTTCGGTGGTAGTCTCTTCGCCGATGCTGATAAATCCGACGCTGAGGACACCTACAAAAGAAAACCGATTTGAGAAGAAAACGACAAGAATATACACAGACTTACCTGATCAGCGACTGTCCACATATTCGTTCCTAGCAGAACACTGTCAGGAGGTTCTTACGAATGCACAGGTGTCCGGTAGTAGTGTATGACGTCAGTGCCCCTCAATTAATTTTTATTTAAATCGGCAATGTCTGGACCCCTCTCAACAGTTAACCTGCGTGGTCCCGACATTGCCGCTATAAATAAAAATTCATTGAGGGCGCACTGACGTCATACACTACTACCAGACACCTGTGTATTCGTAAGAGCCTCCTGTCAGTGTTCTGCTAGGAACGAATATGTGGACAGTCGCTGATCAGGTAAGTCTGTGTATATTCTTGTCGTTTTCTTCTCAAATCGGTTTTCTTTTGTAGGTGTCCTCCGCGTCTGTTTTATCAGCATCGGCAACGCGTACCCCACCCAATCAGTTAGCCATTGTATGTATGAATCAGCGGGACTCAAAAGGATATGATCTATTAGCAGACGCATTATGATGTCTAAAACTCATCTCCCTGGAGACATGCCTATTTCTCAGGTGGTGATTGAGAGCAGACAACTTGATCAAGGGCCGCCCATTTTCCATCCTCTTGGCTGGACCATTGTAATGATGGATGCCAGTCTTCAGGGATTGTAATGACGGATGCCAGTCTTCAGGGATGTGGCGGTGAAGTTGCACCTTCATTTCCAGGGTCTTCTGTCCTGAGATGAAACGTAGCTCCCTATCAACTTTATGGAGCTCATAGCAGTAATGAACGAATGAACAGGAGCCCAGTTGGTACTGAGAATCAAGCATTTCCACCTTCTGTCGTATAACATCATTGCTGCGACATATATAAAGCATCAGGGAGGAACCAAGAGCTCCCTAGCAATGAAAGAGCCTTTCAGAATCTTGACATGTGGAATGCTTTCTGCCAGCGATCTAGGCAGTGCCCATTTTAGGGGGGAGATCGGGAGTCAGTTATCCTGAGCTGGCACTCCATTCTCCCAGAAGAGTGATGTCTTCATGTGAAGGTATTTGGTCTTCTGGTGCAGAGATGATGTTAGACGGAGGTGGACATGATTGCATCCTGGCACAATAATAAGGTGATCACATTCTTCTTTAGGACTAGGGATCCATTAGCAGCATTTGTGGATGCTATGATGGTACTTGAGAACTTTAGCTTGGTCTATCTCTTCCCGCCAATACTGATGCACCTTAATGTGCTCAAGAAGGCCAAGAGAGAAAGAATTCTGATCATCCTTGTGGCTACAGATTGGCCATGAAGAGCCTCTTACACCGACCTTCTAAGGAGAGTAGCAGCAGAGCCAGGATGTTGACTTCCTCTGTGGGGTCATTTTCTGCTGCATGGACTGTTCCTTCACATGGACCTTAATCATCTGGCTTTAATGGTATGGCTGTTAAAGCCAAGATCTTGAGAGCCAAGTGTTTCCTGAGGGAGCTATTCAGACTATGTTTAAAGAAAAGTCTCTGCTTTGTCTGTGTATTTTCAGAAGAAGTTGGCCCTGATTCTGGTGGTCCAGATTTTCTTACAGGGGGTTTTACATATCCAGCCTCCCTATTTTCCTCCTATGGCGCAATGGGATCTTAACTTGATTCTTTCGGTTCTTCAGCTTCCCCCATTTGATCCTTTTTGGAGGCGATTGACTTGAGCTACTAGACTTTGCATCTAGCCATTTCTTCGGCTAGACTGGTTTCCGAATTGGGGCCCTGTCTGTCCTGCAGGTCCCCTTTTTTGTTTTTTCACAACAGGTTAGTCTTGTGCGTATCTCCATAATTTTAAACCTAAGGTGGTGTCACATTTCCACCATAATCAGGAGATAGTGATTCCCTTGTTAAGGGGGTCCACTTCCTCAGGTTACTAGAAACAGCTGGTTTTCCTGGATGTAGTCAGAGTGCTTATGATTTACCTGGACAGGACTTCAGTGGTTCGAAGGACTGGCTCCTTGCCGGTTTTATTTGACGTGCAGAAGCATGGCTGGCTGGCATCTAAGCAGACTTTAGCCAGATTGATCAGGTCTACTGTTCAGTAGACTTACTTTAGTTACAGTCAGCCAGAACTAGAGAGCTTCTTGAACACTGCACCACACGGCAACTATGTCGAACAGTCACCTTATTCTCTCCACACATTTAGCAGATTTTACCATTTTCATGTTGTTGTTTTTTGTCCAGTGATTTTAGCTTTGCACGACCAATTTTTCTTTCAGTTTTGTCTGAGCGTACCCTTCCCTAGGGGCAGATTTGGAACAGTGTCCCCCAGATAGAGTGTAGTAGAAAAGAGAATTTTTGTACTTTCCCTTAAATCCATTTTTCAGAATCCATCTGGGGTACACTGCACTCTCACCCTTTTATACCCAGTGTTCAGTTCTGTTTTTATTTGGATTGCATGTTTGGTTACTTTTCATGTATTACCCTATCTTTTGGGGCTTTGTAGGTTGTGAACTGCATGTGGGCAAAGTGCTTAGACATGCTTTCCTTAGTCCTTCCTCCACAATTAGTATGCAAGGCACAGGATAACAAAAACAAGGCTGCCCGTTAGATTGTGGATACTACAGAAAAGTATTTACAATTTATTAAATTGTATGTGTTCATATCAATAACATGTGAGACCAAAGCTTGATAAAATGCAGTATGTCAGAAGCAATATCTCTCACTACCTGCAGGAGTTGATCCAGAGGTACTATATGGCACTACCGCAAACGCCAAATTCATCTAATTCTTTATTGACACTAGTACTGTATAGCACCACAACAAATGCTTCTAGTTCTTTATTGGTACCAGTAATGCGTAGCACCTACATAGATGACAGATTCTAGTAGTTCATTATTAACACCAAAATGTGTAGCAGAAAATATTTTTTTATTATTGTTGCAGTACCGTGTTAGCCAGAAAAATATATGTGATGTTAAATACTTTTGTGTCCAAAATATTATAGGAGTGATACCTTTATTGGCTAACCCAAAAAAAATATTATATTTGCTAGCTTTCAAAGCACAGAGGCCCCTTCATCAATCAAGTTTACAAATGAATGACTGAGAAAAAGACACAACATTTGAGAGCTGTTACATCAAGACATTTCAAGAAATTTGTACAGGGGGGGGAGGGGGGATACATCATCAAGATAAGCTAAAGTAATAAAAAGGAGGTTTTCGTTCTGGATGGAAGAGTATAAGTCCAATGAGTTCAGAGGTCTGCACTCTGCTGTGGGGTGTGAAGTGTGACTTAAGAACTCAATCTAACACCTGGATTTATGACCCTCTACATGGACACACTTCACACCCCACAGCATAGTGCAGACCTCTGAACTCATAGGACTTTTACTCTTCCATCCACAGCGAAAACCTCCTTTTTATTACTTTATCTTATCTTGACTGTACAAATGTCTTGATGTAACAACTCTTAAATGTTGTGCCTTTTTCTCAGTCATTCATATGTAAACTTGACTGATAAAGGGGCCTCTGTGCTCTGAAAGCTAGCAAATATAATTATTTTTTTTGGTTAGCCAATAAAGGTATCACTCCTATAATACTTTTGTCTTTTTTGACATGAAAGTATTTAACATCACGTAGATTAACACCATTAATCTATAGACCCAGCATAAATTCCAGATTCCACCATCTCTTTAGTGACACAAGTAACATATTACACCACATTTGCCAAATTCCCCTTAATGTTTATGCCAATATTTTATAGCACCACCACAAATTCCATATTCTATCAGCTCTTTATTGGTACCAGTAATGTATACCACCAACATAAATGCCATATTCTAGTAGCTTTTTCTTGGCACCAGTAATATGAAACACCAACATAAATGGCAGATGCACAGAATAATGTAGCCATATATTTTCAACTGTTAAAATTTTTAAATGCAGCAGTCAAATGCATATCATTTTCATAACAAATTAGTAAACTCTATTTAATCTACTAAATGTTCTAACTGTCTGCAAATGTATTATTGTAGTAAGGATGTGTGGAAGGTAAATACTTATTTGAATTCAAGTGAACATTTAAAGAAAAAATATGGCAGTGTATTATTCCCAAAATTCGCTCATTCCCAGAAGATTTGGATTCTATCATAATGAATTCTCTAATCGTTGAATAGTTTTGTTTTATGTTTTTTTTTTTCGTTTAGAAAGTAGACATTCTGTGTGGGATCGGTATTAAGAAGGTGGCTTGTGGGACGCAGTTTTCGGTCGCACTGACAAAGGATGGACATGTTTACACTTTTGGTCAAGGTGAGTATTGTGACACTCAATATTACCATACTAATTATTTAGTAGAACAGTACTCCCCTTCCCACCCAGATCCACTTATCGAATATCTAATCAGCTTATCCTCCATTTTCACACCTTTCTGTATTACCTTATCCCATTACAGACCGTCTGATTGGTTTGCCTGAAGGTCGAGCTCGGAATCACAATCGTCCTCAGCTGGTTCCTGGTCTCTTGGGCATCTTTATCGAAGACATCGCAGTGGGAGCGGAACACACATTGGCTCTCTCGTCGGCTGGTGAAGTGTATGCTTGGGGGAGTAACTCTGAGGGGCAGGTTAGTGCTGAGATGTTTGCATATTCAACCAGTGGTTTACTTTGTTTCTTGTCAAGATTTTATTTAAAGCAGGTATGCCTTCTTTTAACAGAATATATTTACATAACTACTTTATAACATTATCCCACAGGACCAAAGAGTAAAGCTAGGTACACACTACAGAAATTTCGACCAACTTTTCATGCCGAGCGATTTTACATGCGATCGATGTTCCGATCGCTCGCTTCATGGACTGCATACACACTAGCCTTGTTTAGGACGATAAAGGGAAGAGCGGACGTCCCTTTAGCGACTTTTTACAGCCATGTTGTCGTTAGCAATTATTTAAATTTCGTACACACTGCAGCGACATTTGCGGGAAATGTACGAGATACCAGAGACATTAGCATAAAGGGGCAGAGCTTTCACTATAGTTAACGCCCAAAACAGCATAAAAACAGAAGGCTACACTGTCTCTTCATTCATTCCTATTTGTAAACCTACAATGGCTACAGAAGAACAAGAACAAGCAACTGCACTTCTCCTGCTTGCTGTGGCAAGAAGAATGATGGTACGGAACCAAAGAGAAAGAAGGAGAAAGAATAGATCTTGTTGGAGCAAAGATTGGTTCAAGAGGAGAGACAAGTATCGGAGGATTGTCGTGGATCGTTCGGAAGTTTATACACACTACACAGCGGAAACGAGATTGGAACGAAAATATTAAACAGTACGACCAACCAAATGAGGCGACAATCGTCTATTTGGGCAGACTTTTGACCATCGTGTCACCGCACACACTGACCCGACTTTTGAACGAGCGGTTGTATGTCGGCTGTTTGAGCCGATTATTGGACGAAAACAGTGTAGTGTGTACCCAGCATTATGGACAACAGCTAACCCTAGGAATTCTGGGTAGAGCGATGTAAATTGCTCCTTTTTTGTCTTTTTTGGTCAATCATGCTTCCAGAACTTCTGCCTTTTATAGTTTGGATACAGCAAGAGATGAAACATCATTAATCCAACTAGTTTACAACTGTTTAGAATTTATTGGCGCTCACTGGAGCAAAATGGATTGATGGTTTATGTGGTGTAGGGCTTGGAGACTACCTTAACAGTTAACTAATGCTGGTTGTTATAAGAATACTCTTAATGCTTTATTTATAGATATGTTCATTTATTTTTGCAAGAAAGGAAAAGATGATTGACTTATTCTCATGTGTAGCTGCAGCCACAGAGAAAAGAATCAGAAAAATAGGGAATTCCGCAGCGCTGTACAGAGAAATCATTCACATCCCTGCCCCATTGGAGCTTACAGTCTAAATTCCCTAGCGCGCGCGCGCACACACACACACACACACACACACACACACACACACACACACACACACACACACACACACACACACACACTAGGGTCAATTTGATTGCAGCCAATTAACCTACTAGTATATTTTTTGGGGAGTGTGGGAGGAAACCCACGCAAAAACGGGGAGAACATACAAACTCCACACAGATAAGGCCATGGTCGGGAATTGAACTCCTAACCCCAGTGCTGTGAGGCAGAAGTGCTAACCACTTAGCCACCGTGCTGCCCATTTGTCTATTGCAGGTAGAGGACCTTTTAAGCCAATTCTTCTGGTTGTATCAGTGGATCCCAGTAGCATTACTGTCATTGGATCATGAGAGCCACCAAAGAGATTAATGATTGGGGATGGTTCTGACTCTCATACATAATATTTTTCCATGAGCTTCCCTGTTTTCAAGGCTTAGTCTATACCTGACACATCTTGCATTCACTAATAACATTTGTGGCCATGTGGACAGGCTCACAATTCACATGCCCTTTAAATCCCATGTCCTTGGTGCAACCTAGACCACGCTTCCTTTTGTAAGGGTTAATCATGCTGTCAGGGCTAGCTTTGTGGTTGATCCTGTTTGCTGGAGTTAGCAGATACCATGCACAGTCCCTTTTGTTATGGTCTGTGTTCTCCTGTGTATTTTCTCAGCTAACTATGGCCATATAATGACAACCTCAAATGTAGTTCTGCAGGTGCTAGAGGAATAGGAATTTCTTGAACATTAATTAGTCTCCTATGAATATCACCATAAGAAAATTAGGTTTTGTGCACTCGGGTGAGAATCTTGTAAAGGACAATTTTTTGTTCAGCAGTTTGAAATCACTTTATATCTCTCTAAAAAAAATCAGTTTGCAACATTCTCTAGAGGAGCCGTTACTGTGATAAGGAAAAATCAATGCCAGGTATCACATCGAATGAAACATCTGACGCATTTTCCCATGTATTTATGGATTCATTAGAGGAGACGTTATTGTGATTGTTAGGCTGCCGGGCTGATAACGAACTTGCAGAACAGATGACAGAGGTCTTCACCTATAGCACCTGCCTTTCCCGTAGAGCTTTATGCGCTCACAGGTACTCTGATGCCCCCAAGACTTAACTCCTAGCGTAGTGCAAGTTCGTTAACACCGCAGCGGCGGGCCAGAGGAGACTGAGTAGATGGTAACGGATGGTCAGACGTAAGCCGAGGTCAGGGGTCACAAGTGGGTAGAATGGTCAAATAACACGCCAAAGGGTCATGCTCACAGGCAAACAGCGACGTCCAGAATACACAGGCAAGCAGGCAGGGTCTAAGGTACAGGCAAGGGTAACAACAGCAGATCAGACAAATAGATATCCTAGAGCAGGTCAGCACAGGACTGGGACGCTATAACCAGCAGGGAGACTAAGCCCTCCCTGCCTTAAATACTGAATGTAGCCAATCAGGGCCTTGCCCTGCAACCAGCCCCCAGGCACTGCCTAATAAATTAATGAAGAGTAATCAGCCCACAGGCTGTTTTAATTCACTGCGCTCACGCTCGGCTGCCCTGCATTGCCGGGATGCGGCGCTGAGGTGTTTAGCGTCCGGCCGTTGCCCTAGCAACGGTCGGCCCGGAAGTGACGTCCCGGCCGTCTCCTTGACGACCGGGACACCAGGCAGAGAAGGGAGCAAGCTGCTATGGACACCGCCGCGGCTCGTATTAGTAATAAGGTAAAATCTTGCTAATTGATCTTCCATTCTATATGCATTATCTTAGGTTCTGATGCACCCCTTCAATATCTATAATGGAATAATATAATTTTCATAACATTTGTATTAGAAGGGTAAAATCACTCTTTCACAATTGGTGCGACTATTCCCCATCCCCTTTGTCCTTCTCTTCACATAATTGATTTTCCAGTCTGTGGATATTTCAAGACCTCTTATGCTACTTTGAGAACTGTTTATACATCTGCAGCTAAAGCATTCCTTAACAAGGTTAAAAAAGTTATTTATGCTAACCCTTTGTTCCACAGCATAGTTAAGAATCCATCCTTGTTCTTATCTTTCTAGGTCCGCTGTTGGTCACTCGATAGCAGAGGGTGTTGCTCCCAGGAGACGAGATAGACTTGTTACTTAGAATAGGAGATGTTTTTTGGCTTGCAGTCCTGGGAAAGATGGTATCGCCTTTGGAGGCTGTGCAGTTGCACGTTTTCACTCAAGGGCTTTACAAATTAATCTTATTTCAAGATGGCCTGAACACACAACAGATTTCTCTGTCACTGAGGATGCGTTGAATGCTCTTCTGGTGGTTGACCATGAATCTGCTAGCATTTCTTGTAGACACCATGAGAGTCCATTAAGATTCTCTTAAGAATTATCTTTTCCAGACAGTGGCTTTGCTGGCATAAATTCTCAAAAAGATTAAAAAAGAAGGGGTCACGATGCTGTTGGCGGCATCGGACTGGCCAAGATGGTCATGGTACGCCGACATTCTCAAGATGCGGGCGAGTCCATTGTGGTGTCTTACCTTGAGGAAGGATCTGCTATCCCAGGGACCATTTTACTATCAGGGGTTAGAGGGACTGTTTTTAACTGTGTGGCACTTGAAGCCACAATTCTTAAGAATAAGGGTTTTTTCTGACTGGGTGATTGAAATCAGGCTTAAAGTCAGAAAACCTATTTCGCAAGAAATTATCATGGAAGACCCATGTTTTTTGGTGTGAGAAAAGGAAGTTTCCAACATCTTCCTTACAGTTTAGCTGTCTCCTACTGTTCTTACAGAATGGCTTGGATAATGGTTTGAAACTGTTTGCTGAAGGTTGAGTTCTGCACTCTCTGCTTTCTCCCAGAAATGGTGCAGACTTTTTTTTTTTTTTAAGGGTGTAATGCATTTGAGACCACCATTCAGTCCTCCTTTAGTTCCATTGGACTTGAATTTAATTGGGAAGACTTTACAACAAGCTAATTTTGAACCACTTAACTCAGTCTTCCAGGTAAGAAACTTGAGATCTCCCCCCGTTTTCCTTCTGGCCATTTCCAATGCTTTGACAGGAGCAAAGATGTGGGCTCTGTCTTGTAATCTCCCTGTCTGTTTTTTTTTTTTGAGGATAGGTCCGTTCTCAGTACCATCCTTTCAGCCTAAGGTGGTGTCTAACTTCCACTTAAATCAGGACTTCAAAGGAAGAGGGATCTTGTCAGTTACTGGATGTTGTTAGGGCTTTATGGATATGTAGCAGAAGTGCACTAGACTATAGTAAGACTGGTGATCACTTCTGTGATATTTCACACTTTTATGTTGGATTGGGGAAACCTGTTCCTTATAAAGTGAAGGCTCATTCTACCAGATCAGTAAGCACTATGTGGGTGGTGCAGCACAGAGCCTCGGCTGAGCAGCTATTTTAAGCGGCCACATGGTCCACTGTACATACTTTTACAAAATTTTACAAGTTCAATGTTTTTTTTCTCAGGACTCTAATTGTGGTAGCCAGGTGCTCCACATTGCGTATTCACCTGAAGGAATTGCTTTGGTACAGTGCCCATGATTGGATGAATTTGATTTTAAAAACTTACATTAAATCATTTTCTCTGAGTCCATTGGGAGACACTGAGTTGCCCACCCATTTGCGCTCTAGCTTTCCTGTTAAAGGTTTACCAAAGTTGAATGTTTTTTTTCAGGGCTGAAGTTTCTCTCTTGGTTTTGTTTCTCTGTTATTTTCTTAAAAGAAGCACCACAGATAACAACCTGAGTCTTTATCTTCTCTCCTATGGCTCCCAAGATCTCGTTGCCCCAAACGCTTGTTTCCAGTAGTATCACATTCTCTATCCATTTGGGACTCATCATCCCAGAAATTTGCTTTGTCGCCCCATCCCTCTCCGGTTATACTGCTATTCAATTCTCCGGAATTCAGGACTTCATCATAGTTCATTTCAGCCATGGCACTCACGGGGAGTCATCTATCTCAACCACCTAACCACCTCTGCAACTTTTCCTCAGTTTTCTGAAATTTAATCACATATCCACATTTCCTCAAAGCACTTCTACCAGTTTTTGCAACTTTGCCACTTTCATAGTGTTGTTAAAGATCGTCTTTTATCCCAACCTCTCTCTACCTTTGAAGCCCTCTGTTTAAAGGTCTAATATCTACGCTTTACTATGAGCTTGCTCCTTCCACTTCAACTCTTAGAGCCCCCCATGAATTAGCCTGAGAACGGGACCTTGGTGAAGAGCTGTCAGATGAGGAGTGGACTGAGATATACGAGAATGCTGCCTCTAGCTCCATCTGTGTTAGAATTAAAGAGAACGTTTATAAGGTGCTATACCGATAGTACTATGTGCCTTCGCGTCTTTGTAGAATCCTCCCTGACTCATTTGATCGGTGCTGGCCGTGGGTGCTCCCATGAGGGCACTTTCCTCCACATATGGTGGTCGAGCCCAAAACTGTCAGGCTTCTGGGTTGGGGTTAGAGGCTTGATTAATTCAATCCTTCAGGTGGACATTTCCTTGGAGCCTAAATTCTTTCTCCTCCCTGTGGGAGCTCCCTCGACATCCCGACATCAGAATAAATTGATCAGGCACATTCTCTCGGCAGTTACTTGTCAAATAGCAGTAGACTGGCGTACGCAATCACCTCCCTCCATGCAGTCCATAATTAATAGATTCCGTCAGACTCAACGGATGGAGTATATGACCAGTATTATTCGGAACTCCTCGAGAGCCTTCACTAAGGTCTGGGACCCGTGGTTATCCTTTTTTCAGACGTGTCCACCCTTTACATAACTCAGTTCTAAAACCTCATTTCTTTCTAGGACCTCTCTCTCCCCTTACATTGGATCTAGTCACTTTTTACCCATCTTCCTCTTCTCTTCTCTCGCTCTTTCTTTCCTCTGTATACTCCCTCCTCTTATTTCCTCTTTGTACGAAAACTTTCTAAATCTAAACGTTCGGTTGACTTAGTGACTCACATGTTCTACGCTGGTCGTAGACATTATTTTTGACTATTCTTGATAAGTGTATTCACTCTGCCAATCGTATTCTTTTGTTAATGTGACTTTGCAAAATAAAACCTAAAAAAAAAAAAGAAAATAACTGAGTTCCCTGCAGGATATGAATACAGAGGATGGAGGAGCTTAAGAAGTTTTCATTTTATTTAAAGTACCAGTGTGCTGAAGGAGGCTTTATATCCCCATGGTCCAGGGCTCCCCATTGGATTCAGAGCAAAGGATTTAACATCGTTTATGCCCTGCAGTTAGATCAGAGTCCCTCCCCTAGTACGTTAATTTTGCAGCCAATGCAGGAATCTTTAGGACTGGAGACCGAGTACTCCAGGCTTGGGGAAAACATTCCTAACCCATTTCTGACGGGCTTTGGTCAGTGAATACGGTGCTGAACCTTATTGGATGGTGACAGCATGAGAAAAGATTATTATAATGTAGCATAATTTTTGCATTTTCACTATGTGCAGCAATGTCTTATGCACATTCAAGTGTGCCTATTTTGCCACAAGAATTATTGGTTTAATTCTGGAATGTGTGATACAATAGAAGAAACCTACAAAGAACACCTTGATATGGTAGAAACTTAATTGCTTAAATCATTATTTGTTTTTGCTATACCAAGCAGTTACTTGGTAGTGTATTTTATGGTCAAACCTCTTCTGAAGTTTAGAAATGAAGTGACCCTTATGTTATTGATGTTATATATCACCTTTTTTCAGCTTGGCCTAGGTCACACCAACCATGTGCGTGAGCCTACTCTAATCACAGCTTTACAAGGGAAGAATATTCGCCAGATCTCAGCAGGGCGATGCCACAGTGCAGCCTGGACAGCAACTCCTGTACCACCACGTGCTCCAGGTAACTTTGCTCTCCTTACCCTGAGATTATTCTTGTCTGCATTTTAAGGTGGCACACGTGGGCCTGATCCTGGTGCTCTACCTGAGTGCCGTGCGACATAATCATGTTTCCCCCCCATTAAGCCTAATATTGATGTGGACAGCTTCACTGGCATTTGCTTATACAGGTCACATTACCTGCCTTTTTTTAATCTTGCATTATGTCGCTGTATTGTAGGTGTTTCGGTGCCATTACAGTTGGGTCTCCCTGATGTTATCCCTCCCCAGTACAGCTCTCTGAAGGACATTTGCACCCACACAGTCAGAGCAAGACTACGACTACTCTATCATTTCTCTGATCTCATGTATTCATCTTGGAGGTTATTGAATCTCAGTCCAAATAATCAGGTAATTGCCATATACATTACTGATAATATGCATTATGTCCTGTGGTCAGACCAATCTTATTATTATCCTTACAAAGGAACATTTTCCCCCACATTCTTTTGGGATATATTTAGGTGTAGTGGAGTAAGGCGTAGGGCACTGTAAGAAGTTGTTAGTTAGCCCTAGCTCCTCCCTCTCTATACCACTTTTCCTGTTTAGGTTTCAGTTTAGTTTAGTGCCCCAATGTATAGGATGTTTAGGGCTGTTGTACAGCCCCTGTTTTTTAGTTTTAGTTTTTATTACATATATTTGCCGGATTCACTACTGTTGTTTGAACCACATCGCACTAGCAATAGCCAGCGCAGTGATCTTGCAGTACGGAGGTCACAGAAACTGATTTTTCAGTGCACAATTGGATGTGGGAGACAATGGGATTTTTATGCTTACATACACACCCCCTTGATGCTCTAGTCTCTTATGTTTGACATGTTGTCTTTTTTTGTTCAAGAGAATGTAATTCTTTTTCTCTTATTCTGTTGTTGTTTTTCTCTCTATTGACTCCTGTACCGTGGGGCTTGGTTAAACATAAACTGAAGCCTAAACAGGAAGGAGTTATAGAGGGGGACGAGTTTAGGGCTAACTAACAACTGCTTAAAGTGCCCTGCTCCCTATTCCACTACATATACCCCAGTGTCCCCCAGTGGACGAGGAGAAAAGGATTTTATGGAAGTATAAAAATCCTGGTTTTATCCATATTCACGACTGAAGAATTTTTTGGGGTAAAAAAAAGTACACAGGAGGTGTTCTATCTTTAATTTGGCAAAACATTGGTGGTAATCTGGACTAAAATGATCTGTCTTTGTTTTTACCATTAATATTTACAGACTAAAAAGCTACAAAGGGGGAGATTCAATTCTAAAGAAATCCCCCACAAGGTGTCTCTGGAACGGCCTAGAGACACCTCATGCAGATTTTTGTTAACAGAAATATCACTCATTTTTGCTCGTGCCCCATAGAGGTGTGAGCAAAAATGAGCAGATCTTTTTATTATATAAACGGTAAACTAAAATCCCCCTTAAGCATCTTACTCTCCTCTCCCTCCACCCAAATCCTGTTTGTATGATTTTACTATTTATTTTAAACTGTTTTATATATTTTATCTTTTCAGAGTAGTACATCCCATTACAATGCAGGAACATGGGGTATCGTGCAGGGTCAGCTTAGGCCTCTACTGGCCCCTAGAGTTTATACACTTCCCATGGTCCGGTCTATTGGGAAAACCATGGTTCAGGGAAAGAACTACGGACCTCAAATTACTGTAAAGAGGATCTCCACTAGGTTTGTGATATTACTACTTGTCTTTATTAATATCCAAGAACCTGTCCTCTGTACTCTTGCTCCTTTCTGTCTCTTATTCAACCTTACTATATTTTTATTGTTTTCCTCTCTCAGAGGTAGGAAGTGTAAGCCCATCTTCGTGCAGATTGCCCGCCAGGTAGTGAAGCTGAATGCATCTGACTTGCGACTCCCATCTCGTGCCTGGAAAGTGAAGCTGGTGGGGGAAGGAGCAGATGACGCTGGAGGAGTGTTTGATGATACAATCACTGAAATGTGCCAGGTGAGATATCTACAAACCCATTAGTGAAATATCAGCATGTACATGATTTTTTTTAATTTACCCACATGTTTAATATAAACTCTTTTTAATGCATGAAATGTAACAGATACAGTGGCTCAATGATGCTAAATGAACCCTTTTGCTGTCATTCAATAGGAACTTGAAACAGGAGTAGTTGATCTCTTTATTCCATCACCAAATGCAACTGCTGAAGTGGGTTATAACAGGGACAGGTACTGTATTTTTCATTTACTTTTTCTTTAATGCATTCAGAAAAGTTCCCCTTTACTGTTCTAACTATTATAGTGTTGTATTTATTGCTTTATTCATAAGTACTGTAAACACTCACAAATTTTCACCACCAAATTCTGGTTACAGAGCGAAGGCTATGAAGACGTTATGCTGGCCACACAGACTGCACTATTACAGCTGATATAGCATTGTTTTTGGCCCAATATAGCAGCATGTGTGACCCAACAACAACCACATTGCCCGATAATATTTCGATCAAAATTAATCTGATCATTATTGGGCATGTTGGTAAGGGATCCTCACTTAGTCTGCATTTGCAGTTGTCTTTGGCAGATTTATACAAGGGACCAACCAGCCAGCTCTCGTCCAGTTTAGCCCCCTACATGTGATCAAAACTGTTTAAACGTTCATATAATTGTTTTTCAGATGCATCTAGCCCCAACTTCTGTAGTATGATTTTTGCATTTCCACTGAACAAAAGCAAAACTAATATTGCCTGTAAATGTCATCACAATGCTGGTTTCTTGTTTTGTTTTTTTTGTTTTTTTTGTGACCTATTGAAATGCTTGTTTGAGGCATTTAGTCACAGTTGTTAATTCATTCTTTGTTTTTCTGTCTTGTGGGTAAGTATATGTTTATGCAATTAGCTGCAGTTCCTCATATGGTACTCTAGAGATAAACATGTGGATGTTTGGTGTTTTTCCTCAGGTTCTTATTTAACCCCTCTGCTGGACTGGATGAGCACCTTATGCAGTTCAAGTTCCTTGGCATCCTTATGGGTGTGGCTATCCGAACCAAAAAGCCACTTGATCTGCACTTGGCCCCCCTGGTGTGGAAGCAGCTGTGCTGTATCCCACTCACATTAGAGGACCTGGAGGAGGTAGATCTGCTGTATGTGCAGACTCTCAATAGCATTCTTCACATTGAAGACAGTGGCATCACCGAGGAAACCTTTCATGAGGTACCTGCTAGACTGAGCCAAATGACAGATATGTGTATTACTAGTGCTTTAATACATAGAGAAGCAGTTAACACTGCAATAATTAGTGAATATGTCGCAGACAATTAATCCATGTATTGTGTAGATTTGTTTGTATGGAAGACATTTAAGGACACCGAGTAGCAAACAGTTATGGAAAACATTCCCTCTGGAAATTACAGTATGGAGTTGCATGTTACGCAACACAATTGGTAGTAACACATAATTGAATTGCAAAAAATGATCATTGTTTCTGTACAAGTGAGAAATAGCAGTGTCCCCTAACTGGTTAATTTGTTTACACCGGTATTCAAATTTCCACTTTTGAGGAAGTGGAATGGTGTCATATTATTATACGCAAAGTGAGCAAAATTAAAAGTACAGGGCACAAAGATTGTAGTGGCACACTTAAATCAATGTTAATTATAATTCATGTTTGTGTGGGTTTCCTCCCACACTCCAAAAACACACTGGTAGGTTAATTGGCTGCTATGAAATTGACCCTAGTCTGTGTTTTTGTGTCTGTGTGTGTTAGGGAATTTAGACTGTAAGCTCCATTTGGACAGAGACTGATGTGAATGAGTTCTCTGTACAGCGCTGCGGAATTAGTGGCGCTATATAAATAAATGATGATGATACCAGCAGTCAAGAGTAAATTAACATTGGTCTCAAAGCTACATTAATATGTCAATTAGGTATATAGCTAACAAAAGAATATTCAGAGGGAAACACAAATATTTTTCTTGTATTAAATGCTGTGTTCAGGCTATTGAAAAGGCAGTAGTCAATCGTTTGCTGCTTGTTCACTGAACGCTCGGGCTTTCATTGACAGCCTGACCCTGCACGCTCGAGAACACACCGACCATATTGCATACATGCCCACTTTTAAGATTTCTCCCCCGGGAGATCTGGGGGAGTAGTCATGTGACATGGGCTAGGAGGAGGGAGTGGTGACATTTCGCGTCACCATAGCCCCACCCCCACTATAGAAATGGAGAAATTCATGGCATTGAATGGATGGGGCGGAGCTTAATTACATGATTAACCCCGCCCACTGCCGTGAATGTCGCCAAATTTCGGGAGTTTTGCCTACTCTTCCGGAGCCTCCCGGGAGAGTAGGCAGGTTTGCTATATTGGCTGCCATGTATCTAAATTACGTCATAGTGATTTGGCAACTGTGCCAACGTATATGCACTGCAGGTTAAATGTGTGTCACCTTCACTTACAAGGGAGACCACTTTGTAATATGTTTTATATATTAAATTGTCTGCTCTAACATGGCAGCAGTGTGACCAGAGGATATATCACTGTGAAGTATTGTAATAAATTGATGTATATGGAAACTGGTGCACAGCCCAAAAAAATAAAAAAAAAATGTTTCAACCATTACCACCTAATTAGATATTTACCTTATGGGCTGAGGAGATACCCTTTTTGGTGCCTGCTCCTGTATACAGCAGCCCCTCTCTAGGCACTGTCTGGACAGTAGCCATCTTTAGTGCTGGGCCCTTGGGGGATGTGCAAAACCCCAGACAGCTTAGCCCCTCCTTTTTGGCAGCCTTTCCTAACAGAGATTAGCCTACCAAATCTGTCGGACACAGGCGTTTGCTGCTCCTCCTCTGTATCTCTCCTGATGGAAGTATTAGAGTGAGATTATGTCTGTCTATACAGATTCACATTCTTTTGTGCTTGTGAACTTGAGCTGTCATTATTATCTCACCTGTTTGATAAAGGGCGTAATTCAAGAGTTAAACCTGGGGGAGAGGAGTCTTTTCCATTTTATAAGTGTTCAAAATGGAAGTCAAAATTACTTCTGGGTTAATCAGACTAAAACCCAGACAGCCTAGCTTGGCAGCCTTTCCTTGCAGAGATTAGCCTTTCCACACTGTCACACGCGCCCCCTGCAGCTCCTCCTTTATATCTCTCCTGAAGGAAGTATTAGAGTAAGTGAGGTTTAAGTATGGATTCTGCCTCCACTCTCTTGCTGGGATTGTTTCTCTCATCAGAATCTGTTTCCTTTCTGTTTGTGTACTACAGCTGTAATTTAGGTTTCATCTTTTTCTGCTATGTCTGATAAAGGGAAAAAGGGATAAAGTTGAATCTGGAGGAGAGGTGTCTGTTCTATTTTATAGGTTTTCAAAATGGAAGTCAAAATTACCTCAGGGTTATCATATGCTAATGCCGTTTTGCACAGCATGCAAAGCTGAAAGCCAAAGGCTCCCCCACGCCTGCAAGGGGGCCCAAACCGATCCTGTACTAAATCTTTGGTCCAGCCATTGCTGAACTCTCATAACTCGCCATAACGTTTCCGTGGGGTAGGCAAAGAAAACTTTCCTTCTGTCTCCTCTGCTGGGACCTCAGTGAGCAAGTTACTTGATCTGAGGTTTCTCAGTCAGGTGTCCTTTGGATTACAAATGGTTCATTGGGTGAAGTTGTCACAGAGCAGTCTTCCAAGGCCTCGGCATCAGCCTTCCTGGAGACATCGTAAGACAGAGGGTCCTGCAGTAAGCTATTTGGATATTATTGTGTGGTCAACACAGTTCCAGCAGACCAAAAGGGAATGGGGTTTTATTCGAACCTATGCTTAGTCCATATGGCCGGATGGATTCTTTTAGCCCAATTTGAACACTCCGATTCGAGTGTACAGATTCAATATGGAATCTCTGAGATCTGTCATATACAGCATGGAACTGGAAATCCAGGATGCTTATTTTGTTTCCTCAAATTCACAGTTCGGCCTTACCATTTCCATGTTCAGGCTCTGTCTTTCGGGCTTACGACAATTCTGCAGGTGTTCACGGCACACACATTAGAATCCCATGTTTGGTTTACAAACTATCAGAAATCCAATCTAGTGCAACCAAGATTCTTGTCTTCTGGGTCTGCAATTCGATCTCTGAAAACAGTGTGTTTTTGCCTCAACACAAGATACAGTTTTTTTGCAGAGACTAATAAAGTCTCGTTCTGCTCTCAAATGGATATATTCATTGGAGCTTTAAAATCCTGTGGAAGATAATCTCAATCTTCTAGATTGCGCAGTTTGCGCAGTCTCATTCTAGAGTGTTCCAGATCTAGCTAATATCCAAATGGAACTAGTCTCACTTTCACTTGACCAGCAATTTCACCAAACATTATCTAAAGACACGCAATTCACTTCTTTGGTAGCTCAGAGTTGACAGACTCAACAGGAGCCAGAGGGAGATACAATTATCTGTGATGTGCTTCAGAACATCGAGGCTGCGCATTTTTACCATATACTCAGCGGAGATGTCACTAAAAATATACTGGCGAGGTGTCTCCGCAACCGTTCAGTAAACACAATGTGCAGATTTTTTTCTAATTGAATTTCTCCCTAAGAGTGTTGCAAAAAGCTTCTGTTGTGGGGAAATCTCATAAAGATCAGTAGTGCCATATATCAACCATTGAGAGGTACAAGGAGCTACCTTGTGATGGCAGAAATCAACAAGATCATGTGTCTTCTACTAGAGGAAGGGGCACTTCACAAGAAGTGCAGCCATTCTGCAATTTATTTATGTACAACCACAATTCATCCCTCTTATAAATAGCTAATTGGGATTTAAACT
Source organism: Mixophyes fleayi (assembly GCF_038048845.1). Taxonomy (NCBI): domain Eukaryota; kingdom Metazoa; phylum Chordata; class Amphibia; order Anura; family Limnodynastidae; genus Mixophyes; species Mixophyes fleayi. The sequence goes on along the minus strand of NC_134405.1, from coordinate 134,860,139 downwards.
TAATATGACTTCATTGTTTTCATTTTGAAAGATACTAGCTTTGGATGGAAGGTGTTGCGCAATGAGTGTACCCACCCTTATGGACAGTTTTGGGACGTTCCATCGTCAGTGTCCCCCACATGATGTAAGAGAGAGCAGGATTTTTGTACTTACCTTAAATCCTTTTCTCTGAATCCATTGGGGACACAGCCACCATTTAGACTCTTGTTCTCCTGTATAAGTTTGTTTTTGATGATATTGTTTCTCTCTTTATCTGCCAAAGTCCTGCCTGGACCTTCTATACTCATCGTCCATGTCTCCCAGTGGATTCAGGGAAAAGGATTTAAAGTAAATACAAAAATCCTGTTTTTATTTATCTAGCATTTAAAGCTATATGGTACTATGCCTTTTTTTATGAATTTGAAGCTTCACCACTCAGTACTACACAGTGTCAGATAAACAAAGTTGATAAGCTGCTGACCCAGCAGAAACATTAGAATAAAAATAAAACTGTAGGTACTCTTCTGTTGTATCATTTATCTCAGATGATTCCACTTGATTCCTTTGTTGGTCAAAGTGCTGATGGAAAAATGGTGCCCATTATCCCTGGAGGGAACAGCATCCCACTGACCTTCTCTAATCGTAAGGAATATGTGGAGAGAGCAATAGATTACAGACTGCATGAGATGGACCGCCAGGTGAGAAACACACATAATTGCATAATATATATACATTAAACATGTAAATATATGTATAATAATGTCCATATAATTTCTACCCTTTTCACATGAAATGTTGCATTTAGATACCGCTTTCATACTATAACTGCTAATAGCTATATATTGACTTCAAGTAAAAGAATCATGTTTAGAATGTATTTTACAACATTGGTGCATGTCCATCTTGTTCTAAGCAGCAAGCTCATTCTGTAGTCTTGCGGCACTTTAGATAATCTTAAATCTGTATACACGGTTTAGTGTAGACTGAAATGAGACGGTACACGGCTGTTGTATGGCAGGACATTGTTAATGATTTAATAATAATGCTCTGAGAAATATTAAAAGTATGAATAGCTGCAGCAACCTAGGAATGGGATTGATCCATGTTCTAGCCACAGTCCTGGTAGGCACAATCTTTTAGGATAGCAGCTCATATTTTCATAAAGGCTATGTCCCTAGAAACATGCACAGCTATAAAGCATCAAATAACCCCCTATAGCCCCAATACTGTTTTATGAATGTCCCTTGCGGAGATCCTCTCTCTTTATGGACTATCAGACTGTGAGCAGGATACAGGTAATAGGATATTTACCCCACCCCTCCTTCTCAATGGCAGCATCAAAGTTGCTACTCTGTGTCCAAGCTCTCCATTCTGCTGTGTCTCCCTGTGTGCTGCTGCCTGGACAGGGATAATTCTGCTTACCTGTGGGGAGCGCTCATGTAGTCTCGTGTAGCAACAGAAAATGTATGTGGAAATTGATTTCTCAAGCCTACCGGACATTAATAGATTTGTGCTCTGGTGTTTAGGTAGCAGCCGTTCGAGAGGGTATGTCATGGATTGTGCCAGTTCCCCTCCTCTCACTCCTCACTGCCAGACAGCTAGAACAGATGGTATGTGGGATGCCAGAGATCTCTGTAGAAGTCCTGAAGAAGGTGGTGCGGTACCGAGAGGTGGATGAACAGCACCAGCTGGTACAGTGGTTCTGGCAGACACTGGATGAATTTTCTAATGAGGAGCGGGTTCTGTTTATGAGATTCGTTTCTGGCAGATCTCGGCTTCCAGCTAACACTGCGGACATCTCCCAGCGCTTCCAGATCATGAAGGTTGATAGGGTAAGTAGACTATCATTTGGGCCTTTTAATAACACCAGCTATACACAGATTAGTGAAATACATCTGTAAAAGCTGTATTCTCTGGGCATGGTAATAAGACTTATGCATTGATAATTTACAAGTCACATGGTAATACTGTAGTAATAGATACATTCTTTCTATCTATTACCACTGTATTACAGCTGTCACTAGGGCAATTGAGTAGACACATCTATAAAAATTGGGCCTCCAAGGCAAATGAGTTATCAGATGATATGTATAATTTAAAGCAACACAGTGTTTCAGAAATCAGGATATTGTCATGTTGCTTTCACACTAATGTTGAGAATTAATGTACCTAATTTTCTTCATGAGCCCAGTAATGTCAGTTTAATAAATTATCTGGATCAATCACCACCATAAATATCCTTTACTAAGTATAGCTGCAGATAATGTTCTTTTTTTTTTTTCTGAGTCTTACAGGGTTAGGGATTTCTTTATATCTCAGACTGTTGTGGATATAGGGGTCTGCTTTTCTCTTATGTTCTATTCTTTTTCAATTTATTTCTAGGCTTCCTCTTACATTTATATCTACTTTTATTTCAGTAGTACATGCTATATATACTGTACTTTCACGCACATCTGGGCTGCAGTGTATAGAGGTTGTGTGTGTTTGTTTTGTACGTCGTTCTTTGTCTTGCAATATAACACCCATATTTACTGTTTCCTGTCCTTTTATCCGCAGCCTCACGACAGTCTCCCTACCTCACAGACCTGCTTTTTTCAACTCCGACTCCCTCCGTACTCGAGTCAGCCAGTGATGGCCGAACGTCTGCGCTATGCAATCAACAACTGCCGATCCATTGACATGGACAATTATATGCTGTCCCGCAATGTGGATAATGCTGAGGGATCAGACACAGACTACTGAGTTCTACATCTGAACACCCGCTCTCCAGGGGTGAAGTCACACCAGGCATTTTACAACACCTGCAATTTTTCTTTTAATAACAGGAAAAAACATGTTTTTATTTAATATATCCTTACGTCAATGTAAATTTAAAAGAAAGTGAACTCGCCCTTCCCAGCTGAATATAAGTATAAGTTGCATTGAGAGCAGATTTTCTGTTAAGGGACAGGGTAAGAGGCCAGGGGCTTGGCAAGGTTTTCCAGATGCCTCTGGCCAGTGCTGTACTTGAATATTGTACATTGGTGCACTGTTCACCCTCAAGAACAGTTTTACAGGATTATTCCTATTTTTTTGTTTTAATGTGGAGATTGCCTGTGCAGGACTAGTTATGCAGGAAAATAATAAAAAAAAATGAAGGATTGTGTTGTTGTTCTTAATGGTCTTACCACTGTGTGAATTAATTCATATCTGAGTAAAATACGGTATGTTTTGTTTTTTTTAAAAAAGAGAAATTAATATAGAAATTCCTTTCAAAACAAACTTGCCCATTAAAAAGGTAAAGATGGTTAAATCTGAAGTAGTGCCGCGACCAGTGGATATGTTTTAGACTATGACTCAGGGCATGTTTTCCCAGCATGTTGATAATGGGATTTTTAAAGTAATATACTTCATAGGAAAGGCATTTATATTACATCAACAGGTATATGTTGTATATAGTGTAGGTCATACATATGTGGTGTAAACCAATAGAGAAACATTATTAAGGATGTGAAAAAGAAAAAATTTAACAATATGTCTATATATGTATATAATACATTTACATAATACATTTCTTCTACATGTATTATTAAAGAAATAAATTATAAAAAGTAAATTATATTAAAAATGTAATAGTGTAGTAAATAAAATTGTGCATATAATGTAATAGATCTGATATTTAAATCAAAATATATATGATATACATAGTAAAATATATAATCATAACAATTTTGTTATGAATATAAAACAATGATTATAATTGGTGAGTCAATAAAAAAAATAAAACCATATTTTATGTGTATGAAAAAAACACCCAGAGCACATTGTTTGTGTTATGCTTTTTGGTTTTTTTTTGTTGTTTTGTTTTTTTTTTTGAATTTAGCATACCCTCCCCTCCCCCGAAAAACAAGCACCCTATGATAATGACAATTTTATTTATAAAAGATTTTTAAGTTTACATGTATATTAATGTCTAGGCTTTTAACCGTTTCTCTACATTGTCATTTCTTTTGTTGGTCTTCTCAGTTGTGACATGTTCTAGAAGATTGATCTCAACTTGATCTCAGAGCATGTTCCTCTTCTTGAAAATGTTTTGCAATTGAGTACTTGATAATTTTTTCTCTAATTGCAGCTTTTTGTTCTGCCATATAGCATGTCACATGGACACAAAAGATGGCGTATTACTGCCATTGCATTACAGCTCAAATGGCTCTTCAAAGTTTATTTGCAATTTAATGAAAGTTAATGTGTTACACATATTGGAACAATTAATACATTTGCCACATATGTAGCTGCTACCGCTATCAAAGAGTGTCATCAAATGTGGTATTGCCCAAATTGGTTATTTTCGGATATATTTTTTTCTGCCATATATAAACTGTGAATTTTCGTGTCTGCTAAATTGTTGCCCTTTTTGTAAGAAAATTGATGCTGCGATGTGAAAAGTCTGCAATGTACTATAATGGCTATAACCTCATAAGGGTTTCTGAAGCTGAAAGGTAGCTACTTGAACCGGTCGGGAATATGGAATGGTGTAGATCCCAGTCCGGTGCTTTACAAATGTGAGATGTGCTTTACAAACGTGAGATTATGGATCTGTAAAGTTAATGCTAGTAAACCAAGTGGACTGAAAGTGGAATTTTCCCTTAAATTATTTATTCCCTTGATTATGTGGTGGCTTCCAGTTGATTATTTGTCTTAAAAATGAGTTATGACAGCTGTTTCACTATAATGGTGACTGATGCACTAGGTCATTCAGCCATGTTCCCTACCCATTGGCATGTTGCATTTAATATTTGGTGAGAACACATGGCACCCAACAAAGGGTTACCTCCCAAAAATTAGCTGTTTGGTATTTTTCTCCAATTAACTTCACAATGATTTCCATATATATATATAACCATTCATAGTTATTTTCTCTCTCATATAATGTGATATGTGTATATATATTTATAGTATTTTGAACAATATTGATTATTTAAATGTTGTGGGTTTCTTTTTTTGAGCCTGTTGTAGTCCATTTCTGAATACTTCAGCTTTTACAATCATTAAGCCTGAAATTCTCTGACCTTGGATGTCTGTCCTACTTTATTTAACACTCGATTAAATAAATAGCTTATTGAAAAGTAGAACATCTTCTATTTTCCCCCATTCCTGTTTTTAGTATGACACTGCTGTGTCTCTATAGACACGAGTGAACTATGCAAGTATATGTCTCTCCTTTACGCTCCTGTCAAAAACCAGGGCGGAGGTGAGACAAATATGAAAACTAATACTACTTATTTATCATAGACCCCTTTATCTTCTATGGGGGTCTACAAGAATATGAATAATACAGTAAAGAATAAATACAGTTTATTACTACAAACTTAAAATCCTCAGAGGCACAATTTTCCAACACAATTTCTTATTTTAAGAATTTAAAGTCTATAAAGTATATGTATTTTCTAACTTAAACATAGTTTTTCAGTATCATCAATCACCCATATTCTTAAAGAGAATCTGTCACATACACATTGTGGAGACAACTTCTTTGTGGCGTGAACCCCCCCTATGCAGCCACTTGGTGAATTGATACATTATCATGAATATTAGTCCAGTCCACAAAATGGCAGTGATAGGTCTACTTTGATTTAAAAAGAACAAATCTAAAAGCTGCTTGACTTGACAATTATAGTAAAGTATATCTTCCTGCCCAGTGCACTGACTCACAGGTGTTAATCCCCCATGACCCTCATTGTATTATATATATATATATATATATATATATATATATATATATATATATATATATATATGAGAGAGAGAACAACAAAGTGCCACACATGGTGCAAATCATAAGGGGTGTAGTACACACACAGTAATACCAGGTGAATATGTGCCACAATGTGAGTGAAAGTAAGCTTATCTGATATATTGTATGTTATATGGATATGGCCATCCTCAGCAAGTTGGCCAGCTCTCAATCACAAAGAAGAATCCAGAAAGTAGAGCCAAATATGGTGTAGTATGCTCCAAAAAGTTTTAACATGCACCACAATCTCACAATACTCAAGCTGCTAGTTCAAATAATTGGATTTTTATACTTGCGTAAAATCCGTTTCTCTTAGTCCATTGGAGGACACCGGGGACATTGGGGTATAGAGTAGGGACAGGGCGAACTGGCACTTTAACTTCTGTTAACTAAGCCCTAACTCCTCCCACTCTATACCCTACTTCCTGTCTCAGCCTTAGTTTATGTTTAACCAAGCCTACAGAAAGCAGAGATAGAGAGAAAACAGAATAAACTTAACAAAACATTCTCTTAACAACAAGACAACATGTCAAACAGTAGGAGAAACCAGAGGGCTAAGGGTGGGCACCCGATGTCCCCCAATGGACTAAGCAAAATGGATTTTACATAAGTATAAAAATCCCATTTTCTCAGTCTTCTTTATGGGGACATCACAAAGCTGCCTCACGGGGGAAAACGCTCAGAAGAAACGACACAAAGCACCTTACTTCCAAAACTTGCATCCTTGGATGCAAACACATTAAACTTGTAAAACTTAGTGAATGTGTGTACAGACGACCACGGGGCCGCTTTACACAGCTGTTCACTGGAGGCACCATGGCGGGCCGCCCAAGAAGCACTTACAGACCTTGTAGAATGCGCCCGCAGATTATCTGGGACAGGCTCCCCCTGACGGATAACAGCCGTAATCCACCTAGCAATAGTCGCCTTAGAAGCTGTCCAGCCTTTCTTGTGAGCATCATAGAGAATCAAAAGATCCTCAGTCTTTCGCAGCTTCTGAGACCTTTTCACATAAATGCGCAAGGCTCGGAAAACATTAAGATAACGAATTGAGTTATCGGTATCTGAAGACGTAAAATCAGTCAGGCCAGAAATGACAATGTCCTGATTTAGATGAAATCTAGACACGACCTTGGGAAGGAAAGAGGGCTTGGTTCGAAGAACTGCCCTGTCTTCATGAAAAACAAGAAGAGGAGACTTGCAAGATAAAGCAGCAATCTCTGAAACTATGCGTGCCGTAGAAATGGCCAAAAGGAAAACCGTTTTCCAGGTTAGAAATTTGAATTCCACTGTATTCAAAGGTTCAAAAGGCAGATGCTGTAAAGCATTTAACACCCATGGTGGTAACAGAGGAACATATGGAGGTTGTACATGGAGTACGCCCTGAATGAAAGTTTGCACATCAGGTATGACAGCAAGTTTTCTTTGAAAGAAGATCGAAAGAGCTGATACCTGACCTTTAAGAGAACTAAGACGCAAACCTGCATCCAACCCGTTCTGCAAGAACCTAAGTAACCTGGCAAAGCGAAAAGTAGGATATCCCTTCTTTTCACACCAGCCAATATATGTCTTCCAGACTCGATGATAGATTTTTGCAGAAGCTGGTTTCCGAGCACAAAGCATTGTTTGCACCACACATTCGGAAAAACCAATAGCTCTTAGGATCATGGCTTTAACAGCCACGCCGTTAAAGCCAGACGTTGTAAACCTAGATGACAAAACTTAAGTTAATAGGTCTGGACGTAGCAGCAACTGCCACGACCGAGCTCCTGCCGTGGAGAGCACGTCGGTGTACCAGGCCTTTGGCGGCCAATCCGGTGCTACTAGAAGATCTGGAACACCCTCTCTCTTTACCTTTTTTAAACACCCTTGGGAGCATGGCTACCGTTGGAAAAAGGTGCTCAAAGCGGTACCTCTAAGGGACAGATATGGCGTCTACCGTAACAGCCATAGGATCTTTTGCACGGGAGTAGAAGAGGGGGACCTTGTGGTTCAACCGGGATGCCATCATGTCGACATCCGGCTGACCCCACCGTTCCACCAGCTAACGAAACACCTCCGGATGGAGGGACCATTTGCCCGGATGCAGAGACTGCCTGCTTAGGAAATCTGCTTGCCAGTTTTCTATTTCAGGAATAAAGATTGCCATGAGGGCCAGAACGTGAACCTCGGCCCACTGAAATATCTTGTGTGTCTCACACATGGCCAAGGGACTCTTGGTGCTGCCCTGATGATTCAGGTATGCCACTGCTGTGGCATTGTCTGGCTGAATCTTCACTGGCCTTCCCTGCAGCAAGTTTTGCGTGCTCATAAGAGCATGAAACACTGCTCACAGTTCCAAGACATTGATTGGAAGCTTGGATTTCTTCTGAGTTCAAATACCCTGAAACCGAGCGTGAAGACAGGCGGCCCCCAAACCTCGAAGGCTGGAATCCATTGTAATCAAAGTCCAACTCCAAATTGAGAATTTGCGTCCCTTGGCGAGATTCTGTTTGTGTAACCAACAAAGAAGCAACTGACGCGTCTGCAGAGACAGGCGGAATACCTGACCCGCCAGATTCAGATGGAATTTGTTCCATTGCAACAGAAGTTCCAACTAAAACTGCCATGCATGAAACTGAGAAAACTGGATCGCCTCGAAAATCGATACATTTTGCCATGAGAGTTCTAATCAAGATGGTATCGATGGCCTCCTTGCCGCCAACAGAGATTTCACCATCTTCTGCAAGGCTAGAATCTTGTCCTGGGGTAAAAACACCGTCGTTGTCGGGTGTCGCATAAAAGACCCAAAAAGATCATCCGCTGCGATGGGATCAACTTGGAATTCTTGAAGTTGAGAATCCAACTGTGAGACTCTAGAGTCTAGATTACTACTTGGATATGCGACTAAAGCACCTCTGGAGAATCTTCCTTTAAAAGAAGATCATCCAGGTAAAGGAGGATTGTAATCCTCCTGGACCTTAGCAGAGCAGCCATGACCGCCATGATCTTGGTGAAGATACGTGGGGCCGCGGCCAGACCAAAGGGAAGAGCCTGAAATTCTGATCTGATCGAACCGCAAACCTCAAAAGGGACTGATGACTCTTCCAGATAGGCATCTTTGATTTCTATAGCCACCATAAAGTCTCCTTGTTTGCAGCGTGCAGATGCCAAAGCAGACCTGAAAGAGGCACCTGCTGCCACGAAAATGGACTTATTGACGGCCTCAACCTTACGGTCTGTACCATCCTTAAGAGTGGCTGTATTAGGAAGAGGAATAGTAGTTACCTTGGCTAACCTTTCTAAATGGGAGATGCCTTCACGAGTAGAAGCTGCTGTTGCAAGAACTTCAGGAGGAAAAGGATAACACGACTGCAGTCGCCGAAATACTTGGAACTTCCTCTCTGGGAAAGTCCAAGGCTCTGACAGCAAATCTTCCAATTGGAAAGAAGCCGGGAAAGAAAAAGCTCATTTTGCACGCCGGAAAAAGAAATAAGTCTTTGCAGTGTCAGGAACCTCTGCCTCAGGAAAATAAAGTACCTGACGCACAGCCTAAACTAAATCCTCCACACTCTGGCGATCAGAATGAACCTCCACCACCGAAAGAGCCGCCATATCAGAATCCACCGCTAATTCACCCTTCTTCTGGGAACAACAGTCAGAATCTGACTCCTTTCCCTGAAGGGGTTGCGCCACCCTCTTACGCTTATGTGAAGAAGACGGTGCAGCAGAATGCAATATCCTCTCTAAAATGGAAGAAACCGAAACCAAACCCTGTACAGAGGATGCAAGTCCCTGTACCCAAGCTGGTTCTACAGACTCCGACAGGGTAGAAACAGTCAAACCCTGACTTAGCGAACTAGAACCCATGTCATTCGCTACAGAGGAAGCTGAATCAGAAGATGGTGCGGCCACAGCCTTTGACCACACCAACTGAGCAAGTTCAGTCACCGTATTGGAGAGAGACCGAGCCCAGGCAGGTTCTGATGTATCTGAACCTGCAGCTGCTGTTTCACACAGTATGCTCTCTGCGCGCCTGACTGACCAGATGGTAACTTAACGTGACAGACCGCACAGGTGAAACTCAATATAGATGTAACACCAGCCTTACCATACTTGGATTTTCCCTTATCTGACATGTTAACAGTTGGGACAAAACAGTGTAATAAACAGTGAACAAAACACAATATAGATGACAAGCAGCACACAAATCTGAACAGAAAGTGAGCCTGCAATAAAGCCCCACAGAGTAAAAGAAAAACTTTTGAAAAAAACAACCTGCAACCCTTTACCTTACATGACTTAGGACAGAAAAGGGGAGAAGCTGGAGTTATAAAATGGCTGACTATTCTGGTGTCTGCACACAAAGGAGTGAGAGACTACCACGGAGGAAGTGCAGTAGAGGAAATACCACTCCCCAAGCCCCAGCACTGCATTGGCAAGCGTCCCAACAGGACAATTTCCTCAACCAATCATAAGTTTGCGAGCAGGACCTTCTCACCTCTTTGTCCGTTTTACCCAGTTTGTTTATTAGTTTACTATGTTTGTCCTCAATTGTAAAGCGCTACGGAATATGTTGATGCTATATAAATAAATAATGATGATGAAGTGCCTAGCAGAGCTCACTATCCCCCCCCCCCCAAGCGCTATGCTGGGAGAGGGTTTCATTTACCTGCTGCCATCCCTCTTCACGCAGTGTCTACAGTCTTTTGGCTGTCAGAACAGGAGGACGGGTACAGCCTGCAGCGACTGTGCTCTGGATCCTAGGAGGGCATCAGAATGTTAGGAGAGGGGGGCTGGCAAAAGAGGCACCTCCGATTTCCCCCCCCCCCTCCAAACAGCGCATAGCCTTCCGTGCTGCACACTCCACACTCCTGCATCCAGTCACCCCTGGCCAGCAGGCAGATCAGTCTCCGGACTGTATATATAGAATCCTGGAGGCCGCTGATGCGGACTCCTCTCATCGGAGCCAACAGCCGGCAAGTGCGGGGGAGCGATGATTGACAGCTGCATCTTAGCTCCTTGGGCTGCGGATGTCCAGCACAGAGAAAAAAAATAAAATAAAAAACAAACCTATTCCAAATCAAACTGACAGAAGTGAGCTGCTAATCAGCCCAGACGCAGCCCTTTCGCCGGATGCTTAAACTAAACTGAGGCTAGCAGAAAGTGGGTTATAGAGGGGGAGGAGCTAGGGCTTAGTTAACAGAAGTTTAAAGTGCCAGTTTGCCCTGTCCCTACTCTATACCCCAATGTCCCTGGTGTCCCCCAAAGGAAGACAGAGAAAATACAATTTCTCCATCATCCACCCTGGGAACACTGCTACCATGGGCTTGTATGAGGGTGCATGGAGTTGGCACTTAAATAGTTAACAGCTAAACTTGCTGATGCTGATTCTTCCCTTCTGCAGCCCCATAGATCTCAGTTTTGTTTAAGCGCCCAAGGTGTTTGGGCTGTTTATATACCTACTCTGCAGTATTTATTGCTACCTTAGAATAGAACACACATCCTCACCTATTCTAGAAATATCACTAATAAAACAAAATGCTAACTACGAAGAATAGTGTAAAGCAATTACGCAGTTCGGTTTAAAAAAAAAAGATAAATTAAGGAGACTAAAGAAGAAGTAACAGACAGTGACAGCCGTAGTGGAGCGGTGGTTGCAAGCCTGCAGGGCGGTGATTCTCCATCTCAGTCTTCATGGTCTCTGGACCGATAAGGAGATTCTGCTACCGATCAACGTTCTCTAATTACGAGCAATGTTAACCCTTCAGGGAGCATAACCCTTCCTTCAGGGAAAGCTGGTCCCGGCTCCAATCAGATAACACCATGACAGTGACGTATGTAAACCGTCAGGGAGGAACAAAAAGTTCAGGAGCCATGCAGTTGGGTGAACAGATTCTGGCTTGGGCAGAAGCCTGTGTTCCAACGATATCTGCAATTTTCATTCCCGGAGTAGACATTTGGGAAGCCGAATCTTTCAGCAGGCATGCAATCCTTCTGGGAGAGTGGTCCCTGAGCCCTCAGGTTTTCCAACATCTGGTCCATAGATAGGGTCTTCTGGATCTGATGGCGTCCAGACACAACCATCAAGTGCCAAGAATTTTTGCAAGAACCAGAGATCCTCTGGCGGAGGATGTAATATCAAAAAAAGAAAAATTTTTGATCAATATTTAGCGCTTCGTTCTCAATTGCAGCTAGATCAAATACCAAATAACAAAGATACACAATTTGTAAAAGTACATAAAACAGCCAAAACAGGATTCAAATCAGCGCCATTGATCCCTCATCAATGAGAAACAAACCAAATATAGTAGAAAACAATTATTCTGTATATAACAGTCTGTTAAGGTATATACGTAACTGAAGAAAACACCTTCGTCTGTATCGACTGTAGTGTAAGTCTTTTTCAAGGTTACCTTGGAAACGACCTACACTGCAGTTGATACGCGTTGGTTGATCCGGAAGTATATATGAATTTCCATATTGTATACTGATACGCATTACTTTGTCTATTATCCTGTACGAGCAATTACATATCTCCTGTGTGTGACACTATTTTAGATTATTTACATTTTTATTAAACTAAAGTGCTTTTATATCAGACATATTGCACTAGATTATTTCTTTTTTTCATTTGACTGATATCTGCAAGCGGTGCCGTCCCTTGGGGTGAATGGAGACGCTTGATCGTTCAACAAAAGTACCTGCTACGTGAACATAGGGAACATATATTTTGTAAGTTCACATTTTCTTGAAGACACTTTCCTGTCATCACTAATAGTGATTGGACCATCTACATCATTAAATACGTATAGGATGCAGACAAAGGTGTTTTCTTCAGTTACGTATATACCTTAACAGACTGTTATACATAGAATACATTTTTTTTTCTACTATATTTGGATTGTTTCTCATTGAAGAGGGATCAGTGTCGCTGATTTGAATCCCGTTTTGGTTGTTTGGTGGATGTAATATCCACGCGGTGGGAATTTCGGTTGGTATACCTCTTTCCACCAATTTCAATGATTCCACAGGTTCTACGGCGAGTAGGGTTGGGAGGTCTTCTGGTCATTCTGGTGGCACCAAATTGGCCCAGGCGGATTTGGTTCGCCAACATCTTGTTCATTGTCCGAAGGACCGGGTTGGGCTCTTCCGCTCAGACCCGATCATCCATTACACGAACTTGCCTCAGTTAGCTTTTAATGGCGTGGCTGTTGAAGCCAGCCTCTGGAGATCTAGCGGTTTCTCTTCTAGGGTAATGGTAGACACAGGCTACTGAGTCTTCATGAGCGTTTCCAAGATCTATCACTAGGTGTGAAAGGTTTATGTACAATGGTGCGAGAGAAGGATTTATAACCCTGCATCTAATCTAGCCCGTGTTCCGGCTCTTCCTCAGGATGGGTCAGAGATGGGTCTTAAGCACTGACATTAAGTTTTAGAGAACTCAGTCTTTTTTTTGGTGCCGATTGACTTGCCCTACCAATGTTTGTACCTTTCCTCAGGGAGTACTGCATTTTCAGCCTCCTCACATTCCTTCTCTGGCTCCGTGGGAGTTAAACTTGGTCCTTGATGTTGTCCAGCGACCTCCATTCGAACCACTGGAGTCTGTTGATCTTCTTTCTCTAGGTGGAAGGTGGTGTTTTTGTAGCCCATTGCTTCTGCTTGACAAGTGTCTGAACTAGGGGCCTTGTCCTGTAGGTTTCCATATCTGGTGTTCCACGAAGATAGGGCGATTCTCAGAACCGTGCCTATCCTTTTGCAGAAGGTGGTTTCAAGTTTTCATATAAACCAGGAGATAGTGTGTTTCCGGCTTTTCAGGAAGGAATTTTTCCCTCTGAGCCTCCTTCTATCTGCCTGGACGTTGTCCGTGCCTTGAAGGTTTATGTGGATAGGACTTCTGCTTGTCAGAGGACCCACTCTCATTTTGTATTTTATGATTCTCATGAGAGGTTGGCCAGCTACCAAGCAAACCATAATTTCAATGCTGATTTTTGCACGCAGCAAAAATCCATGTTGAAATTACCATAGCAACAGTAATGGTGTGCGGCCAGCTTTGTTCTTTAGAACAACGTGCAGTATTGAATCTACTCATAAATATCCAGCAACAGATTGGACTTTTTTGGAGAGACAAACAGATGAGGAAGAAGTAAGAGTGTTCGTTAATGAATGCCACTATCTGAAAAGCCGCATTCAATCCCAAGGTCCCATCATTGTTTATCTGACTTGGTGGATTTCAGATAAACGTGTACAGGCAATTGCTTGTTTATATTATTTTTTGGCGATTTAAATAGTATATTTTTATTTTTTTTAACTAGCAGCTTGAGTATTGTGAGATTTTGGTGCTTGTTAAACCTTTTTGGAGCATACTACAACATATTTGCTTCTACTTTCAAGTTACAGCTCTTTCTGGATTCTTCTTTGCAATTGAGAGCTGGTCAACTTGCTGAGGAAGGCCATATCCATATAACATGCAATATATCAGATAAGCCTACTTTTACTTACATTGTGGTACACATTCACTTGGTATTACTGTGTACTACACCGCTTATGATTTGCACTGTGTGTGGTACTTTGTTCTCTTTATTTTGAATCCCAGATGTGACACTTGCAAACAAGTGTTAAGAGAAGAAGCTGCCTACTATGTTTATTAAAACTAAGTATAGTTTCGATTTATTTATCACAATTTAACTGAATTGTCACTTACCGCTTAAATTTAATTGATATATATTATAAATACACAAGTTAACCCGTGCATGATACTCATGCATTCTAGTCAAATCAAGCTACTTAAGGTGTTAAAAAGGTTCTTGTCCTCTTCATTACCACACACACACACCGCTAGGCTTTCATATATTAGGTAATGCTAAGAATTTAGTAGGTCAGTGTAGTATATAACTCCGCCCAGCAGCTCTGTCACCCGGTAGTTTTTTCCACACACACACACTAACACACGCCGCTAGGCTTTTATATATTTTATATATATATATATATAGATTTATATAAATTTCCCACACACTTATTTTTCTCTTCTTTCTTTCAGTGGTGTTCTTATTTTGTCATAGTATGTTTTACCAGTGCACAGCTTATTGTAGATATTTCATTAAACAGTTACTTTTACTATTATTAAGCACTAATAGTAACACATACAGACTACTTGGATAAGTGCAGGATTGCAGAAATGCATTTAGGGTGCTAAGGTGTTAATTTTATAAATCTATAAACATGCAAATGTTAGCAGTAAAATATTTTGACACCGTGTACAAAGCAGTTTACATTTTAATATGAATATAAAAACATTAAACAAGTCTAAATAACGGACTAAAAATTCAGGAAAAATAATCCAGTTTTAAAGGTTACACATTTTGGACACAGAATGAAATCGGCAAAGCAATCAATATTATTATGTTCTTAAAAAAAGATTAAAAATAAATAAAACTTGTTGGTGTGGTTTTCGATATATAGATGCTGTGTTTGATGATCAGAATTGTGAATTGTATCCAGAGGTATAGACGCCACTTTCATGGGTCTCGGGTGACATTATAGATATGAGGATCTTTATTTATTTGCTATGAAATTGTATTGATCTTTCTCCAACAAACCAGGGAAAGTACATGGTTTTATTCAAGATCAACAAGAAAAACAGAACTCAACCCAATATTAAGCAATTTCTTTTGTTTGTTTCTTTTCTGTAAATCTCTGATCCTTTTCCTTTGGCCATAGGCGAGAGAACAACACTTCAGCCATGTAAAAGGAAAGACAGCTGCTTTTGAGGAAAGGGTAATAAACATAATTACATCAATTTCTGTAAATATATATCACAGATATACATACACACATACATTTTGTAATGTAAAAGAGCAATAGCACAACAAGTTGTGGTTTAATGGTGGATTTGGAGAATGCAGCTCCTTGTCCTACAATATTTTTGACACATCCAAAATGTCGGTCTGTGTGAACTACATGTGCTAATGAAATATCAAGTGGTCAAGGCAACACAAACACTTTGCGGTATGTATGTATCTTGGCTGTGAAGAAAAAGTTGAATATTATGAATACACAATGAGGGAAATGTATACTACGCAACCTATACACTTCTTAACAAACCTCAGAAAAAATAGGCCAAAATCATATCAAACTTTGTAGATAGGATTTAGAGCAAGTGATCTAGATGCTGGCTTAATTCTTATTATATTGGTACAGAACACATTCTAGCCAGCATTGTGCATACAAGCAGTTCTCAATTGGGTATGAAGATACTAGAGACAAATGCTGATAGTCTTCACAAATAGAAAGCACATGTACAATGCAATCCTTCTACCATCAGTAAACTGCACACATATGTGTCTGCTATCTCACTATAATTTTTCTTGGTGTTCTTTGAAGAAAAGTTCTCTCATCAGGCATCCTGTCGGCTATCATATCTGCACTTCTGTCTGCCTGCAGCGTGATGCCTGGGCACCCTTGCTGCACCTGGAATAACCCGTTCTGTGTTATATTTCGGCAGAAGTTTACATGGAGAGTGTGGAGTCTTTTAGAAAGGAGAGGAACTGTTGCCAATGTTCTGTCTGTCACTCCAGAGCAGTTCTCTAGTTTTAGACTTTGAAGGTGGGGACAATGTTTTAGGATCTGGATCACATTCTCATCAGTGACATGGGCGCAGCCAGATAGTGTCAATGTCCGCAGGTTTGGGCACCTAGGGTAAAGAATGTTGAAAAAGTTAGTGGTGTTTGACAAACATTTACAATTGAGCAAGGGCAGACAATTCGTGTTTGCTTCATGAGTACCAAGAAGAACTTTATTTAATCACTATTTCTAACAATAATTTAATGGTATTAAAAATTAAACTTTACAAGAATGTAAAAACATATCAAGCATTTGTGGCACATAAGTCCCTTTGGGTAGGTAATTGACTCACATTTAGCTGTGATAAATATGCACGTGAAACGTGTAGACTAAAAGCTGAAGGAACCCCGCTAAGGAGCAGCCAGTTTCAATGTGAACCTAAGCTGCTTCCAATGAGGTCATAAAAGAAATAGAGATGTTTTTGGTAGTAGTCTGGGGCCTTGATTAAACTAATTACTGTAAGAATGACCATGACAATACATAAAGATTTTTGTACTTGCTGTAAAATTAATTTCTATGAATCCATTTGGGAATACTGCATAACCATGGTATAGAGAGTGTTGGAGCAGGTGCTAAATTTTGTTTGACCTTTAGCGCCTTCCTCTCTATACTCCAATAGCTTTCCTTTCAATTTTTGCTATCAAAGCCCATAAGATAAGACTGAAAGAACCAGTCAAATCTCATACTGTTAGACCACAGGAATGTTCCAAAGCTGCTGCTGCTGGAAGAGGGCTAAGCGCATCCACTGTGTCAAGCTTTTTGGCCAAAGCTGGTGTCTTTGGAAACAGACATTGAACTTGTAGAATTTGGTAAAGGGGTGGATGTTGGTGCCTGACACAACTGATCAACTGAGTCAATTTCTTCTGATATATAAGCCTGATGGATTGTAGCTTTGATTCATTTTGCAACTATGTGTTGTTGCTGGTCATCCTCTCTTGTGCCCATCATAAAGAACAAGGAGGGTATCTGTTCTATGCAATCTGTCTACATCAATCCTCAAGGCTCTGGTCTAGAACAGAGATAATATCCTGCTTTAGATGAAATTTAGACATTACTTTCACCTATAAAGGACAACATAAGGCAGTTGGATGTGAAGAAAAGTCTGGATAGTGACCAGTTTTTCCATGGAACAAGACATATTGGGTAGACACTTTGAGAGAGAATAATTTGAAACCCCCTGTCTGGGCCATTTTGTGAAAAGGACAAGAGCCATGCCAATTTAAAATAAATTATCTCCCTTTCTCTCACACCAGCATATGTAGATTTTTCTACACACTCGTAATTTTTAGAGAAGGTCAGTTTCCGTGGCTTTGATCATGGGCTGAATGACTTGACATAGCCCCTTGGCTTGAAGAATCAGGACTGAAACAGCCATGCCATTAAAACTAGCAGTTTGGTGGTAAAATAGGTCCTGGCATATAAGATCTTCTCTGAGAGGCAGCCTCCATGGTGGTTCTGCTGAAATGCTTACAATATCTGCATACCATAACCTTGGCCATTCTGGTGCTACAAGATTTACTAGCATACATTCTCTCTTGGCAATGTTGAGTACCCCAAGAAGCATGGTAATGATCCGGAAACGTTACAGTAGTCTGTACTTCCATGGGACCATCATGGCATCTACTAGGAATGCTTTCAAATCCCTGGTCCTTGTACAGTGCCAAGCACCACTGTGTTTGGTTCAAGATATCCTATCAATCTCCAGTTGACCCCACCTCTCTACGATCTGGTTGAAGACCTTGGATGGACTGTCCAGTCACTGACATGAATGACATGCCTGCTCAAGAATTCTGCCTCCCAATTATCCACCCGAGATAAATATTGCCGCAATCACTGGATCATAACATTTCACCTAGCATTAGTCTTGCTTTCTCCATCATAAAGGGTTACTGCTCTCTAACAACTGATGTCAAAGAGAAGATCCAGAATAATTATGCACTGGATTAAGACTGGACTTTTGATAGGTTATCTCACAGCTGTTCTTTTGTGAAGAGGGCCAGAGCTCACCTTTCTGTCCAGGTACGATACAGACATCACCCATTTTGACCTTAAGAGAGCTGCCTTGACTTTTGTGAATAACCTTGGAACTGTGGCCAGATTATCTGAACTCTTAAAAGGTTTTCTCAACCACAAACCTGAGAAGGCTGTGATCTCCCTCCTGGAATGGGATATGGCGATATGCATCTTTTATGTCCATGAAAGTAAGAAATTTGTTTCACTCCATGGCATTGATGACCAATCAAACAGATTCCATTTTTTATTTGTTCATCCGCATGTGCAAGTTTAAGTATTTCAGGTTCAAGATGAGCCTGGAAAGTCAATTCCAGTTTCTGTACTAGGACTAGGTTTGAGTAATAACCCAAACTCTCCTACTCTATTGGTACTTGGACAATCCCTCTCAACAATAGAGATGGGATTGTCGTCTAAAAGGCCAGTATCCCAGCTTTATCTCTTGGAAGGGGAGAAGAAAAACTTATATGTATAAGGAAAAGATATATCTTCTTCTGGCGCTTAATATGGCTGGTGGTCCTGACCTGGGGTTGTGGGATTCTGGTGGAGAATTCACAATCTAATCTATAGAGTCACCTCAATACAACTTCCCCCTGCCCCTCCTACTCATTACTACACAGACCCATTCCAGATACTGATAAACCTACAATGGCGCTTGTGGGCCATATACTCACAACGCTGCCAAATGCGCAGTAGGGGCAAGCTGAAAAAAACAACAACCCCCCACGCTGCCTGAAGTGATTAATAGGGTATGGCAGACCTACCATTGTGAACACATTATAAGCATTATCAATGACCGCCCCAATAAATTTCAGGCAATCTGTAACCCATGGCTCACCTTCTATGGCACAGAACAGCCAAGACCTGATTAATGTTGAAACTGTTTTTAGTATCATTTATGCACCATAAGTGGAGTATCTATTGTACACCTAGATGCCAGGCCAGACATTTCCTTCTCCTCTACGGCCAAGCTTCTGGGGAGACATAGAGAGACATCAAGGAGAGCATATTCCAAATACTCTGATGCTCATTACATGGTTTACAAAGGGCAGCAGCTCTGATCTTGGCATCCATGAGTGTATACCCTCCCTGATCTGCTCAGCCCATTTTTCTACTGCCTTGATTACCCAAGATCCTGCAAGAATGTATATGAGTGATGTACATGCTGCACTAAAGATGAATTTCAAAATTCCCTCACATTTTACTATCAGTGCTGTTTCTCTAAAGAAGCAGTGTTCAAAATGGGAATAGTACAGGATTTTGCAATCTCACATTTTTTTGTTTCTGCTTATGAGTGGAAGTAATTGAACCGAAAACCTCCTATCTGTTTTCTACAAAGTCTCAAGCAAGAGTTCGGTCAGTTGTAGTGAAGAAGGAAAAGAAACAGCTTTTTTTTTTTTTTTAAATACGAAAATATCTGGAATGTCGGGTTCCTTCTGAATATTGAGGGTTTATTTGACCACAAACACCAGTTCCTGAACTTCTTGGCCTACTGGATGAATCGTCCTGCTAGGACCTCATAATCGGTGTCTTCCTCAGGAGAGTTTCTGATGCATAGGTTCCTAGGAAATGATTCTAGGAGATTCTGAATCAGAACAAGGCTTGCTGGCTGACCAGCAAGGCCCACAGTGTTTATAGCACAGGGTCCCCATTTGCAAAGGCAGACCCTGTTTAACCAAATCCAATGTCGCACTGTATATTCTCAGACCAGTCTTTGTTCTCAACTATTAAACAAGTATGGTCACTGAGGGACATTTACCAAGGATGTCACAGTTTAAAGGGGGGGGGGGGGGTTAATTTAATCTTTTAAACTGGCATAAATGATGTGCAGCATATTTATTAGTTGCTCACTTACTACTTCCACTGCAACTGATTCATGATTATATTTTTCACCCACACCAACTATTACAAAAAAAATGGAAACCTTAAGTCATAAAAAGTTGTGGGGGGGGGCTGGTTCAGCACAAAGTGTTGAACATTAATCATGGAGTTATGCACTAAGTTCTTTTTACAGGGCAGAGTGGTCCATATACTTTTCCAGGACCAAGCATTTATGTAATGTTTCACATTGTATACAGGATTTTTACAGTATGCCAACACATACAATATGAGGTCAATTGTGTGAAAACACTGTGCTGTCCTCTGCTTATACCTTAAGGAAGGACTAATCCAAACCCCATCATAATGACAGTTTATCGGTCATTTCCTCCTACGAAAGGTGGAGACTTAACTTTGTTTCATGTTGCTTAAGCCAAAATGTTCAATGTATATAGTATAATTGATTCACCGTAATGGATACTGGGGTTTTGTTTTGTTTTTTAACCTCCTTACTGTATTTAGTATACCTATTTGTTTTAATAGAGAAACAATTTCTGTTATAGCTTATGACAAGATGTCTATTATATAGAGTTTTAATATGACTTTTTTTCTACAATATTTATATTTTATTTAGTAGAAAGCTAAATCCGCAAAATAATTAAGACTCCATGACCCACATGCCTCATACTAACAAATCAAAGAAACATTTGAATCAAATAAAAAACAATGAATAAAACCAATATTTAAACAAATAAAAAATAAAACCCAGAACAGGTTGGCAACAAGAAAAGAAACGTGTATGTGTTCCAGCTGCACAGTGTTGAAATCTACATTACCTTTCACACACGTGCTGAAGAAAGTCACTGATTGTATTCAGGTGGGGGCTGCACATAGATTTTTGGAGGGCAGTTTTCACCCAATCCTCAATGTTGCAGATTTTTACCCTACTGGAATACCAGCAAATCGACAGAGATTTCAAAGCTGGTCCCAAAATGTAATTCTTTTTTGTGAGCTCCGATAGGGAGTAAAAATTCAACATGGGCCACAGCGAAGGTTCCTGGAAAACTTCCATGAACTTGTGACAGGTTTGTGACAGACATTTCCTACTGTCTTTATCTAGGAAGGAAAACAAATGCAGAATGCACTCGCGATTTAAATCCGTAACATTCATAGTGAGAACTCCGGGCATCATAAGAGTGGATTGAGAACCTGGTGAAGGCAAAAATCTCTTTGCTTCTCTATATCCAGATCCTGGATGCTAGGAAACGGACATAGTAGAAAGGTTAGATTTTCAGATAGGTGTAGGTCCTTACATAGATCAGTATTGCCAATTTAACAATAAAATATTATATAAAATAAGGGGCACTGTACAAACTTTATCTTGTAGTGATTGCAAAATGAGAGCAGTGACTGTTCTGAATCCTGATTTCTCTGTGATTTTATATGTGCAGGAAAGAAAATTATCAATTGCAGAAGTGGTCGTGAAATTTGACATTTTATCATTTAGGCCCATATACTTTGATGAACCTGGTCACGTATAGGCCAATCCTACTGCTCGATGCCTGCGACACACATAGGTTGGAAAACTGAAGTAGATCTGCACATCAAAATCCAGTCATGCCAAAGTGATCCAGCCCGAAGCCAGTTAACATACAGGCGGCTAGTCATCTGTGACCACATTTCACATGCTCAATAATAATTCAATCAATTTTCATCATATTATTATTAATCAGGTAAATTTGAAGGGACACACATCAACTTGATATTGACAGCAATGTCACAGTGTATGGCTAGCATTATAGGTTCGGTATTTGACAAAATCCTAAAATAAAGATTCAGAGTCTGCCAATTTTAGTGTGTGTACACTAATCGGATTATCTTGTGAACATATGCTAAAATTTGTACCACTTTATAAAGCAAAAACATTAAAAAACAATTCCCTTATACAAAGTACACAGATACTCACAGCAATGTCTCCATATACTTCTGGTCATAATCAAATGTATCTGATCAGACCAAAACTAGTCCCAGTGTGTCCAAAGGCTCATTTAGTGCAAGAAATGAAGCATTCCACCCAAAACTTGCACAAATATTTTCATAGAGATATATTATGTTCAGACTTACCAATTTCAAGGAATAGCAGAACTGCACTGTATGAGCTGCTGTGGAGTCAGAGCTCCAGAGTTTAAGGCCCAGGACATATATGGCAGGGAGCTAGGACCCCAGAGCAGCTGTGAACTGGTTATTTATAGACACAGATAGCAGCCCTTTCACAACCAGTGTGATAAATGACAGGATTGCTGTCTTAGTGTGTGTTTATTCATACTGTTAAACTGACAACTTCTAAACAATCAATGTATATACAGAAAGCCTATACAAGCTACAATGCATTCTGGAGGTAAATACTTGGCTTTCGTTAGTCTTCAGAAGAAACTACATTTACCCAGTGTCGAATCTAAATCAGATTGTTCACCTGTAAGTGTCAGTCTATCAGTTATGAGCTCATCAGCTGGAGAGAATTAAATACACTGCATGGTTTGAGTGTACAATAAACTCTGCTTTATTAGTTACAAGGCCCTATCTATATAGCAAAAATAACGTATTACAGAAAACTACGCCCCAAAAGGTTTTAACCACTCATGTTACCTTCACACAGATGTTAATACAGTCTCTCATTATCAACAGGAGAACTCCACAGGGAGGGGGGGGGGGGGGGGGGGGGCGGGACTGGCTTATCTCCTGTCTGGTATGTCCAAGGTTATAAGCATAGCCTTGCAAATAATGAATTACTCCTACAAAACAGGTGCATCTAATTGTATTTAAGCTATAACAGAACAAAATGGCTATAAGGCAACAAGATGGCGTCAGCTTAGCAAAATCACATTTCTCACCAGCCTAACGGAGCAATTATATTCAAGAATCCATTTGGGCAGCACGGTGGCTCAGTGGTTAGCACTTCTGCCTCACAGCACTGGGGTCATGAGTTCAATTCCCGACCATGCCCTTATCTGTGTGAAGTTTGTATGTTCTCACCGTGTTTGCGTGGGTTTCCTCCGGGTGCTTTGGTTTCCTCCCACACTACAAAAAGTTACGTATTTACGTGTGTACGTGTGTGTGTGTTTAGACTGTAAGCTCCAATGGGGCAGGGACTGATGTGAATGAGTTCTCTGTACAGCGCTGCGGAATCAGTGGCGCTATATAAATAAATGGTGATGATGATGATTTATATAAAAACATTGTGTGTAAAGTTTAAGCCATCCTATCTCCTACAAACTATATGCTGTAGCCAGCATTTTTGTGGGAAGACTGCTAAAGATTTAAAAGTAAAACCTTTTATGATCTCAAAACAAATTGAACAAACCTAATTGCTGTAGCTTCTCTTTGTACCAGGGCCGGACTGGGACTAAAAATCAGCCCTGGCATTTAAAGCACACAGGCCCACCGGTTGTGGGCTCTATGCACTATATTGGTGCACACTGATGCTGGCGCAATATGCGTTGCTGGTGTAGTGTGTGTGTGTGTGTGTGTGGTATTTATTTCTAATGACCCTAAAACATTACATTGTGAGCACCCCGATTACATCAATAAATACCATAGCAATACATTATTAGTACCCAAATTACAGCAATAAATAACCTCCCACACACACTCATACTACATCAATACCCACCCACATTACAGCAACCAGCATCACCCCCCACATTACAGCAACCAGCATCACCCCCCACATTACAGCAATACCCTCTCCTGCTTAGTAGCAATACTAAGCCCCAAACACACTACAACAATGCCACCACCACGCCACCCCATACTACAGCAATACCACCAATTATACAGGCACCACTGTAGGAAACCAATGTTTTGCTTTTTTCAAATCTCCCACAAAATAGCAACAACAGAGTACTTACACACATATAGGTAACAGGTACCCTTTTCCCTCAAATAAATAGTAATGGCAGAATTTTCATGAATGATCATTTGAACCCACGCGGCCGCATTAAAAGTATTTCCAACTACAGCAAAATGTCAGAGAAAATATTTTTTTTTATTACCACAGTAATTGGGTATGTGTCTTTTCTATTCGTTTTGAATAACACAGTATATAAATTAAGGGGGACAGAGGAGTTGGGTGAGAGATAATTGGATGTGATCCATCAGTTTGATTAGATAGGGAAAATTTAGATTATTTACCTGGAGACGTCTACCCCCTTGACTAACAGGCAGGGTCGACGAGGAATTTTGGGCCCCGGTACAGTAACTTATTTGGGTCCCCATCATATTTAACAATGATAGACTTGACTTTGGCAGAAGTTCATATTATGCCACACCTTAGTGCTCCCAGTTCATATTATGCCACGTCGTAGTGCCCCCAGGTCATATTATGCCACATAGTATTACCCTCAATTCATATTTGGTCATTCAGTAGTGCCCACAAATCATATTATGCCACAACAGTGCCTCCAAATCATATTATGCCACAATAGTGTCCCCAAATAACATTATGCCATACAGTAGTGCCCCCAAATAACATTAGTGCCCAGACAAAAACCCATTCAAATAAAAATTGGTACAGCATATCAGATACTGAGAGTGTGAGTCCCAGGAGCAACTTAATACACCATTTACAATGCAAACAAAAATAGATATATTGACACAATCACAGATAAAATTTATGACAAGCAGTGTTTTTTCCTCTTAATTAAAAATCTCTGTACAGATAAATATGCAAGAAACATTACAGCGCAATAATGAGCAATACATAGTGTTTTAAACGTCATTGGATACACAGTAGTGCCCCCAGTTCAACAAAGGATGGTTAAAAACACATTGCGCACGAGAAAATATATGAACTTACCTAATTATGGCATTCTGTGTTCTGTTCTCCTACTGGGCACGCTGGGCAAGGAGTGATCAGCAGCTGTCAGCTTCAACAGCAAGTCGGGAGCAGGGACAGAGGGCAGTGGTCGAAGTGGAAATATAGAAGTGGGGGTAGAGAAAATATAAGTGAATGGAGTATGAAGGCTTGATTTTTTTTTATTTTTTTTTTTTAACTCTTGTCCCCTCTGTGCATTCCCATTCTTCATTACTACTTGTGTTTTATGATGGCTGCATCCCTGACATTCCCATTCTTAAGATGTCTCTCCCTTTACACTTTCTTTTACCTATGCCCCTGCACCATCTTCTCCTTTGTCCCTCTCACCCCTCTTCCTGCACCCCCTACCCCCCTGGCTCTCTCACCCCTCTTCCTGCACCCCCTTCCCCACTGGCTCTCACCCCTCTTCCTGCACCCCCTTTTTCCCTGGCTCTCACCCCTCTTCCTGCACCTTCTTTTTCCCTGGCTCTCATCCCTCTATCTGCACCTCCTTTGTCCCTGGCTCTCACCCCTCTATCTGCACCTCCTTTTTCCCTGGCCCTCATCCCTCTATCTGCACCTCCTTTTTCCCTGGCTCTCACCCCTCTATCTGCACCTCCTTTTTCCCTGGCTCTCACCCCTCTATCTGCACCTCCTTTTTCCCTGGCTCTCACCCCTCTTCCTGCACCCCCTTCCCCCCTGGCTCTCACCCCTCACACCCAATCTACACCCCTTTACACTCCTTTATCCATGGCTCTCAGCCTTCTATCTACACCCCTTTTTCCCTGGCTCTCAGCCCTCTATCTGCACCTCCTTTTGCCATGGCTCTCTCAGTCCTCTCCCTGCACCTCTTCCCCCCTGGTTCTCTCAATCCTCTCCCTGCACCTCTTCCCCCCTGGCTCTCACCCCTCGATCTACAACCCTTTATCCATGGCTCTCACCCCTCGATCTACAACCCTTTATCCATGGCTCCCACCCCTCTATCTACACCCCTTTATCCTTGGCTCTCACCCCTCTATCTACACCCCTTTATCCATGGCTTTCACCCCTCGATCTACAACCCTTTATCCATGGCTTTCACCCCTCGATCTACAACCCTTTATCCATGGCTCCCACCCCTCCATCTACACCCCTTTATCCTTGGCTCTCACCCCTCTATCTACACCCCTTTATCCATGGCTCTCACCCCTCTATCTGCACCCCCTTTTTCCCTGGCTCTCACCCCTCTATCTGCACCCACTTTTTCCATGGCTCTCTCAGTCCTCTCCCTGCACCTCTTCCTTCCTGGCTCTCTCAACTCGCAGCACCACCCTCCCGCAAACATCTGGCAATTTTGTCCAGATTGCAGGGCACAATGCAGATGAGGAAGGGAGCAGAGAAGTCCTCATCCGGCGCGTAACAGAGGTGGCTGGTTCCTGGAGAGGAGCCAGCCACCAGGAAGTGTCGGACTGGCCCATCTAGCCATCGGCCCTTCTGGCATTTGCCAGAAGTGCCAGGTGGCCAGTCCGGCCCTGCTTTGTGCCATAATAATCCAGTGTCCATAATAAGGATGTTCAAGAGAAATATATGCTGCGAGAAGATTTCTGTCAGACTGCTGTAATATTTCTGATGTTCAGATCATTGCACTACAATTATGGTATCATATATATGAATTATACAGTCAAAGGAAATGGTTCTAGATACACATTTAGCCATTAGGGGTAAGTGAAAAGCAAGTTACATTTCTCTATCCAGTTTCAAGGATGAGGTTTAATCCATCCATTGCTGGTTCTAACAGGTGTTGTTATAAACTAGCTATGAGTTCATACCTTTTCTTATATAAAGGTTCTTAATGTATTATGTAGAAAAAACAAACTACTCCGCACAGAGTATTAACCCCTCTAAGTAAATACAGATGTATTTGCTAATACTATACAAGGGGAGGTGCATCCACACATACTCAATTACATTAGAAACAAAGGGGAAAGAGAAGAAAATGTGTTGTAAGGGCGCTCTTAATTTCACTTGAAACTTGATAATCCAATTATAAAAAATAACTTATTGATTAACTTAAAACAAAATATAGCAAGATATTAAAAAAGGAAATAGTGATTGGTAATCACACTGGAAGTATAATATTATTATTATTCATCATCATTTATTTATTATTATCGTTGTTTATTTATAAGGCGCCACAAGGTTTCCGCAGCGCCGTACACAGTACAAACAATGGACAGTACAGGGAATAACAGTACAAAACAATAAACGAGTAGCACCAAGACTTCAGAGGCTCTAGGCAAGGCAAATATATTGAAGTCGGAGCAGAAGAGAAGGTAGAGAGACAAGAGGACCCGGCTTCATACGAGCAAACATCCTATAGGGAGGGTGGACAGATCGGGGGGGATGATCCGGACATGGAAACAGAGAAAGAGCGGTTGGCGAAGTAAGAGGTGAACCAAGTGAGGACAGAGCCAGAGAGACCGAGAGACTAAAGGGTCTGCAAGAGGAGGGGGTGGTCTACGGTGTCAAAGGCTGCGGATAGGTCCAGGAGGGAGAAGTGACCCCTGGATTTAGCAGAAAGGAGATCATTAGTTACGTTGGTGAGAGCGGTTTCAGTGGAGTGGAGGGGGCGGAAGCCAGATTGGAGAGGGTCAAAGAGGGAATTATCTGAGAGGTGAAAGGTGAGGCGGTTGCAGACAATTCGCTCGAGAAGTTTAGAGGCATAGGGGAGAAGTGAAATGGGGTGGTAGTTGGCGAGTGAGGTGGGATCAATATTGTTTTTTTTTTTTAGAATAGGCGTGATAAGGGCATGTTTGAAGGAGGAGGAGACAGTGCCAGAGGAGAGTCAGGTTGAAGAGGTGAGCTAAATAAGCACAGACAGTGGGGGAGAGGGAGCGGAGAAGGTGAAAGGGGATGGGATCCAGGTGGCAGGTGGACAGGGGAGAGAAAAGAATGAGGGAGTTGACTTCATCGCCCGTATTAGGGCGGAAGGAGCACCAGGGTGGGATGCAGGAAGAGGGAGGAGCGAAGAGAGAAGCAGGAGAGGGAAGGGAGGAGATATCAAGTCTGATGGCCTAAATTTTGGCGGAGAAAAAGTCAAAATCAGTTACAGAGAGGGAGAGCGGGATAGGAGGATGATATAACTGTTAAGGTATAAAAAGAACTACCCTGCTGTCCCACTGCAGTAGATATCCTTATGTTCAGTAATAAACCACTAGTCATTCAAGAGAAATTACTAGTCTTAAATTGGATCAACAATATATTCTATGAAGCTAATACTCCATTAATGTGATCCAAGTAAGATCTCATCTATTTTGAAGTTGTTTAAAATGTCAACTTCATGTTTATATTGTAATGCTAATCCTCTGTATTCTTAATGATCTTCCTACGATCTTACTGTAATAGCAGCTTTCTTTGATAAACTGTTACAATTGTTTGCAACCTTTTATACATTCGATCACAAGGGCAGATAATCAAACTCCTCTATAAAGTGGTACGTAGGATCACTATATAGATTCTTAATTAGCGACCACGTATGTAGACCAATCTAGCGTCCCTCCTGACCTCCCAGAGGTTAGCAATCAGAGTCATTCATACGCTTCACAATCAGTCTTCAGTCTGACTTAGGGATTTTAATAGAGACAGTATTAAGGAAACCGCTATCAGGTCTCCACTTGATAACCAGACCCTATGATTTCAATAATCAGATTAGATCATTAAATTACTCGGACATATGCAGCAAGCCCAGCAAACGCCAACGCACATTTCACTATAGGCTTTTACAAGGCAAAGGTTTGCCTCTTCTCTTTCCCCATTGTTTCCAATGTATTATTATGTATTGTGATAGATACTTTCTAAGCCACCTCCCTAGAAATGTTTAGATCTAAAGCACAAAGACATCCAGTGATTCCCCTTATAATATTTTATATGGGTTTTTAGGAAATTGTGAAACACTGGTCATTTTAACTTATATAAAAGGTTTTACCTTCAAATCACCCCTCAAAAAATTAGATTTTTAGCAGTGCATGTGCAAGGTGGTGTGGGACTACAGGGCTATTTTGTCATGATGACCTTATCATGACCACCAGACCTGGCTGAGCCAAATGGAGCAGAGAACGGCCCCAAAAATCCTCATGTGGTTCTTATGAATAATGAGCCGTGCGTCCAGCTGTCTTGACACCAGCTTCATTGCAGACTGCAAACGTTAAAGAAAGAACACTAGAAAGTTAATATTGTTAGCTTTCATGTTAAATGTATAATTTTGTGTATGTACCCAGTATTTCCACTCCAAATTTTGATCTGGGATTTTAGAGTTTGAAACCAGGAAATCTAAAATTTTAAAGTGAAACACCACTGATTAAATTCATGACGAAGAACTCCCAGGGAAGAAGGCAGTTCAAAGAGGAATCAAATAAGTGAGTAAATGGCATGAGCTGGGAATGGGGGATATTGATAAAGACCATATGTAACTTTTTTTCACTACATTATGTCCATTTTTCGCACCTGCTCAGTCAGAGCAGCTTTGCTGTGCTGCCTCCCCACCTAGCAGTGTTTTGCATAACTTTCCTTAGTGCCTGATGCCAGCCAGAGAACAAGCAATAGAGCTGCTAATACTAAACACGAAAGAGGCATCTGAATACCTTGTCATTACCCAAAAACTGTGCATTCCCAACATTTTTAAATTATTTTTTTTTTCGTCAACGTTTTAAATACAAACAACTATTTTGAAAGGCCCATTATAACCAATATGAAAGTTGTTTAATAGAAGGTTGGATACATACTACAGAAAATTTCTCCCAATACGATATCAATGTTTTTACCAACTACTGAAAGCCCGGTCAACATGTTAATGCATGAGTACACACTATACACGTTTTACAAGACTTACCTTCAGATTTTTCTTCATCTGTCATAACCATTTGCTGAAAAGATTGTGACTCTGTAAACTCTATGGAGATCTGCTTACACTGCTGGTCGCGAGTGCCTACACACTGCATAATTTGCAGTCTTTTTATAAAATCAATACTATGTGCTTTGGAATGGTGACCGTGAGTGTACACACTAATGCCATATCAGGCTGAACGGTCATTTATGCTTCGATTGGCCCAATAATCGGGTGAAAAAAACTGTAGTGTATCCAGCCTTAGTGTGTGAGCATTCAGAAATATTTATGGGGGAGGTTATTAGACCTGAGGGTATTCTTATTTTTGTTATTATTTTGCAGACAATAAAAAGCCATTACAGCCAGGACATCTGAAACAATTGCCAGCAAGAACGTAAGGGAGACAGATTACATATATCTCATGCAGGGCTGCATTATCATTGGGTCCTAGAGCTGCAGCTCCAAAAGCCCCTCTCAGAAATAGTGTATTAGCATTTTAAAAATGTATTGTATTTTTATATTTGGGTCAACTTCAGAGAATCCATGATGCTGCATGTGGTGTGGGAGTGAGACAGCAGTTGCGGGACCACCGGTGGTCTCACCATCTACTTTACTCATTGGTAAGCAAGGGAAAAAAAAATAGCATGGACATGGCCTTATTATTAAAATTACGCTACAGCCATCTCCTCTTCTGCACCAACAGAAATAACTGATATCAGCTGTGTCCCCTCAGCCCTAAAATCTGCTTCACACGTGTGTATGTCTGTCTATTGGAAGCACCTTCCAAGTAGACAAGCTCCCCCGAAGCACGTGGTGCAGAGCTTTGTGATAACTTAATGGAGAACCACAGCACCAGTACAGAGAGCGCTTGTCTACGTGCAAGGGTTTTATTTCCCTTTTCCTCTAAGCATTGTCACACCTATGGGGAGCAATCCATCTCTTTCACCGGTACCACAACAAAGGCAGAAAGTGATGGTAAAGGCTGTTTAAGAAGGATAGGCTTGGAGAGTGGGGAAAAATCTGGCACGCATTTTGGACAGTACACACACATCAAAGGTACATATAATATTGATAATTAATTTGAAATACAAGGGAAGCATTATTACTATTAATAACATCTAAAATCAAACACCCTATCTCAGCCATGCTGTGTGGCAATAAGCCTCACATAGGAAAGATGACAACAGTTGAAATGCAACCAATACCCAGATCCAAAAATATTTTCCATGGAAACTGATGATAATTGTTAAAAAAAAACAAAGTCTACTATAATACACGAGCCACGTGGATCCAACTAAACACCTGACTATATTCAACTTTTTTTTCTACGGTCACTACGATAGGATTAGAAACTATATATCATCACTGGTTGAGATAAAATGTATAAACTATAGACTATCATCGCTGGTTTAGATGAGTGTATAAACTTTGTATTACACTGGTTTATAATACTATGTACTTTCATTACTTGTTGCTTTGATAAGATAATAGTGTATGCATTATTACCGACAGGTTATTAATAAAAAATGAAAAAATAGTATATGGCTGGTGGTGATCTGATTACAATATGGGAAAGATGATATATGGGGAAAGATTAAATATTTTAGGAGGCAGGTGGAAAGACAAGGGGACCATGAAATAATATAGAGGGGGAGATGGAAAAGTATGGCGATATAAATCTAGAGGGAATGACAAGCAATGGAAGCAAATGGAACAAAATAATATTGAAAATTAAATTATATAGAAAGAAGGTGGAATGTATGGAAAGGAACTATGGGGAAGAAGGGTTGGGGTTGACATAAAATCAAAGTGTATGATATAGGAAGGAGATTCATTTATATGGATTAGATGAAATAATGTGATCATAAGGTGGAGGGAGTACAGATAGGAGTAGGAGGGAAAAAAAAGATGTGATTGGAGTAAGATTGTGAAGTGCGGTCTGGCTGCAGGTATATAGGTTTAAAATGCAGAACTTAGTTAACTTGCAAACCAATATTTGTGTTTTATATGCAGAACATTGGGTCTTATCTTCTGCATTAAAGGCTGCTAAGATTTTGAGAACTGCATCATTAAGCTCTACCCATGTCACCCAGGAAGTGGGCAGGAGGCGTCAGTTTACACTGCTCTCCGGAAACACTTGTAGAAATGTGGCTGTTTAATATGTTAAAGTGTGTGCAGTGAAGGTGGCTACTTTGTGGCTTAATAAACCCTTCCCCTTAAAAAAACAGAAAAAAAAAAAAAACACACCTATCAACAAACACAATTAAAAACAAACTAAAATGTTAACTTACAAATAAACAAACAGTTACTGAACTCAAAAGATTACATCTCAACAATACTATAGAATCTTGAAAACTAGATCTGTTCATTAGCTGGCAGTTTCAGATTTAAGATGCTCATGTAGTGTCACAGTCCAGAGACTCTGCAAGGCAGTCTATTAGGAAAATTTTAAAGGAAAATAAATGTATCTAGTTATACTTGGAGCTTTTAGAGCCTTAGTATTTGTTTATCGTTCTGTACTGTTTTACCCTGTATGGTCTACGGTTTGTATTATGTACTGCGCTGCGGAAATCTTGTGGCACCCCATAAATAAAGAATAATTTACATACATTCCCATTGAAGAATTCCATTTTAATGGTCATCATTATGCAGTTTGTTTGTCACAAAATGCAGTATCTCATGCCATCAATTTCTATCAGATGTTTATAGTAAGGGTTATGTCAGTCTGTATGAAATGGCTTAAGTTTACAGCAATGATAATTAGAACAACCCCCACCCCAATGATATATTTCAGAAAAATATCCTGAGAAAATATCGGCAGACCGCTATTTGATGCACAGAATTCATTTTAATTACATTTGTTTCCCTACAAACTATACAAATATCACAGAACAGCAGAAAAAAAGCCCAGTCTCATTGTGTTACAAAGATGGATAATGATCAAGAAAAACACTGTGGGGATGGGCTTGGTGCTTGGGTTAGGCAGCTATGTCTTCTATGTTGTAATCCAAATATAAAACTATATTCAAACATCCAGTGGATCTACAAAATGATATAGAAAATAGTAATAGGAGAGGTATTCCTATAAATCCACACATATTCAGACATGTGTTCTTTAGTATAAATACCCAGCGATATGTGTACACACGCCACAACCTGCCTTCCATCCATGTGTGCATTTGTGTTTGTAGATTTGTTTATTAAATGACAACTTTATACTTAACATTTTGTAGGGTCCATAAGAGTCCCTCATTCATAAAAGGGCATATCGAAAAAACACATGCGCTGTAACCCATAGCAACAATTCAGTTATTAGAGTCCATAAATTGGACTGTTTGCTATGGACAACATATTAATAAATATAGTGAAAAGGGTCTCAAAGATGGAACCAATTTTGTGCATGAGAACATTTTGAATGGTGAGAAACAATGTTTAAAATAAATTGAAGCACCAGGACAGCAAAACTTATAAGGAAGCAAAGTGGACAAGACTTGTAGCACATACAGATGGGAATGACGATATAGTACAAATAAAATATTGACATATAAAAAATGTAAGCAAAATCACCACATTCAATTGGTGTTGAGGTCATTCCGGCATGACTAAAGAGATTCAAGTCCATTCATGAAAGTTCATCTCAGGCATAAAGAGAAAAACAAAATGACTGATTTTCGTTTGACACTTATTACAACAAGACCTAACCAAATAACAATGCACTTATGCTTTGTTTGTGAAAAGAGTTTCTACACCTGAAACACACTTTATGTATTGCTTATGGGCTGTAGTCTATTAATGCCCTAGCAAGTCCTTCAATACAGTGCACACTACATGCTTCCAGCAGCTCTCACAATGTAACGGCTGTGGTTGCAATGTGGAGGACAGCATTGCAATCTGGAGTTTGAACTTGCATTTGATGCAACACCCCTTCCTAATGGGCGGTTTATAATACCTAAGCCATAATTAGAGAGGAGATGACATCAAATGCAAGATCACACTTGAAGTTTGTATGGGTCCCACATGAAGTCCACAAAGCAGTGACTTATGTAAGTTTATGTAAGTGCCAACAGGGGGATGGAAAACAACATTCAATCCGTTAGCCATAAACACTTGAATGTTTTTTTCCATCCTCCTGTTGGCAAAAACAATGCTTTCATGAACGGATTAATCATCTTGGAAGTAATCAGAGTAACATCAGGGATTTTCTGGGTTAGGAGTTCGATAGATAGATAGATAGATAGATAGATAGATAGATAGATAGATAGATAGATAGGAATGTAATGGACATTTTACCAGAGTATAATGATTCCCATGGGTGTGTATAATGACATCTACAGGGCCAGACAGCTCTGGCATTCAGGTCAGAGATCAGGCACCTATAGACAAGGCACCTATGGAGTTATTAATCAAGCCCCTGCATAAGCAGATATTTCAATTTACAGGACAGGTTGGTAAACAGGACCAGCAACAAAATGGATAGATCTGTCATCTCACTTCACAGTGTTCTATGCAAACACCTATGCAATTCAATGTATATCCAGGTCTAAAAGGCATGTATAGAAACAGCCGTATTCACTCTGCTGAAATTACAGGGTGTAATTTTTTGACTATATACAATTATCCCAAAGGGGTGGTGCAAACAAATTTTCAGAATGCATGCTCTCCATTGTTCCATTACAGATTTATCATCAGATTATTTTCCATCTGTTCCAGTTATTTAAGGTGCTGCATCAGTGTCCCCAAAACATAAGGGAACATCCTAGGGCTGGATCCTCACTGAAACCCAGCAAGGAGTGTGGCCAAGATTTAGACCTTTACCACTAAAACATTTGCAAATTTTTTATAATTAAAAATTGGATGCTTGGCATTGTTCTTTTAATTTTTTCACCTGATCGATATATTGGTATATTTAGGGATTTACAGCATCTTTAATATTTTCTTTGGAGGAGATCTACACATTGTCTTGAAATATCTGCAGACCTCTTTGGCGGCATAGGGGGCAAACAAGTTCTGTCAATACAGCTTATTGTATCACTGACAGCCACACAAAGCTGTGAAAGTGCATGAAAAAAACAAAACATTCTTTTCCAATCAAGTATTAGTGGAGGTGTGGGCTTGTGTGAAGTTCTTGGGAATGAAGAGGTATTCATAGTTTTTCTGGGCTGCCAGGGATTGGACGCTCCACATAGAACAAAATATATGCTTTTGCTTTCACCACAGTCTCCTCTTCTGTTAGGGTTACTGTACTGTCATTGAAGTGGAACCAGCGTCCTTCATGGGTGGCATAAGCTGTGTAGTGACCAGAACCAACACTATCCGATATAAAGAAGAAATGTAGAAAAAAAGTGTTGAGAGATCATACATACATATATATTATACACATAAACATATATATTATATGCATACACCCACATATATATTATACAAACACACCCACATATGTATATTGCACATATTTAGCTTTGTCTTCCACCAACTTGTTTTTTTTTTTTTTTTTTTACTTGGCAAAAATTTTATTTTTGTACTTATGTTAAATCCTTTTCCTATCACTCCATGCGGGACATGTGAGACCTTGCGTATAGAGTGCGGTGATATGGAACTTGTGCGCTCCAAATTTAATGGCAAGAAGGTAAAGCTTTTGCCTCTTTATACCCCAATTGACTGCACAAGACTTCAGTTATTTTACTAAAAAAGCCCCAAAGGACTATAGAAGGAGGAGAGAAGCAGAAAACCCTTGTTTTCAAGCTAGATAAAATGATAACAAAAGCATAAAAGGAGGGCTTAAAATGTCCCTCTTTTCCTATGGATTCAGAGGAAAGGATTTAACTTAAGTACAAAAATCCCTATGGGGACCATAGAGAAATCCCAAAGCTATCCCTAAGGGAGGGTATGCTCAGATGCAGTGCGCAGCACCTTACGTTCAAAGATAGCATCTCCAGATGCAAAAGTGCTAAACCTAGAATCGTGTGAATCTATAAAAAAAAAAAACAAACAAAAAAAAACAAACCAAACAAATAAAATAAATGTAAGTCCAACTGCAACAGCTTTCTTAAGGGTACTGCTATACCTATAAATACCAATATTATCAAATTAAACTTTATAGGGTAGAGCATGGGAATAACTAACCAAGGTCAAGGCTGTAATCTGTCAGGGATGAAATAATTCAGATCTACTGTTGATCTCAGCTGCAGTTTAATGTTGAACAGTTTCATCGCTGAACTCCAAGCAGTAGAATCTTAAAACAGGAGAACCCAAAGATAAACAAGCAGTTGTTCTGTACTCACCCTGAACCATGATGAACAACAACAGCTGCTAGATCATAAAGGCAGCTATCTGGGCCCATATTTTCTGGCTGTCTCACAATGAGAGAGAGAGAAAGGAAATGTATTTCATGTTATGAAGAAATTACACAAATCAGCAATTCAGGAGAAGGTTGCAGTAAATGTTATAATGGTACCATCCATTGGTGTCTATAAGACCCCTCACCCCCTGGTGTTCAGATACAAGCAGTTACCAACTTCTTTTTTTGAATGCTAGTAAAAATATGTACTTGGCACTGTTCTTTGATGCTGCCTGCTCCATTTATTTACTTTCCCTGTAATCTTTTCACTAGGATAATTGTGGCATTCTCCACTGACCCGTACCTGTCTGCAAGGGCTCATTACCAACATGTCAAATGTTATCACATTTCACTTGCCAGTGGGTTTACAGGATTACTTTTTTCTTTTCTATTTAAACTCTTTACTTGAAGAGGAAACAGCATGAAAAATACAAACAGCATAATAAACAAGAAAATATACAAGAGGTTTCCTCTTATTTTTATGTTTTAGAAAAGGGGAAGGGAACAGGGAAGGGAAGAGGGGAGGGAGGGTTATTACTTTTTAAGGCATCCCTAAAAATAGTACGAACATGATAATAATAATTACCTCCAACAAGAAACACTTCATGTCCAGTCCCCGCAGTGGACAGTCTACATATGTGTCGACCTTGTTCCTAAGGTAAGCTGTCCAATGAAATCTTTTCAAGTGTAAGCAAAGAACCTGTAGAAACAGAAGCAAACATTGCCTGTTAAAGCAGAACAGCAGCAATCTTTTTTAAAAAAAAAAAAAAAAAAAAAAAAAGCTGTTCATTATCTAGATAATGTGTTACATAATATTATATAACCTAGTTTTTGGCTTTATTATCCCCTGACACACATACCAGTTGTTGTGCTGAATGATCAGCTGTCTGCTCTAGAAGCAGCTGAAGGAGGGAGGAGGAACACACTGTACATGACCGACAAAGAAGAAACTTAGTTCTCAATCTACTCCTGTATAACCTGCCACATTCAATAAACACATGTACAGTATTGAGAATGACACAAGTATTGGTTTTCAGTTTTCATAAGTTTGCTGCTTCAGTGTTTTTAGACCTTTCTGTCAGATGTTGCTATGGTATACTGAAGCAAAATTACAAGCATTTCATAAGTGTCGAAGGCTTTTATTGACAAATACATTGTTTATGCACAGAGTCAATATTTGCAGTGTTGACCCTTCTTTTTGAAGACCTCTGCAATTCACCCCGACTTCTACAAACTGAGGGAAGTATAATGTATAAATAGAGTTTAGGGCTACGACAATTGGCTTATATTGAATGGGTTACGCTGCTTTAACTTATCAGGATTACACGAACATGAGGCAGGGACAAAGACAAGAATCTTCATAAGTATGAGTGGGATTTTTGCTGCCCTTAGCCCTGAGTGGTGGTACCTTTGGAAGTTTCTGGATCCAAAATTTTTTTGTGGATTTCTGTTTCTTTTTGCATTTCAGGCACATGTAGAGCTCTGTCTCATCCAACTCCTCCAGGTCTGTGAAGCTGCGAAGACAGTCTTAAAAGTAAAGATAAGAGGTGGTTATAATAGCTGCAAGCCAGAGATCTGACCAAAAGCTAAGCAGGATCTGACACCTACATAAGACCTGAATCATAACATGTTTATACCAACTTGGATTTTAAAGGCCAATCAACCACAAAAAGGAGAAAAACTGATTTTTATATTCATGTTAAATCCGTTGGGGAAGAATGAGCCCATGGGATATTGAGGCTTCAGTTAGGACACAGGCACTTAAAAAAAGAAAAAGAAAAATGATTTTACAGCTTTTGCTCCTCCCTACTCTATATCCCCATACTGCAATAATTTTGCTAACAAAGTCCCACAGGACAGAATTGGAAAGAAAGAAAAAAGGAGAAACAGGAGAACTAGGGCACCAATGGATTCAGAGAAAAATAAAGATCCAGTTCTCCTTCATACAACTAGGGGACAGCAAGACCAAGGAAACGTCCCAAGGATCCCCATCTGGGTGGGTACTGAGTTGCAGTGCGATCTTCTAAGTAAAACTGGCGGCGTCCTTAGGCAGAAAGTTGGTGTTTAGTTTATACATATAAACGTTTTTTTTTCCCAGGTAATTGTTTTTGCGTCTGACACAGTTGCTCAGCCGGAGCACTGTGTTGCACCACCCACGAAGCGCTTAGTGATCTGACAAAATAAGCCTTCACAATATAAAGCAATAGATTTCTCCACTCCAGCATTAGCGTGACAAACACTGAAGTGCTCCATTTAACAAATATCTGTTCGGATAACAGCCAGCCTATTTAGAAGAATCATAGACGACCAGAATATCATCAGCCACCCTTCAATCTAATGTTCTTCCAACACATCTTACTGCCTTGACAACATCCAGAAAAAGAAGAGATATCTCTTCCTCTTACAACTCTGACCGAATGCCAACATCACCATGACCTGATTTGAGTAGAATCTAAAAACCACCTCAGCTGAAAGGATGGAAAAAAAAAAAAAAGACACATAAGCCTGCCAAACCCTTAAACAATTCTTTGCTGAAAAAGGCATTTGAGCTCTATGCATGACCTTGATATCTAAGAATGATGACTACCACACAGTTTATGCAAAACCAGCCGTGCTAATCCCTAATGGTAGAATGGTCCCATAGTAAGCAAATCCTTTCCTAGGGGAAAACGCGGAGATGGACCCACCTACATTCAGAGAATGTCTGCATTCCACAAATGTTTTGGCTAGTCTGGTGTCACCAACAACATCTGGACCCGTTTTAACGAAATATAAATGCGATAAAATTAAAAAAACACAAATAAAAACCCCAACAACATGGGAGCGACATAGGATCTACAATAGACACATGTGGATCCCATGTGCTTGAGCCAATCACTCTAGCCATCTGGCATAAACAGTGCCGATATTGCCAGCACACACAATACTGCCCAGCGCCTGAGCTCTTCAGTCTTTCCGATACTTAATGTACGCCACTGCAGTAGCATTAGACTAAACTCGTGGTCTTCTCCCGCATGGAAAGCCCTTCCAGAAATAGAGTATTAAATCTATAGAGGCATCAATTGAAAAGTAAACACTACCCATTTCGATGAAAAAGAGGGATAGGCTGCGCTTCCTCCAAATATATGAAGCAGCCAAATGCGAACCTGAGAGTGTATGGGGGACCCCTAAACTCCCAACAATGTTAGATACGTATAAAAATAGTCAGGTTCTGGGCATTGTAAAGGAAAGATATATCAATTTAATATGGATAGGTCCACAATACGCTCCGGCCGGAACAAGACAGCTTAGATGTGTTAAACAATTAACATGCATCAATTGACACTGCCGAAAACAATGATAATGGTAAAAAACACTACAAACTCAGTGTGATTGCAAATATGGTTAGAGTGCACTTGCAAGCTACTAAAATATGAAATGACAATTGATATGAACCGCAAAAAGAAAATGTAAGGAAATATAATGTCCAGAGTTGTAAAATAAAAATGTTGGTGATGATGAAAAATGCAAGCAAAAATGAAATTGGTAGCCGTTACTCACATGAAGCAGGGATGTCTGGCTGTCTATAATGCAGACAGGCACTTCGTAGCGGTCCCAAAGTCTGTGCTGATGAGGTTAGATATAACGTTGATTTCAATGATAAAAAGCACCCAGCAGAATGCCAATTATTAAAACAAGAATGAGGAAGAAAGTTCTCCTAGTTTCTAAAAGGAAATCCTCTCCTTGTTGAAAGAAAAAATGATCCCGCTCAAATAGCGTGTGCACGCTGCGGGATATCTCCGTGTTGAGATTAAATGTATGGATATCAAAATGCCTCCAATAATGGACAGGTACCCAGCAGAATATAGGTGGTGATGATCCAAATGTAGTCCTCCTAATCCCCAACGTAGTGACTCTCTTTCTCATAAAGTTGAGGCTAAACAGGGGAAGCGGTAGTGCCGCTGCGGATGAGCGCATACACGCTACAGGCTGGTCTCCGATGTGGATGTAGTCCTCCTAATCCCCAAACGTAGTCTCTCTCTTTCTCATAAAGTTGAGGCTAAAAAGGGGAAACCTCATCAGCACAGACTTTGGGACCGCTACTAAGTGCCTGTCTGCATTATAGACAGCCAGACATCCCTGCTTCATGTGAGTAACGGCTACCAATTTCATTTTTGCTTGCATTTTTCATCATCACCAACATTTTTATTTTACAACTCTGGACATTATATTTCCTTACATTTTCTTTTTGCGGTTCATATCAATTGTCATTTCATATTTTAGTAGCTTGCAAGTGCACTCTAACCATATTTACAATCACACTGAGTTTGTAGTGTTTTTTACCATTATCATTGTTTTCGGCAGTGTCAATTGATGCATGTTAATTGTTTAACACATCTAAGCTGTCTCGTTCCGGCCGGAGCGTATTGTGGACCTATCCATATTAAATTGATATATCTTTCCTTTACAAGCGCCCAGAACCTGACTATTTTTATACTACCCATTTCGAGAACAATTCAATTTGGATTGCGTCTGAATGAAACCTTGCAACTGCACAACCTCGAAGTCGAGACATTCCTTGGTATCTCATTCCAACCCGGACAACATTCGACAGGGAGCCAATAGACCTAACCGGTCTACGTAACAGACCATCTGGTCTCTGCTGTCTAGAATCCAACCACAAACCCAGAAGAGCTTAAGCAATACAACAGCATCAACCTCCCAGGAAGAACCCTACCACGTCTGGCTCAGAAGGACCAGTCTCTTGGTAGGGACCAAGTTGGATCTCTGGTATTGAAGTCCCAGGGTTGGAATCATTTCTCACTGTCATTTCTCAGGATAGTGTTTTACGGGAGGTTTCGGCCTTTATCAAGATATTGTCATCCCCATGGACCTCAGAGGTAGGCCATGACTGCTATATAAAAAGGAGGCTCTCACTAGCAAAAAATGGGAATTGGCAAGACCAAAATGCGAGCGTGTGAAGACATAGTGACCTTCTCAGATTAAAACATCTGGATGGTCAAGGTCTCACCCAATTCTATACTGTATATGACAACTCAAGGACTCCATCTTGAACTTGTCCACCCAAACAAGGACTTGAGGTTCAAAATGGTTTAAAGCACTATATGGTTTGAACCAAAACATGATTAAATAAACCCTACCTGTTCTGTAGGTACTGTGGTGATTACACCCAACTGTGCAAACTCCGATTGCCTTCTCGCAAAGCCCAACACTTCGTCCGCTCTGGACGGCGCTCCGAGGAGGATAAATCCCCCATCCATAATGTCCCTCACCCAGGAATCTTAAGAGGTAGAGAACCCCTTATCCCTGAAAAGAAGCATGCAAGCTCCCACCCCAGTCTCTGCCAGGTGGGTTGACTACCCATCATGCAGACAATTATCCTAGGTCACTGGATGCTTTGTGGGTCAGGTCTATTAGTGGCTACATTGATCACTGTGAGGGACAGACTGCTGCTCTTGTGACACCAGACAAAAGGACAAAAACAATGAGAACATCACTCTTCTGGCACCTTTACCAGCAGGAAGGAACTTTTCCCACCGTTGCCTGGGTAATGTTCTTGTCGCGCTTCACGCTTAAGAAATCATGAACAAAATCTACTACTTAGACGCTGAAACCGAGAACGTGGGGTGAGTTGACACATCCGAAACCGAAAATTCTGGTCCCTAAGAGACCCACATCCAGAGCTGCGTCCATCTGAGAGGTGTCTCCATATCTGATGTGCCAACCCAGGACACTAGTTACTGGGCTTCCCACATTGCAAGCCACAAAAAGTTGTTCCGCCCACTTTTACACAGCCTGGAAGACCCAAGCTGTAGCGGAATATGCTCTCAGAGAGGCACCAGCCTCCTCTTGCTTGCAACAATAGGTAGACAGCCCCGCAGTTAAAGAGAGCCCAGTGGCAAATTAAAATGAAAAAGAAACAAATCTAGGTATATTAGCTGCCCAACAGAAAATCAACCTGTTCTGTGCCCACTCAAAAAAAACAAAACCCAAAAAAAACAGTTGACTACAGGCAGGGGATATAGAGGGTGGATTAAAAGCAATGAAAAAAGTCCATGGTCTCAGTGTCCTCAATTTGATGAATTAGAAATATTCCTAAAAGTTGACAAAAAAGTACCTTCATACATGACCATATTTCAAAAAAATTATTATTGGTGGTTGGTCCTAAGATACTAAAATGCTTACTGGAATAGAGTATGATTTCTAAGATTGAATATTAAAATGTAAAAAGGAAGGCTAGTAGCAGAAACAGGAACTTGTGGGAAAAACAGGATAAATGTAAACCTATGATTAATATGCCTGCCAAATATGTCCACTGTCTAATCATACAATAACAAAACATCAAAAATTCACAGTAGCTTTCCATTCGTGAACAAAATCATAAAAGGAGTTACAATAACAGTCACCAAGTTGTACCTTTAAGGGTGCAGGTTGGTCCGTTTTCTTGGTTCTTAGAACGTTTGTTACGGAATTGACTGGGAATATCTAAAGAAAGATCTGTGGAGAGAAGCAGAGGTTAGAAGGTTGCCTTTTCCAGTGCTCCATTCCATATCAATCAGCATCTGCTCATATCTTCTCACTGTATTACACATTACCAGCAACAATGCTATTTACTATGGTGCCCAGTGCATCTAGTATGCACAATACATATGAATACAACATAATCCTATTAGGTAAGGTAATAGTAAGGAACAAAGCTTTTGCTATAGACTAGCTTTTAAGTATTTTATATGCAGCATGTAGTAGTCCATCCGTTCTATATAACAATGGCCTTTTGCAGCTTAGAAAAGCTTGTCATGCAGATAATAATCTTGTGCGTTTACACACACTATTACATGTACTACCAATTACACAGATGTAACAGGTTACCTAGCTTTTATTTCCAGTTTACAGCTTGTAACTTTTTCTTTTTAAATGGGAGCACACAAACATATAATGTGTATCTGGTTGCTTCCATCTGCAAGCATCCTATAGGTGGTCGTGAACAGCAGGAAGAAGCTGGGAGTTGATCAAATACATGAGTTAGTAACGATTTCCCTTCGTTCTCCTAACCACCTAGTATCCCAGGCAGACTGGATCTTCTGAAGCCATGATGGTTTTTCATAGCATCCAGGCTATATCACAAAAATATTTTCCCAGCAGCAGAATGAATGTATAAAGTAAAAATCTAATAGGACAGAAATCTCCTCCATAATTAAACAACATTGGCTATATTTATAATTGAACTTATTTTCATGAGAAAGCAACTTGCTAAGACATCACATGATACATATGTTTTTAGGAGGGATAGAATCAGTCTGCAATCATACATATACAGTTCTTCAATAGTATGTTAAATAAGAATTCTCATTTATAATGAATGTTGAAAAAATTGAGCCCAAAACATGAAATTCACTATTACTCATGATTACAGACACACTTAAAAGAATCAGATCACATATAAATAATGTTTTAGTCTTCCTTGTAAGTAATTGAATTGTAAGTAGCTTTTTACTCTAAGTTCTTAATGTATTTAAGTCCAGCAGGCCAGGCAAGTAACTGGCTCGGTTTGCCTACCTCCTAAGACTTTCAGTTAAATGCAGTTTACAACATATTAATCTGTCTTATATTACCTGCTACTGTATACAGGACAGTTAACTATAATGCCACGTGAACTTGGGCAAGGACCCTTGCAAATGCCCTCCCCCATGCAGAGTCCAGGAATTAATTTGCAGCATCCAAAGCTTCACCACAGACTGCCACAAGCGAATGGCATAAGCATAGTGAGGGTGAGAAGCTATGATGAGCTTCACCTTATAACTTGCAACATAGAATGCATGGGCCCAGTAGTATATTACATAAATGTTGTGGTAGCAGTTCAAAGATTTCTGCTGGTTTTATTTAAAATGGGCTTGAAAATGTATCAGATTGAAACAATTAAAAAAAATACAGTTACAGTCATAAAAAGCCTATATTTAAAGTTAAAAAAAATAAAAATAAAAAAGTAATGACAGTTTTGGTTACCCTTAAATTATGCAGCTCCCACTGGGTTTTACCTGCCCGATTTGATATTCAGTGACATTTCAGTCTGCTATGCCTGCAATAGATGAAACATCAGCAAAGGTATTGCTTTTTGCAAGTGGATTAAGCCGTTTGCAATGCATTTAGTTTGTTGAGCTGGGAATATATTTTTTGTTTTTATCCCTGTTTTGAAACATGAATTAGTCCTGTTGAATTTCTTTGAAGGTCTAGATGCTCAGTGGTTAATTATATTAGGGCTTACAGGAAACATAACTGCCAAAGTAATTGTGTGTACTGTTAATATGCAACAAAAACCTACCTAGAAATGGGTCAAACTTCCTGGATTCAGTTCCACAAATTAAGCAGTTAACTTCATTCTGCAGAATACCTCCAAAGACAGAGGTCACCACTGTGCTTGCTCCATTACTGTAACATACAAACAGGCTTAAGTAATCATGAATCAACCTAGCTGACTTCACACACCAATCATGATTG
The DNA here is from genome assembly GCF_038048845.1 of Mixophyes fleayi. NCBI lineage: Eukaryota > Metazoa > Chordata > Amphibia > Anura > Limnodynastidae > Mixophyes > Mixophyes fleayi. The sequence goes on along the minus strand of NC_134405.1, from coordinate 134,815,411 downwards.
CTCTATAATGTATATAGTAATTAATCCTCATTACAAAAGCCTCCTCTGTGATATACGGGTAGCACGGTGGCTTAGTGGCTAGCACCTCTGCCTCACAGCACTGGTGTCATGAGTTTGATTCCCGACCATCTGTGTGGAGTTTGTATATTCTCCCCGTGTTTGAGTGGGTTTTCTCCGGGTGCTCCGATTTCCTCCCACATTCGAAAAACATTAGTAGGTTAATTGGCCGCTATTAAATTGACCCTAGTCTCTCTCTGTCTATGTGTGTGTATGTTAGGGAATTTAGACTAAGCTCCAATGGGGCAGAGACTGATGTGAGCGAGTTCTCTGTACAGCGCTGCGGAATTAGTAGCGCTATATAAATAGCTGATGATGATATAACAAAATGTGAATATGGTCAGGAGACAGATATCTTTGGTTTGTTCCAAAATGTAATGAGAGCTGAATGTGGTTGCAATAGAAAAGAAAAGTCACCGTGGGTTATGTGGTAGATGATAGGTAGCTACCAGAATGTTAGGATGCCAACGAAACAATCCTAGGTAGATACTGTGCCAGTAAATAAAATAAATGGCTAAATCAGACTATATCTAAGAACATAGACATGTGAGTGTCCAAAGAAATTCAAAAATTACCATTTATTTAATACATCATGAAGCAAGATGTCTGCAAAGGAATTACATCCACCAAAGGGTTTGACCACCACAGTAAGGCTAAAATAAAGGCAATTAAGGGTGGGATCATTTTTTGTTTAATGACCTTTTACTCTTTAAAGAGTTATGTTCATATATCCATTAAAATAACCAGATACTACAACCACAATGAGTTCAGGGAGCCCTACACCACTGAGAGTCCAGACAGCCATGAATCACACCTGGTACCCCAATAGAGACAGCCTGCTCAAAGACGACGTTCATAGGCATAGCACAGAAACCAGGTGCTCTCAATGAAAAAGCTAGCTAGACAGCTTTTATAAGTACTGTCAGAGTATGGTGAATTCTGGCAGGACCCATATAGACTGTTAGTGGTTGGGAAGAGGACAGCAGTTATGGGTTACTGACTTTGTTTCATAACTGTGTAGAAGTCACTTACATACAACACTTGCTGCTTGAGGACCGGCTGGTATTTGCCTGTGACATGACAGAATGACTTGATCCATCGGAGTCTCCCTGAAGTTCTAGATGCAAGTGGTCCAACAAATAGCGCATGAACTCATGTGCATCTTGCTGCTGGTAACCCCTGAATAAAAAAATAGGTTTCAGATAAGTAGACATCTTGAATAAAAAAATGGGGACAAAATAATAAATATATGCACACTTCTACAAATGAAGTGTTTAAAATAAAGCTCTTGATGTGCAAATGTCAAAAATATAACTGTAGCATTTTAATAACTGCATGCAAGCACAAATAAAAATGTCAGTCAAAATGTGCCATTTGCAGTGGATGGTGCGCATAGCACTCTGGTTGATCTTAGCTGATAGTTTGCTGAATTATATGGAACATGCAACAATTAGGTTTCATGCTGTTACTGAGAAATCAAATTTTATTATAAAATGAATGTTGTTCAATACCAATAAACTGGTAACATTTTAAACCAAGTGGAATAGATTCAGGCCAAGTAAATATTTTATATAACAACTCAACAAATATTTTAGGTTAGTAGCCAGCATAAAAGTTTAGGAGCCAAGCAAAGGTTAAAACATTTCTATAATATGGCAGCTGATAAATCAGTTTCTCTGATTGCATCTGGGGACACTGTTAACATGGGTTTTATCAAGGGACCATGGAGTTGGCACTTAACTAGTTAATTCTTTAATGTAATTTATTGACAGAACTCCTCCCCACTGCAACCCCCCTGTAACTCCTCAGTGTAATTATAAAGACCTAAGAAAGGGGAACAAAACACACCAAACCAGCAGAAGGGAGGGAACGCAGTGCTCCTTAGATGGAATCAGAGAAACAGATTTATCAAAAGAATTAAAATTCTCTTTTCTCTTACATCCAATCTGAGGGACACTTACCATGGAGACGTTCTTAAGCAGTCCCCTAAGGAAGGGACCACTGACAGCCCGGCACACATAACACTGCGGCCAAAACTGGAGTCCGTAACGCAAAAACATTGACGCAATAAAATCTTGTAGGTGTGGACCGAGGACCAGGTGGCCACCCAGCAGAGCTGGTCTGCCCAGGTCCTGTTACACGCAGCGCAAAAAGCTCCCACAGAGTGAGTGGGCTGCACCGGATGGTGGACATCCACTCCACATAAATCTGGAGTACGAACCACATCCAGGGAACCAGGGAAACTGTGACCTGAAGAGGCAACCGCCTCCTGAAAAACCAGGACCACAATCTCCCGATTCAGGTGGAAACCCTAAATTAGGGAACCGTATGTAACACAGCCCTGTCATCGTGGGAGAGGAGATAAGGGGAACATCAGGAAAGAGCCCCAAGCACCAACACCCGTCACGCAGAAGCTATGGCCAGTAGAAACATCACCTTCAACATCAGGAACCCTAGCTCAGTAGAACCCAACCATTCAAAGGGAGGCCATTGAAGCACTTCAAGGACCAAATACAGGTCCCAAGGTGCTGTGGGCAGGACGTAAGGGGGTTTGAAGGCCAGGAACTCGTCTGGCTCCAACCAGTTTATTACCGAACTTAGTGATTACATTGGAACTCATCCACCCGAAGGTGTAGGTTGAGAGCCTTGAGATTGAGGATAGTATGAAACGATCCGTCTGGCTTAGAGAACAGGAAGAATTTGGAGTAAAACGCACGGACCCTTTTCCCCACTAAAACCCAGCAGAAGACACCTACTGAAAGAAGTGAATCGACTGATTGTACCATCTGTGATCTTTTTATGGCATAATGTGGAAGAGTAATGGCAAAGAAGCGATGGGGGGGGGGCACAACCTAGGAAATCGATAATGTATGATCCCCAAAACCCACCGATCCTAGGAGGATGCATCCCATTGGTCTCTGAACAACTGTAGGTACCACCCCCCACACCCGCAGCAAAAAAAGGGGGGGAGGAATCCAGTCAGGCTGCAGGCTTATCAGGAAGCTTGGAAAATATACCAACACACAGAAAAATGCCTAGGCGCTAAAATACACTACGATTGTACCCTCAAGTTGTATATTTGAATTTTTTAATAGTAGTATAGAACGACAGCTCCTAAAATACGACAGACACACACACACCCATCCACCTTTGGCTCTCAAAATCTTGTCTTTAACAGCCATGCCATTAAAGCCAGGTGACAAACGTAGGAATGGACCTTGCCACAGAAGATCTTCCTGAACTTGCCTCCATGATTAGAACGTCAGCAGATGAGCTTACCTTCACTACCAACTGGGCCCCTGTCAGACCGTTCATCACCGCTCTAAGCTCCAGAACGTTGATAGAGAGTATCGCTTTGTACCTGGACGACAGACCCTGCAAGTGATTGTGCAATTGAATCCCCCATTACTTGAATATCTCATTACTGAAGACTGGCGACCACCAGCTGCAAGACAGGTGCGTCTAAGGGGACTCTGAGATGAGAAGACCTCAACCATTTTCTGAAGATATTAAGCTGAAACATCCGAGAGTGAAACTTAACATACTAAATCGCTTTGAAGGTGGAGACCATCATTCCCACTAACTTCATGCAGAGAAGAATTGATGGACTGAGGGCCAGAACTCTTTCTTCTCACAAACATCTGGAAAGTTTCGAAAAGGAAGACGCTCTGTACCATTAAATATTAGGTCCAGAAACACAATCACCCGATTGATTTTGGATGATCATAAATTCAACCTGATTTCAACCTGTGCAATTCCAATAAATAGGCTGTCCTGAATCCTGCAGCAAGGGTTCTTGAGAAGCAGATCGTCCAGATAAAGCACAATGGGGATTCTCTGAAATCTCCACAGGGCAGCCATAACTGCCATGACCTTTGTGAAGACTGGTGGCACAGTGGCAAGACCCTAAACTGAAAGAGAGAGCCTTGGTTGGTGATGGATCTGAGAAACTCCATCTTGAACCTGTCCACTCGAAGCTTGGTGTTCAAGAAGGGTCTATATGACTCGTCTGGCTTTCGGTCTAGGAGGAGGTTTTAGTAAAACTTTGAAGTCTTCTCTTGTTCTAGGACTGGATGATCACTGCTGATGAAATGAAAGGTCATAGCTTTGTCTAGAGTCAGCCCCTTTGCCTTTTCCTTGAGAAGGCTGGTGGAAAAAAAAATATCTGTGGCAGAGGCCTCTGAAGGTCCAGGATGTAACCTCTTTCCATAATGCCTGTTACCCACAGGTCTAAAAAGGCGGCTTTCCATGCATCCTGGAATAACAAAAGATACAGGTTTCTGCCACAGCCTGAGCTGGGTAGGGATAAAACCCATCAGGCAGTCTGTTTCTCAGAGGGCTCAGGACACAGGCTTTTAGCAGCCCAGGCCTGGTTTCCAGTCTGCTGTCCCCCACATGTGGAAAAAGGCTGTCCCCTGGAAGAAAAGAGTTTTGGTCAAAAGGAAGCATGAGATGTCGGTCTCTTACACTTGAATGGGACGACCGGAAGAAAAAGATCTCTTTCCTCCAGTAGCTCGAAAGAAGATTCTGTCAAGCTTAGGTCCAAAAGAAAAGTACAGAAACTTTAAACGGGAGGGCTTCCAAAGACTTCTTGGACTCAATATCTGCGTTCCAAGACTGTAGCCAAAGTGCTTGCCTGGCAGGTACAGTCAAGGCAGAGATCATAGAGCTAGTAGGGGATACATCCAGAGCCACATCATGCAGGTATTCAGACGCGTCTCCGATATGCTCTGTCAAAAGGAGCAAATTTACCCTTAGCTGGTCAGACTGTAATCCCTCCAAAAACTTTTTATTTCCCATGGTCTTGGAAACCCCTTTCAATGCTAGTGAAGGCCTGAGTGCTGCACCTGCACCCACATAGATGGACTTTAAAACTGTTTCACATTTACTGTCTGTTCCACCCCATGTTGGCCCAGGAATGGGAAGAGTGGTAGATTTAGAAAGGTGAGCCAACGGAGTATCCATCTTTGCCGGCTGTTCCTTCATAGCTATATCCTCTGCAGGTAAGGGATAGGGAAAGGGAACTTCTGTGGAATAAGAAAGTTCTAATCCGGCTTAGCCCATGCCTCCCCCAGGAGCTCAGATAAGAAAAAAGATGTGAATCATCCACATTTAACATGATCAAAGCCTGAGGAACTGCCATAACCAGTTTGTCAACGCACTGAGCTCCAAAAGGATTCACCCTTGAATCAAATGGGGGTCACCCAGAAGCCCACACCTTTCTGCGAAGAGAATTCTGAATTTGAATTCTCAACTAAGAGAACCTGAGAAAACTGCTTGCGTTTATGCGGTTTCTGAACCTTGAAACCCTCAAAGAGTTTCTCCAAAAAAGAAAACGCCTATGACAATACTAAAACAGACCTTTCCAGCATCTTAGCCCATGCTGCTTCAGCCTGGGCTATAAGCTGTGGATGCTGTCGCTACCCGAGACTCTCTCCAGCGTAAAAAAGGTAATGAAAGATTTACACTCTCCTCTCTAGGAGGCACAGCAAGTTTGTCAACTCAGCAATGGACTGAGCCAGGGATCTCGCCCAAACAAGTGTGCCCCTGTGTACGCAAGCCACACAAAAGGCATCCAGACCTGGCCATCCATTTTGGAATTTAAAAAAGCACAGAGCAACTAAAACAGACAGTGAACGAATAAGACCTAGAATATCTAAATTCTGGTGATCCCTTAAGAAAAAGAAAACTCCCTCAGACATAAGATGAAAGTATTGGAGGATAAAGAGACATTTAAATCTCCTGTACAAAAAATACAGGAATTTTACAAAACAGGAATAATTTGAGTATAGTGATTAGCCCTCCAGGCTTCCATACAGCAGCAGAAGCCCTTAAAAAAAATTTAAGAGAGGAGCTTCAGCACAGAAGCAGGAGAGCCAACACTTTTCTTTCTAAAACAGCCTCAGACACAGCCAACAGTAGCAAGCAGCTACTCGGCTGCAGTTCCTCTAGTGAACAATCTTTTGACGGGCTTCCTCCTAAAAGGAAGCTCACCAAGGAGGGACCCCCACAGGCAGCAGTAATGTTCTTTCCCACAGGACCTGAACAATGGAGCCTTCAGTCCACAGGACAAACCCCAACAAATCTCAAGTCCTTATTGGCATTAGCCCTAGTGAAGGGGTACCACCTGACCATATATACTTTGGAATAAAACAGGGGGAAGGGTGAATAAGTTACCCAACAGGGCTGCCATCTGTGTAATATGTGGGCACTATACAAATACCAGCTAATAAATGGTCTGAACACTGATTAACTGCTGTTCTGCCTCAAATTTATGTCCAACAACAGTTTTGCAAGTGTTTGATATTTATAAACCGATTGCATATATAGCATTTATTAGACATTTTGCTACATTGTACATTCTTTTAAACAAAGTTTTTCAGCTTCGGGTTAGTCCTCTTTGAACAAGTACCTGAAGTTAGGCATTATTTTCCATACCACGTAGAATAAGGATTCTGGACTGAATGCAGCTTGGTTGCCCTGCCACAATGCACACAATGTCTTTCTGAACTCCTCAACCAATGACCTACAAAACACAAACATTCCCATGTTATCCATTATAAGCAACTAGATGTAACCAATAGGTTAATCATTTGCTTTTTTGGGGACTATTCCTAATTTTGAATGTCTAACTATGTAAATACATGATTTTGCAATTACAATGACTGCTTCCCAGCCTGACATTCCACAGACTGTGGTTACCCTAGAGGTAATCATGGTTTCTAAATATTAGCAATTTAAAACCATATCCACTCTACCAAAACAGTAAGTAATGAGATAGCTAAAATAAGGGTCATTTTGCACTTGTGTTGCTGTAACTATTCCACAGTTACAATTACATCATATCCCTCCATGCACCTGCTGCCTTATCTATTCCACTATGTCATATGCTGGCTGTTTACTGTATAACTGTCTGACTTACAGTGTGGCAGAGAGGGCAAAACACAATTCAATAGCCTAGAATGTTGGCTTTGGGTGTCCCTGCAATCAGGAGAGGAAGCAACAGATACTGCTGAATATTTACACAGTAGTAATAGTTAGTACAAATTGACCCTTATATTTTTAAGCAGTGAATTACTATTTGTTATAGTAAAGGAGACCCAAGCAGATATTTACTGTTCACTAAATATAACCAGACATCTCCTTTCACCGTCTGTACAACTTGCATTAGATCAATTAAATATAATTGATGATACACATAGTTCCATTCTTTGATGAATCTATTGGATCAAGAAGTATTAAAGACTTCTTAGAGTACTAGCTACTACATTTACTCAAAACTCCTTTTTACAAATTTGATTAGGTCCTCAAAACTTTGAATCACAGTAGACCACTGCTCAAGATATCACATAATGTTTAGGTAAAAGATGACAAACATATTCCTGTATATAATGAAGTCAGACTGCAATGATTACAATAGGTGAACTCAAAAGATGAAACGGGTAATACGAATAACTACAGGAGCAAAAAAGTTATTATACAGGTTATTTTTACATTAAAAAAAACTCACACATTTACTTCCCCCTGACTTCTTGTATGGTAAGTTCGGCGGCCTGCAGTTTTTCCATTTCGAAGCTCCACTGCTGGCAGTTCCTTGAAGTAGCAGCAAAACTGCTGAATGTTGCTATCAAAAGACAATGCATTCAAATATTTATGATGAATTTCCATAAATAATTCCAAAGTTATTATAATCCTTAGATGCAGTCAAGACAGAGAAAGGTCCTGAATTCCTTCCACTGAAGACAAGAAATGGATATATTTCAGTGCGAATGGATCAGAAAAGGAAAGAACAGCATATATGGTGTCTAACATTCAAAATTAAGTTTAATGTGCAGCTTAAATAAAGTAAAAAAAAAATAAATGGTGCTCTTTATTTAGTGAGAATAATGTTTTGACATTGCTCTGTAACCAAATTTTCTTCATAGAAATCTATAAACTATATGGATTACCCAATTTAGGACAAAGAAAAATAAAAAATAAAAAATTTGTTCTCATTCAAGTTCTCATTTTGGCCTATGAACCTCATTACCAGGAAGGTTGAACCAGTCAAACTGAGGTAAAGGTTTGAAGTATCTTGCAACAATCTTCAGTCAAATAAGCAAAGACCTACAAAACGTGTTAGGAAATGAAGGACACCGACTACAAGGAAAAAAACGCACAAAAGCAAATAGCATTTTAAAAAGGACTTATTTTGATGTGTGCACTACATTTTTAAGAATGTTTTAAGAACCTCTGCTAAGATTGTGAGTGTACCCAATAATATGGTCTATTTTTGCTGGTTTCTTGTCGATTCTTTTATAGATTTAATAAACTTATTAAAATTTACTGGAGACTATTTGAGCATTAAGGAAAGTGCCCTTAAAGTGTGAGCACCTTTCTAATCATTATCACCTGTGTAAAACGGGACTACACAACAATGGTATTTTTGCACTTTTGTTAAATCCATTCCTATAAATCTGATAAGGGACAATGAAACACTAGGTGGTGACTGGAGTTTAGACCAGTGGTTCCCAAACTTTTGCAGTTCGTGGCACCCTTAGAGTCTCCATCATTTTTTCAAAGCACCCCTCCAAAATAATTACTGAGCAGTCCTGTTTTAGAAGTAGTTGGGTCAAAAAAATGTAATAAGTATTTAGGTCAGGACAGAAATACTCATTTAGTTGTATGCAAAAATGCTCCCTCTACATCCAGACACACTGCCCCCTCTGCATCCAGTCACTCTGCCCCCCTCCTCTGCCCTTTGTCACGCTCCCTCTCACTCTGCCCCCCTCCTCTGGCCTCTGTCCCCCTCCTCTGGCCTCTGTCACGCTGTCCCCCTCCTCTGGCCTCTGTCACGCTGTCCCCCTCCTCTGCCACGCTCCCTCTCACTCGGTCCCCTCTGCCGTGGGAAAGCCAGAAGAAAACAAAACAAAACATAAACTCCCCAATCCGCGCGGCGCCGGGACTCAGCATTCTCCCTCTCTCTCACGCAGCTTGTCGCTATAGTGACAAGCTGCGTGAGAGAGGAGTTTGCTGGGTCCCGGCGCCGTGCGGATTGGTTAGTTTAGGTTTTGTTTTTTCCTGACTTTCCCGTGGCACCCATGCGAGCCGCGGCGCACACTATGGGAACCGCTGGTTTAGACACTTTTAAACTTACCAGTAAATCTGAACCTCCTCTCCCCTCTACACAATATAGGCTGAATCATCAGTATTTTTCCTAACAAAGCCCCAAAGGATAGAACCAGGAGTATATAACAAAAAGGGAGAGGAGAGAACAACGTTATATCACTACAATAAGAATCCTAACCAGGATGACAGCGAAAAACCAAAAGAACAAGTACAAAAATGTGTAAAAAGGGTGGGTATCCAGTGTCCCCCACTGGATTCAGAGAAGCAGATTTCTAGAAAACATCAGCTGCTGGAATACGTCCGGGTGAAAAGACTATTCCCCAGGATGAAGGACCTGTCTGCTGAGGAAGTCAGCAAAATCATTTTACACAATGCAGAGTGCATTGGGGGTTAATATAAAAAAGTCAAACAAGAGCAATTTCAATACAAAAGGTGAGCACCATTTTTTACTTTATTTAATCAGCAAATTCCATTTAAGATCATTACATGCCATATTGTTCTTTCCTTTTCCGTCCACTCGCACGGAGGAATAGCCATAGCCGTTTCTTAGCAAAAATGTTTTGCAATTAATGAGACTCAACACCAAAAAGTGTGTGTAATACATATTTGACACCACTATGCTTGTGATTTACATTTTGCGCTGAATTAATGGGTTTGCATTAATATGGCAACAATTTTGTTTCCCGTTATATATTCATTCTAAAAAAACTATTTACTAAATAAATGATTTCAGTAAAGCCCAGATCAATTTAAAAAAAAAAAAAAAAAAAAAAAATAGAGTAGTCTACCAAGCTACTACCAAGGAACACTGAGTTTGGCTCATTTAATATTCTACCAATTCACTTTCAGCTTATTAGAATAAGTTTGAACCAAGTACTATATAATATATCTTATATCTAAAGTCAATAGAGCGTATAATAAACTTTTTCTTGTACTATTGCATCAGGGAGGGAAACCCTGCATTATTGCAGCTCTTGCAAAGTCTGTAGTAGAACCCCACTTGATCTCTTATTTACAGCATATATTTGTTTGGCCTACAAACAATAACAATTTGGTTGCAAGCTTTAATGAGAATAAAACTAGTTCATTTGTTGGATAGAATAATACTAATAATTGGCAATGATTGAAAGCACCTGCTTACCTAAGTGACTGGAGAATTGCATTCATGAAACAGGTATTACCCAGATTTCTTAGACCGGTGGCACAGAGTGCACTGGTACTTCCCTTGCAAAGAAAAAAAAAAAAAGTCAGAAAATGAAATTGATAATTAATATCTACTTGTAACCAGGTCCCATTTCACCCCACATTTGCTGCTGGACACGTATTTATAAAAGCAGCAGCACTGTGTCTGAGTATTACTGTGCTAACAAATAGCTATTGTAAAATGTTTAAATATAGACGCATGTTTATGTGAGAACGTATTTACCCTGGTGGTTCAGTGGGAACATAGGCCCGTCTAGTGGCATTATTCAACCAATTCCATTTCTTGTTTGTAGAAGTTGCAGTAGGCAATAATCCACACTAAAGCGCTGAGTGGGTCAGAAGCTGCAGCAGAGACTACTGTGCTGGGGTCTGGTTACCAGCCCTCTGGAGTAGATTTCAGCTTGGAGGTAGCGGTAGATCCTAGTGAAGGGATCCTGGCAGGTATTTTCATCAAAAGATTTAAAGATAAATCTTCTAGGACAGAGTTAGTGAAACCCGGTTGGAAAGGGGCCCGAGAACTCTCTTGCTCTGGCACCGAACACAATGGTAAAAGATAAAGCATGGTCCAGGCCGATTCACATGCAAGTTAAGTGAATCAATTTTGGCTGATTAAAGTGACAAGGGGCAGGATTACCCTCTGGGCAACATGTGTGCGAATACTATATATAAACAAAGGCACAAATGCCCAATCCAAGAAATCTATATCTGCTGTAGTTCTGTGACTTAGAGATAAAAGCAAATTCTCTTCCATCCCTTGGCTTTCTTGCATTGAACCCAGCATCCTGATCCAATGCTCAGTCTGCTATCCAGCAGTCCTCATCCAAAGTAAGTGGATAGGAGGACCCAGCTACAATCACCAGCACAGAGGTTTTGCAGCAGCTACACAGATAACCCAGAAGCAAGAGGTTTCCAGTGCTGAAAGAGATAACGCTACAACAACTAGGAGCACCACAGTGGTTGCTATTAACAACTACAGGTAGTGATTGTTTACGGGCAGAGAGGTCAGTAACTGCAGAATTGGGACAGTAAAAACAAATTTGCAAAATCCCTACCACTGACAGGATGGCAAGATAAGCCCATCCTGTCACACTATGCGTTGCAACAGAAGTTCTCTCTTTAGTAGATTCCTGAAGGTGGCAGGTTTGTTTTTTTATCATTATTTTTTTAAAGGCCCCTTTGCGACTGTGCTGTGAATAAACCCTTGATATTAAGTAGCAGCATGAACCAAAGATGCAAATTGATACTTACATTTATTTTAAGCATTTTTCTGTTGAGTAAAGAATTATCCAAGAATTTCCTTTTTCTGTGTCGTTCTACTGTGAAAGCAGAGCTACAAAAAAGAAAATATAGAATTACTGGTTCATTCTCTGGCTACAATATAATGCTGTAATATATGCATAATTAAAAGGCCAGTACAATCTAAACTTTTTCTTCTCTTTCACCTTCAGCCATCTGTGGGACACAGACATTCCTAAATCTTCATATAGGGGAAGAAAATGCCCGTAGAGACCACTGCCTGAAGTACCTAACCTCCCAGAGGCCCCCTTGGTCATCCAGATTCCTGCTGGCTGAAACGCTCTACTACCATGAATAGAGTAGGCTAACGAGAAATAGAAAGGACCAAGCCCACCAGTTTATAAGCTTGAATAACGTCACCTGGACAATCACACAAGCGCATTAGACCACTGCATTGCTTCTAGGATGAAGGCTGGAGAGAAAGGTAGAAATAATGCTGGTAGTGTAGAGTACCACTGCTTCTTACAACAAAAATGAAGAAAAGATAATGAAGAAAATTAGGGCAGAACAGCAAACTTTAAACCTCTCCTTTTTAAAGCATCTGCCAAGAGGAAGACAGCCGTCCAGGACAGCAAAAGGTAGATATGCAAAGCTAGATCCAATGGCCCAGAGCAGTGACTGAATGGCCATTAACACAAATTTAAGGTTCAATGTGTGACATTTGGCAAGATCTAGAGAACCAGCCACATTCTCAAAGCCTCTTGTCGAGCTAAAGATAAATAGAAGCTTGTTCAAATGGGACAGTTGTGCCTAACCCCTAAATAATTCTTCAGTTAGAAAGGGGAGGGAGGGAAAAAAAAAAAAAAAAAAGAAAAGAAAAACAAAAACAGAATTTTAATGGATTGTAAAAGTAACTTTTTATATTTTACAAGCAAATAAATGACTACTTATATCGAATATGAATTGAAAGTTGTATAAGCATCTAGTTTCACCGTGATATGGTTTTGAATGATTTTTTTGAATATTGATTAATGGGACCGATTGTTAGAAGGTATTGTGCACAAAGAACATTATTATTTCTTTTTCTCCTCCTCCTCCTGTAAAGAACCATTAAGTAGCATCCCAACAGCACAGCTCAATACACAGCAGTCCATAGGCTTTGAAAAAAAAGGTATAAGAAAGTCATGACTGCAAAACTCCATGTGCAATGTAAGGTGCTCAAAGTGTATATCATTTATTGTCAGGCTCAGACTGGGATCACTGAGTAAATCAATCTACAAAAGAAGACAAAAAGTAAAGGACAACTTATCAGCAGTGGCACACTTTCCTAAAAGCAGGCTGCAGGAGCTACAACATTTTAAAAGGAAGGTTCACTTGTCCCACATTCTCATAAGAAAAGTGGTGACGGTAACAGTGGTTTACATTCATAGCCGTGTCAACCCAAGTACAGATATCTACCTCTACACAGATAAACTAGTGTTTATTATACAGCAGGAGCAATGTCAAAGGAAGAAATAGTACAGCACTGAGAGTGGTCACTAACTTATCACAAATGTAACACGAACACGGGTTTTGTAAACATTAATAAAACTATCTTTTTTTTTTTACATCTCAACAATAAAAAAAGCATACATGGCAACAATAAATGCTGTGCTATGATCAACATATTTCCACTCTTAAATGTAACCATGTCAGCATGTACATATATCATACAAGTTAACTCGTGCATGATACTCATGCATTCTAGTCAAATCAAGCTACTTAAGGTGTTAAAAAGGTTCTTGTCATGCATTTGGGCCTAGCCCAGGCCTCCTCAGGGGAAGAGCGTTACTTCCCGATGCAAGCGCCCTTTTTTAACGTGGTTTTGTCCACATGTCACCACCTCATCATTTTTCTCCATCACCTCATCCTTCATCTTCATCGCCACATCCTTCATCAAGCTACATAAGGTGTTAAAAACTCCCCACTGTCACCCCCGGCAACCACCAACCACTCCCAACTGTCACTTCTCCTTCAAAAAATATATAGGTCAGTGTATAACTCTGCCCAGCAGGTGGCGCTGCAGCTTGGTTTTTTTTTTTCCACACACGCCACTAGGCATTTATATAGTAGAGAAGAGACCAAGAGGAGTTGTAAAAACCTATAAATCTTCTTTGTAATGACGGAAACGACACTGTAGACCAGGGTTTCCCAAACCCAGTCCTCAGGGCTCCCCAACAGTGCAGGTTTTCCATCTCTCCTTGCTGGAGCACGGGTGTATTCATTACTGACTAACACATTGTAACAGATTCACAGGTGGTCCTAATTACGTCACATGTGATCCGGAAAACCTGCGCTGTTGGGGAGCCCCGAGGACTGGGTTTGGAACAGAGCCGGATTTAGACCTCATGGTGCCCTAGGCAAGATATTGGTTTGGGGGCCCCCCCTACGCCCGCCACGCCGCCCCACCCCAGCCCCCCACCGCCTTCCTGAAACAATCCATAGCATTATATTTTTTTTAGCATAGCATATACTCCTATAGTTAAGTAGAAGGGTAAGCTATGTGCCGCTGCACATCACGCTAGTGGTGTATAGGAGCTAGCTGTAGGCTTCTGTCCCTGCCAGATTTGTGGCTGTGTTTAGCAATATGTTTAAGCAGTGCCTTGATGTGTCGGAAAAAGTCTTACAAAATAAAGTATCAGCATTTATAACAAAGCAGTCAGCTTCAGACTTAGAATGATACTGGAAGGATTTCAATCACCAATGCACAGTACAATATACAATAGAACAAGTGTGGTCTGCATAAATTCAGATATATGGAAATCACAAAGGAATTGTGTGAAATTACTTTCTTAAAATACTATACAGTTTATAATGCACAGCTAAAATAATTATAATGTTTACTTAGGCTACTTTATTTCATACTGAGCACTGATCATTAGTTTAAGTATTTATTCCTAGTATGTGGCATTGAACCATTATATGTATGTTTGTCTTGCTACTTTCTATCAGTAGATAAAATATACAGAATATTGACATTATGGGGAAAAGTCTACCCAGAATTTGTAAAGACTGTAAAGCATTATGTATCAGCAGTGCTCGAAGTGAGGAAGTATGTGTGGCACGTCTTCACCCCACTTCCTTACAAGCAGCATATATCCTCTACAAGCAGATACATGTGAGTATAAGACAGTTGTTGCATCCACCTGATGAGACTGCTGTTGTTGCTGAGCACCCCCTTCCTGTACTCTTCTCATCAGCACCTGGACCCCTTTACATCACCAGCCCGCCTGCAGCTCACAGGGAGATCTCTCAAAGTTGTAACGTCATTGCCCAACGACCGTTGAAGTCTGCCTGCATCCCAGAGAATCATCAGCTTCTCCAAATTACTCTATTTGCTTGTGCCTGAGGTCTATCACCATTTCAGCTCCCAGCTTACCTCACATCAATGGGCTCCCAGTCCCTTCCGAATCAGGAACTGCCTCCTGGTGCAGTGCGAGTCGCGGCACCGCCCCCCGCGACTCGTGGGTGCCGCGAATCGGGGGAGGGGCCGATTTTTTTTTTATTTTTTTTTTACTCCCTTGTCACCCCCATCTGGGCCCCCAGAGAGCCGCTAGGCCCTGGTAAATCCGGCCGTGGTTTGGGAAACCCTGCTGTAGACTATACCTACCGCATAGATGATAACTGCTGTTTATATATAAATTGTGTGTGTAAATATAACTCAAAAGATCACTCTTTGAACAAACACGAACATGTATCGATGAAACACCACTTTATTTGATTGCATTGCTTGTTCAATCCAAAAGCCAATTAAAAACCAGCTAATGGATATCTATCTACAGAAGGTAATAGTCACAAGTGACATTACTAAAATACCAGTCGGAGTGGGGTGCTCTCTCAATATGATTCGTAGCAAGTACCCGACAGTATTCACGAATATTATCTCCATCTGTTTTCTGTGCAGAGCCGCCATCACTTGCTGCAAATCGTGGTGAAAGCAGACCCACCCTGACAGTCCCCACTGAAACCATCTCCAGCTGCTTTTAGGGAGAGTTGTCGGCACTTGCTGTGGATCACGGTGAGAGTGGACCCCCTACTACTGGTATATCGGTAACATCATCACTTGTGACTGTCTGTCACCGATATCCAATAGTTGGTTTTTAATCAGCATTTGCATTGAATAAGCAATCCAATCAAATGAAGTGGTGTTTCATGGATATATATTGAGGTTCTCAATAGATGACGGCATGTAGATATATATCGGTCCCGGGTAAGTTTTACTGATCCACTCTCCTCAGATGTCTGGATGGATGATTAGGTTATTGTTCTGTTCATCTACCACAAACGCGTTTCGACCCGCTCATCTTGGGTCTTTGTCAAGGTGTCAGCAATACTTAACTGGGACCGATATCTCTAAATGTCGATCACTACACAACAATCTGGTAGGAGTGTAATAGCTATATGATAGAGGATATCGTATTGCAGTGTCAATATATGTGGGATTTATCTGTTTTAAGTGTTTTATGCATGAGAAATAAATGAATGCTGTTTTAGATAATGCACTAGATCTTGTCATGTTTTTTGTTTTATACATGTGAAATATTGATAAGCAAGAGATCGTAAGAAGCAACCTAATTAAAAGAACAGCTGGACAGATACCTGTACTACTCGAAAGAATTGAATTCCCAACACACTAGGAGATCGATCACTCAGTCTATCTTTACACATATAATATGATTATCTACCAGCTGAGTTGGTGCATCCTACACATGTATTATTAGTTCATAGATTAACAAGTGCAGAAAAGAAAATCATGTAACGTAGGAGCACTCATTGATCATAGAATATTAAAACTTACATTTTATTAGTTTTATTAAAATTGTAATGAGTCCCAATATAGTACCTGTAACACCAGTTGCGAAATAAAAACAAAAACAAAAATATAAGTTTTAAAATGGCAGAAAACACCGCCAAGCCTCGCAGTGTAATGAGATAGCTATAAATCTACAATATATCCTATAATAAATGACAAAATATAGGTTGGCTGTCTGGGCATCTACAAATATAAAGGACCGTTAAATTTCCTAGGTCCTAGAGAGGAGATGTCTAAATTGAATGATGTATTGTCACTGACGGAGTTAGGTAAGTATGTATATGTAAAATGTCATTCCCTTATTTTTTGGAATAAATATTGTAGAGATATATATTAGGTTAATAGATCCTTGGTAATCCACAATAATATAGCCTCCGTTTATTAAGACATAATCTCTGGCTGTGACCGTTTGGTCGCTATATACCAAGCTCAAAATTACTATATGGATAGATAAATTATCTCATTAATATTGCCAACACCAAATATATAAGTCACGAAATATCACATAATAATGTTATTTTTAACATCTAAAATCATATAATTCGTTATGACTTATATTTAGACATCAGTCAGGCTGAATCCTGTCCTCACTGATTAGAGTTTGCGTTGGACTGTTCCATATGTCCCTCTATATAGAGGCTCTCATTTGAGCATACAATCTAGAGACTCAGTCAGGCTAAATCCTGCCCTAACTGAAAGGTATAAGTATAATTAGCGTTGTGACCAATCTACAAGTCCCTCCGTAGCTGATATTAAAGCTCTCAACTAAATATTAATATACACGCCAGAGACTAAACTCCTCCCTATATAATTAATGTTAATATTATTTAGATTTGCATTGCGAGGCGAACGCCGACGCGCGTTTCGCTCACTTGCTTTAACCAGGCAAGCCGAAGGACAGAGCTGACAGCTCTTTTATAGAGTAGATACGGCCCCAAATACGGGCGTCATCACTTGACAGGCCAATAGAAATCCGCCAATCTCGGAGACACGGACTCTTAGATAGACATATCACTAGACCAATCAGTAAGCGGAAAAACAAGTCCCGCCCTGCTGATCTTAATAGTGATTGGTTAGATAAAAATGAATGAAATTTTTTTTTAAACAAATGGCTCGAATACGCTGACTGGCTTTGAAGAAATAGCCATGAGGCCCAGACCTGAGTAAAGGTGATCTCTGTTTCATGTAGGCAGGATGTGAATATTTTTTCCATGCATGCAATAAATTAAATGTAGGATTTAGGAGATGTATTTTACTCAGGCCATGTATACGGGACAGCATAAAATTAAGGACACCCTTATGATATAAACATACCCAGAGCCAAGGCCAAGCTCTGTACAGTTAGCTTTGATAATAATGACATAGCATAGCTCAATGTCTGTTGGGAGAATAGATTGACAACTCCATCAACCACTAGACAAGCACTAAGTGGTGCTAGGAGGCACAACACCTTCCTTGCCTGAACAGGAAATAGGCCCAATACAAAGTGAGCGCCCTGTGTCAAACATTAATCTTATCCCCAATAAGAGGTATGTCACAAACAAGAGGGGATGGTGAAGGGAATGGCAGAAGTCATTCCTCTATCTCACCCTGAGTTTCACCAATAAGGTTGATCAACAATTTCACTTATGCAGAGATGTCCAGCTACAAAATTCTCCAAAAAACAAAAAGATATTATCAAGCAGAGCTCATGTCCAAAACATCCCATATCTAGAGACCTGGAAGTGGGAGAGGTTACGATAGCATAGGAATAATAGGAGGAGTTTTAGTCTTAAAGTGTTGAAGTAGTTTAACATCAGAGTAATGTGTGTTCACTAGATGGCTGAAGGAGAAATACATTAAAGTAATTAATTTTCATCACACAGAGTCAATTCTTCCAAAAGCAAAACATAATAGAATATGATATATTACTGTGTTTGTTAAGTAAAACCAGTATTTTGCATTTATATATTTCAAAGGCTATGTATTAACGAGGGAAACAATATAAGGGAAATAACATGATTTTTTTCCTGTGCAACCCTTTTCTCAGATTGCATTGAGGGGGGGGGGGGGGGGGGACACTGGTAACCATGGGGTATACAGCAGGTGAAATAAGTATCAACACATCAACATTTTTCTCAGTAAATATATATATATATTTAATATGGCTATTGTAATGAAATTTACACCACATGTCAGCAACCACCCTTGCAATTCACACATGTAAAAAAATCAAACCATAGATGTCCATAAATTAAGTTGTGTGTGATAATGTGAAATGCTTCCTGAAATGTAATACTTTGCACAAAAGCCTTTGTTGGTAATGACAGCTTCAAGACTCCTCCTGTATGGCGCAACTAGTCGGATGCATTGCTCAGGTGTGATTTTGCCCCATGCTTCAACCCAAATGGTCTTCAAATCCATGGGCTTCTTCTATGAACTCTGATCTTTAGTTATTACCATAGATTTTCAATTGGATTCAAGTCAGGTGATTAGCTAGGCCATTCTAGCAGCTTTATTTTCTCTCTCTGAAACCAATTGACAGTGTCCTTGGCTGTGTGTTTGGGATCATTGTCTTGGTGAAATGTCCACCCTCATTTCATCTTCAGCATCCTGGTAGATGGCAGCAGATTTTTATCAAGAATGTCTCGGTACATTTTTCCATTCATCCTTCCTTTAATTACATGCAGTATGCCAGTACCGTGTGCAGAAAAACAGCCCCACACCATGATGTTTCCACCTCAAAACTTCACTGTTGGTATTGTTTTTGGGGTGCTGTGCAATGCCATTTCTCCTCCAAACATGGTGTGCATTAGGACATCCAAAGAGTTCCATTTTGCTCTCATCTGACCATACTATATTCTCCCAGTGTTTCACAGGCTTGTCCAAATGTTGTGCAGCAAACTTTAAATGAGCTTCAACATGTTTTTTCTTCAACAAGGGAGTCTTGCATGATGAGTGTGCATACAGGCCAGGTTGAGTGCATTACTTATTGTTTTCTTTGAAACAATTGTACCTGCTAATTCCAGGTCTTTCTGAAGCTCTCCACAAGTGGTTCTTGGACAACTCTTCTGCTCATTCATTTATTTTCACTCCTCTGTCAGAAATCTTATGAAGTGCACCTGGTCGTGGCCGGTTTATGGTGAAATTATGCTCTTTCCACTTCCAGACTATGGCCCCAACAGGGCTCACTGGAACATTCAGCAGTTTAAAGATCCTTCTGTAACCAATGCCATCAGTATGTTTTGCAACAATAAGGTAGCGAAAGTCTTGAGATCTCTTTGCTTTTACCCATCATGAGATGTTTCTTGTGTGACACCTTTTTATAGGCCATCAGTTGTGGCTTAACCAGCTGACAGGACTGCTTTCTAATTACTGATATATTTCTTCTGGTGTCTTGGCTTTCCATGCCTTTTTGCGCCTCCCTTTCTTCATGTATTCAATAATTTTTCCCTGTGTCATTTCACATTATTACACACAACTTAATTTATGGACATCTATGGTTTGATTTCTTTGCATGTGTGGATTGCAAGGGTGGTTGCTGACATTTGGTGTAAATTTCATTACAATAGCCACATTAAATATACATTGACTGAGAAGAATGTTGATGTGTTCAATACTTATTTCACCCGCTGTAGATGCTAAGTCCTGGAGTCTGGCAGGTCAGGAAGCTAAGACTGCAGTCATTTGAGTTCTTTGACTGCACTGGCTCTGCTCCTGTGGATGACTCCACCAAACAACATGGAACATTTCTGCAGAACAAGTCTACAAATGTCTGTTTAGTTAGAGAAACAAATCCTTTGTAATTTGAAAACTTGGGAGGAGGGAAAAGGTGCATGTTTTTAGTTAAGAATAAAGTCTTCATTGTTATTTATCCTCTAATTGGGAGACACTTCTAACAATGGGGTATACAAGCTTGATCCTACTGTCTGGCAATTTACATACTACAAAATATTTAGCTCCTACATGATCAGGAACAGGGCTCCCCAAAGCAAGACTGCCGAAAGCCAGAAGGAAACCACATAGCAATCTTATGCTTTGCACAGACCGTCTTCTCTCTGGACATCACAAAGGACCCAAAAAAAAAAAAAAAGGTCCTCATTCTAACCAAATCTAAAAAATCCTTTGGACTTAGAGGGCCTGATTCATTAAGGAAAGTAAAGCAAAAAAATAAAATAAAAACCATTAGTAACTTTGCATCTTGGCCAAACTATGTTGCATTGAAGGGAGATGAAAATTTAAAATGTGAAGGCATATTTACAGTTGGGATAGGGCATGCCCTAGATCAGGCCTGTCCAACCTGCGGCCCTCCAGGTGTTGTGAAACTACAAGCACCAGCATGCTTTGCCAGTAGACAACCTGTTGATAGCTGGAAGGGAATGCTGGGACTTGTAGTTTCACAACATCTGGAGGGCCGCAGGTTGGACAGGCCTGCCCTAGATAAACTTCAAAATGCAGAGTAAAAATAAAGCTATCAAATGTTAATATGCTACATGAAAAAACAGCCAGTATTTAACTTGTGTGCAAAAAAGAAAAACTCATTTGCACCCCTTGCATTATAACACGATTTGTGAAAGAGAAGACTTACTTCTTTCCCCCCCACCTTATTTTCCTTAATGAATAAGGCCTAGAGTGTTCAAAACCCAACGTCCAATAAGTAAAGAGATCCCTCTTCCTCTGCAATTGATATCTGTGCAGGATGGGTTCACAATATTCTGATACAAGTGTAATTTTGACACCACCATAGCTTCAAAGGGTAAAAAAAAATAAAAACAAAAATTGGGGAAATCTTGCTCCGACACCCTTCATGCTGTGGAGATAGCCAGCAGGAAGATCACTTTTACAAACAGAAACTTTATTTCCACCAGGTCTCACAAATCCCAAGACAATACAGGAGGACTCTATAGAGGTGCTGTGCGAGAATATCTCTTGCAGACCCAGAATTCAAGTCTAAGGCATTGTAGTACTTTACTTTTTAACAGAACAAGTTCAAAGTCAGTTTAATATTAATAAAAAGGATTACCTTTGACGTTTGTATATGAAAATTAACATTTTTGGGTTCAGTGATCCTTTAAGGAAAGGCTACTTGGATAAAATTATTGCGTAATTCTTTGTATTGCATTTATAAAATTAAACATTAGATGCTCACTTTTCCAAGTTCTGCAAGTGCTCACGAACTTTCTGCACTAAACACAATTTTGTATCGTTCACCACAAAGTCATCACAACGGTAACTGAAAGAAACAAAAAAAGGGTGTTTCAGATAAACTGCATGCGACTCTTGGACCATCTGACTCCAAGAAAGAAACAGAAATTATAAGATCAACTTCAACATGAACAGACTCACCAATATGTGGTGTAGCTGCTGCAGTCCATACACACTGTATGCTGAGTTCTTTCCTTCTCTGACTTTTCATGTTCCTTGTGATTGGGAAGTAGTACTTGTGCTTCCTCGTAATGTTTCTTGGCATGACCGTTCACGTATCTGTTCATCACAAAGAGATCATCGTCAATTACACAGGAATAGGCAAACAAACACATGGAAAGAACATGATTTGACAGTAACTAAAGTTATAGATTAGGATGGATCAGCGGATATGACTTATTTACACTTTAGCAATGCAATTCCACAATATGTTAACTTAAAAAGACATTAATAAAAAAAATATACACATACAGTATATATATTACATTAATGTCTTTTTGGACATGGGGCCTGCAGATCTGTACACAGTACTCGAGGTGAGGTCTTACCAGTGACTTAAAAGGTGGCAATATAGGATCCCCTCTTCCATTACAACCAAGTACTCTACTGGCTTGTCCCACGGCTTGACTATGCTGCTTGCTTACCTTCATCTAAACTAAAACTCCAAGGACTCTCTTCAGTTGTTATTATTACATCACCATTTGTTCTATATTCTATGTTTGGATTTTTGTTTCAAATGTGAATTATTTTACATATTGATGTATTAAGTTTATTAACATTCCTCTAAATCACTACACATTTGTTTTGCCCATTCTGTGGGGTATCAACCCTGCTATTAATCTCTATATCCTCTGGAAAACAACATACCTTCTCCTGTAGACCACAAGAAATATCACTAAAGAGTACTTTAAACAAAACAGAACCAAAGTATAATCCCTGCGGTACTACACTGGTTATCAGCTCTTTATCTGAGCCAACACCATAGACTACACCACTAACATACACTATATAATAAAAAATATATATATATATATATATATATATATATATATATATATATATATATATATATATATATATATATATATTATATGCTCCTTAAATGGCGCATGAGTTGCATAACATAACTTATCAGGAAAGAGGAATCAGTCTAACGCTTACCATATACAGCTTAGAAAAGAAATGGCTCAGACGAAATGTTAAAACCATTTCAACATAGCAAAAGTATTACCATGGTTCAGGATGGCTGCACTTACAAAAAATAAAAAAATCTAGAACAAAGGGACTCTGAAAAGCTGAAATTCTCTCAGTTATGGTAAGAACTCAATAATTCAAGAATGCATGGGATAAACTTGTGGCCATTGTTAAATTAAAATAGAGTAAGACAAAACAACACACACAAGAATGCAGATTACTTACTAGATGGGTCTGCAGATTACTTTCTGCAGACAAATCCTACCTTTAACTTTGTTTTTTTTTTTAAGAACACAGCAAATTTATTTTCAGAGAAGTGTGATGGCTATTTCATGTGCTTACATGAAAGACTATGAACACCTACATAAAGTCTTCATACAATTGTCATTACCCTTTATTAATTACATTATAGATAATCTGAAACATGGTGTAATACAAACATAGTTCTCAGCACATTACAGGTGAGATTATCATTGCAAGAAGTAAGCCAACAAGCACTTCTGATATTTATATGTATATATGAACAGACCACAGTGGCCTCCAGCACTCACCTTCCACAGTGGACATTGGAACATGTTAGACAGACCCATGGGCTTTTATTTGAACGACAAACTGCAACATAAATAAAAGATACATAGTGAAAGCTGTAAGAAAAGGTTTATTGAACAGGACATTTTACAGTCCTCTAAAAAAAAAATATAAAAAAATAGTACTTTCATTATAACAAGTACTATTATTGACCAAATACTAATTGGCTTATTGAGCACAAAAGTCCAGTTCTGAACAAGTATTCAAAGTCAGCACTGTGCAAGGTACAGAGGCAACTGAAGCTCAAACACATGTAAGTTTTTATTTTTGTGGCAGAACGTTTATGAGTACATTCAGAGCTCAAAATGTGCCCAACTCTAAATGAGGCCCATAGTATTTAATAATAAGATTGCCAAATGTAAATAACAATTGAATCCGGTATGCGGATCCTGCCTTAGTAAAGCTAGGTACACACTACAGAATTTTCCACCAACTTTTTATGCCGATCGATTTGACATGCGATCGATGTTCTGATCGCTCGGTCCATGGACTGCATACACACTAGCCTTGTTTAGGACGATAAAGGGAAGAGCGGATGTCCCTTTAGCGACTTTTTACAGCCATGTTGTTGTGAGCAATGACTAATTTCGTACTCACTGTTGTGGATCCGTCGGAAGTTTATACATACTACACAACGGAAACGAGATTGGAACGAAAATATTAAACGATACGACCATCCAAATGAGGCGACAATCGTCCATTTGGGCAGACTTTCGACCATCGTGTCACTACACACACTGACTTTTGAACGAGCGGTCGTATGCCGGCTGATTGAGCCAATTATTGGACGAAAAGAGTGTAGTGTGTACCCAGCTTATGATCTACAAACTACATTGTACAATAAACAAACAAGGTTTGAATTGCAAGGCTCTACCTCACACATTGACCAGAAGTGAGAATTTACTTTCGACAAAAACAACAAATTTTCTCTTAGTATTCTTGTACAATTAAGCAGAAATGTCGTAGCTTTGCCCCCAACAACAATTTAATTCCCAGATTCAATATCTAAAAGGAAACACTATTTTACAGAGGTGTACTTGCAGCATAGACTCAATAGTGACATAAAAGAAACACTTAATCTAAAAGTGCCTATTGTTAACTGTGTGATTGCATTGTCTTGATGAAAAGGCTGGATAACTAGCATTCTCTCAAAAACTGATATGGTACCAGATTTAATGGCATATAGACAAAAGTAAAGAACATGTTAGCTTGGGACTTAATAGTGTTAGGTTATTTCAAAAATGTTTTTTTTTCTCTTACTATAAGATGAGGCTATAAACAAATAAGGAATTTAACATCACTGATAAAATGTATAGAGAACAGGTATCAGAATAACTGGCCTACTCTACAAACTCCTGAGCAGCAAATGAGAGGTGATCAGAGCAAACAAGCAAAGTAAAAGGGACATAAAAGAAAAGGGTACCAGAATGGTTTTACAAGCAGCCTCGCCCAAGGAAATCAGGATTCAGGAACCGCAACCACTGCAGTTGAATGACTTCTTCTAACAATAAGAGCATGTTCACACGTAGTCATCACCCCACCTCCATCCTCTCCACTATGCTCAGACCCCCACCTAGGGATTTCCTAGTGCTAGCTAAATGAGAAAACAATTTCACAAAGGAAACCATAGAAATATAATTGTATTTATATAGCGCTTTTTTCCTAATAGGACTCAAAGCGCTTTATACATTTGCTCACTCAGTGTGGAAGCTGGCTAATAGAATGGCAAAACAAGCATTTTTGTTATGTAACCATTGCAAATAGGGAGCACATATGTTTGTAAGCAAAATAGAAAAAAAACACCATCAACAGCAATATAAAATGAATAACAAATGACATTATGAACTGTAACATGCATAAAAATGAATATGCTTGGAAACATTACTAAGTTTATCACTACATTACAAAAATAACAATATTTTAAACAGTTTCCACAGACACTGCAAGTTTATCTAAAAAGGTTTCATGCCATATTGCTGCAGAGAACCACTACAGTCCCCATCATGTTATGTCTACTCAACTGAATAATACACTTTTTAAATACTCAATTTCAATAGTATTTTATAAAGCCCAGACAATTAGAATATTAAGGATTGGGGGAATTGTATAGTACAGTTCTTCAATACTGGAAAAATAAGGACAGGTAACCAAAAACCATTCCTAGGACTCTTCCTGGAAATTGGGTACAGCTGACAACTATGACACATATGCATGAGTATTATAACATTTCTAGAGCTATATACACCAGTTGAAAAACTGCAAATTGACAGAAATGTATTCTAACTTGACACTGCTTAATTTCAGTCTGTACATCACTATACTGTTATTTGTATTTTATTCAGATACATTGTAGAAGACTGATTAAACTGGGCATTGTTGGAGGCTAGCAGAAACAGTCTAATTTTCCACTCGGCTCTCCTTGGTCTGCACAATAACAACTCCCCACTAGGCCGCGATCGGAGCCGGGGACTTTCCTGACCGTTACAGCCAGCCTGCGTTGCATCTCCAACGGGCGAAGCGCGGGGAGGAGCAACAAAACTCACCGCTGCAGCACCACGAAGAGGGGGAGCCGCTCGGGAAGGTAGCAGAGTCCGGAGCAATGCAGACACTGGTGGTAAGGTGCGGGCACTCCATGGCGGTGCGGAGGAACACAACAAGGTAGACCCAGCACACTGGTCCGGAACTTTTTCCACCATAGGAACACGAAGGCGTGGCTATATCACTCCGCCCACTGCGTCCTCTAAGTGGTTTCCTTAGTAACTGCTAACTGTACCAGAAGCAGAGGGAAGAGCGGACTACGAGGTATATGTGACGCACCTTTGTTACAGTACTCTCCCAGACTGCTTCAGTAGAGCCTAGTGATTTAGTGAGGACTATCACACTTGAACTTCCCTGCCCTTCTCACGACCAAAGGTTAAACTAAATCTGTTTTTTTAAAGTCAATCAACTGTCTTTGTGCCTGTAGTAACACATTTGTTTAACGTAATATACGCTTTTCCAAACAGCGCTTGTAAATAGTACGCTTACACGTGCATGTTGCGTTTATTCACATCTGGCACTTATGCGACATTTGTAAGTAGGCATAAGTTATGCCTACATACATTATTATTAACCTCAATAACGATAATTTCCAGTCATTTGCAGTATATTTTGACCACCTCACAGGTCACAATATTATTTTCATCCACTTTCGGACAAAGATTGCAGCGAGCTGGCTGGATGCTAAGCAACAGAGTAATGACACAAACACATGGCAGTTCATAGCATATCTAGGAAACATTGCCACACATCAGTGGCAGAAAAGAAAAGTGGTGCAAGATGGAATTGTCCTTGGGCCTTCCCACCCACCCTTTTCTATGATATTAAAAAAGTCGTACATTTTAACAAAGCAAGCACTTCAGCGGCAAGGAGTGCCACTTTTGTGGCTGAAATGCTTGCTTTGTTTGGGCCCCCACAAAACAAGCTATCAATAGCTTAGCTGCCTTAAGCCCAACAGTTCTGTCAATGAACTCTACATTATTAAACAATGTCTGCTGTGCTGCATCTTTAATCCTCTTCTCCTCTCTGGATACCTCCCTTTCATCCCTGAAGAACTGCCAAACCTATGTAGACATAGGAATGGATATTACAACTGGGGTGGCATTACATCTCCTTTGGACAGACTGATAAGGAACATGTGGGCAGCATGGAATCCGTCATGTTGGAATACGCTACATTGAACAGAGATTTAAACCAATATATAGATGCAGTTGAGGAGACCGTACTTAAACTAAAACGTGACCCACTGGATGAAATCCCGGTTTTAAGAGAGCTTGTACATGAGAGATACACTGCGCTTCAGAAGAATAATACAGAGGAGGACCTGAGGCAGGATGATAAATATGTCCAGTTTAAAGAACAGCTAAGACACCTGAGAAAACAAATGGGTGTGTCACTGGCCCCTGCAGAGGAAGATGTGTAAGATGAAGACGAGGAGATCGCCGTCACCCAGAGTATACGGCCGGTACAGTGAAAATACGAATGGCTCATTAAATCAGTTATGGATTCTTTGATCGCTCCACCCGTTCCTTGGATAACTGTGGTAATTCTACAGCTAATACATGGTGATGAGTGCTGACCCCCTGAGATGCATGCATTTATGAGAACAAGACCAGTCCGGGGTGCCCCGGCTGGTTGGGGATGGTGAACCCAGTGAAAAACAAAAGTATGTGGTCACACATACGAGAGAAGCAATTGAAAGGATGATTGAAAACAAACTTCATCCCAACACAATATTAATTCAACCCTGCAGAAAACCACCATTACAGAAGTCAAAAACAAAAATGTCAAAAACAAAAATGTAAAAAAAAGCTTTTACCTTTTTAAAGAAAACAACACATCTTTAATAAAAGTGAAAGTTTACTGTAGAAAAACATAAAATTGTCAAATGTCAGTTTACCAAAATATTAATAAGCATTCCATCATCATCTAGCTTCCTTCTCTCAGCTAGATCACAGCAGCTGCTATCTACATCATCTTCATTCTCACCCTCATCAGTGTGTACATCATCATCACTCAATGCTAATTAATCCCGACTGGAATCCACCATTAGAGAAATCTCTGTACTGATCTAAATGCCAGTAAAGGCCTTCCTTGTGGAATTTGTAGTTCATGTTACGACAGAGCTGTCACGATTATTGGGCAATTCTTTTAGACCAGGCCAAATGTCAAAATGTTCTGCTGAATCATCTGCATCATTCTTGGGTCTCTTAGAAAAGCTTAGTTTTTTCCTAGCCGCAATAGCCTGAGAAAGTGAAGGAGGGGACACCATCGTGTCAGGTACCGCTTCAGCTGTCAACTTGCTCATTGCATCTCTTGTGATCTGGGACAGTGGGAAATAAAGAGAAGACATAGTTCTCAAACCTAGGATCAAGCATAGTAGCCAAAAAGTAGTGATATGATTTCCATAAGTTGCTAACTCTTCTATCCTGGTGAAGCGATTAAAGTACTTCATCATTTCATTTACTCCTTCAATTTTTCAAGGTGCTTTTTCAAAAGTGTAATTTAGGGAATCACTTTGCTCAAGCTATCAGTGTCTGAACTCAGTTCACAGGTGACTACTTTGAATCGTTTCAGCACCTTACACAACACAGAAAGTATTCAACACTGCGCTGGACTAAAATATATTCCCCCTCCTTTCACAATGTCATGGAGTAAGCGTGGATGGCTTTTTGCTGTTCCTCTATCCTCATAAGCATATAAAGCATGGAATTCCAACTTGTTGCCACTTCTTGCTTCAGTTGGTGGCAGGGCAAAATAAATTGTTCTTGCAGCTGCTGCAATTTCTTACATGCTGTTGCAGAATACCGAAAATGTCCCGAAATATTTTGGGCAACAGCCAGCATCTCTTACACATCCCTGTCATTTTTCAAAAAGCTCTGTACCACCAAGCAGATTGCGTGAACAAAACAGGGAATGTGATATATTTCACCCAGCTGTAATGCTCTCACAATATAGGTGTTGGTAATCCCAGAGATTCTCTTCAGCATCCCAGGGTAATTACCCTGTCGCTTCTGCCCGCACCTTATCAAGCCTTTGTGGGTGTCTTCTGTGAACAGGAAGCTACGAAATTACCTCCTTATAGAGTTTGGGATTGTGGTATCAACCCATTACCTGGCAAACCTATTCCTCGAGGTTGCGTATACCCGCTTTCCATTCCTGAGTATAATGCCATGGAGGAGTATATTCAGAAAAACTTAGAGAGGGTTTTTTTTCGTAAATCCTCCCCTCCTGCTGGTGCGGTCTTGTTTTTTGTAAAGAAAAAAGATGGGGGTCTTCGCCCCTGCATTGACTATAGAGGCCTCAATGCCATCACAGTACAAAATTGATACACTTTGCCCTTGATCTCTGAGTTATTCGACCGTATTAAAGGAGCTACTATTTCCTCCAAGCTTGATCTCAGAGGATCATATAATCTCATATGAATAAAGGAGGGGGATTAGTGGAAGGCAGCCTTTAACACTCGAGATGGCCATTTTGAGTACCTGGTCATGCCCTTCGGGCTATGTAACGCCCCAGCTGTTTTTCAAGGCTTTACGAATGAGCTCTTTCAAGATCTTCTTTATCAATTTGTGGTCTATACTTGGACGACATCCTCCAAAGACCTGCTATCTCATCGTAAACATGTGGTGGAAGTTCTGTCTCGCCTCAGAGGAAATCGATTATTCTGTAAATTGGAAAAATGTACGTTTGAGCAGAACCAATTACTCGTCTTTTATATCATTTCCGGGACTGAACTCCAGATGGATCTGACCAAGTTGAAGGCCATACTTGATTGGCCCCAGCCCTCTGGCCTGAAAGCTACTCAACATTTTCTGGGGTTCTCCAATTCGCCAGTTTATTAAAGGATACTCTATTCGGGTATCACCGATCACGGGATTAACCCGTAAAACTGCCAATGCCAAGGTACGGCACCCTGATGCTGTCAATTCTTTTAAGACTCTTAAGGCTCTCTTCTCCTCAGCACCCGTCCTCCAACAGCCTGATTATCTACGCCCTTTCTTTCTTGAAGTGGATGCGTCATCTGTTGGTAGTGGTGCTGTCCTATCACAGCGGGATTTCGCTGGCAAACTGCATCTGTGTGGGTTCTTCTCTCGCCGATTATTACTTGCTGAAAAGAATTATGGAATAGTCGATAATGAGCTCCTGGCCATTAAACTGGCTCTTTATGAATGGAGGCATCTATTGGAAGAGGCACAATTTCCTATAACCATTTATACAGACCATAAAAATCTGTTATTACTTACATTCAGCCCGCTGTCTGAATCCTCGGCAAGCAAGATGGTCCTTATTCTTTTCTCGCTTTGAATTTAACATCACCTTCTGTTCTGGATCTAAGAATATCAAGGCGGATGCTCTATCACGCTCATTTGATCCAGCCGATACGGAATCTTTGGAGGAGAATAAATCCATAAATTTATAATCAGCAGGGCATGAGAAACACAGCGAACGCCGACGCGCGTTTCGCATGTGTGCTTTTTCAAGGCCTTGAAAAAGCACACATGCGAAACGCGCGTCGGCGTTCGCTGTGTTTCTCATGCCCTGCTGATTATAAATTTATCTTTATTTAGCCAGATAGTTTTACTGCAGATAGACTTAGCCAGAATAGGCAGCTTAGCAGTTGTATCACACTAGTCATTGATCCTCAGATGTCACTCAGATACTCTTTATAGACATCTACGGTTAGCTACCTGATAACGTTACCAATATAATTGTACTATATCGACACAGCCTCATTATGCTGACCTTAAGATATTATGGTCAGCCGCTTGATGGCATTATTATATGCTAACTAATCACGCTATCTGTACTTCAGTGATATAGTGATATTAGAGGATCCTAGATAGGATCATTATCACAATCAACTATCTGACAATACTACACCTTAATTTGGACTCATTAGCTATAGGAGTGGTATAGATGTGTGTCAACAATATAAGACATACAATACCAATTGACATTGTTTCAGTTTTATCACTGCCTGACATTCTAGACAGAGATATTGAAATATACCGTGTATATTGATTTCCTACTTCATATACATGCTATTAGGCATTAATATATTCTAATACTATTAGCTAACGAGCCAACAAGGTGTTATGTAATCAGCACAATAATTAAAATATCAACACACAAATAATAATATTATGTCAATTAAATTTTGTATTATGGCATGAGAACACAGCGATTTTGCAGTTTAAATCTGCATTTTATTTTTCACTCAGCACTGGTTTTTATACTTTCGCAAGTTGTACTGATATCTTTTAATGCATATCAATAAAAACAAGTTATTTTGATTAAAACACCCCGGAGTGCCTCTACATATACTCTCTTTTCCTTGGCTCTTATTCGGACATTTGATTCCGTCACCAGCTTCTGAGTATCCTTGGTCTCAAATCTCTAAGGATTTCATCACTGACCTTCCTCTTTCCAAATCTTGCACAGTGATTTGGGTTATTACTGATCGCTTTTCCAAAGCAGCCCATTTTATTCCTCTAAAGAACCTTCCATCTTCCTCCTCATTGGCCGACATTTTCATTAAAGAGATTTTTTGTCTTCACGGCTGTCCTTTGCACATTGTTTCTGATAATGGATCATATCCAAGTTTTGGAGGGCTTTCTGCAACCAGGCTGGGATTAAACTTGATTTTTCCTTCGCATATCATCCTCAGTCCAATGGGCTAACGGATAGAACAAATCAAGAGTAAGAGAAATTTTTAAGGATGTATGTTTCGGCTAACCAGGACAACTGGGTGGATCTTCTTCCATTGGCTGAGTTCACTCACAATAATCATTACCATGAAGCTACTTCCAACTCACCCTTCTTTGTTCTTTATGGCTGTCATCCCAAATTACCCACCTTCTCTCAGATAGCCTCTTCTGAGGTCCCGGCGTTAGA
Organism: Mixophyes fleayi; assembly: GCF_038048845.1. Classification (NCBI taxonomy): domain Eukaryota; kingdom Metazoa; phylum Chordata; class Amphibia; order Anura; family Limnodynastidae; genus Mixophyes; species Mixophyes fleayi. The sequence continues at coordinate 134,783,553 of NC_134405.1, read as the reverse complement.
TTCTTTGTTTCACAACTTTTCACGCATCTGGGGAAAAAGTCAAGGTTAACATGGAGAGATCTGCCATTCGTTCTAAAAAAATCATACGACAAGAGGAGGAGAGTTGGTCCAAATTTGACTATCGGAGACAGAGTATGTTTGTCCACACAAAATATCCGTCTGAAAGTACCCAGTAAGAAATTTACTCCAAGGTTCATTAGGCCTTTTGTAATCTCGGAGGTTATCAATCCAGTGGCCTTCATATTGAGACTTCCCCGCTCCCTGCGTATACCCAATGTTTTTCATATTTCTTTGCTGAAACCGGTGGTCACTAATGAGTCCTCCACTTCCTCCAGAACTCCACCACCAGTTGTTGATCAGGATCAAATAGAGTATGAGATAAACATTGTGGACTCCCGAATATCAAGAGTTTCCTTATAATTCCTTGTGGACTGGAAGGGCTATGGGCCTGAGTAACGTTCTTGGGTTAAAGCCTCTGATCTTCACGCCCCTGTCTTCTCAAACAATTCCAGAGGAAATTTCCCAAGAAGCCTTTTTAGGGTGTTCGAAGTCCACCCTTATGGCAGGGGATACTGTCATAAAACTTACCCTTCTTCGCTACAGTGCTGCCCGCTCTCTGCGTTCGGAAGTGTCACTTCCGGGCATCGGTGGTCACATGATCGCTAAGCTCGGGGCGGGGAATTTGAACTGGTTATTTAAACCTTACTCTGACACTCTGTGAGCAACTTGTATGTTTCCTGGCTCCTGATTCCTCGTGGATTTCTGTGACTTTTCTGTTCCTGAACTGATTCCCGTGTACCAATTATGCCTGTTTGACCATTCTGATTCCTCTGCGTTTGTGTACCGACTCGGTTTGCTGACTATCCATCACGATTAACTTGTGGGGTTGGGTACGTTTTTGCGAGTACCACAACCCCAACAACCAGGATGCCAACAAAGCAACACTGATTAGAAAAGAAAACTACATCAATCTAAACAGACTTACCTACAAAGCGACGCTACACATTTCCGATGGCTGGATGATGCTGACCGCAAGTAATTCCGAACACAGACCTCTCCGGCAGTTGAGTTCCACATCACTGAAAAGTGTGGCCTAGATAACTGTTCATTTAAAGCTGCAAAACCTCAGGTTAAGTGTTGAATTCAACACGTAAGTCGATTTAGATTGATGTAGTATTTTTTGTAATCTGTGTTTCTTTGTAGGTATCCTAGTTGTCGGGGTTGTGGTAATCATTTTACGATTACCACCGATCTTGTGTTCTTGACCTGGCTTGTTTGACGTTGCTTCTGCCTCTGCTGTCTGTCTGTGTACCGAACCTAGGAATTCCCTCACTGCCTGCTGATTCTGTACCGTTCTTTCAATTGTGTACCAGTTCCGCTTGTCTGACTACGTATTCATACCTGCTTATCTCTCTGCTAGTGCTACATCTAGAGGCAGACCAGAGGACCGCGACCTGCGGATACCCGGCAGCTAAGCCCATCCCGCCTTGCGGCGGTGTTCTTGGTGAACACCGGGGAGTTCGTTAGACTCCGCACCTCTGGTAAGCCAGTGCCAATCGTGATTAGCATGGAGATCCAGTTTATCCGTTACGCAAATAAAAAGTGGTATCCTATATTTGTGTATCACCGGCTACACTAAGAGGCATACCACTGACAACCTGTTTCATAAACTAAGGGATGTCATTGTAACATGGCTTATCCCGCCTGGACTCTCCTGAGGATATATCATTTGTGATAATGCCACCAATATTGTGAGAGCATTACAGCGGGGAGAATTCCATCACATTCGCTGTTTTGCTCACACAAGCAACTTGATGGTACCGAACTTTTTCAAAAATGACAGTGACATGCAGAAGATGTTGTCTGTGTCCAGAAGTAATTTGGGTCATTTTCGACATTCTGCAACAGCATGTAGAAGATTGTAGCTGCTGCAAAAATAATTTAATTTGATGGGGAATGTACTTTAGTCCAACGCAGTGGAGAATACTTTCCGTGTTGTGCAGTAGTCACCTGTGAAGTAAGTTCAGACACTGTTAGCTTCAGTCAAGTGATTCCCCTAATTAGACTTTTGGAAAAACAACTAGAGAAATTGAAGGAGGAGATGAAACAAAGCAATTCCGCTAACTATGTAAAACTTGTAGATCAAGTACTTTATTTGCTTCGCCAGGATCCGAGAGTTATCAACATCACTACATTTTGGCAACTGTGCATGATCCTAGGTTAAGAGCTATGTCTTCTCTTTCTTTCCAGCTGACCCACATCTCAAGCGATGCAATAAGCTCTTGGTCAGCAAGCTGACAGCTCAAGTGGTACATGACACGACGACTTATCCTCCCTTAGTTTCTTTGGCAACTGCTGCTAGGAAAAAAACTTAGCTTTCCCAAGACACTCATTGGTGATGCAGATGAGTCAGCACAACATTTTGACATTTGGTCTGGTGTAAAAGAATTGGGCAAAAATCCTGACAGTCCTGTCATAAAATGAACTACAAATTCCATGGGGAAGGCCATTACCAGCAATTACATCAAAGTACAGAGACTCCTGTAATGGTGGACTCCAGCGGGCATTAATTAGTATTGTGTGAGGATGATGACAGTGTAAATTGCAGGTGCTGGGATCTAGCTGAGAGAAGGGAGCTATCTGATGCTGGTATGCTTGTTAATATTTTGGGTAGAATGGCATGTTGGCAATTTTATGTTTTTCCACAGTGAACTTTCACCTTTATTAGAGAGGGGTTTATCTCTTTAAAAAGGTACAAGCTTTTTTTTTTTTTTAACATTTTTGTTTCCTTGACTTAAAACCACTGTGTACTTGAACATAGACTTTAGCATATGACGTATAGGGATTAGTATCATCATGACTGAGACTGGAAAGTGACAAGAATAATGTGACTAAAGACTGGAGAGTGACAAGAACATTGTGACTGGAGACTGGAAAATGGCAAGGACATTGCCACCCCTCCTGTTTCTGTATGAGCTATGGCACAGTAGAATATCACTGGAGACTTTTAAAAACACTGCCAACCCTAATATTTGAATTTCTGTTTCAGCACTAAACACTGCCATCTCTCCTATTTCTGGGTGAGCTATGGCACAGTACATTGTGACTACAGATTTTGAAGAACATTGACAGCCCTATTATTTCTATTTCAGCAATGACAATACGTAATGGGCCTTTCCTGTTTCTGTGTGGGCTATAATAACACAGTACAATGTGACTGCAGATTTTGAAGAACACTGACAGCCCTATTATTTCTATTTCAGCAATGACAATTAGCTATGAAGCAATGGACCTCTCCTGTTTCTGTGTGAGTTATAATAACACAGTACAATGTGACTGCAGATTTTGAAGAACACTGACAGCCCTATTATTTCTATTTCAGCAATGACAATTAGCAATGGAGCAATGGGCCTCTCCTGTTTCTGTGTGAGCTATAACTCAGTAGAATGTCACTGGAGACTTTTAAGAAAGCTGCCACCCTTTCTCATTATGTTTTAGATATGACGCTGCCCAACTAGAGACTGCCAAGAACCGTACTACCGTACTGTGTCTCTATGTGAAATGGCGCTGGATCGCCGTGGAGAATCCAAAAACTTATAGAATCCAAAACTCGCAAGATCCGACGACGCAACAACGTCATTTTACCTCGTTTTCACTTCCGGGGGCGAGCAAAAGTACAGAGCCGGCTCGGCTCAGTACTCGGATTGGTGAAGTTCGGGTGGGCTCGGTACTTTTGATTTACAAATAAAAAACATGATGTTTGCACACCAGAAAGAAGGTTCACAAATACATATATAAATTGCAAATCTGTAGGGCCTGATTCATTAAGGAACATAAATCTTATGAAGAGTTGTGTAACCAGAGAGTCGTCGCTAATCTTGTCACTTTCTACTTCTCTGTCTCTTATTTGAGGAACACCTGTGAGAGCCAGTGTAAGTTTCAAGTTGTCAACATGCTTAAAAGTTGTTCAGTGCAGGGGGGCGTGGCTTGGACACCACGCTGGTAAGACGTGTTTGGACTGAGCTCCTCTGCCAAATTACTAAAAACCCGGCTCCACTAAGAAATATTAGGCAACTCACACCTTTGTTGGCATCGGAGGCACAACAAGAACCCCTGGCACCGTAAGGGATCTGCTCCGGGCACGCAGCTTGGTTGTAAGCCCGAAACATCGGACTGTGGCCTAGCCACACGTGGTAAGGCGGCTGCCTCTTCAGCGCCCTTATGTCAGAGATTCTCTGAGAGATCCTCGCGGAGACCAGCCGTGGCAAGATCGCTTTGGCCAGACTGACGGAAGGAGATAGCGGGAGACCCGGGGCATCCATCGGGTGCACGCTCACCCGCCGGGCACACTGGATCATACCTGACCGCGCAAAGCGGCCCGGAAGATGCGGACTTGAAGGGGATCCCTTGGAGTCGGTTGAGCAGTGAGTACACGTGTATACTGGCCCCTTGTCAGCCCGTCCGGGCGTTGTTTACCGAGACCCCGCCGACGGAACACACACACAGTGCCAGCATCGTTTCCCCTTAGATACACCAGCTGGGGCTGGAGCACAGTAGTGCCCGCTAAGTGCTCTTATCCCCACTCACTGACCCTCCGTGAACGGCATCACCTCCCCCCCCCTCTCCCGCTCTTACCCTCACAGCTGAGATGCAACTGAGACCCTCACCAGCAGCCCTGTGTTAGTGCTGACACCAGGGGGACATTCAGACAGCTCACTGACAGCGCTTAAGACAGGGACACCACCAGCAACAACTCACCTGATTTGTCAGTCGGTGTCCGGCAGAACAGCCCGGCGTTTCACTCCTGGCTCCCTTCAGTAGATCCCCGTCTTGACTGGGCTGGGACTCCCTCCTGCGTGAAATTCTGGCTGTTCCGTGCAGTGAACTGTGAGTCAACAACCTGATTGCACAGACTAGATCGAATACAAACTTCCAGTGTGGGAAACTACTGCCACCCTGTGGCCGTTCAAGCAAACTACACCGTCCTTATATCCTAATATATTTTCAACTGTATTATTAATAACAGTTACATGCTGGTGTGCTAAGTATTGTTGCTACATCTCAGCAGTCAGAAATCCGATGTAAACCCTCACCTGGTCTCGGAGCCTGAGGGGTCAACTGCTGCCCCATTGTGTCGTTTCTGTGCCACTACACCTGTAACATAAAATCAACCTCCCCCATTGGAGACCACAGTTTCTACGTTCATCCAAATATATTGACTGTCCCTGTGAGATCTAATCCTGACGGATGTGGTGACCAGTCATATCCTCAGAGTGCCCTCTTGGAGTCAATCCCCATACGAGCAAAACGCTCTCTACCATTATTATTGCCCGTGACCGGTTGATTATTATTCGAAACCAGCCTTTCAAGTGCCTTGATTCGTCTGTTCATCATTACACCCACGGCTAGTATGTGAACTTTACTATGCTGCCCGATCCCGGGTAGGACCCCTCTCAACTGAACCGAGTTCGGTGTGCACCCTCCTCTCCCTCTCCCTCTCTTTACCTGACCTTGGCCTTGTTATCCCATCCAACGGCCAGCTCGGCTCGCCTGAGGGCACCATGGCTTCCAAACCAAAGAAAGTGACAGCAGGAACCTCTGCAAATTTCTTTGGATCAAAAGGGAAGCCCCCCTCTCCACAAGCTGATCGCCAGGGGGCGTCGGGATCTTCATCGTCTGAAGTTGAACTTGACCCTCAGATTCAAGCGGTAATGACCAGTCTCTTGGAGGGGGTGAAAACTACTTTCTATCAGGAAATGACAAAAGTGGTCAGCGAGCTCAGAACAGAATTGAACGCGCTGGGAAACAGGACAGACGCCCTAGAATCAAAAACTGACGACATTTGCCGATCCAACACTGCAACTGATAAGGAACTCTCCCGCCTCCGTGACGAAGTTGAAATCTTGAAAGAGAAGCAAGAGGATTCTGAGAACCGATCTCGCCGTAATAATGTCCGCATCAGAAATGTGCCTGAGGAAATCGGTAACGCAGACCTTCAAGCTTTCCTCATGGCCCTCTTTCTTCACCTCCTCCCGGACATCTCTGAGACTGACTGTCTTTTGGATCGGGCTCACCGTGCCCTGAGAGCCAAACCCCCAAACAGCCAACCTCCTCGGGATATCATTGTCCGTCTACATTATTTCCGGACCAGAGATCGTATTCTTTCCGCTACCAGGGACCGACCAGTAATTACATTTCGGGACATGGATATCCAGCTATTCCAGGACTTGGCTCCTTCCACGATACAAAAGCGGAGGGATCTTCAGCCAGTCACTAGGATTCTTCGACAACACAACCTCCGCTACCGCTGGTGCTTCCCTTTCCAGCTTCAAGTATTTGCTGACAACTCCTCCCACTTTGTCAAATCGCTGGAACAGGGTCAGAGCCTCTTGGATAAGCTGGGCATTCTTCCCGAGCCGTCAGCCCCTCAGGCTACTCCTTCCCAGACCCAGCGCCCAGCGCTTCCTCAGCCTGATTGGTCCCGGTCTTCGAGACGACGTCCGCGGGATGCAGATCCTCCCTGATTTGTCTATTGTTGTACTAATGGTCCTATCTGTGTCTGTTTTTGTTCTCTTCCTGTTTTAACTCTCCCTTGTTTTTAGGGGGACTTTCATCGTCAGTTGGTAGCGGTTACTACCCTACACTCTCAAGTAGTTTACATAATATGTTTTATTGCTTTTTGTTTTGGTGGTTGCTCTTTTTCTTGTTTCTACCAATAGTTCTATTGCTGGCCTCCAGACCCCTCATGCTTCTTCTCTTTGTGTAATATTATGGCTGTTTGTAATATGACCTTTTCCCTGCTGTTGGAGGGGGGAGCAGCTTGCCTCTCCCGTGTCCCTTCCTCCTCCCTCTCCCCTCTTTCCTACCCTCCCTTCCCTCCCCCCTCCACTTCCCTAACCCCCTCCCCCCCCCCCTTTTTTTTTTTTTTTTTTTTTTTTTTCTTCCTTAAACTGTTATAAATATTTACTGTACAAGTTTTATTTACCTTGCACACCGTTCCATGGTTTGATTTTGAATTTTTCAATTAATGTATTCTATTTGTGGGTCTCCCGAGGCTCTGGCGGCTGTCGATGCCGTGCGAGCCTAAGGACCACCCCCCGTGCACCCTTTGACATTGTTAATTTTACTGCGCTCTAGCTTATAATAATGTCTTTGAATCCGCTTAGGATTCCTTTTACTCAGGGTTTTCGCCCAATTGGGCTTCTTCTTTTTCTATCTCTTTTCTCTTCTTCTTGTGACTTTGATCCACTCTCTAATTGGCTCTTCAAACTTCTGTTCCACCCACAAACTAACAGGTTTTGTTCCCTATCTAACTGTTTAGACCTATTTCCAGACTTTGGCTCCTCGCGACTGCCATGGCTTTGAAGATTTTTTCCGTCAACGTGAATGGCCTCAACTCTCCTCATAAACGTACGATTCTCTTGGGTGCCTGTAGGAGAGAAAACGCAGACATTGTTCTTCTTCAGGAGACTCATCTCACAGGTGCCCATACTCGGCTCCAAGGTAAGCAATTTTCCCAGACCTTTTTTGCCTCAGCAGACTGCAAGAAACGGGGCGTTGCTGTTTTAATCCATAGTAAAGTCCCCTTTCTTCACTCCAAGACCCATGCTGACCCAGAAGGCCGCTTTCTTTTGGTGAGCGGCACTCTCCGGTCTACTCCCGTCACTCTGGTCTCGGTTTATGCCCCGAATCAGAGGCAAAAGCCTTTCTTTACAAAGCTCTTTAAGCAAGTTGAGCGGTTGGCGCAGGGCCATGTTATCATGGGAGGTGACTTTAACGTTACTCTCGACCCGGCTCTCGATAGGTCTCCCCCCTCCTCTCCTCGGCGGGGTATTTCCTCCTCCTCTGAATCCGCCACCTTGTCCACACTCCTTATACACCATCATTTATATGACTCCTGGAGACTATGTAACTCAGACGCCAAGGATTATACTCACTTCTCAGCCCCACATCAACTATACACGCGCATAGATATGTTACACATCTCACACTCACTCACTCATCATGTGACGCGGGCAGACATTACCCCCCTCTCTTGGACAGACCATTCGGGTGTTTCCCTCGTACTAGATCTCCTCAAACCGCCCCCCCCAGCGCAGTAGATGGCGCCTAGACGACGCACTTTTACTTAATAGATCTATCTGCCTAGACATTAAGACCTCCATTACCAATTACTTTCAGGAAAATTCAACCCCTGATGTTGCCCCCGGAATTGTTTGGGAGGCTCACAAGGCTACCATCCGAGGCCAATTAATTAGTCAGTCAGCTGCAGCTAGAAAGAAAGCAGCTGAGGAAATCTTATCCCTGGAAAGTGGGTTAGCTTCACTCCTTACTCAGCATCAATCTCACCACGACCCGACCCTACTTCCCAAGATTGCGTCATTGAAGGGCCAACTAAATACCATACTCTCCCGTAGAGCAGCTGTCACGATGCAGAAGCTCCAACAACGGTATTATGATAAGGCGGATAAAGCTGATTCCGTATTAGCTAGAAAGCTCCGGAAAAAAATAGCCTTGCAACATATTGATAAAATTCGACAGTCTCCTTCTCGAGATGTAACTTATGACCCAACAGGGATAGTTAGAGAATTCAGGGTCTTCTATTCTTCCCTCTATAACCTCGATGCTCCCTCCCCTCGTCGGGACCCCCAGCCTCCCACCCTGTCCGATTACCTTTTATCTACACCCATCCCTAAAATTACTACCACACAACAATCTGTCCTGAATGAAGACATTACTCTATCGGAGGTATTGACAGCAGTTAAGTCCCTGAAATCCTCCTCAGCTCCCGGCCCGGACGGCCTCACCCCCCAGTACTATAAAAAGTTTGCCTCGGTCCTCGGTCCTCACCTGACAAAATTTTTCAATGAAGTGCTAGGGGGGGCTCCCTTCGACTCCGCCACCACCAGGGCTAATATAATTGTAATTCTCAAACCGGGAAAAGACCCCTCTCTTTGCGCTAGTTACAGGCCCATCTCGTTACTAAATGTTGACCTAAAATTATTTGCAAAAATCTTGGCCTCTAGGTTGAATCCACTCCTTCCAGCCCTCATCCATCCTGACCAGGTGGGCTTTATTCCAGGGCGCCAAGCCCCTGATAATACCAGAAGGATTATTGATCTAATCCACATGATAAACAATGATAATCTATCCTCTCTCGTCATGGCGCTCGACGCCGAAAAGGCGTTCGATCGCATCTCCTGGTCATTTATGGAGGGTGTGCTTCGAGCAGTGGGATTCACAGACAAATTCCTGACAGGTATTTTGGCCCTCTACCGATCTCCGTCAGCTACTGTTTCCGCTAATGGTCTGACCTCGATGCCCTTTTTGATCACGAACGGCACCCGTCAAGGATGCCCCCTCTCCCCACTGATATTTGCTCTAGTCATCGAGCCATTAGCCGCCAGAATTCGTAACAATCATGAGATATCTGGCATACAGGTGGGCCCCTCTACCCATAAGATTGCCCTATATGCAGACGACGTTCTGCTCACTATCACTAATCCCAAAACGTCGGTACCCCCCCTCCTAGAGGAACTTGATCTCTATGGCTATTTCTCAGGCTACAAGATCAATCCAGATAAGACGGAGGTTCTAGACTTTAATATATCAGCTACAGACAAGTTATTATTAGAACGCTCCTTCCCTTTTCACTGGGGTCGCCGCAAAATTAAATACTTGGGTGTTTCCATCACAAAGCACTATCGACATCTATTTCAAGCCAATTTTCCTCACCTACTCGATCAAATCAAAATAGACCTTACATCGTGGTCACAGCTCTATATCTCCTGGCTTGGACGCATTAATGCCGTCAAAATGAATATCCTCCCTAGGCTGCTCTACTTCTTTCAGACTCTCCCCATCCGCATACCACCATATGTTTTTAAATTCCTACAATTCCATGTCTCCAGATTTGTCTGGTCGGGCAGACGACCCCGGGTCCGACTTAAGGTTCTTCAGAGGTCCCCGCGGGGGGGAGGTCTGGGGATTCCTGATTTTCAAAGATACTACCTCTCCGCTCAACTTGCTCAGTGTGTCCTATGGTCTGGCCGGACGGAAGCCAGAGTTTGGTCTAAAATTGAGGCAGAGGGTCTGGGACTGCTTTCCTTATCCTCTCTCCTATGGGTCCCGAGGCCTCGTCGCCCCAAACGTCTATTATCTCATCCAATAGTCTCACATACATTATCCATCTGGGACTCATCATCCCAAAAATTCGCCTTATCTCCCCATCCCTCTCCGGTTGTTCCGTTATTCAATTCTCCGGAATTTCCTCCCGGACTACATCATAACTCATTCCAGCCATGGTATTCGCGGGGAGTCATCTACCTCAATCATTTATCCACCTCAGTAACTTTTCCTCAGTTTTCTGAAATTCAATCACAGATCCACATTCCCTCAAAGCACTTTTATCAGTTCTTACAACTTCGCCATTTCCATAGTGTTGCTAAAGATCGCCTGCTAACCCGACCTCTCTCCACCTTCGAAGCCCTCTGTCTACGCCAATCCTCAACCAAAGGTCTGATATCAACGCTTTACCACGAACTTGCTTCCCCTTCTTCTTCTCTTAGACCCCCCCATGAACTAACCTGGGAACGGGACCTTGGAGAGGAGCTACTGGATGAGGAATGGTCTGAAATTTACGAGAACGCCGCCTCTAGTTCCATCTGCGTAAGAATTAAAGAGAATGTTTATAAGATGCTTTATCGGTGGTACTATGTGCCTTCGCGTCTTTGCAAAATCCATCCTGATTCATCTGATCGGTGCTGGCGAGGGTGCTCCCATGAAGGCACTTTTCTCCACATATGGTGGTCGTGCCCAAAATTGACAGGCTTCTGGAACCAGATAAGAGGCCTGATTAATTCAATTTCCTGGTGGATATTCCCCTGGAGCCAAAATTTTTTCTTCTCCCTATGGGGGCCCCCTCGGCATCCCGACATGAGAACAAATTGATTAGACATATTGTTTCGGCAGCTACCTGCCAAATAGCGGCAGACTGGCGTTCGCAATCTCCTCCTTCCATGCAGTCCATAATCAACAGAATTTGGCAGATTGAACGGATGGAATACATGACCAGTATTATCCGAAACTCCTCCGGAGCCTTCTCCAGGGTTTGGGACCCATGGTTATCCTTCTTTCAGGCATGCCCACCCTTTATTTAACTCCGCTTTATAACCTCATTCTTCTTCTTGGATCTTTTTCCAACTAACAATGGATCTAGTCACTCATTCCTTCCCTTCTCTCCTCTTCTCTTTCATCTCTCTCTCCTTTCCTCCTCTATGTATTCTCTCTCTTTCTTCCTCTTTCTATAAAACCTTAGGTCATCTGTCATTACTAAAATTGTTAGACTGGTTGACTTAGTATCCTCTTATGTTTCATGCTGTTGGCTGATATGGTTTTCTCCTGTATACTTATGCTATCATTATGCATTTTGTCATTTGTCCTATGCTGTTCTCATGACCTTGCAAAAATAAAACGTTTATAAAAAAAAAAAAGTTGTTCAGTGCATTCTATCTTTCATATTTACCGTATTTCCCCAAGTATAAGACGCACCCATGTATAAGACGCACCTTAATTTTGGGGCCCAAAATGAAAAAAAAAGATGTATTACATAAAGTTATTGAACTCAAGTTTTATTTATCATAAATGCAATGTGCAGCAGGAGGAATCAAAAGGCTCTTTCTAAGTTTTGTCACAGAGCACACTATGGAGGAGTCTGCAATTTGTCACAGAGCACACTGTAGCTTGTAATTTGTGATTCACTAGAGAAGCTTACACATTCACACCAAAATGAGGCAGTGAGGCAATAAGGCAATGAGGCAATGAGCGCTACTGCACAGTCTTGCTGACAAGAGACAAGTCATGTAGACACGCCCCAAGCGTGTCTACGTGACTTGTCTAATGTCAACAAGACTGTGCAGCTTTTGTAGGGGAAACACGGAGGAATCTGCAGCGGCGATCATCGGAACTGTCAGTCATGTGACTGACAGCGCCGACACTGTGGGAGGCGCCTGCAGGACCTGAAGGTCCTTTTGTAACGGCTGACATGCTGAACACCGCTGGAGCTGCTGGAGCTGATTAGCGGGGACTCCTCACACCGGATGCCAACTTCTTCAATCAGGTAAGTGGAACTTGCATTGTATAAGACGCACCTTTTTTTTAGACCCAAAATTTGGGGTAAAAAGGTGCGTCTTATACATGGGGAAATACGGTAAATCTCCGACCCCTCACCCCTATTATGATTATCCTGGACCATTTATACTAGATAACATCACTTTATTTGCCGTTGCTTTATTAGAGTCTGTTTAATTTAATAGTGTGGTTAAGTTAGTGCCTATTAATTTAATATTTAATACTATTTAATGCTGGTGTTTTTTAGGCTAGGAATTGAATATGGGCAGAACTTGGGGAGAAGAGTCTGTTTAATAAATGTGAACACTGATTGTTTAGTATTGGGGCTGTTTGGGGGGAAATAGATGTATTTATTAAATGTGAGTTCTATTTAATGTCAGGGCATGTTTGGGGTAATGGGCCAATTTATTAATTCTGAATGCTACTGATTTAATGTTGGGGCTGAGGGGGGCTATAGGTCTACCAATTAAATGTCAGTGCTATTAATATAATGTTGAGGCTGGTTGCACGGAGGGAGGCCTAATTATTAAAAATGGGTGTTTTTTATTTAATGTCGGGGCTGGTTAGGAGAAGGGATGCCTACAGTGTTCTTTGCTAAGCTTTTCATATTTCATGTACCTATCATTTTTCCAAACAGGGCTCCAAGATTCTAGGATCCTGACAAGTAGCAATTGAGCTTAAGACACACACAGGAACAGTTAGTAAAAGCTGCAAGAACAGGTAGAAAGCAGGACAGTCTGTCAGCTGTCCTGATTTTGGTGGGGCAGTCCCGACACTGTCCTGCTAAGTCAGGACTTTGTTCAGACTGTAGGGGCAGTTGGGAGAATGTCTCACTTCACACTGCTCTGTTCATAAAGAGGGAGCTTTGTGCAACCAACAGTAGTACATGTAGCACTACCCCGTATTAGAAGGGGATGTAAAGAAATAGAGAGTAACCAAGTATTGTTTAACATCAAAGCTTTGCCCTTGGCATTTTGGTCACGGCAACTCTGGCTACATAGCGTGGAAACCCCCCTATAAAAATCCTGCGTTTGCCCCTGGCAGTGCAAGGGGCCGAAATTTAGAAGTGGCGGTATGGAAAATGAAAGTGAATGGAATTCTTTTTCAACACCACATAGTTAGTAATTTATTATAGCTACTACATGTAAACTGTTTAGAATCTTGTCATTAATATACTGATTCCTTCACAGCCTGTTTATCTGTACAGTTATAGTAGATGAAGAATTATGCCATTTAGAATTCAAATAAAGAGTTCCACATCAAGCAGTTTTCCAGCCATTTCTCATCATTAACCTATTGTGATTAACTAAAGATGGTACAGTCTGACCAATCCTAACCATTACTGTCACTGTACTATGTGGATCTTTCTCAAGATTCTTGGCTGTCCCAGAAACAACACAGAAATTTCAAAAGAGCACAACATCTACCTTAATATTGTTATTTATATAGTAAGCAAAGGACAAATACTTTTTGCCTTCGTGTCACTGCTCATGCTTAGGAGTGAGGCATTCAAGCACTGAATGGTGCCAGGCTACATTCCATGTCCCAAAAGCAAAGGAATACCACACCAGGTCCCATATTTTTATGCACTGGTAAATGATAATTATTATTAATAATACCCGGGCAATAAAACACTTACTCGAGGGGTGCACCCTACACTGAGAATCAACTTGGAACAAAGAGAACAGAAAAGACAGTGTATATAGAGGCACTCCTACAGTGCTAATTAAAACATACCGTATATACTCGAGTATAAGTCGACCCGAATATAAGCCGAGGGACCTAATTTTACCACAAAAAACTGGGAAAACTTATTGACTCGAGTATAAGCCTAGGGTGGGAATTGGCGCTATATAAATACCGTAAATGGTGATGATGATGATATCTGTCAGTTTACAAAAATACCCCCCCCCCCAAAAAGAATACAACAAATCTTTTTAAAGACTATATGATACATAAATACACATTTATCTCTCCCTGTTCATCTTCTTATAAGTGATTTTTATAAACTTTTGACTAGGACTGCACTGCTATAGACATTAATATCTCTGGGGATAAGGCAATGGGACCGTGGGTATATATCTTTGCATGTGTATTTATATTATGGTGAGGTAGCTGAGCATAAAACATTACCTCTGTGTGTGCAATGATGTATTTTTCAGGAAGCGTGGTATTGAATGGAGCCAGGCTGCCCCCCTCTCTCCCTGAATGTCTGTAAGACTGTCTGTGCCAGAACGCACATGCGTTCCACTGCGGAACTACACAGACATTCAGGGAGAGAGGGGGGCAGCCTGGCTCCAGCCAATACCACGCTTCCTGAAAAATACATCATTGCACACACAAAGGTAATGTTTTATGCTCAGCTACCTCACCATAATATAAATACACATGCAAAGATATATACCCACGGTCCCATTGCCTTATCCCCAGAGATATTAATGTCTCCTCCCAACTCACAAGAGTTTGGTGCTTGCCGAAAGCTCCGCAGTGGAACGCATGTGCGTTCCACTGACAGGAAGTTCGGCACTTGCATTGCAAGTGCCGAGCTTCCTGTCTGTGGAACGCACATGCGTTCCACTGCGGAACTAACGGCAAGCACCAAACTCTTGTGAGTTGATTTTGTTTGTCCACCAAACTCTTCAGTTAATATTTTCCTTCTCTTTCTCTTCAGCCCTTAAGCGGGCTGAAGCTATGGAGGCAGGCACCACCCTCCTTACGGCCGTGTATTGTGGTCTTTAACTATCACTCGAGTATAAGCCGAGGGGGGCTTTTTCAGCACAAAAAATGTGCTGAAAAACTCGGCTTATACTCGAGTATATACGGTAACTTTTAATATAATTCATAAAAATGATCGGAAAGATATGAGTGAAATAACATAAAAAATAATAAAATAGTGAATGGGTGTTTAAAAGGCAAAATAAATTGCAATGTCTCGCTTAATCCTCATTAGTGAGGTGGGTACTACTGTAATATACCTCTGGATATATTCCTATAATAACTGATATCTGAGTTAGTTAGCCTTGAGTAAATGGTAACTAAATAAATGCGCCTCCAGAATTATCCACCAATAATGATTATAAAGCGGATAAGCATGTGTAGCGGAAGAGCGCTTATTAATATAGCTAATAAGTATTGTATAAACAGAGGAGCTGATGAGTGGTATCTAGTATCAACAACAATTTCTATTGCCAATACAAGCCTCAAAGAGACCGCTATGATATGTAGCTAAATCTCCGAGGTCAATAAGAACAATGTAACATATGCAGCGGAGGGACGTTATAATAGCATGCCTCATGTATATTCGTAACTGAAAAGGCAGGTGACTAATATCTAGTAATAACAACGAATATGTAGTCAATACAAGCCTGTAGGGGACTGCTATAGTAGGCAGCCCAATATAGAGGAAAAACCCTGTTCAGTAAATACGTTAATCAGAGAGGCTGTAAAAAGGAACAAAAATATTCCTAGAGGTATAAGTTTCAAGAATCGCAGGATTATGTGATAATTCCCTACCTATAAAATCTGGGGAGCGATTCTGTATTGAAACTAAAATTAGAGAGGATAAGCGAGACGAGACCCCGACGTGCGTTTCGATCTTAGCTTTGTCAAGATTAAATGATTCCACAGAATGACAGCTCTTTAATAGCAATACAAGTGGGTGTGGTTAAATTCGGAAGGCCAATCATCTGTTTTCCCGGAAAAGGGGGGTGTGTCAATTACTCTCTCTTCCCCCCGTGGGTCAGATTGACATCCTATCTAACCAATAATAGCAGAAAATACCGCTAAGCAGGTCCGCTTTTGATTCAACAGAGGCTAAACTCCAAGAATATATTTGAAAAGTCTGATTCGTGCTGTTAACTCTGTCAATGATTATTATATATAGATCAGTGTCTGGCTAGAATCTTACATGAAAGAATGCATTACCAATTAATTATTCTTAATTGTATAGAATCCAATAGAATGAAAGAAGGGATAAGAAAACATATGTGGTAATAGATTCCATTTCGGAATTAATAACAATGGTACTCATTCATTAATTTGAATTATCCATTAACCCATAATAATTTAGATTTAGGACAAGAAAAAATGTGAAAGAATGCCGGATTGCAGTCAGAACAAATGTATTCATAGAAAATGATTAATCCAATATAAAAATGATGGATCAAAGATTATTGTCTATATATAGAGAAAAGATGGCTATTAAATGAGTAAAAAGACATATCTTAAAAAAGATATCATAGAAAAGATATGTAGCTATTATAGTCATTTAGACCATGTGGAGCCATACTTCCCATCTGAAAGATCATTTGGGTTTCCTTTTTTAACAGCTCTTTCTGTAAATCGCCTCCTCAAATTCCTAAATTGATCTTTACCATCGCAAATGCTTGCAATCCTTTAGGATCACCATTATGTCTCAACAAAAAGTGCCTAGCAACAGAGGTAAGTACTTTGAGTTTTTCTTGATCTTTTTTGCTGTTCTTTATATTGTTAATATGCTCCAGTAATCTTTTTTTAAAAGGTCTTGTGGTCATCCCTACATACCTTTTTAGAGCATGGACACATGAGACAGTAGATTACCCCTGGAGAGTTAGGGCCTGAGTCATTAAGGCAAAAAAGGAGTAAATGTTCTCTGGGACAAACCATGTTACAATGCAAGGGGTGCAAATTAGTTTATTATTTTGCATGTAAGTTATATACTGGATGTTTTTTCATCTAGCACACAAATACCTGAGAGCTTTATTATTGCACTGAAATGTAAAGTTGATCTAGGACATGCCCTACCCCAACTATAAATCTGTCCCCACATTTTAAATTTACATCCCCCTCCAATGCAACATGGTTTTGCCCAGGTGCAAATGTTACTCCTTTTTTATGTTTTGCTCTCCTTAATGACTCAGGCCCTTACAGTTTAGAAATTTTTGTATCTTCCATACATGATCAAATTTGTCAATATACGTCTTGGTAGGTGTCATGTATTGGCATGCCTTGCATAGCCCACATTTGAAGAAACCCTTCAATCTTTCATTATTTTTATTCTTGTTTCTAAAAAGATGGCTGTTGACCATTTTGTCTTTGAGATTCCTTGCTCTTCTCCAGCTAAATGATAGTTTATGATCCAAATTTCTCTTAAGGTCCTCATCTGTTAATAAAATATGCCAGTGTTTCTGAAATATCCTTTGTAATTGTTGCCATTCCGCACAAAAAGTACCAATCATTCTAACTTTTGAATCAGCTGTTTCAAAGTTTCTTTTTGGATAAATAAGGAATCTCTAGTTGTTTTGCTAACTGATTGTTTCGCTTTCTTCAATTTTTTTTGACTGTATAATCTATGCTTCAATCTTGTCATTAATTCATCAGTCCTCTGACGACAAACTTGCTCATTAGAACAGTTATGCTTAATTCTTAAAAGTTCACCCTTTGGAATTCCATGTAAAACTGGCTGGAAATGAGAACTCGTGCAGTGCAATATAGTGTTTGTCGCGTTTTTTT
Organism: Mixophyes fleayi; assembly: GCF_038048845.1. Taxonomy (NCBI): domain Eukaryota; kingdom Metazoa; phylum Chordata; class Amphibia; order Anura; family Limnodynastidae; genus Mixophyes; species Mixophyes fleayi. Next base: position 134,765,934 of record NC_134405.1, on the reverse strand, counting down.
GCGAAAAATATCAGTCTCTAGAGTTCCTGTAGTGTTTTTTGAATGGTAAGATCAAGAAAATTGATTGAAAGTTCGTCAATTTCTGAAATCAGCTTTAGATTTAATTCATTTGAATTCAAGATGGTAGTAAATGTATGAAATTGATCTATATCTCCGTCCCAAAGAATCAATATCGTCAATGTAGCAAAGCCACATTACTATATTACTTGTAAATTTGTCATTAGCTTCAGTAAAAATGAATTCCTGCTCCCACCAACCCAGGAATAGATTGGCATAGGTGGGGGCACAGGCTGTGCCCATTGCTGTGCCTCTCACCTGAAGGTAGAATCTCTCATTGAAAACAAAGTAATTATTTGTAAGAATGAATTCCAAGAGTATCAAAAAGAATTCATTGATGTCAACATTGATATTCATGTTTAGAAAGAAGCACACAGCTCTCATGCCTTGTTCGTGTTCAATGTTAGTATAGAGAGATTCTACATCGTATGAAGCCAATTTGGTGTTCGGGTTTACAGTAATGTCCTGAATTTTAGAAAGTACGTCTAATGTGTCTCTGACGTATGATTGTAGACCGGTCACATAAGGTCTCAAATGTCAGTCAATAAACCTACTAGCGTTTTCTGTAAGCCCTTGCACACCTGAAACAATAGGGCGTCCTGGTGGATCAGTCTCATTTTTGTGGATCTTTGGGAGGGCATACAAAGTAGGAATTTTGGGATTCTTTACCATCAAAAATTCAAAATCCGATTTATTACCATTATGGAATGCTGAGTTGATAATTTGTTGATCTAATTTCAGAAAATTGGCAGTTGGATTGAAAATGAGATGACGGTAACAAGATGTATTATTCAACTGACGTTGAATTTCACCTATATACTTATCAAGAGGCCAGATAACGATATTGCCCCCCTTATCGGAGGGTTTGATTACAACATCATCCCAGCTCATAATGTCTTTGAGGGCCTGTTTCTCTTTCAAACTAAGATTTGTAATGGCAGGAGAATCATTTTTTTTGGAATAGAAAATGGCATCCAAATCTCTTGATACTAAATCAGTATAAACATTAATTTGCGGCCAAATTTTAATATCGGGAAAGAAAGAGGATTTTTTTCTTTAGAGGGGCAAGATCTTTTGTATTGCTACCTTTCGTTAGTTTGTCACTGCTTGGGTCAGTAGATTGTAATTCCTCAAGAATGTCAAGCATTTGAAAATCCTCTTCAGGGTTCAGTGAAACTGGTAAACCTGCGAGCTGTAAAATCAGTATCTGTAGTTGGTTTATGAATACTATAAAATATTTTGAGAAGTAACTTTCTAGAGAAAAGATTGAGATCCTTCTCCCACTCAAATCGGTCCAATTTTTGGAATGGTGAGAATGATAGACCTTTGCTCAGGAGATTAATATGATGGGATCCTATTTCCCTCTGAGACAAGTTAATGACTCTTAATATAGAGTCTAATTCCTCTGACGCCTCTGGCTTCTGCGATAACCAATCCCTTCCTGATTTCCTCTTCTCCTTCCTCGATTGCCTACCCCCCCCCACATCGTATCTTTTTAAATTTGATTCTATGGCCATAGGGCCTCTCCCTAAAAAATTATTACTTTCCTGGGGTTCCCTATCTGGGAATAAGTTGGTGGAGACCTCATTGTCTGATGAATCAATTTCAGAGGTAGAGTAGGAGGGATTAGTTTTTCTACACCTATATGTATTCCATGTGAAAACTTGGTTTAGGGTATAGTCTTTTTGATCCCTAGAAAATTTGGACTTTTTCTTATCCACAATTTGTTTCTCATATAGGTCTAGGTCATTTTTAAACTTATCGTAAGCTTTCTGGAACTGTTCCATCTTTTCATATTCTTTCAATTTATCAACAAGGGCTAGGATCTCTTTATTGTACTGGTCCAATAAAATCGTGTCATGCTTGACCAGTATGTCTATCATTTTTTCTGAGCATTTAGTAAGGGCACATTACCACTCTTTTTTAAGCTCTGTAGTTGCTAAATCAAAAGCCGGATAGATCTTGGGCCTGACACTCCGAGGAATCATGCCATGTTTTAGATTATTTTCAAACATGACTATTCCAGTTAGTTTTAGTTTGTTTGTACATCACAGATTTGAGGTCAAATAAATAGTCTGACCAGATTTTACCTTGGTCATGTCCAGTTTTATCTAGAAAGTTAACATCACCTTTATTTAATAACTTCTCTTGAATAGAGTTTAGTTCATGACAGATACTAAAAGTAGTCATTTTTTCAAATAATAACTTTCCAGAGAATCAAATGTAAAGTTAATCAGATTTTGTAAATAATATTTTTAATTTTTAAGCACTGGTAAATGATAATTATTATTAATAATACCCGGGCAATAAAACACTTACTCGGGGGGGTGCACCCTACACTGAGAATCAACTTGGAACAAAGAAAACAGAAAAGACAGTGCATATAGAGGCACTACTACAGTGCTAATTAAAACATAACTTTTAATATAATTCATAAAAATGATCGGAAAGATATGAGTGAAATAACATAAAAAATAATAAAATAGTGAATGGGTGTTTAAAAGGCAAAATAAATTGCAATGTCTCGCTTAATCCTCATTAGTGAGGTGGATACTACTGTAATAGTCTAATAATATACCTCTGGATATATTCCTATAATAACTGATATCTGAGTTAGTTAGCCTTGAGTAAATGGTAACTAAATAAATGCTCCTCCGGAATTATCCACCAATAATGATTATAAAGCGGATAAGCATGTGTAGCGGAAGAGCGCTTATTAATATACCTAATAAGTATTGTATAAACAGAGGAGCTGATGAGTGGTATCTAGTATCAACAACAATTTCTATTACCAATACAAGCCTCTAAGAGACCGCTATGATATGTAGCTAAATCTCCGAGGTCAATAAGAACAATGTAACATATGCAGCGGAGGGGCGTTATAATACCATGCCCCATGTATATTTGTAACTGAAAAGGCAGGTGACTAATATCTAGTAATAACAATGAATATGTAGTCAATACAAAGCATTGTGCTTCAGAGTCACCTACTCCAAATATTGGTAACCTCCACTGGACAGCCAGCCTATGGTGGAGGGTGCAGACTGTTACTTGAGCGGCGATACAGGCACACAGATAAAAAGAGCACTTGGGTGCAGAGCACATTTTTGGGCAAAAAGCAGTTGGAGAAGTGTGGCATACCATTGTTTACCAGCCCACTTACACACATTCGCCATCCCCTTCTTTCTCTGCACTCTGAATGTACGAGATGTGAACACATTATACCACTAGCGATTGGCACTAATATGGGGCACTGAGTAATGGTAATGCCGACTTTCACTGTTGACACAGGTCGCAACCCCCAGTCTGGGCAACCCAAAGACAGTAATCTAACTGGAAATTGGAGTAAGTAATGGGTGAGATTGTGAGGCACAGATCTTGGGTGGAGAGTTTGTATCTACGCAATTTGCTCCGAAAATTTTGCAGCGCCAGCTAAGTGATACTCAGCTCCCTGATGATGCTGGCTGGTAGCGGTAAGAGTGTTCTTACCACTTCACCAGCCAGTCTTCAGTGCTTCTGAGCATGCACAACCCTTCACCACTTTCCTGAGATGGCGATAACTGTAGGAGGATTACAGTTGTACAGTTATGGCCAAAAGTTTTGAGTGATACAAATATTATTTTTCACAAAGTCTGCTGCCTCAGTTTTTATTATGGCAATTTGCATATACTCCAGAAAGTCATGAAGAGTGATCAGATGAATTGCAATTCATTTCAAAGTCCCTCTTTGACATGACAATGAACTTTATCCCAAAAACATTTCCACAAAACAACCAGCTGATATCAGGTCAGTGATTCTCTCCTTAACACAGGTGAGAGTGTTGACAAGGACAAGGCTGGAGATCACTCTGTCATGCTGATTGAGTTAGAATAACAGACTGGAAGCTTTAAAAGGAAAGTGGTGCTTGAAATCATTGTTATTCTCTGTCAACAATAGTTTCCTGTAAGGAAACATGTGCAGTCATCATTGCTTTGCACAAAAAGAGCTTCACAGGCAAGGATATTGCTGCTAGTAAGATTGCACCTAAATCAACCATTTATCGGATCATCAAGAACTTCAAGGAGAGAGGTTCAATAGTTGTGAAGAAGGCTTCAGGGCGCCCAAGAACGTCCAGCAAGTGCCAGGACCATCTCCTAAAGTTGATTCAGCTGCGGGATCGGGGCACCACCAATGCAGAGCTCACTCAGGAATGGCAGCAGGCAGTTGTGAGTGCATCTGCACACACAGTAAGGTGAAGACTTTTGGAGGATGGCCTGGTGTTAAGAAGGCCAGCAAGGAAGCCACTTTTCACCAGGTAAAACATCAGAGACAGACTGATATTCTGCAAAATGTACAGGGATTGGACTGCTGAGGACTGGGGTAAAGTCATTTTCTCTGATGGATCCCCTTTCAGATTGTTTGGGGCATCTGGAAAAACACTTGTTCGGAGAAAGAAAGGTGAGCGCTACCATCAGTCTTGTATCATGCCAACAGTAAAGCATCCTGAGACCGTTCATGTGTGGTGTTGCTTCTCAGCCAAGGGAGTGGGCTCACTCACAATTTTGCCTAAGAACACGGCCATGAATAAAGAACGGTACAAAAACATCCTCCAAGAGCTCAACCATCAAAGCACAGTTTGGTGACGAACAATGCCTTTTCCATCATGATAGTGCACTTTGCCATAAGGCAAAAGTGGCTAAGTGGCTCGAGGATCAAAACATCGAACTTTTGGGTCTATGGCCAGGAAACTCCCCAGACCTTAATCCCATTGAGAACTTGTGGTCAATCCTCAAGAGGCGGATGGACAAACAAAAACCCATAAATTCTGCCAAACTCCAAGCATTGATTAGGCAAGAATGGGCGGCCATCACTGAGTATGTGGCCCAGAAATTGATTGACAGCATGCCAGAGTGAATTGCAGATGTCTTCGAAAAGAAGGGTCAACAGTGCAAATATTGACTCTTTGCATAAACTTAATGTAATTGTCAATTAAAGCCTTTGACACTTTTGAAATGCTTGTATTTTATTTCAGTATACCATAGCAACATCTGACAAAAAGGTCTACAAACACTGAAGCAGCAAACTTTGTGAAAACCAATACTTGTGTCATTCTCAAAACTTTGGGCCATGACTATACATGTTCTACAGCAAGGAACATACACACAACATTTTTTCCCCCAGCACACTGCTATAGCCAGCAACAGATCTGCCATTTCTACTGTAGATAAAAATGCAAAAGTCTTTGTTGCACACATTTGCAAATGTATGTTTAAGCCATCCTGCCACGCCAAGGCGCTTTTGCATATAGGATGGTCCTACTCTAAACAATGAGAGTCCCTATATTTGGGCCATACATATGTGTTTTTAAATTGAGAGCTAACTTACCAAAGAGGTACCCCAGAAGCCTCCAAATAGCAATCCAATGTCAGCACTCCCCCTCAGCTACTGACACCAACATGCCTCTCAGACAAATACAAAAGTGGAAGCTGCTCAAATCAATTTATAGGCCATAACACGTGCTGAAAGGGTGGGGTTATCCTGCAAGGAACATACACACAACATTTTTTCCCCCAGCACACTGCTATAGCCAGCAACAGATCTGCCATTTCTACTGTAGATAAAAATGCAAAAGTCTTTGTTGCACACATTTGCAAATGTATGTTTAAGCCATCCTGCCACGCCAAGGCGCTTTTGCATATAGGATGGTCCTACTCTAAACAATGAGAGTCCCTATATTTGGGCCATACATATGTGTTTTTAAATTGAGAGCTAACTTACCAAAGAGGTACCCCAGAAGCCTCCAAATAGCAATCCAATGTCAGCACTCCCCCTCAGCTACTGACACCAACATGCCTCTCAGACAAATACAAAAGTGGAAGCTGCTCAAATCAATTTATAGGCCATAACAGGTGCTGAAAGGGTTCTACAGCAATCCTTCTTGAATAGCTTCCCCATGCAAAGATTTTACAAGGAGAAGTGCTAGAATGGCAGATAGCTCTTGATAGATAGAAACCCTATCATTGTAGAGAAAAAAAGATTTCTGTCTTTAATAAGTAGGGCCATTAGTCACAGATTTTATTCTTGTGGTTGAAACGTACTGTGACTGGATCACTGATAAATTACTTATTTGTGGCTGAATCATGTAGAAATAATTTATTGTAGAAATGTATTTCAATCAGAGGTGCAGGCACCAATGTATAATTTGAAATGCACTTATTGTGTTACATTGTTTTGTATGCAGGTGTCATTGTTTGGGTTTGTATCTTTTCTAGAGGAAGTCTGTTTGCTGATAGTAGGAAATGTTAAGTAGGTTTTTATGTGAAGTGACAAAAACCTGTTTAGCCTGTATACCCAGCAGGGGAGCACTGCCTGGCTATCTGGCATTACTGGATCTCAGATAATGAAAGCATCAAGTTTTAGCACATAACAGAGAAGTGCAAATATTGTTAACTTTGCATTGCATGTAAATCCATGTTTGGGTAAACAAATTGCATCCTGATCCTAAAAATTGCCCGTGAGGCTGTGTTAAAATCAGTATAAAAAGCCCTGTCTTGTATTGAAAATTGTTCTTTCTTGCTTCATCTGACCTGCTCCTGGTATCTTCAACCAGTGTGAGCAAATAAACATCACTTGCTTCAAAGACCTGCTTGAAAACCTCTCCATTCCTGTGACCTACAGATTAGACCCAAAATCTAATTCGTTCCCTGCTGTTACTGAGGTTTGGACCCAGCTTTTCCAGTACCACCGCTCTGCCCGCTTCCCAGCAGCTCTGACTACTATGATAGGCCAGGGGGGTACCATCCACAGCAACCCTGATCAATCAGAAGAGGTCAGGAGTACCAGCCCAGGTACACCAGAAAGGGATACATTAGCAGCATCAGTTACCCAGAAGAAACCCGGTACTGGATGCCGGTAAGGAGTCCAGTGGTGGCAGTATTTGTAAGCCCCTTCTACTGTGGCGCATTTGGCATACCGAAAGAGAACGGTAGCGAAGTAAGCCCAGAGCGTTCCCAGCAACAGCATAAAGGGTGGCATAGGCTGTCCATCCTGTCAGACATACCCAAGTTAAAAATTTGCTTCAGTGGTCTGAATTTTTTTTTTTACAACGGCTACAATGTGTAGTACTAGTATCAGTTGTCTTTTATAGTTATTCTATTGAAAATAGGCATTCAACCAGGTCTTAAAAGCTGAGCCAGTGCCAATTGAGAGAGAACATAAATAGATAATAGGACACTAGGGGATTGGGCCATTAGAAGAGAGTGCTGCCAAAGAAAGAGGGTATTGAAGAGAGAAAGTCTGTCCAAGATACCAGATCCAGTCCGCCAGAGACAGTTTACAAAGAGTTGCTGAGAGTGTCCAGAGTTAGGAACACATTTTACAAGGTACCCATGTCAGTGAACCGGTGGGTGAGCCCAGTGAGAAACTACTTTTGTGAGCATTCAAAGCTAGCTCCTAGCCAAAGAGGGAGTCTCCTGGCCTGGGTGAATTGCGTGTGAGCAGAGAGGACTGGAAGCACGAGGAGGTCTGGTCCCTGCTGAGTATTGCCCAGTTCTGCCAAGTGTCCTGCCTCTACGGTGACTGATAAGTGTGCTTAGAGTTCATACACATATCTGAGATATAAGTGTAGATCCATATGTTTTCTGAAGTTTTGTGTGATTGCAGTATTGCAATTATTCATTATATGAAGACACAGACAATTTCATCCTGCTGATATTTCTGTGGAGGACTGTATAAGCTATCCACTGGAGAGGTCTATATTGATGACACAATAACTTGAGTTATTCACCATGTGCACCAACAGTACCCAACATTCGTAACTGTGATGATGTTATTTGCATTACATAGCCAAAGTAAAAGAGTTGGTGCAAGTCTTAGGGGTATATTTACTAAACTGTGGGTTTGAAAAAGTGGAGATGTTGCCTATAGCAACCAGTCAGATTCTAGCTGTCATTTTGTAGAATATACTAAATGATAACTAGAATCTGAATGTTGTGTAGTGATACTGCAATCCCTTACTCTGGTTCATTACATGTGTATGGGAGAATTATGCTTAAGAGTTTACTGACTGAGCTGTGTTGACCACTCAGCCCCTTGTGTTATTCATGTGAACTGCAAGAATTATCTCTAAGAGCTGTGCTGAGTAAGTTTATCTAATTTAATTATTTTCTAACACAGTCAAATATCTTCTAGTCTATTGATCATTGCACTTTTATTTATCCCTGTTCTACCAAAGTGAGCATTGATTCATAACAGACAAAAAAGTTTAGTTTGGGCTTGATATGTGTAACACTTGTGTAACGGGCAGTAAATAAGTAAAAAATATGGAGTACTTGCCTTACTCTAGATTAGCGCTGGCCGGCCGGTGGTGCGGTGTCTAACAAACCCCCTGTGCTTTGCTGCGGAGGAACGCAGGTCGCTGTCCACTGGTCTGCCTCTAGAAGTAAGGATGTAGGAGATATAGCCATTGTCAGCAAGCCGGGGTCTGGTACATTGGAGCAGAGATTAGACGTGGTCAGCAAACCGGGGTCTGGTACACTGGAGCAGAGATAAGACGTGGTCAGCAAGCCGGGGTCTGGTACACTGGAGCAGAGATTAGACGTGGTCAGCAAGCCTGGGTCTGGTACACTGGAGCAGAGATTAGACATGGTCAGCAAGCCGGGGACTGTACACTGGAGCAGAGAAACAACGTAGTCAATCAAGCCTGGGTCTGGTGCACTTGGAGCAAAGAGGTAACGTGGTCAAACAAGCCTGGTCTGGTACACTGGAAAAGAGTCTGGAAGATCAGCAAGGTTCACTGGAAAGCACAGGAAACGTTTAGTCAGGAACAGGAGGAAGTTGCTCTGACGCTACCCAGGCGTCAGAGCAGAGTTTTTATAGAGCATCTTTGAATTCCCCGCCTGCCGTGTCATGTGACCGCCCGGCCGAGACCCGGAAGCAGCGGAGATCGCGGCGCTGGAATGGGGACAGGTAAGTGTGTAACAACATGTTGACTTCAAGAGTGGTAGGACTGTAGGAATTTATAATCTGAACAGTAAGAGATGTCTTTTAGTAGTGAGGTGATGTATAAATTGCATTATTACCGTGATTGAGAGCTGTATTTGAGATTAGACTATATATTGCGTTTTGCATGTTATAAACTTCCAGCTGTGCCACCAAATCGAAACCAATTTCCAATTACCCCTCCCCTTTAATAAACGTGCTACAGTGGTTTTTAATTATATGCTGTGTCATGTCTGGCAAGGCAAGCTACCTAAATTCCTACAGAGTGCAGCATGGAAGACCTGGGTGGATGCACTGCCCCTTCAAGAGTGTAAGTGAGTAATATAAACACAGCATATCTGCAATACCGCTCTCAGGATTGGAATAAAGAGGTTTTACATTAGAGAGGTGTCCCTTTTCAACTTCCTCATTTCCACATTGTGTACTTAGTCTAAACCAGGTTCATATGCCCAGTAGGATGTGGTGTGCACATTATAACTATATTGAGGCTCATCTTTATTTTAAAATTCTAGAATGTGTTGCTTCTTTTTGGCAGAGGGGAAATGTGTTACCACAGAGGTGATGGCAGAATGTGTTGCTATTTAGGTGAAGGAAGCTAAATGTGTTACAGAGGTGGGGCATGGCTCGCTTTTTATTTGGTGTGTCCACATTCACTACATGGGATGACCACGCCGCTTCTGGTGTGCGCAGATTTTAGTCCCGATGGGAACTTTTTAATTTTGTTAAGAGTCATAGCATAACTGCAAAGATGTTTTTCTTTTCCTCTAGTAAATTGTACATATTTTACATGTTTGTGTTTAAGTTTTATTCATGTCTCTTCAAATGAGTTATATTTCCCAATACGGACTTGGGGCCAAAAAAGGTTGTGCTCCACTGCTCTTAAAGGTCATTTTTATTCTTTTAGGAATGTGATGTTCAAGGTGCTTATATCTCAAGATCTGTTTATTTATTACGATATCAGATCTTAGTTTATATACACCATAAAATGTAATGACCCAATAAAAGTAGGTTATAACCAAAATAAAAAATGCTCTGAGCAAGTTTTCTGTTTATGAATGTCTGTTCTTCCTGACCTATTCAAGTTACATTGTACAGCCTGTGTTGATGTAAAATACTTGTACATGGGCATTTCAGAGCTTTATTCAATAAAAAGTGAAAATTCCTGAACCATGGAGCTGCCCCTTTTGTCTGCTTTATTTTAGACCAAACTTTATTAATCAAGTCATTACAGTAGAAGTTTTCTAAATAATATGATATGTACATTATCAATGCTGTTTCAGAGCCAATCTTGCTAGACCAAACTAGACAGCACCAGAATAAACCTTTACCTAAGAATAGTGGGTAGACGGACGCCTGCACCTTCAGCAACCACGTCCTGTTGCCTAGCAGCGGGACGCTATCTCTTCTTACCTGTCTGCAGCCAGCATGTCTTACCGCCAAAATCTCCCTAATCCAATCAGGAGGCACCTTAGGGTATATAAAGCAGCCTCTGACACATGTCTAGTGCCAGAGTATTGGTTCACTCTAGCTCCAGCGTTTCCTGAACTTCTGATCATCTGTGTTATTCGGTTCTGACTCGGCTTCCTGTGACTACTCTCCTGTGTTTCGTTTTGGTACCTCGCTGCCCAGCTTGTTTGACTATTTGGCTTGACCTGACTTCTCTCTGGATCCTCCCTCTGTACTTCACTGCTCGGTTGGCTCTGACCTGGATTGCCTGACTATGCCTGTCTACTACTGTCGCTACACCGGTGACTGTCTTGGAGAACCGCAACCTGCGTACCCTCTGCAGCTAAGCCCAAACCTCCTTGCGGGGGTCCCTGGTGAATACCGGGGGTACGTTAGACTCTGCGCCTCCCTGTTCAGTTGCGCTAATACCGGTTAGCGGCCATCTCTGCAATTCCGTGACAGTATACTCTGGCCATATGAGTGGACAGGACGAACCCTCATCTCGGGACCTTCTACTCCACTTAGCCCACAGGGTGGATCAGCAAGACTCCAATCAGGCACAACTCTTGCAAAGTCTTCATGGGGTTGTTTTCGTTTAGACACCCTGCAGGGGTCTCTTCCAGCTAGCCAGACGGCCTCAGCAGTAATGCTTACCTCCGCAGCCACAACGTCTACTGCCAGCACCGCTAGTTCCAGAAGCCTACGTATTCCACCGCCGGAGAAATATGATGGCGATCCTAAGAAATGTAGTGGGTTCCTTAACCAATGCGGTATTCAGTTTGAACTTTCTCCAGAAAATTATGCCTCCGAGAGGACTAAAGTGGCTTATATAATTTCCCTCCTCTCTGGTCAAGCCTTGTCTTGGGCTTCTCCCCTCTGGGAACGAGACGATCCTACGCTCCGAGATTCTTCCACCTTTATTAAGACTCCTAAGTCTTCAATCTCTTGTCTAGCCTCTACTCCGCAGCCTGCTCTTCCTGAGGCCTATGCCGAGTTTGTAGATGTATTCAGCAAAGCTGCAGCTGAGTCCCTGCCTCCTCATCGACCCTGGGATTGCACAATTAACCTAGTACCTTACAAGTGCATCCCTAGAGGCAGAGTCTTTCCCTTATCTCTCCCAGAGACCCAGGCCATGTCTGAATACGTCGTTGAGAATCTTGAACGTGGTTTTATCCGCAAGTCTTCCTCTCCGGCGGGTGCAGGGTTCTTTTTTGTTGAAAAGAAAGACGGTAGGGGGGGCGTGGCCATCAGAGAAGAGCTCCGTTAACACCGGCTCAATTTGGACCTCAAAAGTCCCCTTCTGCCCCTTTGACCCGCAAGAGTGGGATCTGGTACCTCCCTGGACCGGGGTGAGATGGGGTCTGCCATTGATGAGGGCTCCATCAGCCCCAACGGTCACGCCCGGAGGCCCTGCATAGCACTCACCTCATTGCTGGTCCCCGCCTTCTTGCCGCCTCACCACCTTTACCCGTCCCCAGCGGCGGCCCTGGCACACAAATAGAGAGACCCTTACCTGGCCTGACGCTGGTGCCTCCTGCGGCCTTCACCCAGCGCCTCATCAGTGGTCTCCAGCGGTGCCCAGTCAGCAGTACTTCCGGTCCCCGGCGCGGGACTTCCGGTCGGCGTGCTCCCCGCAGAAAACCAGCCTGCAGTGTGTACCTCACCCTCTCCAAGCCCAGCTGTGTCCCCATAAGACACACATAAAATTCCTCTTGCACCCAGCCTGCGGTCTCCAGGTCCTCGGAAGCTGGACTTCCGTTCGGCGCGGCTCGGCATACACCCGGTCTGTGGAGAATTTGTGCCCTATCCCCTCCAAGTCCAGCGGTGCCTCCACAAGAATTATATACATATAAAAAAGGGGCTTGAAACACTCCCTGGTGGGGATTTGCGCTCTGGATCTGTGTGTGTGTGTGAAGCGCCCAATTCATGGAAACTGACTAGTGATCCTCATTCAAAGTAATCACTTCTGGGCACTTAGCACAGTAATATTGCAGCAGGAGGACCTATGTTGCCAACAAATAAAATTGTCTAACTCAAAAATTTACAATTGAAAGTGTTGCCTTATCCCTGCTGTACAACACAGTTTCTTTGTCACTGTGTCTACTCTGCCATCTAGTGGTCAGGCGTCAGTTCAGCCGAAACAAGTTTAACACAGCCAGGTGACCCTTTTAACCACTCAAGCCCTAAACAACATCTTTTAATTTCCATCTCAGAGTGGCCATTTGCTCCCTCGGCATGTCCGTTTAAATAATACTATCTGGCCCGGCCCACCCGGAGACACGCTTGTTCTTACCTATAAATTCTGCCTGGTGCCTTGTTATTAATCATGCATAAAAACAGCTCCAGAGGTAAAAAGGGGACGCAGACGGGAATCCTCCAACACATGACAAGACAGGATTCTTCCGTGCATACCACCTCTCCCTCTCCGTCTCCTCAAGCCTCAACGGGAAACCCGTCTGATTCAGCGGACGCTTTAGCCACTATCCAGGCTATGATGGTTTCACTCCAGAACACCTTCACAATCGAATTTCAAAAACTGTCGGCAGATCTCCGTGGCGAAATTGCACAGCTGTCCAAGCGCACTGCTTCTATTGAAAATAAAGTGGATTCCAGCTCTAAAGTGCTGCAGGAAACAACGCAAGATATTGACTATCTAAACAGGGAGCTGTTGTTCTATAAAGAGAAAGCAGAAGATCTTGAAAACAGAGAACGCCGGAATAATCTTCTGATTCGCAATATCCCCGAATTGGTGGACCATCAGCAGTTGGAACCCTATTTGGTCCGTTTATTTCAAAAATTAGTTCCTGAGCTCTCAGAACAAACCATATGCATCGAACGTGCACATAGGGCCCTGCGCCCTAAGCCTAAAGACACAGAACCAAAGAAAGCATAACTACAGCAAGCAGGAACTCTCCTTATATTCTATTCGAAGACTCCAAGATTCAAATCTTCCAGGATCTGGCTCCATCCACAATCTTGAAGCGCAGAGAATTAAAGGATGTTACAAGAACTTTGCGAGAGCATGGTTATAAATATAAGTGGGGTTTTCCCTTTCGCTTAATTGTAGACGCAGGTGGCCGCCAAATCACCATAAGGGACCCTATCGAAGGCAAGGACTTGCTACGGAAACTTGATTTGGGCCATCCGACCTCGGACCCGATTTCCAGTCAGGGGTAGTAGTTCTCTTTTTCCTCTGTTATTCTCAATTGAAATATACCAAGTGTAGTGGTTTAGTATAGTTTGAATTATAAAACACATTAATCAGTCAGTTCTGTAAATAAGCCATGTTTAATATGCTACTCATATTTTTTTTTTATGTGTTACTCTGGCTTTTGCACGGTTAAATGTGTTTATGTTATGCTCACACTTTGTATTTCAAGTTGTTCTTTAGGATGACCTTCTGCTGTTAGGGGTCGGCCGTGTCTCCTGGGCTCTTCTGCCGTTTCGCACTTTATGAGTGATGAGATCTGATCGATATTACGGCTCTGTTTACAGTCGATGTTTGTGGTTTCGGTTGGATTGCTCAGGGGGCGGGGCCGCCTCCTGGTGCTGGAGCTCGGATGGAGACTTAAGGTCCCCTGGGGGGATTTTTGTTTTGTTTTAGTATTTAAGTTCTTACTATTGCCTAAAATGTTCCTATATGCATGTTATTGTTTTATTGTAATTTTCTTGAAGGATTTGTACTTCTGTTTGTAATACGTGTTTCTGGGTGGGGTGGGCTAGGTTTGTCTGCCCGGCCTTGCACCCCATATACATTGGGTCATTGGAGGGTGTGAACGGTTTAGTCCTCACATTCTCCCTATTCACATTACTTTAATTCTAGTTACTTGAAACCCAAATCCTGAGCCCATTCACCCCGTCCTACTTGTGACGGTTTGAATTCCCATTTTTCCGTGGGCTCAACCTCAGTGTCCACCTCTTCCCCCACTTCTTGTTGGGGGGGGTGGTCGTTCACTAGCTACCCTTATCCCCTCACCAATACTCCCCTTCCACACTTTCCCTTCTCCCTTTCTTTTTTCTCTTTTCTCTTTGCTATCCAAGCTCTACTTGCTCCCCTTTGCTTATTTATTTTAACACGTCTTGTAGTATTTTTGTAAGTGCATCATGTCTTTGACCCTTGCCTCTATTAACGTTAAGGGGCTTAACACCCCTCAAAAAAGATCATTATTACATAGAACTGTAAAAAATTTGAAAGCTGACTTCGTATTGTTACAGGAGACTCATTTTAAACAGGGTGACCATCCCTCCTTGTCCTCCCGTAGATTTCCTACCGTGGAATATGCCTCTTTGCCAGTCAAGAGATGTGGAGTTGCCATCATGATCAGGAACTCCGTGCCCTTTCAGCTCACAGTGTCTAATCTAGATCGCGAGGGCCGCTTCATCATACTGGTGGGTCAGGTGGGACATCAAACTATTACTGTGGCGAATGTATATGCCCCTAATACTGGTCAGTCTAGTTTTTTTAACAAATTTTTTGCTGAGCTAAGTAAAATACAGAGAGGTCTTCTCCTGTTAGGCGGAGACTTTAATACTATCCTGTCAGAGGAATTGGACAGGTCAGGAGCGCGACGTGCCCCCCCACCTACTACCCAAACAAGGGCGTTGCTCAGGCATATGGCTGGGGCTGGTCTGTTTGACTCCTGGAGAGCCCATAACCCCTCCTCTCGAGACTACACCTTCTACTCACATCCACACAATTCTTACTCCAGAATTGACATGATTATGGGTTGTAGTAAAGTTATACAACTTCTCACTCGCACTGACATACTCCCCAACCCATGGTCGGACCATTCAATAGTCATGGCTTCGTTTGATTTGATGGATAAATCTAAAAGTAGTTTGTCCTGGAGATTAAACGAATCTTTGCTCAAACTGCCCGTGTTTAAAGAGCAGATAGAGTGTCACCTCCAAGAATATTTTGACATTAATTTGACGCCTGACATCTCTCTTCCCACGACTTGGGAGGCGCATAAAGCAGTTATTAGAGGGGCCATTATTAAGTTTGCCTCCTTTCGTAAAAAACAACAAACCTTGAAACTAAACTCTCTTACTGCCCAGTTGCAACAGCTTGAGGGTATTCACAAACAAAATCACTCAAAACTAGTTTATAAACAAATTCTTTCTATTAGAGGTGAACTCCAATCTTTGTTAGCGGAAAAGACCGAGAGAGCCCTTTGTTGGCTCAATCAAAAATTTTATGAGAAAAGCAACAAATCTGACACTATGCTAGCAAATAAACTGAAAGCAAAACGAGCAGCTCAGGCAATAATGGCAGTGAGAGACAGGAAGGGTATGTTGAGTTATGACCCGAAAGTTATCAACGACTCTTTCTACAGTTACTATAAGTCTTTATACAATTTGAATAAAGAGGGCGCCCCTTTACCCCCCTCACCATCCGTCATTCAACAATTCTTAAGAACGTGTAACCTCCCAAAACTAGACAAGAACGTAGCTTCTAAATTGAACGAGGACATCAGTGAAGAGGAACTTAAGGCAGCTCTTAAATCCCAAAAGACTTCCAAGGCTCCTGGTCCTGATGGATTCACCACCTCTTACTATAAAACTTTTAAGCATATTCTGTCTCCGCACTTACTCTCTTTTTTTAACTCAATTCTACGGGGGGAGAAATTTCATAGAGACACCACACGTTCCAATATAATAGTGATACCTAAACCCAATAAAGATCCCACGGTCTGTGCTAACTATCGGCCCATCTCGTTGCTAAACTCGGATCTTAAACTATTTGCCAAAATTTTGGCAAATAGATTGAATAATCATTTGTCACACCTTATAGATTCAGATCAAGTTGGATTTGTCCCAAACAGACAAGCCCTAGACAATACCAGGAGAACTATAGATTTGATTTCTTATATAAACCAAACCAAACTCCCTTCTGTAGTTTTAGCGTTAGACGCAGGCCTTCGATAGGCTCTCCTGGCTATTTATGTTTCAAACCCTACAATCCTTTGGATTTTCCGGTAAATTTTCTTCAAGGCATTCAAGCCTTATATCATGACCCATCTTCCTCTGTGTCGACAAATGGTTTCAGCTCATCCGTGTTTGGCATTAACAATGGGACGAGACAAGGTTGCCCTCTTTCCCCTCTAATTTACGCACTTTGCATTGAACCACTAGCTGCCCGGATTCGGCTGAATCCAGATGTGAAGGGAATCCAGGTCGGGTGTAGCCAATATAAGATCTCGCTGTTTGCAGATGATGTTCTCCTTACGTTATCATCACCTCAAACTTCTCTCCCTAATTTATTTGCGGAACTGCAAAATTTTGGTTCTCTTTCTGCTTATAAAGTAAATAACTCCAAGTCAGAAGCGCTTGCGCTACATCTTCCACCTCACATAAAGAAATTATTAGAGATCAACTTTGAGTTTCAGTGGCGTCCTCGGGCAATTCGATATCTGGGGGTTTATATAACAACCTCTTATGAAACTCTGTTTCAAACTAACTACCCACCACTGCTATCCACAATAAAACGAGACTTGGTAACCTGGAATTCTCTTTACATCTCGTGGTTCGGGAGAATCAATACCATCAAAATGAATGTTCTACCCAGACTTTTATACTTATTCCAGACCCTTCCGGTTAAAGTCCCTGACTCTTTCCTAAACTCTATTCAGTCCATATGTGGCAAGTTCGTGTGGCAAGGCAAGAGACCCAGACGTAGCAAACTTTGTCTAGCTAAATCTAAATACAACGGTGGCCTAGGCCTTCCCTTATTCGACAAGTATTACCAAGCCACACAGCTGACTCACCTCATTTCCTGGCTCTCTCTGTTAGGACTCAAGAAATGGGTTGATATTGAAGATTTGTTGTCTCCAGATTGTCACTCACCGGACTGTGAGTGCTTCTTCCCGGACATTTAGGAACCGTGGCCGTCCTCCATCCTGAGGGTCTGCGCATGCGCAGCCCTTTCCTATACTTCAGTGTATGTCCCTTTAACTCAATTGGCAGATCAGGCAACACTCCCTATATTAAGCACCTGTGGTTAACAACACGTTGCCTGATCTTGGAGTCTCATTCCCCATGAGTCTCTGAAGGTGTTCCTATGTTTCCTCGTGTATTCAGCGCTGCTGATTCCTGTGGTTTCCAAACCACTTCTACCTCTGTGGTTTCCAATCCACTTCTACTACTGTGGTTCCCATACCACTTCTACCATCAACTGTATCATCGTGACTGTTGGCTGATTCCTATCCGCTGCCTCCGTGCACTACAGTCTTCTATATCACTTCAACGCTATCATATTCCATTGTGACTGTTTGCTGATTCCTATCCGCTGCCTCCGTGCACTACAGCCTTCTATACCACTTCAACGCTATCATATTCCATTGCGAATGTTTGCTGATTGCTATCCGCTGCCTCCGTGCACTACAGCCTTCTCTCCACATCCACTCACCTGTTCATCATCAAGTCTGTGAGCTGATTCCTATCCGCTGCCTCCGTGCACTACAGTCTCCAGCTTGCAACTCGTCTGTGTTCATCATCGTGACTGCTAGCTGATTCCTATCCGCTGCCTCCGTGCACTACAGTCTCCAGCTTGCAACTCGCCTGTGTTCATCATCGTGACTGTTAAGCTGATTCCTATCCGCTGCCTCTGTGCACTACAGTCTCCAGCTTGCAACTCGCCTGTGTTCACCATCGTGACTGTTAGCTGATTCCTATCCGCTGCTCCTGTGCACCTCAGCCTCATCTCATCTCTTCCGTGTTTCCTCGAGACTGCTGCTATTATTACCATCTGCTTCTCTTCGTGATCAACAGCTCCTGGTCTACTCTGCTCTCCCGTGTTCCATCGCTATTGGTACCTGTTGGTTGCTACTGGTTACCTCCGTGTGTCCGCAGAGCCCTACTGCTGCTGTCAGCGCTATCGTCCATCCGCTGCTGATCCGCTCTCCACGCCTTCCTGTGTCCCGCTGGTCTCTACCCTCCTGTCAGCATTGGATTCGTATCTCATCAGCTACTCCTCTGCTAGATCATCTCCATTCTCCTGGGTCCTCCACGAGTCCAGTTCCACGTTCTACTGATTCCTGTGATTCGTGTCCCTGTTGGTCTACTTACCTGTGCGCTGCACCTACTAGACTCTTCCTCATCCATCCAGGGACTTCTCATCCTGCCGGCCTCCTGCCGCTCAGGTATCGCTGCACTCTTATCTGACTGCCTACTTCTGAACCACGGTATGCATACTTCTCATTGACTGTGCTGGTGTATTGCATACCTTGCTGGACTGTGTTGGTTCTCCTCTGGAGTCTGCTATCCGCTGAGTCTATTGCCATCATTGACTGTGTTATCTAGTGATGGATTACTTCAAGACACTTTCTATATTTGCAGACCTGTTCAATCATTTATATATATTGTGCATATTATTGTGGATCGTGTTTAAGGTGCCCGTGTACATCCTGTGTTGCAGTCTCTCCCCGTACACCTCCTCACATATATATTCAGTGGTACAACTTGCTGAAGGCAGACCACTGATCCCTGTTTCCTGTATCACCTGTTCCTGTATCCTCTCACATAGCAGTGGTACAACTTGCTATCGCAGACCACTGACTACCCGGATACCTCCACTTGGATTCCATTCCTTCACTCAGACAGCGGTACAACTTGCTATCCGCAGACCGCTGACTCTCATCACCTCCTCGTTGCTGTTGGACATTCCTCCTCACTATAGCAGTGGTACAACTTGCTATCGCAGACCACTGACTACCGTCACTTGTCCTTGTCCATACAGTTCCTCGTGTATTAATACCTCCATATTACCAGTGCTGCTAGTCATAGACTTTCCTGAGCATCTCATCATCTACCATTGCCTGTTCCGTGATCACCCTGCTACCAGAGTACTCTATTACCATCTACATTGCTCTGGTAAGCCTACCACCTGGTGATCCCTGGGTAAAGACTCCTAGTGCCCGTGACACAGATATAGGTGTTCGTTTCTTACCTTGGATCCCTAGGAGTGTCAGACCAGCCTCGGCCTCTGCTACGCCCTCCATTTGTTTTACGTTGGAGGTTTGGGACAAATTGAATAAAAAATATACATTGGCCCCCTATCCATCACCTCTTACCCAGTTGTGGAGACACCCTAGTTTCCCACAGGGTTGCATTAAGGCTTTTGCTTACCCATGGTGGAAAGCGGGATTAGATCGATTCTTTCATTTGATGGGGGAACATGCGCCGCGCTCCTTCCCAGACCTAAGTGAGAGATATTCACTTCCAAGCAACCTATATTTTCATTATGTGCAAATCAAAAGCTTTATACAAGCCCAGACCCAATCATCTAAGTTGCAGCTGCCAACATCCTTCGAGAGGCACTGTATTTATAGTCCGGGTCGCCGAGGCTATATATCAATCCTGTATAGTTCCCTCGTGTCTTCTTTGTCGCCCCCTAAGGAACTGTTTGAGCAGGCTTGGGAACAGGATCTCGGGGTGACCCTAGACGAGGAGAGATGGTCGCTCATTCGTGAAAGAATTTCGAGGTCTTCTATTAATACAGCCATACGTGAAAATGCGTATAAGGTTTATACTAGATGGTATATGGTCCCTGAGAGACTTCATTCTATTTTTTCCCCATACCTCAGATCTTTGTTGGCGTGATTGTGGGGCGGTGGGCTCTTTCCTTCATATTTGGTGGGATTGTCCCCTGGTGGCCAAATTCTGGGACGAGGTAATATTGTTGGTTCAACAGGTTACCTCAATTAGTGTACCTAAGAACCCTCTATCGATACTTCTATACCAACCCATTAAGGGCATCACCAAAACATCGGATAAGCTTATTCGACACATATATAACGCAGCCAAGTTGCAAATAGCTAGCGAATGGAAGAAGGCCTCACAACCTTCTAGAGAGGGTGTTATGAATAGAATTTGGCACACGGCATCCATGGAATATGTTACTAGCCTCCTCCATGACACAGTTCCCACGTTCCACAAAGTGTGGGATCCTTGGTATAGCTTTAACGACAGTTCTATGCCAGGCCTCTCGTAAGCCTTGGATGCTCTTCTTTTCCTTTCTTTTTTCCAATCTCTATAACCCTATTTCTTTTATTCCTTTTGCGCTCCACCTGTTCACCTTTCCCCCTCTTTTTATTATCTCACTGCTGTGGTGAGTTTCCAGACGAGGTTATGTACCCAACTTGGTCTGTCCCTTTCCCGTCCCTCCTTCCCCTTGTTCCCCCCAATAAAAATAAAAATTCTGGCAGTTTGTTATACTCGCGTATTCCGTACAACAGTGCAGGAAGCACACTCGGAAATGGGATTACTTTCTATCTCAACAGTCATTTTGTAGTCCTTTAACTACCTACTGGAACGTACTGGGCTGTGAAAAACATATGTATTTATGTTTTTCTTTCTGATGTTTTTACGTATTTTTTATTTTTCTTATTTGAACTTTTACATGTTGTAATCCTGGTACTCGGATAATATGTTTGTCAAAGCACTGTTGTAATTTATTCTCATATGCTGTTAAAAATAAAAAGTAAAAAAAAAGAAAGAAAGACGGTACCATTAGACCGGCGGTTCGCAAACTGTGCGTCCAGGTGTCTCAAGGGTGCCGCGGGCCAGCCATAAAAAAACCCAAACAGAAACACTTACCAATCCGCGCGGCGCCGGGACCCAGCATCCTCCTCTCTCACGCAGCTGTCATATCAGTGACAGCTGTGTGAGAGAGGAGGATGCTGGGTCCCGGCGCCGCGCGGATTTGTTGGTGTTTCTGTTTGGGGTTTTTTATGGCTGGCCCGAGGCAGAGGGAGCAAAGTGAGAGAGGGCAGAGGAGAGGGACAGAGGAGAGTGACAGGAGAGGGACAGAGGAGAGTGACAGCAGGGGGACAGAGGAGAGTGACAGCAGGGGGACAGAGGAGAAGGACAGCAGGGAGACAGAGAGTGACAGCATGAGATATCATGGAGAGAAATGGGGAAAGGGTAATGGGAAAACCGCTCCACACAAGATAGTACCCTACCTCACTAATAGATAAACTATTATGTGGGGGGGTGCTAAGGTCATGTATATGAGCATACAATACAATCCAGAGAAGGAAAAGTAAGAATAGTGACCTAAACAAGCACTCCAGGTACATATGAGTAGAAAATTAATACCTATTATTTTTATTGGTATGCATTAAAAATGGTACGTATAGATATACCACACAGATAAAAAAGCGAAATATAAAAAAGATTGTAGTGTTGAAAAGTATAGAATTTAAAAATAAGTTGACCCTGTGGTGGAGCCGATAAGAGTTTGTACTATTTCCAAAAGGAAAATCACTGATATACAATCTCTTGTGGGAATGTACAACACAAATTAGTCCATAAGTATCGGAATAGGATGGCAGGGATTGAGCATATCCTGCCTAGTAACAGCGTGTCACTTATATAATCCTCAGTATATAGTGTTGTGTATAGTATAAGCTACAGATGGCAATATTTGCCTAGTGTATTCCCCACATATAGAGATTTTATCGGATTACCATATGACTTAACAGTTATTCAAAGTTCATAGAATACGAGCCTTATTTAGTGTATCTAGAGGTTTGCCAAATATCTGATGGCTAATTCACATTTATGTGCACCTACTTAGGCTAATGAGTAGTAGCTCTAAAAGTAGCTAGGTAACTCATGTTTAATAGGTAATTACTATAGCATCAGTCTCCTCATCAAAACACTAAGTCGCTATTAGTCTGTTCCCATATAATATTTCATTGGTCTGCTATGTTGGAATAGCGAGTATAATAGCGCTGGTGGAATATTTGTGGAGGAATCTGAGTTGAACATGTTCTGCCTAGTAACAGCATGTCTCAGTATTTGTTGTTGTATATAACATAAGCTGTGAATGGTAGTATTTGCCTAGTATATTCCCCACGTATAGAGACTTTATCAGGTTGCCATATAACTTAAAAGATATTGGAAATTCATAAGGCACAAGCCCTATCCAATGTATCAAGAAGTTGCCACGTATTTAGTGGCTAATTTTCATATATATACACATACTGGGGCTAATGAACAGTAGCTCTAAAAGTGATCTAGATAACTCGTGTTTAATAGGTAATCTTTATATCATCAGTCTCCTCATCAAAGCGCTAAGTCGCTAGTAGTATATTCCCATATAGTGTTTCATTAGTCTATTATACTGGGATAGCGCTAATAGAATGTTTGTAAAGGAATCTGAATATCAGTTTGTTAGTCTGTATCAGCGGCAGAACGCCGCGGTCGGCTCCACCTACTTCCGGGTCTGACGTCACACGACAGTGACAGCATGACAGGAGGGGGACAGAGAAGAGTGACAGCAGGGGAACAGAGGAGTGTGACAGCAGGGGGACAGAGGAGTGTGACAGCGTGACAGGAGGGGGACAAAGGAGAGTGACAATAACCTTATCCGCATTCGTCAAGGTGATGAGTGTAAAACCGCTTTTAATACGAGAGACGGACATTATGAGTACCTCGTGATGCCCTTTGGGCTTTGTAATGCCCCTGCCATTTTTCAATAATTCATCAACGAAATCTTCAGAGATCTTTTGTATCTATCTGTAGTCGTCTATCTTGATGATATCCTGGTCTTCTCCCAGAACATCACCTCTCATCGAGATTGTCACTCACCGGACTGTGAGTGCCTCTTCTCCCGTTGTTAGGAACCGTGGCCACCCGCCATCCTGATGGTCTGCGCATGCGCAGCCTCTATGAACCCTTCAGACCTGTTGCTTTTAGTTAATTGGCTGATCAGGCAACACTCCCTATTTAAAGCACCTGTGGTCATTACCTCGTTGCCTGATCTTGGAGTCTCATTCCCAGTGAGTCTCTGAAGGTGTTCCTCTGTTTCATCGTGTCTTCAGCTCCAGCTGATTCCTCGCTACTGTACTGCTGGTTTCCAGACCGCTTCAACTCTCCTGTGTTTCATCGTGTCTTCAGCTCCAGCTGATTCCTCGCTACTGCACTGCCGGTTTCCAGACCGCTTCAACTCTCCTGTGTTTCATCGTGTCTTCAGTCCCAGCTGATTCCTCGCTACTGCACTGCCGGTTTCCAGACCGCTTCAACTCTCCTGTGTTTCATCGTGTCTTCAGTCCCAGCTGATTCCTCGCTACTGCATTGCCGGTTTCCAGACCGCTTCAACTCTCCTGTGTTTCATCGTGTCTTCAGTCCCAGCTGATTCCTCGCTACTGCATTGCCGGTTTCCAGACCGCTTCAACTCTCCTGTGTTCATCGTGTCTTCAGTCCTAGCTGATTCCTGACTACTGCATTGCCGGTTGCCAGACCGCTTCAACTCTCCTGTGTTTCTTTGTGTCTACTCTTCCTGCTGACCTCCGCAAGAATCATCATTGCTCCACTCGTGTTATGTTCTCTGTCTGTGTGCTTCACAGACACGGATTACCGCTACCACTCTCCTGTGGCCTCTACTCGTGTTGGCGTTCAGCCGCTCAGCTATCCCTGTGTTTCTCTCGTGACAGCCTGCTTAACTGAATCGCGGTATGCTTATCTTTTATTGACTTTACCAGTTTATTGCATATCCGCTTGGACTGTGTTCTGCTCATCTACGGAGTCCTCTATCTCACGAAGTTATAGATGCTATTGACTTTGTCTCATATGACCTGGATCTCAGTAGTGACTTTGTATCTTCAAGCAGCGCTAGTCATTTGCTATTGTATTATATATACCATTGGAATCAAGTTCCTTGTGCTCTCCGTGTTACCTTTGATGCTCCACTCATCTACCCTAGTGCCTATCCTCACCTATATATGCAGTGGTACAACTTGCTGAACGCAGACCACTGACTCCCTGTTTCCTATTGGCACCAGTTACAAGTTTCCTCACTGTAAGCAGTGGTACAACTTGCTATACGCAGACCACTGACTTCTCCGTTACCCACTTGCACCTGGAACCAGTCCCATCACTACAAACAGTGGTACAACTTGCTGTACGCAGACCACTGACTTCACTACCTCCTATCTATCCCTGGACATTCCTCTCACTATAGCAGTGGTACAACTTGCTGTACGCAGACCACTGACTTTCCTCACGTCTTCACGTCCATCAAGATCCTCGTGTTCATATTGTTTAACCCATAACCTGTTGCTGCTAGTCATAGACTTTCCTCTAGCATCCTCTCACCATCTGCTGATTCTCCTGTTCCGCTAGTCACCCTGCTACCAGAAGACCACTGTGTGCATACACTACTCTGGTAAGACTACATCTGGTGATATCCTGGGCAAAGACTCCTAGTGCCCGTGACAGAGATCATGTCAAAGAAGTTCTGTCTCGGCTTCGTACTAAACACCTATACTGCAAATTGGAGAAGTGCCTTTTTGATCAACCTCAGGTTCCCTTCCTTGGGTATATAATCTCTGGCATGGGTCTCCAAATGGATCCAAAGAAGGTAGAATCTATCCTTAGTTGGCCTCAACCCTCTGGCCTGAAGGCTACTCAACGTTTTATTGGATTCTGCAACTATTATCGGCAATTTATTAAAAACTTCTCTTCTTTGATCTTGCCCATCATGTCACTTACCCGTAAAGGTGGGTTAGCCAAGAACTGGCCTCAGGATGCAGTCTTGGCCTCCAAAGTTCTTAAAGAAGCTTTCTCTACAGCTCCTGTCTTGAGACAGCCTGATCAACTACGACCGTTCTTTTTAGAGGTGGATGCTTCTTCGGTGGGTGTGGGAGCAGTCCTCTCTCAGAAGAATTCTGCCGGCACTTTCTCTCCATGTGGCTTTCACTCCAGGAAATTTTTACCCAGTGAGGTCAACAATAACATCGATGACAAGGAGCTCCTGGCCATCAAGATAGCCTTAGAAGAATGGCAGTACCTGCTCGAAGGCGCTCTCCATCCTATCACGGTATTCACAGATCATAAGAACCTCACCTATCTGGAATCCGCTCGGTGCCTTAACCCTCGTCAGGCCCGCTGGTCACTTTTTTTTTCCAGATTCCAGTTGAACCTGACTTACCGTGCTGGGTTGAAGAATTCCAGGGCCGATGCACTTTCCAGCTCTTTTGATCTTTCGGATTCTTGCCAGTCCGGTGTTCGACCTATCATCAGTCCTCTGAAGATTTTGGCTTTGACTAAATCCTCTGTTAAGACACCCCCTGCTGGACGTTCTTTTGTTGAGACCCATCTTCGTCCCAGACTGTTGGCGTGGGCCCACAATTCCAGATTTGCTGGGCATACTGGGGTTAAGAAGACTATTGCTCTTTTGTCCCGCAGCTATTGGTGGCCATCCTTGAGTGCTGACATTCATAAGTATGTTGCAGCTTGCGGTTTATGTGTCCGTCACAAGACACCTAGGCATCCACCAGCAGGGCTTCTTCTTCCGCTCCCGATTCCAGACTCACCTTGGGCAAGCATCAGCATGGATTTTATTACTGATATCCCCAATAGTCATGGCTTCAATACTATTTGGGTGGTGGTCGATCGTTTTTCCAAATGGGCACATTTTGTCCCTCTCAAGAAATTGCCATCCGCTGCTGATCTAGCCACTCTTTTTATTAAGCATATTTTTCGGATTCACGGTTGCCCCATTGAGATCATCTCTGACAGAGGTGTACAATTCATTTCAAGATTCTGGAGATCCTTTTGCAGCAATCTAGGAATTAAGCTAAAATTCTCATCGGGATACCATCCCCAGACCAATGGTCAAACTGAGCGGGTCAACCAGGATTTGGAGAAGTTCCTCCGTTGTTACTGCTCTGATCACCTATCCTCCTGGAGGGATTATTTACCTTGGGCAGAATTTTCACATAATATCTATGAACATGAATCTTCTGGAACATCTCCCTTCTTTACCATCTTTGGCAGACATCCCATACTTCCCACCTTTTCAGAAGTTCCCAGTGCATCGGTACCTGCAGCTCAAGATATGGTCGGTGACTTTAAGAAGATTTGGACTCAGGTACGATCTAAACTTTTACAGTCCTCGGAACGGCATAAACACTTTGCTGATCGTCACCATAGGAAGATTCCAGTTCTTTACGTTGGGGACAAGGTGTGGCTGTCCACGCGTAATTTCAGGCTCAAGCTACCTTCAATGAAATTCGCTCCCAGATATATTGGTCCCTTCCGCATTGCTCATATTATTAATGCGGTTACCAATAAGCTCCATCTACCTCCTTCACTCCGTGTGCATAACTCATTTCATATTTCCTTATTAAAACCTTTGGTCCTTTGGTATGTTTGTACCTTGAAAAATTCCAATAAAAATACTGGATTTAAAAAAAAAAAACCTTTGGTCCTTAACGAATTCTCCAACCTTCAGCCTCCGCCTCCTCCCATCAAGACAGCCTTGGGCGAAGAATATGAGATTGAACGCATCTTGAAATCCCGATCCATTCGTGGTAAGGCTCAGTTCCTCGTCCACTGGAAGGGTTATCGTCCTGAAGAAAGGTCCTGGGTGGATAAGAAAGACCTACATGCCCCTCATCTGCTTTCAAAGTTTTTGAAGAATCAGATTTCCAACCCCTCTTCTTCAGGGGAGGGGGGTACTGTCAGGTGCCGTCTTCGCACTGACACTTGGTGCAGGAGACGGACGCCTGCACCTTCTCAGCAACCACGTCCTGTTGCCTAACAGCGGGACGCTATCTTCTTACCTGTCTGCAGCCAGCATGTCTTACCGCCAAAATCTCCCTAATCCAATCAGGAGGCACCTTAGGGTATATAAAGCAGCCTCTGACACATGTCTAGTGCCAGAGTATTGGTTCACTCCAGCTCCAGCGTTTCCTGAACTTCTGATCCTCTGTGTTATTCGGTTCTGACTCGGCTTCCTGTGACTACTCTCCTGTGTTTCTGTCACTCACCGGACTGTGAGTGCTTCTTCCCGGACATTTAGGAACCGTGGCCGTCCTCCATCCTGAGGGACTGCGCATGCGCAGCCCTTTCTATACCTCCAGTGTATGTTCCTTTAACTTAATTGGCAGATCAGGCAACCTCCCTATATTAAGCACCTGTGGTCAACACCACGTTGCCTGATCTTGGAGTCTCATTCCCCATGAGTCTCTGAAGGTGTTCCTGTGTTTCCTCGTTTATTCAGCCCAGCTGATTCTTGTGGTTTCCAAACCACTTCTACCTCTGTGGTTTCCAAACCACTTCTACTACTGTGGTTCCCATACCACTTCTACCATCTACGGTATCATCGTGACTGTGAGCTGATTCCTATCCGCTGCCTCCGTGCACTACAGTCTTCTAATCACTTCAACTCTACCATGTATCATTGGGACTGTTAGCTGATGCCTATCCGCTGCCTCCGTGCATTACAGGCTTCAACCACATCCACTCACCTGTTCATGATTGTGACTGCCAGCTGATTCCTATCCGCTGCCTCCGTGCACTACAGGCTTCAACCTGCAACTCGTCTGTGTTTCATCATCGTGACTGTTTGGCTGATTCCTATCCGCTGCCTCCGTGCACTACAGTCTTCAACCTGCAACTCGTCTGTGTTTCATCATCGTGACTGCTAGCTGATTCCTATCCGCTGCCTCCGTGCACTACAGTCTTCAACCTGCAACCCGTCTGTGTTTCATCGTGACAGTTTAGCTGATTCCTATCCGCTGCCTCTGTGCGCTTCAGTCTTCAGTCCTTGTCTACTCTACCGTGTTTCCTTGAGTCTGCTGCCACTATTGCTACCCGCTACTCTCCGTGATCATCTGTTCCAGTTCAACTCTGCTCCGGTGTCCCATCGTTACTGCACCTGCTGGTTGCTATTGGTTACCTCCGTGTTCCCGCAGAGACCCGCTGCTGTTACTTCTCAGCGCTACTCATCCATCTACTGCTGATCCGCTCTCCACGCCTTCCTGTGTTCCCTGCTGGTCTACCTACCTGTGCGCTGCACCTGCTAGACCCTTGCTTCACCCATCCAGGGACTTGTATCCTGCTGGCCTCCTGCCCTTCAGGTATCTCTGCACTCCTGTCTGACTGCCTTCTCCTGAACCACGGTATGCATACTTCCCATTGACTGTGCTGTGTATTGCATACCTTGCTGGACTGTGTTGGTTCTCCTCTGGAGTGTACTATCCGCTGAGTCTATTGCCATCATTGACTGTGTTATCTTATGCCGGATTACTTCAAGAGACTTTCTATATTGGCAGTGTTGTTCAGTCATTTATACATTTATATTGTGCATATTACTGTGGATCAAAGTCAAGGTGCCCGTGTATATATTGTGTTGCAGTCTCTCCCCGTGCACCTCCTCACATATATATTCAGTAGTACAACTTGCTAGTGGCAGACCACTGACTCCTGTTTACAGTTTCACCTGTTCCAGTATCCTCTCACATAGCAGTGGTACAACTTGCTAACGCAGACCACTGACTCCCCGGATACCTCCACTTGGATTCCATTCCTTCACTCAGACAGCGGTACAACTTGCTATCCGCAGACCGCTGACTCTCATCACCTCCTCGTTTCTGTTGGACATTCCTCCTCACTATAGCAGTGGTACAACTTGCTACCGCAGACCACTGACTACCTTCACGTGTTCTTTGTCCATACAGTTCCTCGTGTATTACTACCTCCATATTGCCAGTGCTGCTAGTCATAGACTTTCCTGAGCATCTCATCATCTGCTATTTCCTGTTCCGTGATCACCCTGCTACCAGAGTACCATATTACCACCTATACTGCTCTGGTAAGCCTATCACCTGGTGATCCCTGGGTAAAGACTCCTAGTGCCCGTGACAGTAAGATCAGGCCATGACAGACCCAGATACGGAACCTACCGCTAAGGAGATGCTGCAGCATCTGGTCAGCCGTGTGGAGCAACAGGATGCTCGCCAACAGCTGTTACTTCAATGTTACCAATCGTTAACCTCCCAAGGAACATCTGGACAGACTGTTACAGCTAATATTGAAGCTCCTGTGCTTGCCTCCGTTTCCCCAGTGCCATCCCAGGTGTCTACAGCTCCTACGCTTCACCTGCCTACTCCGTCAAAATATGACGGGGACCCCAAAACTTGTAGAGGTTTCCTTAACCAATGTTCAGTCCATTTTGAACTCCAACCTCAAAATTTTTCTACCCATCGTTCCAGAGTGGCCTATCTTATCTCATTGTTTTCTGGACAAGCCCTGGCTTGGGCCTCCCCTCTGTGGGAAAGAAACGATCCAATTCTACAAGATAGTGCCAAATTCATTTCCACGTTCCGAAGTGTGTTCGATGAACCAGGTCGTGTGACCTCCGCTGCTTCCAGCATTCTTCGTTTGCGACAAGGCTCCCATACAGTAGGACAGTATGTCATTCAATTTAGGATCTTAGCCTCTGAACTTCAGTGGAACACTGAAGCATTAGTTGCCGCCTTCTGGCAGGGGCTCTCCGATAAAATTAAAGATACACTGACTACCCAAGAGCTTCCTTCGTCACTAGAAGATTTGATCTCTCTTTGCCATCGTGTAGACATGAGATTTCGTGAAAGAGAATCTGAGAAAACAACTTCTGCTAAAGCACCTCTTCGTTTAAACCCTCAATTTCGTCCAGTTTCACCTTCTGTGATTCCCATGGAGATAGGACGTTCCAAATTATCTTTAGAAGAGAGGAAACGAAGAGTAAAGAATAGACTCTGTATCTATTGTGCTGATTCCACACATATGCTCAGTTCTTGCCCTAAGAAATCGGGAAATGCCAGGCCCTAACTAGTTCTGGAGAGGTGAAGTTAGGGTCCCTGGAGTCCTCTCCATTGTCTATGAAATCTAAAGTCTGCGCTTTCGATGTTACGATTTCCTTTGCTACCAAATCCTTTGAGTCACAGGCATTGATTGATTCCGGAGCAGCAGGAAATTTCATTTCTAAATCACTAGTGAATCAATGGTCCCTACCAGTGATCACTTTAAAAACACCCATTACTGTGACGGCTATAGATGGATCACGTCTCATCAATGGTCTCATCACCCAGAGTACGTCTCCAGTAACCCTTCAGATTGGTGTACTACACCATGAAGAAATTTCGTTTTTAATTCTTCCTGTTACGACAAGTCCGATTGTCTTAGGCCTTCCATGGCTTCAATGTCATTCTCCCCAGATTGACTGGCGCACCCCTCAAGTTACGTCTTGGGGGCCTGAATGTCACCATCGTTGTCTCTCTCAAGTTATTCCTCTTAAAGTACAGCAATCTTCCATCTCATCTTCTTCCCCGGGACTCCCTCCTCAGTATGCTTCATTTGCCGATGTGTTTGATAAAGCTCAGTCTGAACGTCTTCCTCCTCATCGTTCTTGGGATTGTCCGATCGACCTTCTACCTGGCAAGACTCCTCCCAGGGGTCGGGTCTATCCTCTCTCGTTACCTGAAACTCAAGCCACATCTGAGTACATACAGGAGAATCTCCAGCGTGGGTTCATTCGACCTTCCACCTCTTCCGCTGGAGCTGGGTTCTTCTTCGTCAAAAAGAAGGATGGATCATTACGCCCTTGTATAGATTTTCGTGGACTCAACGCCATTACTATCAAGAATCGGTATCCCATTCCGCTGATCACTGAGCTATTTGATCGCATCAAGGGAGCTCGGATATTTACTAAGTTGGATCTTCGTGGTGCCTACAATTTAATTAGAATCCGTTCCGGTGACGAATGGAAGACCGCGTTTAACACCAGAGATGGGCATTACGAATATTTAGTAATGCCCTTCGGGCTGTGTAATGCCCCCGCGGTTTTCCAGGGTTTCATCAATGAGATCTTTCGGGACTTATTATATGTATGTGTCGTTGTCTACCTGGACGACATATTGATCTTCTCACAGGACCTGCCTTCTCATCACCAACATGTGGCAGAGGTCCTCTCCAGACTACGGAAAAACTCATTGTTCTGTAAATTGGAAAAATGTTCATTCGAGTTACCCCAGATTCCATTCTTGGGGTATATAGTTTCCGGAGTTGGCCTGAAGATGGATCCAGACAAAGTAAATGCTGTACTACATTGGCCTCAGCCAACTACTCTTCGTGCCATCCAGCGTTTTTTAGGTTTTGCCAATTACTATAGACGCTTCATTCAAGACTTCTCATCCATTGCATCTCCCATTGTGGCCTTAACTCGGAAAGGGGCTAATACTAAGCAATGGTCATCTGAGGCTCTCCAAGCCTTTCAAATCCTCAAAGAGTCCTTCTCGTCTGCTCCCATTCTGCGACAACCTGATGTGACACTCCCCTTCTTCCTAGAAGTAGATGCCTCTAATGTGGGCTTAGGAGCTATTCTCTCCCAACGCTCGGAGCAACAAAAATTACATCCTTGTGCCTTCTACTCTCGGGGTCTTCTGCCCGCAGAGAAAAACTATACTATCGGGGACAAGGAGTTGCTGGCCATCAAAGCTGCATTAGAGGAATGGAGATACTTGTTGGAAGGAGCTCGCCATCCGGTGACGATCTTCACGGATCATAAGAACTTGTCATATTTGCAATCTGCTCAATGCTTGAACCCTCGTCAAGCAAGATGGTCTCTTTTCTTTTCCCGTTTTGAATTAATTATAACCTTCAAACCAGCTGCTAAGAACAAGAAAGCTGACGCTCTATCTCGAGCTTTTGTGACGTCCTCTGATGTAGAAGAGGTTCCCAACCATGCTATTCTAGACCCCAAATGTATTTCTCTGGCTGCTTCATCCACCAAAATGCTACCATTTGGGAAGACCCTCGTGCCTCCTACTCTGAGGAGGAAAATCCTTTCGTGGTTCCATGCCTCTCGTTTTTCTGGACACGCCGGTGAACATAAGACCTTTGAGATTCTCTCTCGTAGTTACTGGTGGCCTTCAATGAGGAGAGACGTCAAAGAGTTTATTGCTTCCTGTGATTTATGTTCTCAGTTCAAATCCTCCCGCAGAACTCCAGCAGGGTTGCTGCGACCACTACCCATTCCGTCCAAGCCTTGGACCCATATTAGTATGGATTTCGTTACTGATTTGCCACCAAGTAAGAATCACAATACTATTTGGGTAGTGGTAGACAGATTTTCGAAGATGGCTCATTTCGTCCCTCTGTCCGGTTTACCTTCCTCGTCTACTCTGGCTGAACATTTCATTAAAGAAATCTTCCGCATCCATGGATGTCCGTCTGAGATTGTGTCAGATAGAGGAGTACAATTCGTTTCCAGATTCTGGCGGGCCCTTTGTAAAACCTTGGGCATACGATTAGCACTCTCATCGTCTTACCATCCGCAATCTAACGGACAAACGGAACGAGTCAATCAAGATCTTGAGACTTTTATTAGGATGTTCTCTTCAGCCAACCAAGACAACTGGGTAGAATTGCTCCCTTGGGCTGAATTCGCCCATAACAACATGTACCATGAGTCATCATCTAAAACTCCATTCTTTGTGGTCTACGGTCACCATCCGTCCTTTCCGGAATTTCCTGCCCTCCCGCCCACCCAAGTTCCTGCTGTGGAGACTGCTTGTCAGACCTTCAAAAATATCTGGTCTCAGGTCAAAACCTGTTTAAAGAAGACATCTAACAAATATAAGTCTTTCGCAGATAAGAAGAGGCGGGCTATTCCACCACTAAAAATTGGAGATCGTGTCTGGTTATCTACCAAAAATATTCGTTTGAAGGTTCCATCTATGAAATTCGCCCCTCGTTTTATTGGTCCATATAGGATCATTCAAGTTATCAATCCAGTATGTGTTAAACTTCTTCTTCCTAAGAATCTTCGGATCTCCAATGCCTTCCATGTGTCCTTGCTCAAACCTCTCATCATCAACCGTTTCTCGACTCCTTCCTCAGCACCGCAGCCAGTTCAAGTTCATCAGGAGGAGGATTTCGAGATTACTGAGGTATTGGATGCAAAAATTTCGCGAGGAGTCCTCCGTTTCCTCGTTCATTGGAAGGGCTTTGGTCCTGAAGAGCGTTCATGGATCAAAGCTGAAGATCTTAATGCTCCTGCCCTTCTGAAGAAGTTTTATTCCAAAAATCCGGACAAGCCCGGTTCCAGGCGTTCTGTGCCCACCTTTAAAAGGGGGGGTACTGTCACTCACCGGACTGTGAGTGCTTCTTCCCGGACATTTAGGAACCGTGGCCGTCCTCCATCCTGAGGGACTGCGCATGCGCAGCCCTTTCTATACCTCCAGTGTATGTTCCTTTAACTTAATTGGCAGATCAGGCAACCTCCCTATATTAAGCACCTGTGGTCAACACCACGTTGCCTGATCTTGGAGTCTCATTCCCCATGAGTCTCTGAAGGTGTTCCTGTGTTTCCTCGTTTATTCAGCCCAGCTGATTCTTGTGGTTTCCAAACCACTTCTACCTCTGTGGTTTCCAAACCACTTCTACTACTGTGGTTCCCATACCACTTCTACCATCTACGGTATCATCGTGACTGTGAGCTGATTCCTATCCGCTGCCTCCGTGCACTACAGTCTTCTAATCACTTCAACTCTACCATGTATCATTGGGACTGTTAGCTGATGCCTATCCGCTGCCTCCGTGCATTACAGGCTTCAACCACATCCACTCACCTGTTCATGATTGTGACTGCCAGCTGATTCCTATCCGCTGCCTCCGTGCACTACAGGCTTCAACCTGCAACTCGTCTGTGTTTCATCATCGTGACTGTTTGGCTGATTCCTATCCGCTGCCTCCGTGCACTACAGTCTTCAACCTGCAACTCGTCTGTGTTTCATCATCGTGACTGCTAGCTGATTCCTATCCGCTGCCTCCGTGCACTACAGTCTTCAACCTGCAACCCGTCTGTGTTTCATCGTGACAGTTTAGCTGATTCCTATCCGCTGCCTCTGTGCGCTTCAGTCTTCAGTCCTTGTCTACTCTACCGTGTTTCCTTGAGTCTGCTGCCACTATTGCTACCCGCTACTCTCCGTGATCATCTGTTCCAGTTCAACTCTGCTCCGGTGTCCCATCGTTACTGCACCTGCTGGTTGCTATTGGTTACCTCCGTGTTCCCGCAGAGACCCGCTGCTGTTACTTCTCAGCGCTACTCATCCATCTACTGCTGATCCGCTCTCCACGCCTTCCTGTGTTCCCTGCTGGTCTACCTACCTGTGCGCTGCACCTGCTAGACCCTTGCTTCACCCATCCAGGGACTTGTATCCTGCTGGCCTCCTGCCCTTCAGGTATCTCTGCACTCCTGTCTGACTGCCTTCTCCTGAACCACGGTATGCATACTTCCCATTGACTGTGCTGTGTATTGCATACCTTGCTGGACTGTGTTGGTTCTCCTCTGGAGTGTACTATCCGCTGAGTCTATTGCCATCATTGACTGTGTTATCTTATGCCGGATTACTTCAAGAGACTTTCTATATTGGCAGTGTTGTTCAGTCATTTATACATTTATATTGTGCATATTA
This sequence comes from Mixophyes fleayi, assembly GCF_038048845.1. Classification (NCBI taxonomy): domain Eukaryota; kingdom Metazoa; phylum Chordata; class Amphibia; order Anura; family Limnodynastidae; genus Mixophyes; species Mixophyes fleayi. The sequence goes on along the minus strand of NC_134405.1, from coordinate 134,731,204 downwards.
CTGTGGATCAAAGTCAAGGTGCCCGTGTATATATTGTGTTGCAGTCTCTCCCCGTGCACCTCCTCACATATATATTCAGTAGTACAACTTGCTAGTGGCAGACCACTGACTCCTGTTTACAGTTTCACCTGTTCCAGTATCCTCTCACATAGCAGTGGTACAACTTGCTAACGCAGACCACTGACTCCCCGGATACCTCCACTTGGATTCCATTCCTTCACTCAGACAGCGGTACAACTTGCTATCCGCAGACCGCTGACTCTCATCACCTCCTCGTTTCTGTTGGACATTCCTCCTCACTATAGCAGTGGTACAACTTGCTACCGCAGACCACTGACTACCCTCACGTGTCCTTTGTCCATACAGTTCCTCGTGTATTACTACCTCCATATTACCAGTGCTGCTAGTCATAGACTTTCCTGAGCATCTCTATCATCTGCTATTTCCTGTTCCGTGATCACCCTGCTACCAGAGTACCATATTACCACCTATACTGCTCTGGTAGGCCTATCACCTGGTGATCCCTGGGTAAAGACTCCTAGTGCCCGTGACAGTTTCGTTTTGGTACCTCGCTGCCCGGCTGGTTTGACTATTTGGCTTGACCTGACTTCTCTCTGGATCCTCCCTCTGTACTTCACCGCTCGGTTGGCTCTGACCTGGATTGCCTGTCTACGCCTGCCTACTACTGTCGCTACACCGGTGACTGTCTTGGAGAACCGCGACCTGCGTACCCTCTGCAGATAAGCCCAAACCTCCTTGCGAGGGTCCCTGGTGAATACCGGGGGTACGTTAGACTCCGCGCCTCCCTGTTCAGTTGCGCTAATACCGGTTAGCGGCCATCTCTGCAATTCCGTGACAATTACCTTATATGTCAAACTTGGCTGGCCAAATGAACCTTGGAAATTATTTTTTGGGCAAAACTGCTATTGTCCCCTTTTTTTATTTCATTTTTCTTGTCTTCTCAAGCACAAGAGGAGAGGTCCTTGGCATGCACTGTATCATAGCTGAAAGACTAACATTGTTGGCTCTTTTTAGAAGGGAGACATGAAAGACACTATGCATTGTGGCTGGATTAATGATTTCAAGGGCCCAATGATTTTTGGACCCAATTTAGCAAAAGCTAATCATTGGTAGAAAGTCGCATTCTATCCCCAATTTGGTAGTTGGGTAGGTAGAAGCCATGGATCTAAATTTATTAGCAATATGTTTTTTTACACAATACTGCTTATTTCATCTTTTATGGAACCTCTTCAGATTAGAGTCAGTCACATTGTCATAAGTTTGTTCAAGTACATTGAGTACAAATGAGAGATTTCTGGTGGGCGGACCGATCACATGGCTGCATGTTTAATGAGCTCCTCACTTTCCCCTTCTAATCCTTTGCCATCTGGGCTAGAAGAGTCGCAGTTCACCCCCCAAAAAAAACATTGAGTGGTTCCTGGGGATACTAGCTGGAAGTGAGAAAACACTGTCACTGGCTCCCTTCTTCACTTTGCTCTGGAGTCAAGTCCTAAACTGTAGTACGTCCATGCTGGAAGCCTCGAGGACTTCATTGTAGCTTTATATGCTGGATACTAAACCCTCACTAAGCCATCTGAGACGTATTATCAGCAACGCATCCTCTGCAAGACATTGCTGGGACAAACTATGGTTTCCGGAGGTGATGGATTAGCAGACAAACTTTCTGCCTCCCCACAGTGTATGTGATGATCTGTTGCACCTGAGGATATGACACTACGGCCATATCTGCCCCCTATGAACACCTGAACAGCCGCAAATAACTTGTATCTGAGTCTTGCGGAATGGCAGCCACATCATGACAATGAGATTCGCATTGGTTCTGAACGGAGCCCGGGATGTGAAGAAGCATAAAGGTGTTTGTTGCTCAGCAAATACAGGTAAATGGTGCAAAGCCAATAAAGTCGAAACTGCACAGTGAATACTGCAGATGTAGGTAGAATGGAAGGTAGAGAGATATCCGGAGCAGTAATAGCAGCAGGATTTGGAGTCTGAGAGAACAGAAGCAGCAGGGAAAACAAACCGTAAGGAACGCAAATAAATAACAATGACCAGCACAGGAAATAGAGAGAGGGCAGGTATAAATAGGGAACACCCAGGTGCAGAAGATAATTGGCGCAACAAGTTAACCCCTAGTAATAACAAAGGAGAAAAGGCACAATAGAAGTACCTCTGGTGAATAGAGGTACTACCAGATAAACAAATATAACAAGTCCAAGGTCCCGGAGGCAGAAGCTGCCAATACAAAGCAGCATACAATGTAGAAAGCTGCAGGAAAATTGTAACACCCAAGTATTGTGTCGATCGCAACCAGATTTATTTCTGTGTTGAAGCAGGATACGCTGCTGTATGAAAGGTGTTCCCTGGCTATTCTACCCGGGTTTTGTTAAAAGCAGCTCATTGGACACTGCTAAGTCATCTATATGAGCCTCTGCTGTCCACTTTTAATGATTCAACTTGATAATGTAGGGCAGACACAGGTCCAGTTCTGCTTCACGGGAGGTTTCTGTCCTCCTGAGCTCGCTAACCAAGATATACCCAGGACCAAAGTGTGGTGTGAAGGGTTTCAACACCGATTGAAACCGTGTTCATTATCCTGTGTCTGACCTGGGATTTTGGTGAGAAAGGGGTATGAGTGATCAGTGGCACTGTTGATCTGCTCTAGAAAGTTTGTAAGTAACCACCACTGTACACATTGTCTAACCACTGCTATCTCAGGCACTGGACTGTTTTTTCCACTTGCCATTTAACTTATAAGTCTGCAGCCATTCTCATACTTCCTCACTGTGTTGTTATAGGCTATAGTTTATGTTAGCAGCTCATATCTTGGCCTCATTGTAATTATTTCATTTGTGAACTTTGCATTGCATCTGATTAAGATTGAAGACTTTATTTGGCTACCATATACAGACTCTGAGGACCATTTAACACTTTTTTGGTCCACTGCTGACATCTAATGCTCACCAATGGAATTACCGTTGTAAAAGTACTACACTATGTTTTCATTACAAAACCTTGTAATCAGCTAATTGTCTGCTATTCCAGAAGAGTGGATGTGGATGTTGCTTGTTTTATCCATTGACACAGTACTAAATTGTTGTGTCGGATCTTCATAAACTCTCTCAGTTTTTTCCTGTTTTCTATTGATATGGTTCTAATGTAATTGTTTTATGTACTATTGGTGACCTTGTATTCTTGCTAGAAATTATTTTTAAAAGCTTGGTGAAATGCAAGCTTTCATAGGTTCTGTACAAGCCTCTATAGCATCTATAGCTTCCTGCTTACATGTTAATGATAAATGTATGGCCAACCTCGAACAAAGGGTTACTGATATTGAGGACTTTACTGAGGGTAATACCTTACTTTCTCCCAAAAAATTATTCACTCTTTAACCGATGATGTCGATTACTTAGAAAAGCACCAGAGGTGGAATAATCTTTATTTATCGGGATCCGTGAAATGATTAAGAGACCTGAGCTCACAGTTTTCTTGTCGGTTGAATTACCAGAAGCATTGGTGGTTCATAAGACTGATTATACAGTTATTGTTGAAAGAGCTGATAGATTAGGCCCTGAATGGGTTAAAGGTGGAGACCGATCCAGAGCGGTTATTGCCAAATTCTTGAATTTTAAGGATAAAGAGAGTATTTTACATTTCTACAGAAAAAGCAACAATGTTGTTGTCCAGGACCATAAGCTTTTGATCTTCCAAGATTTCTCCATGCAGGTCTCGCAAAATTGTAGAGAGTTTACCCTATTATGTAAATATATATTTGAGAATCACATACACTTTGCTTGTTTATTTTTGGCCAAACTTAAGATCATGCATGAAGGCTAAATGTATAATTTTGATGATGTGAGAAAAGCTAGAGATTTCGCCCACTCCTCAGTCCATAAGACTGATAACTTAGGTCACCATATACTCCATTATATTCAATTAACATGAGGCTACTCATTAAAGCATATTGGAGGAAATACATAGCTGGAATAAACTTCTACTACCCTACTTGGGCCGAGTTAACTTGCTGAAATTGATTAGCCTCCCTAAATTATTATTCCCCTTGCAAACATTCCACATCTTCCTACACCAATACTCCTTAAGTATGTTGTTTTCTTTCTGGGATGGATCTAATTTATACACACACATAAATCTGAACTATCGCCAGATGTCTTAGATGATCGAACAAGCTCCCTCACTTTCTTCATCAGAATTTTTTTTTTTTTTTAAATTACATTTTTATTGGGTTTTTGTAAACACAGACAGGTTATAGATGCACAATCAACAAATTTGCATGGTAGGCTGTTGATACAGAAAGAATGACATCCTGGTTCCAGTTAGAGATGAGCGCACTCGGATTTCGTGAATCCGAGCCCACCCGAACGTTTCCGATCCGAGACGGATCCGAGACAGATCCGGGTATTGGCACCAAATGAAAACCTGAAACCGAGGCTCGGAGTCATAATCCCGCTGTCGGATCTCGCGATACTCGGATCCTATAAATTCCCCGCTAGTCGCCGCCATCTTCACTCGGGCATTGATCAGGGTAAAGGGAGGGTGTGTTAGGTGGTCCTCTGTCCTGGTAGATCTCGTGCTGTGCTGTTTAGTTCTGTGCTGTGCTGTAGTGTGTTCTGCAGTATCAGTCCAGTGGTGCTGTGTGCTGTGCTCTGTCAATTTTGAGTTCAGTGGTGCTGCTGGGTCCTGTGCTGTGTCCTGTTCAGTCCAGTGGTGCTGTGTCCTGTGTTCTGTCCTTCTAAGGGCATAGTTATTTCCCCATTATTCCCCATTTTCCAAAAAATTGAAAAAAACTTATAAAAAAAAATACAAAAAAAAAATTATAAAAAAAAGTAATTATAACAAAATTTACAAAACCAATCCAGCAGTATAAGTCCATTGGTACTGCAATATTACCAAGTTCACACATTCTGCAGTATCTTGTGCTACATATAATGTAGACCAAAAATTTGGAGGATAAAGTAGGGAAAGATCAAGACCCACTTCCTCCTAATGCTGAAGCTGCTGCCACTAGTCATGACATAGACGATGAAATGCCATCAACGTCGTCTTCCAAGCCCGATGCCCAATCTCCTAGTACAGGGCATGTAAAATCCAAAAAGCCCAAGTTAAGTAAAAGTAGCAAAAAGAGAAACTTAAAATCATCTGCGGAGAAACGTAAAGTTGCCAATATGCCATTTAAGACACGCAGTGGCAAGGAACAGATTAGCCCCTGGCCCGTGTTCATGACTAGTGGTTCAGCTTCACCCAAGGAACTAAGCCCTCCTCCTCCCCCCCCTACAAAAAATGTAAGAGAGTTATGCTGTCAGCAACAACACAGCAAACAACTCTGCCTTCTAAAGAGACATTATCACAAATCCCCAAGGCGAGTCCAAGGGTGTTGGTGGTTGTCAAGCCTGACCTTCCCATCACTGTACGGGAAGAGGTGGCTCGGGAGGAGGCTATTGATGTAGCTGGCGGTGTGGAGGAACTTGATGATGATGATGCTGATGTGGTTATTGTAAATGAGGCAGCAGTGGGGGAAACAGCTGATGTCCATGGGATTAAAAAGCCCATTGTCATGCCGGGTCAGAAGACCAAAAAATGCACCTCTTCGGTCTGGAGTTATTTCTATCCCAATCCGGACAACAATTGTATTGCCATATGTAGCTTATGTAAAGCTCAAATAAGCAGCGGTAAGGATCTTGCCCACCTAGGGACATCCTCCCTTATACGTCACCTGAATAACCTTCATAGTTCAGTGGTTAGTTCAGGAACTGGGGCTAGGACCGTCATCGGTACAGGGACACCTAAATCCCGTGGTCCAGTTGGATACACACCAGCAACACCCTCCTCGTCAACTTCCTCCACGATCTCCATCAGATTCAGTCCTGCAGCCCAAGTCAGCAGCCAGACTGAGTCCTCTTCAATACGGGATTCATCCGAGGAATCCTGCAGCGGTACGCCTACTACTGCCACTGCTGCTGTTGCTGCTGTTAGTCGGTCATCTTCCCAGAGGGAAAGTCGTAAGACCGCTAAGTCTTTCACAAAACAATTGACCGTCCAACAGTCGTTTGCCATGACCACAAAATACGATAGTAGTCACCCTATTGCAAAGCGTATAACTGCGGCTGTAACTGCTATGTTGGTGTTAGACGTGCGCCCGGTGTCCGCCATCAGTGGAGTGGGATTTAGAGGGTTGATGGAGGTATTGCGTCCCCGGTACCAAATCCCGTCGAGATTCCACTTCACTAGGCAGGCGATACCAAAAATGTACAGAGAAGTACGATCAAGTGTCCTCAGTGCTCTAAAAAATGCGGTTGTACCCACTGTCCACTTAACCACGGACATGTGGACAAGTGGTTCTGGGTAAACGAAGGATTATATGACTGTGACAGCCCACTGGGTAGATGCAGCCCCTTTCGCAGCAACAGCAACAGCTGCATCAGTAGCAGCATCTACAAAATGGCTGCTCGTGCAAAGGCAGGCAACATTGTGTATTACAGGCTTTAATAAGAGGCACAACGCTGACAACATATTAGAGAAACTGAGGGAAATTATCTCCCAGTGGCTTACCCCACTTAGACTCTCATGGGGATTTGTGGTGTCAGACAATGGCAGTAACATTGTGCGGGCATTAAATATGGGCAATTTCCAGCACGTCCCATGTTTTGCCCACACCGTTAATTTGGTGGTGCAGCATTACCTCAAGAGTGACAGCGGTGTGCAGGAGATGCTTACGGTGGCGCGCAAAATTGCTGGACACTTTCGGCATTCAGCCAGTGCCTACCGCAGACTAGAGGTACATCAAAAAACCATGAACCTGCCCTGCCATCACCTCAAACAAGAGGTTGTGACGCGCTGGAACTCCACCCTCTATATGCTGCAGAGGATGGAGGAGCAGCAAAAGGCCATTTAGGCCTACACAGCCACCTACGACATAGCCAAAGGAGTGGGGATGCGCCTGAGTCAAGCGCAGTGGAGACTGATTTCCGTGTTGTGCAAGGTTCTCCAGCCGTTTGAACTTGCCACACGAGAAATCAGTTCCGACACTGCCAGCTTGAGTCAGGTCATTCCCCTGATCAGGCTGTTGCAGAAGCAGCTGGAGAAAGTGAGGGAGGAGTTGGTAAACTATTGCGATTCCACCAAGCATGTAGCTCTTGTGGATGTAGCCCTTCGTACGCTTTGCCAGGATCCAAGGGTGGTCACTCTATTAAAGTCAGAGGAATACATTCTGGTCACCGTGCTCGATCCTCGGTTTAAAGCGTATGTTGTGTCTCTGTTTCTGACGGACACAAGTCTACAGCGGTGCAAAGACCTGCTGGTCAGGAGATTGTCCTCTGAAGAGGACCATGACATGCCAACAGCTCCACCCTCATTTTCTTCCACATCTATGGCTGCGAGGAAAAAGCTCAGTTTTCCTAAAAGAGCCGCTGGCGAGGATGCTGATAACATCTGGTCCGGACTGAAGGACCTGCCAACCATTGCAGACATGTCTACTGTCGCTGCATTGGATGCTGTCACAATTGAAAAAATGGTGGAGGATTATTTTGCTGACACCATCCAAATAGACATGTCAGACAGTCCATATTGTTACTGGCAGGAAAAAAAGGCAGTTTGGAAGCCCCTGTACAAACTGGCTCTATTTTACCTGAGTTGTCCCCCCTCCAGTGTGTACTCGGAAAGAGTTTTTAGTGCAGCGGGGAACCTGGTCAGTGAGCGGCGAAGGAAGTTGCTTCCTCAGAACGTTGAAAAAATGATGTTTATAAAAATGAATAATCAATTCCTCAATGAAGTACAGCACTGCCCTCCAGATAGTACAGAGGGACCTGTGCTTGTGGAGTCCAGCGGGGACGAATTGATAATGTGTGAGGAGGAGGAAGTACACACTGTATTGGGAGAGAAATCAGAGGTTGAGGATGAGGATGACATCTTTCCTCAGTAGAGCCTGTTTAGTTTGTACAGGGAGAGATGAATTTTTTTTTGGTGTGGGGGCCCAAACAAACCAATCATTTCAGCCACAGTTGTTTGGTAGGCCCTGTCGCGGAAATGATTGGTTTGTTATAGTGTGCATGTCCTATTTTAACAACATAAGGGTGGGTGGGAGGGGTGGGAGGGGTGGGAGGGCCCAAAGACAATTCCATCTTGAAACTCTTTTTTTGGCATTATGTGACCATTCAACAGTCGTTTGCCATGTTCAAAAAGTAAAACAAAATGTCAACAAATTCAAAAAATTAAACCAAAAGTAAAATGCCCTGTCATTATTTAAAACAAGAGGTATTGACGTGCTACGTACTACGCAGTCAAGAAACTTTTTTTCTGGAATTCAGACCCGTGGAGGGTTTTTTAATCATATTGTGGCCCCGGTAAAAAATTGTGTACCGGGGCCACCCCACTACGCACTCAAGAAACTTTTTTTTTGGAATTCAGACCCGTGGAGGGTTTTTTAATTATATTGTAGGGACCACTCCTCTACGCAGTCCAGATACAATTTTTGGTGTAATTATGACCAGTTGATGCCGGTTTTCTTATTATATTGTGGTCACCACTTCTCTACGCAGTCCAGGTACAATTTTTGGTGTAATTATGACCAGTTGATGCCGGTTTTCTTATTATATTGTAGGGACCACTCCGCTACGCAGTCCAGGTACAATTTTTGGTGTAATTAAGAGCAGTTGATGCCGGTTTTCTTATTGTATTGTAGGGACCACTCCTCTACGCAGTCCAGATACAATTTTCGGTGGGATTCAGACCATTTGAGGGTTTTTAAATTATATTGTGGTGACCACTCCTCTACGCAGTCCAGGTACAATTTTTGGTGTAATTAAGAGCAGTTGATGCCCGTTTTCTTATTATATTGTGGTGACCACTCCTCTACGCAGTCCAGGTACAATTTTTGGTGTAATTAAGAGCAGTTGATGCCGGTTTTCTTATTATATTGTGGTGACCACTCCTCTACGCAGTCCAGGTACAATTTTTGGTGGGATTCAGACCAGTTGAGGGTTTTTAAATTATATTGTGGTGACCACTCCTCTACGCAGTCCAGGTACAATTTTTGGTGTAATTAAGAGCAGTTGATGCCGGTTTTCTTATTATATTGTAGGGACCACTCCTCTACGCAGTCCAGGTACAATTTTTGGTGGGATTCAAACCAGTTGAGGGTTTTTAAATTATATTGTGGTGACCACTCCTCTACGCAGTCCAGGTACAATTTTTGGTGTAATTAAGAGCAGTTGATGCCGGTTTTCTTATTATATTGTAGGGACCACTCCTCTACGCAGTCCAGATACAATTTTTGGTGTAATTAAGACCAGTTGATGCCGGTTTTCTTATCATATTGTAGGGACCACTCCTCTACGCAGTCCAGGTACAATTTTTGGTGGGATTCAGACCAGTTGATGCCGATTTTCTTATTATATTGTAGGGATCACTCCTCTATGCAGTCCAGGTACAATTTTTGGTGTAATTAAGACCAGTTGATGGTTTTCTTATTATATTGTGGGGACCACTCCACTACGCAGTCCAGAAAGATACCTCATTGCACTGTTTTGGACTAATAACAATATTGTGAGGTGTTCAGAATACACTGTTAATTTGTGGAAATGATTGTTATTGAATGTTATTGAGGTTAATAATAGCGTAGGAGTGAAAATAAGCCCAAAAACTTGATTTTTGGTGTAATTAAGAGCAGTTGATGCCGGTTTTCTTATTATATTGTAGGGACCACTCCTCTACGCAGTCCAGGTACAATTTTTGGTGGGATTCAGACCAGTTGAGGGTTTTTAAATTATATTGTGGTGACCACTCCTCTACGCAGTCCAGGTACAATTTTTGGTGTAATTAAGAGCAGTTGATGCCGGTTTTCTTATTATATTGTAGGGACCACTTCTCTACGCAGTCCAGATACAATTTTTGGTGTAATTAAGACCAGTTGATGCCGGTTTTCTTATCATATTGTAGGGACCACTCCTCTACGCAGTCCAGGTACAATTTTTGGTGGGATTCAGACCAGTTGATGCCGGTTTTCTTATTATATTGTAGGGATCACTCCTCTACGCAGTCCAGGTACAATTTTTGGTGTAATTAAGACCAGTTGATGGTTTTCTTATTATATTGTGGGGACCACTCCACTACGCAGTCCAGAAAGATACCTCGTTGCACTGTTTTGGACTAATAACAATATTGTGAGGTGTTCAGAATACACTGTTAATTTGTGGAAATGATTGTTATTGAATGTTATTGAGGTTAATAATAGCGTAGGAGTGAAAATAAGCCCAAAAACTTGATTTTTGGTGTAATTAAGAGCAGTTGATGCCGGTTTTCTTATTATATTGTAGGGACCACTCCTCTACGCAGTCCAAATACAATTTTTGGTGTAATTAAGACCAGTTGATGCCGGTTTTCTTATCATATTGTAGGGACCACTCCTCTACGCAGTCCAGGTACAATTTTTGGTGGGATTCAGACCAGTTGATGCCGGTTTTCTTATTATATTGTAGGGATCACTCCTCTACGCAGTCCAGGTACAATTTTTGGTGTAATTAAGAGCAGTTGATGCCGGTTTTCTTATTATATTGTGGTGACCACTCCTCTACGCAGTCCAGGTACAATTTTTGGTGTAATTAAGAGCAGTTGATGCCAGTTTTCTTATTATATTGTGGTTACCACTACTCTACGCAGTCCAGGTACAATTTTTGGTGGGATTCAGACCAGTTGAGGATTTTTAAATTATATTTTGGTGACCACTCCTCTACGCAGTCCAGGTACAATTTTTGGTGTAATTAAGACCAGTTGATGGTTTTCTTAATATATTGTGGGGACCACTCCACTACGCAGTCCAGAAAGATACCTCGTTGCACCGTTTTGGACTAATAACAATATTGTGAGGTGTTCAGAATACACTGTAAATTTTTGGAAATGATTGTTATTGAATGTTATTGAGGTTAATAATAGCGTAGGAGTGAAAATAAGCCCAAAAACGTGATTTTTGAACTTTTTATGCTTTTTTCAAAAAAAATCAGAATCCAAAACCTTAAATCCGAACCAAAACCTTTCGGCAGGTGTTTTGTGAAACAAATCCGAACCCAAAACCTCAAGCAAATCCGGATCCAAAACACAAAACACGAGACTCCAAAAGTCGCCGGTGCACATCCCTAGATCCAGTCCAAAAATGTACTCAAAGACCTGTAAAAGAGATATGCCATACCATACACAAATCTACTAGTAACAATATTATGAACAACATACAGACAAAGGGAAAGAAGGGAAGGGGAAACCACATTTGGGGGAGGGGGTGTAGCAAGAAATCCTCACTTAAAACTTCAATGTAGTTTAAAGCTCTGTTAGCCTAGTAGGTTGTGAATCTGCCTGGTACAACACAAATCCAGATGGACCACCCAACCAAGTCAATCTTCGGGTGCAAAAGTTGGAACGAAACCACTCAATCAGTCAAATTTGAGATCGGGGAGAGTCTAAAAGGTTTAGCCATGGGCCCCAGATAGCATAATACATTTCAAACGAGTCTGTGGTTGACAGGTGCATCTCATCCATGACCCTATAGTGTTCCAATCTATTAGACAAGTCCTGAATACTCGGAGGCATGGTGAATCTCCATTTCACTGGAATTACTGCCTTTGCTGCTGAGATAATAAATTTCAAGAGAGATTTTTTAAAAAGTGATAGGGACATATCAACTTTATTTAACAGCCAGAACACCGGAGTGTTGGGTATGTCTTTACCTAGCAGCTTCCGCGTGATGCTTACCACCCGGGACCAAAACATTTGCAACATGGGGCAATCCCACCAGATATGCAGAAGAGAACCAACACCCCGGTTGCATCTCCAACAAGTGTCGGCCACCCCACGGAAGGCCCTCGCCAGATGAGCAGGGCATCTGTACCACCTAGTATCTCCATCAGAATTTAACCCTAATCTGTCCAGTTTCAAACGGGCTTTAAAAACCCACCTTTTTCTTAAAGCCTTCCAAGCTCCCACTTAACTTCCTATCTTTTCTTCTACCTCTTCCCCTTCATTCCCCTTTCCTTATCCTTATCCTCCGTTCCTTCTTCTCTCCCTCTCTCCCCCGTGTCTCTCTGTCTGTCTACCCCACCCCTTAGATTGTACGCTCCTTTGAACAGGGTCATCTCTCTTCCTGTCTTCACCACTTTTAACTCTGTTCTCCAGCTACCTAGCCCTCCTCCTCGAGGACCCTCTTCCCCCCATCCCTTCTCGCTCCCTCCTCTCCCCTCTGGGGGTCTCCCTGTCATCCGTGCCCTCCCTCTTGGGCTCCGTCGTATGCGGACCTTCTCCTCTCCCCTCCCCCGCCCCTCTAGCTGTGCTTTGAGCTCACAGAGTTACTGTGCTTATTGTTTACTGTACTGTGCTCTCTCACCACGTATTGTTATTTCGTTTGTCCCTGTACGGCGCTACGGCCACCTAGTGGCGCCCTATAAATAATTAATAATAAAAATAATAATTATTAATGTCTTCCTGGAGCACATGGAAATCAATTCAGAAAATAAATAATCTTAATAGCTACCACTATTTTTGCCATTAATTAAAAAAAAACTGAATTCCAGGATGGCAAAGCATTCTTTCTCCTCCTGGGGCAAAAAAGTAATAACTAATGTACTCTCTCTGGTAGATCTAAGGGTGAAGACACCCCTAACTGGTTCAGAGGATGTAAAAATATAGACTTCCAGAGACACATAGATTTTTCATTATTTCAGGTTAAAAACTATGCCATTGCGGTCTCCAACTCTCCCTTTCTGACTGGTCGAACACATTAGACTAAACCTTTGCGGGAGAGGGGAGTTATCTCAACACACTATAAAATTCTTAGATCCTCCTTTGATCATACAACAATAAAATCGTGTCTCTCCTGTTGTCTGGACATTTACCAGATTTCACATTTAAGCAACATTTTAAAACTTTGTCAGTCTCCTGTTATACGCAGACAGCGTATTCCTACAAATTTTTCTTAACATCTTCCACAGAGGTTATTTGTCTCCCCAACAAAGACATGTTATGGGCATACTTGCCAACTCTCCCGGAATGTCCGGGAGACTCTCGCATTTCGCGGGAAAGTGTGGCAATCTCCCACATCTGCCCACTTCCTAGTGGGTAGAATTAGGTCCAAAACGCTGCGATTCACCGGAATCGCAGCGTTGGCCGAGCCCCCCTGCTGTAAAATTACGCGTTTGCTTCATTATGTAACGGGGGTGGGTTCAAAATGACGCAAATTTTGGAGCCCCGCCCCCCATCACGCCCACCTCCCCCGGCAGGCTTCTGGAAGCCAACTTTGGAAAGTTTGCAAGTATGATTATGGGATTGTCAGATACAGATGCTTGTCTGAAATATGACTCTCCAGGAGCATCCTTTGTATGCTGTAGCCATCATTTATTAAGACAAGCAAAACAAAAGTAAAGTGTTTTTATGTACGTATTCAAATACAAGCAGATTGGAAGGAACATCTGAAAAGTGGTCTAGGTACACTCTGCTCTGACAATACACTGCAGGATTCGTACAATACATATGTAAAATATGTCCCAGCAGAACGCACAGAAAAAATAAAGTATTCAGTTATTGTCAGCTATTAATAACGTTTTTTTCCTTCAATGAAATGCATTTAACATTATTTTTCTAATGTCTACTATAAATAAAATGCATTTTCACTAGAGATGTTCACTGACCCCCATGTTTTGGTTTTGGTTTTGGATCTGGATTAAATTCGTGTTTTGGTTTTGGATCTGGATTAACTTCATGTTTTGGCAAAACCTCCCTTGTGTGTTTCGGTTTTGGTTTTGGATCGCTATTTTTTTTCTAAAATCCACATTTTTTTTTCTAAAATCACATAATTTGTTTTTTTTTTTTATTCCTACATTATTATTTTTTTTTTTGTAAACTTTTTGTTAGAAACATCTTTTTCCAATAGAAAATGCATTACAGAATCTCGGGAGGTTAAACAGAAATAGGTAACACGTGTTTACATACAACAGGACACTTAAACACTCTCATGGTTCTCTCGCACTTGGGAGATAAATGTATATTAAACTAATACTGCAAAGATATTATTTTAACATTTCAATTTTGTGGGGTATAGAGGTGGGGGGGGGGGTATATAGGGACCAGAAGGAGGGATGGGGGTGTAAATGATTCACGCATCAAGTAAGAGAACGAATGTGCTTGCTTAGGAATATCTTTCCATGTCTAGATTCCACTAGAACTGGAGTGGAGATTGATTGTGATATATGGCCCATGGGGTCCAAATTTTGTAGAAGGAGACGGAGGAACCCCTCAGCACACTAGTAATGTGTTCCATCTGGTAAGTGTGCCAGATCCGACTGCAGACCATCTGGAGTGTTGGTGGTGTGGAGTTTTTCCAAGAGCCCGCTATTTGACGTGTGGCAGCACTGATGATGTGCCTAAAGAGTTTGTGAGCAGATTTAGTGAGGTCTGGAATGGGTAGTGTTAGTAAGATATGTTTAGGGTCAGGTGGTATATGAGCACTTAGGATTGTTGAGGCTAGAGCAAGAACTGCTGCCCAATATGGGCAGATTATTCCTACATTATTATTAAACTCAATAACATTAATTTCCAGTCAATTCCAGTCAATTTTTGTCACGTGACAAGAACACTTCTACCCCTCCTGTTTCTGTATGAGCAATGGCACTGAGCAATAGCACCGGAGACTGAAGAGTGACAAAAACACGGCTACCCATGTTTCTGTGTGAGCAATGGTACTGAGTAGTGTCACTGGAGAATGGAGAGTGACAACAACACTGCTAACCCTGTTTCTATGTGAGCAGTGGCGCTGGATCTCCTGGGGAGGGAGGTACTTTTGGAATCCAAAACCCGCGAGATCCGATAACGCAACAATGACGTTTTGCCTCGATTCAGATCCGAGGACACGCAAAAGTACTGAGCCGGCTCGCAAGCCTACTCAACCCCCTAAGTTCGGGTGGGCTCAGTTTTCAGAAAACCGAGCCCGAGCATCTCTAATTTTTACAGTTGTTCATGATTGCAAACACATGTTCTAGCATGCATACATGACTGTCATCACTAGCACTCGGCACTTACACCTGACCTGTAGCAGGTGCAAGTGATACGCAATCATGTACCTTAGAGGTGCCCGAAGTTGGAATCTGGCACTACAACATGGGTTGTACCTTTTGCTCACATGCAAGCTTTGATGTAACCTTTTTGGACAGGGTGAATGTTTCACCAAAAGGGGAGCAACTAGGGTGCCCAGAACTCAAGCACAAGCCTTGCCTCCACCACGCAATCACTGTCCACACATCAGTTAGCCCGTCTGATTAGTAAACTACAGGTCTTTGATATGTGTGGCGCACGCAGGGGGGGTCCTGGGTCTCCAGAAACCCCCCCCCCCCTCCACTAAAAAGTGCCCTACATATCGGCACTGTAGTATACAGAAGCCGCGGCGCTGTCCAAGAAGCGTCCGCGGCGGTGCTGTATTGTATACGCGGCAGGTCTCTAGGATTTTTTTTTTCGGGGGTGGAGGAAACCCCCCTGAAAAATCCTCCATGCGCCCCTGATATGGTAGCTGGTTACACTTTCCTTCAGTTAGGGCTTATACTTTTATATGCTTTTACTTTCCCTGTCTGGACTATTTCTTTGTTCCAGTACCTTGTTCTCTTTAAGGCCCAAAAATAGTCCCAATAAGTTAGTTGGATCATTCCTTGGTCCTATTTACCTTCCAGATAATGACATTCTCACCAGTGCAGTAACTCTGGAAGATTACTGATTCCCTCTTTGGGCTCTGTAATCCAGGTGAAGTTAGCCATGATCCTTTCTAGGTATTTTATAGGCAATCCAACTTCACCTGATATTCCCCTGGCTTACACCTCTAGAAGCTGTGATAAAAGGTGTGTAGGTTAAGAGTCCCTTAGCCAATGAACAAGGCCAAAGTGGCCTGATTAAGGAGTCTTTTTATCAAGTCTTAAGTCCTGTGAAAATGGCTCTGTTTGCAGAAGACTAGTTTTAATATCGGGGCTATTTATGAAAGGCTCCTGGCCAGTGAAGACTATTGTTGACTATAGTCTTCACCAGGGGCCTCTGGTGAAACTTCCCTCTGCAAAGCAATGGGAAGCTTAAATCCCCAAGACAGCGGTGGTACTGCATCTCAAGATGGTGATTACAGAGACACAGTGCAGGGGAAAAAAAAATGTATAAAGTTTTTTAATATATTGTTTTTATTTTTTTATTTTAAACATTATTATTTTACCATTTTTTTTTTACTAATCTGGAACTGGTAGCCCAAGACCAGGCTTCCAGTTCCAGTATGTATTCTGAATTCCAGGATGGCAATGCATTCTTTCTCCTCCTGGGGCAAAAAAGGAATAACTAATGTGCTCTCTCTCTTGTTGAATCATGCTGAAACCTAATTTTCAATCACTGCGATAAGTGCTGGACCAAAAAGAAACAACCTTCAAAATATAAAAAATTGCAAGGGGGACACCCTAATTTCCAAATATATTAAAGGTGCTACACTGCTGTGACTGAATGTACAATGCACAATCCAAAATGCAGATACAGGTGCTCACTTTAAGAACTTATACATAATTAGGGACAGATATATGTTAAACTCTGCACTAATATAAACTGTAATATAACACTCAGGAGTTAAGTGAATTAAATTACCATTATTATTTCTGTTTGTTCCCTATTGTCCATTAGTGAGCTCTACAGACAGCGGGAGCCGGATCCAGCAGGGGTCACCTGAGTGTAGACACCTGGGGAAGGTAGGGGAGGGGGCTGGATAGTGTGAGAAGCCCACCAATCGAGACCTGTTGCAACTCTCCTGGACAGACAGTTCCCAAGGTGGGATTATGA
The DNA here is from genome assembly GCF_038048845.1 of Mixophyes fleayi. Taxonomy (NCBI): domain Eukaryota; kingdom Metazoa; phylum Chordata; class Amphibia; order Anura; family Limnodynastidae; genus Mixophyes; species Mixophyes fleayi. The sequence continues at coordinate 134,714,344 of NC_134405.1, read as the reverse complement.
GGTGATAAAAGAGGCTAGCCTGGGTGCTGAGAGAGAGTGACTGACTTTGGCCAAGAGGTGATGCTCTGCCAGGGATTCGTTGTGGAACATATCACACTGGATTTATTTGAACTGATTTCCTCACTTGGACAGTGTGCCCCCTTATTCCTCAAAATATTGTTCTAAAAAGTAATGTGTTATTTCTTGATCTGTTATAGTCCAAATGGAAAATAAAATATTTTGTTCTTCTTTTGTGGTCATATACCTAATGAAAAAGACAACCCAGTATATTTTATTTTATATTTAATAAAGTGGTGTACAAGGGTTTTTACATAGTGCTCTGTAGTTGGGGACTTTATTACAGATGGTGTGTGCCCTTGCAAATGTCCTGCTGAGGCAGAAGTACATTTCTAGGTGCACTCTGAGCAATGTAAGTTTCACTCAAAAGTGACACATGCAATAAAGACAGTACAGATGTTCCCTTACAGTAGTTAAACATTTAAGCCATAAATAAGGCAAAATAAAGCAGTATTTGAGGAGTAAAAAGGCAGGATTTTGATGTGATATTAAAAGTACGCCTTGTAAAGATTTTTTTCTGCTTCTCCACACATCAAACCAAACCCCACTTTTGGTTTGTGGAGGCTACTCCCAAGTTTAGAGAGAAAATGTTGGCATTCATGTGTGCTGGGTGGGCTATCAAGAAGCACAGGTACAAATCCAAGATGTTTTGCAGTGCGCATTGAGTGCAGTTTTTAAATGTCCTATTAAGGTAATTGTATTGCTTACCAATAAACATTGTCCAATGCGATTATTGTGGTTCCAAAGCACAAAGGTATTTAATTGAAAAATATAACAGGATTTACAGCAAGCCATTATTACGCATAAAGATATTACAATAAAGCAGGAAAGTATAAAATACAAAATACATTACATCTCCTCTAACGCTTCATCCGGGCACAGGATAAGGCAATCATGTCTGCTGTGTAGTCAGGCTAAGAGAGAGTGAGAACAATGGGCCAGGGTGCTTATATGCAGCTTGAATTAGCATGAACAGTGATGATGTCATGAATACACAAGCATCACGTCTAGGGATCTTCATTGGTTCAGGGTTAATGATGTTCCAGTTGTCTGCTGGTCATAGGCTAATTAAAAGGATTCCTCTGATAAGGTGTCACCACCTCACCCCCAATTGCTGAACACATGTGCCTGGGGAACAGCTTTAAACCAGTTTCCAAACAATGTCATTTTGATCATTAATCTTTTATCTTCCATAACTATTGATTGCAGGAAGTGATCGCAAAGCCAAAAGTAGCGGATTAGAGATGATAATGCGCATATCAAAATGACAGTAAACATGATACTTTTCCTATCTCCTGAGCCTTAGATATCTTTAATATATTATCATTTATGTATAAACAATCTCTAATAAATTTTACTAATTAACAAATGTGGATTGGAACCTTAATAAATGTGTGTTATTTACGAGTGTAAGTGCAAATGTACATGTGTGTTATGAATCCGTGCAATTGCGTCATAACACGTGGCGTATTAATCGCAATCGCGCGATAAAACAATATTAAATAATTTGGTTTACTTCATCCAATTATTTGACTTACGCAGTTCAACCCTTTGATAGTGCACAAAACTATCACCTTAAAATTTTTATTGCAGATTCTCAGTAGAACGTTTAATTTTTCTGTGATGTATGTCCCCCTTTACGTATGACTACACTGTCTGTTGATATCAGTCAGGTTACCATAAAAGAGAGTCAAAATTCTAGATACCATTTTTTTTCCCCATTGAACCTTTGGAGCTCGGAGTTAACCTTTTGTATGCCCTTCACCCACATATGTAATACATTATCTGGAAGGATACAAGGTACGATAAAATATGTAATGAAAATATAGTATATTCAACTAAAGTTCTTCGTGCCTAGCATGTTCATCTGTCCGAAGCATGTCTTGTAGCTTATATGACTTTTAAATAATAAATTTTCACCAATAACATCGTTCTATGTCTGTTAACATGATCTCATTTATAATCTCCTTCAACCTTTGTAGTTAATACACTCTAATAATAACAACAGGTTTTTCATTAACATGTGTGGGACGGGCTATTGTCTGTTAATTTTGCCCAATCTTCCAATACTCAAATTTCTTTGTACATGAAACGGTGATCGGCCTGCTGCATATTGGGAGAATTCAACCTAAGGGACCTACCTGTATTACATTTCCCCTACTGGTCTCCCACCCCATAATTCAGGTACCTCAGAAATATTCAGTGGAAAGAGAATTAGTCCTACTTAATATAATCTCTGAGGCACGCAAGAGCACACCCAGCATTCAGTTTGGTCTAAAACCTTACCCACCCAAGAATGATAATCATTCTAAAGGATGCTCGCTTAAGTCCAAATTATTACTGAACTGGCATCGCTGGATGCACCTCTTTTCAACTATGGGGTCAAAGTACTTACAGACACAATACTTCTCAGACAATAGCCCCTCACACTGTCTCTGAGCTCCATAGTTAGCAAATATTTATTTTACCCATGAATTGAATAGCTTAATTGGCTTGACCAATTGCGCTAACAGCTTCTCCTTCGTTCCCACCTCCTCAGTATCACTACCTGAACCAGTCTCTGTCACCTGTTCACCATCGAAAGAATTGACTGTCCTGAAAAAAGAATGAGATGAGAGAAACACTGGACAGGGAAAAAACAGGAAAACCGCTGCTCCATACTGGATAACAGTCTTTGCAAAGTCCTTGGCTCAGGTGTTGTTAACTGTGATCTTGGGTCTCCCGGAACAGAATCACAAGTGTCGTTCTCGGCTGTAATTTGAACCTTCTCCGTTTGTCGACTCCTCTGCAGTGGGTGGAATCGGTACAAGTGTCTATCTGCTACTCCTAGGGATGTGATGCTGGTCGTCAACACTTGGTACCTGTTTGTCAAACAACTTGAGTGTAGGAAATCACAGTCCATAACATACTCTCCCAGTCCAACTTCATAACAGTTAGTATAACGTATTAGGAGACAGTGTTTCGAATGTCCTTTATTGTTGTCTCACTATTTGTTTTTCTTTTCAAGATCTTGAACACTCCATTATAAACTCATCTCAGGGAAAGTCAAAAGTATTTTTAAAATGTAACAGGTTAAGAGGCGGCTTAGGAGTGATTTTGATAGTGGGGAGGACTAGTGGCCAGAGCTTCTGGCCAATCCAATCTAGTTTCAACCATCACTCTATTCAATTTGTTCTAGATAGTACCGTTGTCTCTATTTTCACACTGGTTTGTGGCTGATAAAAAGTATATAACTTACTATCACTGCTCGTACATTGTACTCATTATCTAAAAGTTATTACCAGTAAGAATGAATACCCTATCACCTTCTATATAACTCTAGGGATACCATATCTACTAACAACAATCTTGAATATGATACAGCAATATTAGAAACATTTGAATGAACCTTTACCCAGATATATTTTATCAGTACACCAGTATATACTTGAGAATCCTGCAAGGTGGCAATTGGGTGAAGTTGGTTTGTTTTCCCTGGAGAAAGTCCATCTGTAGGAGGGGTATGGGATGGCTCTATTGGTATTGTCTTCCTGACATTTTCTCTCAATCAGGTAAGACAGGATATTACCTTCCTACTAGCTTGAGAAGAAAAGTCTGATGCACACCATTATGCTCTTACCAGCTTGCACATACCTTCTTTACCCAGTTGAGTCAGACCATGTGCTGTCTCAGCTAGGCCTGGAAGATACACTCTGGGAGCCACAGGCCTACCTTGTCCATCTCTCCAGGGTCCAGAGGACTCCTGACCACATCCATTCACCTTCCAGACTGCTTTTTTCCTGCAGGGAACACAAATCTTATATTTTAAAAAATTCTTGTGTGTTATTATTTATAAAAAAACAAAAACATTGATTTGTTGGTTGTCATTTTTAAACCTGCTGTCCACTTGACAGCTTTGTCCGCCCTGTTATTAAAGTCATGTGTATAAGCTTTAAATTAAATAACAGGTACTTCATTTGGTATATGTGTCACTGTTACAAGTCCTTCATGTAATGTGAGTGTGCTACTCATGTCCTGCTACTGTCATAAAAGTTCATCAGTCGCCTCAATGTCACCCCCTATCTTAGAAAAGTACTCAAAACCAATGTATATGACAACTAATTTACCTTCTACCAATTCACATGCCATTTTCAATCCCACAAATTCAGCTACCTGGCTAAGTGAGGAGGGCAAAGGGGTAATTTTTATAGCACCTTCATCAATTATAACAATATCCAGTACATGTCTATTTAACTATAAAAAAATAAAAAAAATAAAATTTTTACATTTTCTAAAGGGTTTCACTTATGTCAGGTCTTGTGGAAAAAAATCAAATGTTCCTTATAGATATGCATATCTGTTTATCTACATGATTTGCCTTCAGCTAATCTCCTGTCTCCTTCCACCCTTTGTGCATCTAGAGGCACACTTTGTACACTTTGCTCAGGAAACAATAGGCAGATACCACATGCAATATATAAAACTTGAATCACATGTCCACAACAAAACTGCTGCTTAATATCAGCAGCTTCTATAAGTATAAAAACAAAACCTTTAGCTACTTAGCTACTTTCGTGACTATGTGAGTGTACTTTGTGTACCCCTAATTCTGTCCATTGTCAAAAATGTCTTAGCCCCGTGGGTGAGACAATATCTCCAGTATTGGACCCTTGTCTGGCATGGCTGTGATCCATCCCCCTGGAACCTCATGTCCTGTTACAAGAAATGCATGAATAAGTCTTTAGTTTCAAACACTGATAATGTAAACAAATCAGGACACAGCAAAACAATTTTTCATACTACACCCCTTATTTGGTTGATTATTTTTTTTAAACAGTCATGCCAGAGCTGTGTCCTAAAATATTGAGGTTACCTATAACCCTTTGGGACAGTGTCTACATGTTTTGTATCTCTATATAAGAAATGAATGAGATACTGACAGTTAGAGATGTAAAGAATGAGAAATAGGACAGCAAAGAATAATAATAAAGAAATGACTTGCAGAAAAGGAGAAAAGGAGAATTACAGCAAGATGACAGCTGGATTGGGCACTATGGGGAATTCTCAAGTACTCCACTAATCCCCTTGACTCTTAACTAATCTATGACCCCTCCCCCATTCTTATTAAATTTAACAGGGAGTTACATCACCCATCCAATCCAGTGTTGTCCATCGTTAGCTCATATGGAACCCGATATCTGATCATAATACACCTATACACCTTGCGATGGACTCGTCACTATAATAGAGGCGTGTACAATTAACCCTTTGTGACGCATACTCTGTATTTCCCATGTGTGTCTTCCTAGAATACATAAAAACAACATTAGAAGCAGAGTATATACACACTTCATTTTAAATAATACATCTCAACCAAATAAGTTATCATGGGCCACAGCAGTTAGAAGAAAGGGTGTTACAATGACCCATTGTTAACTTTTGTATTTCTCCTGCAATCCCCATAATTACTAAATATATCTCTGGCTGTTCTTGTCTACAAAAAGAGAAAAATAAAACAAAGTTAGTATTAGAAACAGACAAAACATTTTTATTTCTTTACATTCATTCCTTGGTAACAATTGTTTCTTATGCAGAAAAAGTCCCTAGCAACTATTATCTACAGTCTTTTGTATTGTTTTAAGGTTATATAGCCTCATTGCAGTCAGGGTCAATTAACTAAAACCATTTCTATTGACACAATGGATATCTCTCACCTACTGATAGCACATACATGTGAAACCTTATTTTTCCTTCTAGGATTTCTGAATCTTAAGCCATTATAGGGACACAACAAATTTCTTTTATACACTTCTTTTCCTTGGCTACACTTTATGAATGAAATAAATACAAAAGTTTCTTCAGGCTGTTTGAAACACTGGTCTTTTTTTCTATTGCAGGTTTTTTTTTCCTAAATTCAACGACACACCATACACAAACACAAAAGAAAATATACATTTAAGTTGCTCATCTTTAAACCTGAACAATTACACACTTAATACAGATTATCAATTACATTTCCTATTTTTATAAGTTTTTTAATTTTATATGGTTTAAACTTTCCTGCTTGTGCTCGCTTGCTACTTTTTGCTATGCACGCTATCCTGCAACATACTCCCTTACAATTGCCACAGTTTTAAAAAGTCAGCTTAATGCTCAGTTTTCATAAATATTTTTTTATCACTAACCTTACTCAGTACCTCTTGCTAAATATTACCAACCATGGAAAAGGGTTTAACACATTCATCGGTCATCTTGACCCACTGATACCATTGTATACTTACCTTTACTGTGTGCCACTGCATACAAAACTTTATTGTATGCTACTTTACTGTATGCGACTGCATACTTACCTTACATTTCTCAACCCTGAAAGATCCTAGCGCAACCGGTACCTCGGTTATCTCTCACCGCATTTAGCGCTACAATTTAAATGACCCTGCCGGACCACCTTAGACCTGACACTTGGTCACGTAAGCCATCTCATGCGTCTTTGGCGCCCCTTTGGAAGCAAACTCCTCAAAGTCTTGCAGCACCAAAACTCTCGCTAAAGATTAATCGGCTGTGGACATATTCTGCTCCCTACCACATTAACTGGGAGAACAAAACTACCAACCTTGCAATATCCTGCCTTTCCATCACACCTGTTTGAGTACTTTAGAACTGGGAGCACTGTACATTGAAGTACATACAGCCTTTCCAGTGAATTTCCTTTCCACCGTCCACAATTTCACAATCACGTAATCATGTGCATATGCCACACATGCGGTCCGATCGCACAACCTGCAGATACTAGTTATCTGCAAGTTATGCAATTACAATTGGGATTATGGGATTATGACGCAAAACCCTGTTTTTGTATCATTGTATACCACGTATACTACCACAACGTCAATTTTTATACCCTGTCTTTTCTATAGAACGTCTCAGAGGTCAATTTTTATACCCTGTTTTCTCAACAGAACCTCTCCAAAGGTCAATTTTTAAAGCCTGTTTTCTCAACAGAACCTTTGCCTTAACCAGTACTTTCACAATCACACAATTCACATACATATACACCTTTGTTTTCTGTGCAGAAAAATACTTTCCCAAATGGGTGTAATAACTTAAACATGAGGCAATACAGGGAAGCATATGTGTATGCTATGCAAACAAACCACGTTTAAATCGCAAAATGATATGAAAAAGAAACAGTTTTTTTTTTCTTTCTTGTGCCTTAGTTTTTAACCAGCGCTCCTTGGATTACACAAAACGGACATTCGGTTTCACAACACAGAATGATAATCACTTCTCGAACAAATTGCTTTCTTACCCGATTATGATACGTCTTCCACCCTTTGTTGAGGAACTGAAATCCGGGGGCTTTGCGAATGTTCTGGTAGCGTGATTACCGCTCAGAGCCCCCAAATTATTAAAGTAATTTTATCGCTTACCAAATAAACATTGTCCAATGCGATTATTGTGGTTCCAAAGCACAAAAGTCGCTCTATGACAGAATTTGAACAGGCCTATGCCATCTTCTTCCAATGATTCTGGGCTACCTGAACTTGCCAGTATCAAGTTCAGGTAGAAAGGCATCGGCCCCCCATCCTACCACTATTAACCCTAGTGCTGGCAGACTACTGCTGGTTCCGTGAAAATCAGGGAAAAAATTATTTGCGTGGTTTGCCATAATGACAAACCAACCCCAGGCAGTTCAGCACTGGGCTGGATTCCCTAGGGAGTGGGGTCCACCGAAAAAAATGAGTGAGCCCCCCCTCGCACCTTGATACATTTACCCCCAGGACTTTAACTTTAGTTAGATTGGTTAGAAAATTCTCCCAGTCTATCCAGAAAAGAATTACTGAAAGCATTAATTAACTCAGTTAAATTATTATTATATACCTATTATTATTATACCTATGTGTAAATATTTATTAATATATACCAAAAAGCATGTATATCCCCACATAGAGGTAATTTTATAGGAATACTTGAAAGCTCATCATGCCTTAAGTGCCATTGCACCTCAGCAGACCTCTTTCACTGTCAGACATTTCTGGATTAGAATTTGGGATTTGGAGCTTTTCTACTGAAGAATTCGTACATTATTTTCTTATTACCTCTGTGTGGGCAGTTTTGCTAATTTTACCATCAAATATTAGAGTATCTAGAGGAGGATAGCAATTATTGCTGGCTTTTTTCGGCAGCAGCTCGTAAAAGCACCCTCCAAATGTGGATTCGAAATGTCTCCCTTTCATTTGAGTTGTTCAGAGGAAAACTCTACTTTGCCTTTCGCATGGATTGGCTGAAAGCCTCTCTTTATAAAGAAGTACAAACAAGGAAACTCTTTGAAACATGGGAGACTTTTATTAGTGATTTACAATCATCAACAAAACAACAGATCTGGAAATGTTTTCGCTATACCACATGGTTTGAGTCTCGGGCGTACATGAGATACCTACCTATTACCTGAGAAATGTTACATTTTCTTTGATACCTGATTCCCATGCCTCAAATTAATAATTGAATTGTTTAACTGAGAACTAAAAAGTCATGCACAAAGTTATTTGATCAACCAGCTTTTCTAGTTTCAATAGGTATACTGTTGTATTGTTTATGTGCTTAGTAATATTGTGACAATTTTTTATATCCTTTCTCATAATGATGATAGTTCATGGTTAACACAGGCTCTTAAGCTGCCATCTTTTCTTACTTACAAAGAAGAAGCCTGCACCAGCCAGAGAGATGAAGGGTCTAATGAACTCCTTCTATAAGTTTTCATTTACATATTATTTTATCCCTAGACATGTAGGTGTTGCAAGAATATGCATTCCCTTTTTAGAATACATAAAGCCAAGTAGGAGATCTATTGGACAATTGGCAAACATGTTTGTACTGAAGAGGTACATTTTCAAGTGTACTGGAGGAAGTATACAAATTTGATAACAATCCTGACTCCATGTACAAACATCTGTCTTTGTACAGTCTATATTTGGATTATGCTGCTTTAAACAAGGAAATCCTAGAATCACTGGAAATTCTGAAGAACTTATCAAGTAAAACAATACAATTTCAGAATAAAAGCAACCATTTTTTGGCATGGTGGGGCAGAGCCCTCAAATCAGGACTGTCCCACCTAAGTTGGGAGGAATGTTTCCATTCAATATCTATTAACCACTAATAAAACTTTGAGAAGTACCGGTATTCCTTGTATAATCTATCACCTTGATTTAAGTTTTGCAATGCCTTCTCAGCAGAAGCTTGTCAATCCATATCATTATTGATACTTAATCTTAGATATACAAAACAGGCTCAACTGACACTAAAGGCCTGATTCGTTAAGGAAAGCAAAGCAAAAAAATGAGTAACTTTGAACCTAGGCAAAACCATGTTGCAATGCAAGGGGTGCAAATAAGTTGATTATTTTGCACATAAGGAAAATACTGGCTGTTTTTTTCATGTGGGTTGCAAATACTTGATAGCTATCTTTTTCCACTGACATTAAAAGTTGATCTAGGACATGCTCTACCCCAATTATAAATCTGTCCTCACATTTTAAATTTACCTTTCCCTCCAATACAACACGGTATATACATATATGCTTTTATTTACAGCATGGTAAAGTTTCTGTGTATGCAGTCGTCTTTATCAAAGTTAAACTACTTTCTGCTGCTCCTCTTTTGTATTATGAAGAGTCACAAGAACATCTTTTTTTGTCCTTTCAATTGGATTCTGCAATTGATCCCTAATGCAGCTATTCACAATTGGATAAAACAGAATAATGAGAGCTGTTTTTACTCTGTTGTGACACGTCAGGGTCTTTCACCCAGTTTTACACTGCCACACATATAGTAATTTTCTGATCTCATTGGAGTTATGTGTGGGTAAGTGCCGCAATTAAAAAAAAAGATATAAAAACAGTACAATTGAATGAAATCAAGTCGGATAGAAAGGGAAGCCCAAATAAAAATGCACGGCTAGTGCACAAAGTGTGTAGTTGGACATTTTTATTGCACATTGAGACGTGAACCTTAGTGTACCAATTGATGACCATACATACGCAGTGATGGGGGGCATTTTTCAACATGGCCTTCTACAATGCCAAATCTCAGTTGCTCTAATTGGATCTTGATCTTTTGATCATATATGATGAGCCAACATTTGGTACAATAGTTGCTCAATTTGATCTACTTAACCAAACTGACCATAAATCTTACCGTGCTTGGGCAGCCTAATCTTTAGCACACATTTCAAAATGTACTTGAACTCTTTATTAACGGCAAACCTTTGAATAAGGACACGTTTACTCCTTATCTCCTTATCAGTGAACATGTTCTGACCTGTATGAACCACAAACAGGCTTAGTTTGGGGGAAAAACAAATAGCATGTAGTCAAAATACCTCAAAAGACATTATGGTGTTACAAGGTGATCCTTGTCTCTCTTCATGTTTTACATTGCAGTTTGAAGGATATGAGAAAATAAACACTTAGACAATTTAACCCGTTTGTAAGTAACATAGGCTGTGCAATAATTATTTGTATTTTAAATTAATAAATAGATTTAGCATCCAGTGTTTTAACACAATAATTAGGCACTAAAGGAGTGATTCTACATACTGGGCAATTTATTTCATCAGTGCAAAGATTTATATAGAATGTTTAGAGCTTTTGAACCCAGTAATGTTGGGAAAATAAGAGAAGGTGTAGTATAAACTGCATACTCACTTAGTTCATATACCATTATAAACAGTGCAGAGATAGGTGCCATTTGATGCACTCTAATAGAGAGTTGACTCTTGGGGGTAAATGTATTAAAGAGTGTTTTCTTGCAAATTGACAATATTCAGTGAATTTTACAGCTAAATTTAAAACTGCAATGTGTTTAAAGGCAAATCTTGTCTTTAAACACACTTGCCTCTATTTCTCAACATTGATGACACCATTAATCCCGACCAAATCCCCAACTCCATTTGCTGAAATGCAGCCCCAAACTTGCAAGGAACTTCCAACATGCTTCACTGTTGCCTGCATTCATTATTGTACCGCTCTCCAGCTCTTCGGCAAACAAACTTCCTTCTGTTACAGCCAAATATTTAACATTTTGAATCATCAGTCCAGAGCACCTTCTGTCAAATTTTGCCGAAGGCATGGCTTTTTGACGGCAATTCTTCCATGAAGACCACTTGTGGCCAGACTTCTCCGAACAGTAGATGAGAGTCCCACTGTTTTTTTCCAGTTCTGAGCTGATGGCAATGCTGGACATCTTCCGATTTCAAAGGGAAATAACCATAATGTGTCTTTATAATTCGAATTCTAATTCTAATATATAGAGAAGGGACTGGAATGCCTCACTAGCCAACTTCTTTCAGGTGTTTCTTGACACCTTTTTCTGTTTTGAGTTATATTCCGAGTTGACGAGAGCACCCCCTCATATCAAACCTCTTTATATTTTTGAGGTAGACTTCACGAGGATTTCCTGGCCTTAGAGCGGAATGAATTTTTCTCCTTTTCCATGAACACCTTCCTCTCACCTTGCTGGCTGCCATGTCTCGTTGCCTAGCAACGAAATGCAAGTGTCGGACACTTCCTCCCGAGCCCGCTTCTCTGCTCATTGCCGACTGTCGCTAGACAATGAGACACGCTTCTGCCTTGCAAGTTGGCGGTCAGTGATGTCACTGACCACCCCGTTCATCATCTATAAAAGACTGAGTTTGCTTATAATATCCATGTGCATGAAACCACATGTTATTCTCCATTTTTTGTCACCTATGGCTTCCACCCTTGTCTCCCCAAACTGTCTAGGTCCAGTTCTCCACTTCCCGCGGTACAGACTAAAAATTGTTCAGGGATCTTTCACAAATTTGGTCTTAAGTCAGATCTAAGTTGATGGAATCCTCCCAGCGCTGCAAGAACAATGCTGACCGCCACCGCCGACCAATTCCTTTTCTTCGAGTCAGGAACAGAGTGTGACTGCCCACCTGAAATTTAAAACTCCGGGTTCCTACAATGAAGTTTGCCCCATGATATATTGGACCTTTTCATACCATACAAATGATCAATACAGTTACAGTTAGACTCCGTCTACCTCCGTCCCTCAAAATTTACAGCGTTTTTCACATTCCCTTGTTAAAACTTCTCACCCTAAACAGATTCTTCCAGGAACCTTCCACTCCAACCCCGATTAAGACAAACTGTGGGGAGAAATTTGAGATTGATGAAATTTTGGATTTCCGAATCTGCAAGGGTCATCGCCAATATCTTATGGACTGGAAGGGCTACGGTCCTGAAGAGAGGTCTTGGGTTGATGTCAAGGTGATTCACGCTCCAGGAATTTCCTGCTATTGGTGTCTCTTGGAATTCTGACCACAGCTTGTTCCAGACTTCCCCTCTGTCTCCTGACTTGGCTCTGATTGACATTCCGTTTCTAACTTGGCTGGCTGACTACTCTTCTGGTTCTGATTTGGTTTTGATTGATACTCTGGTTCTGACCCAGCTGCTTGACTACTCTTCTGGTTCTGATTTATACTCTGGTTCTGACCCGGCTAACCATCCATCCTTTGTATCCTGAAGCACCTCAATATCTACTGTTCAACAATCACCTCTCGGGCGACTGACACCGAGAGCTGCGACTTGCATGCCTTTTGCAGAGGAGTCCATATTCCTCTGCAAAAGGCATGCAGCAGAGTCCATACTCCCTTGCTCGGGCCCCTGCTGAAAACCAGAGGCATGTTAGACTCCGTGCCTCCCTGCTCAGTAGAGCCAACTGCTGGTGGTTGCTCATCATCCACACCTTCGTAAATTGTGACACACACATTATATTAAGACCCTCACACATTATATTAAGACCTCCCTCCTTTCCTTCCTTCCCTCACACAAATTGTATTAAGATAACCCCCTCCCTTCCCTCACACTTTCCTTGTTTCATCCACGTTGTGTAGGAGAGGCAGAATCTTCTGTCTGCCTCTCTTGTTGCTCTGCACACATGGGATGGCACCTTTCATGTGGTGTGCATCCCATGTGACATCTGTTGCATCCAGGGCTGGATTAAGGCTCTGGGGGGCCCGGGGCACTTTAGACAGGGGGGCCCCTAAGATGTAACATGGTTATCATTTTAGACAAATACACAAGCACTACTGTGTGCACTGCTGTCAGATGCACACAGCTCTGCCTTTAGGAGCAGTACACGGTGAAGCAGGACATACCTCCCAACTGTCTATGTAGTCGGACCAAATTCTGAATATGCAAAATTTAGGACTGCCCCACCAGATGCAGGACAGTTGACAGACTGTCTTCTTCCTACCTGTTCTTGTCACTTTCTCCACCTGTGGCTGCTGGTGTCTTTAGCTCAGTTGCTGCTTGTCTGGATCCTGGAATGCTGGAGGCCCTAATTGGGAAAAAAATGGGTACATGAAATTTAGAAATTCTAACCAGCCCCAGCATTAAAACAATAGTATTCCCATTTAATATATAAACATATTTCCCTCCCTTCAAACAGGCCTATCAATAAATTAAATGGCATTTACATTTAAAAATTATAACCATTTCCCACAACCATCCACAGCATTAAATAATTCATATTCACATTTACGGTAATAAAAAAGACCTAATTTTCCTTAAACAGCCCCACATTCATTTATTAGCTTCCAAACCACCCCAGCATTAAATTTAAAGGTCCAATCACCCCATCTTAAATTGATAGACCCCACTATTAAAATAAATTGCCCCACCATCACCCCACAATAAAATAGCACCCATTAAATAATTAGCACCCACCTGCAATCCACCATAAAATTAATAACCTGCCTCCCACATTATATTATGAACCCCCTTCCCTCACACTTTTTATTAACAAACTACTTCCTCTCACACACACATTATATTAACATACTACCCCTCTCACACACACACATTATATTAACATACTATCCCCACTAACTTTGTTCTATCTGTGCGCTGTAAGACCTTGTTTCTCTTCACACATGGGACGGCACCTGTCACGTATTGCACGTCCCATGTGACACCAATAGCAGGCCACACAGGGGATGGGGAGACGGATTGAAAGGATCCGCGGCCAATGATAGAAGGTGGTTGGTTTCGGAGGAGGAGCCAGCCACATATAGAGATTTGGGCCAGTGCAGGGACCGGACCAAAATAGTATTTTTTTTTCTGTCTGGCCCAGCGGGCATATGCCCCCGAACTCCCCGTCCCTGAAACTAGAAATAATACTGCACATTAAAGAAAAAAGAAACACTGATAAAATGACATCAGCTTTGACTAATATATATACATATATATATATATATATATATATATATATATATATATATATATATATATATAAAATGAATAATAAAATAGAGGAACCTATAACTTATATGTTATAGGAACTTCTATTTTATCAATCATTATTAAAGTAATTATATATTATATTATAACAAAATACACTCCCCGGCGCTCAAAAGAAAAAATACTAAGTGAAGAGGGGGATAAAGGTAAACAGGTTTGAAACCTTATGTGTAAATGAGAAAAAAACAATCAAAATATTACCACAGAGGACTAAATACTAATGTAATACATAAATAAACACATACCCCATGATAAAAAACATAAAAAATGTCTGCAGACAAATGTATAATAGCATTGGAAAAATGTAAAAATTATGAAAACAGTCCAGAAAAAACTATAAAAACAAATTCAAAATGGGTGGAACAATTGCAATGTTAGAATATGTATATTCTAAAAGTTAAATATCAGAATCCTTTTAGTTGTATACCGGCTCTTCCATATACTTATTCTATGAGCCAACAATCCCAGATTTGCCTTATCTGAAAAGAGGTAAGGAGAAATGGGTACCTCAAATGTATAATATGTCCGGAAGGTTAGCAGTCCAGAAGTGGTTCCAATTCCCTACTGGCGTAACTCCACTGGAGAGACGGCAGTCGGCTCTGCACGCTTCTCCACTCACTGCTGCTTTCAGACTGGTGCGCTTGCGCACCCCTCCATCAAAGGTCCTGATGGGTGTTAGTGAAAAAGTTTGCCAATCTCCGTGTCAGTACAAATAGGAGCTGCTGCACATGCGCAGTAGCTCCATTTCTGCATCTTAGAATGTACAGCAGCCGCGGTGCTGCTGTACATCAGGCCCGCTTTAAAATTTTGTGAGGGGAGTGCGCCTGCGTCAGGAGGGCCCCACAGCCGCACAAGCAGAAGAATCGGATCACCAACTGACAGGTGATCCGATCAGCGTGCGGCCGGGGGCCCTCAGAGAGAGGGGGGCCTGGGGCACGTGTCCCCCTTAATCCGGCCCTGGTTGCATCCCATGTGTATCCCATGTGACAAGTTGGAAGGAGGACAATCATAGGGGCAGAGATGGATCATAAGATCCGCAACCAAATGAAGGAAGCTGGCTGTTCCCACTGAAGGGGCCAGCCACCAAGTAGTACACTGTTCCCCCGCTGGCACCTTTTAGAGTGCCTGGTCTGGGGAACCCCATGACAGAGGGTGGTCTGGAACAAGTGCCGCCCTTAATCCGGCTCTGCCTTAGTGTACCTGGGCAATGTTGGTCCATCCCTTCCCTTACTCGTTCTGCCTCACAAGTCATAAGGGACCATAAGTGTCAGATGCATGCATATATGAATTGCCTGCAATTGCGCTCATTGGCGTAACATCCATTACTGGGCATGTGCAGGGTGGAATCATGCATGATATGCTACACAACCAAACGTACATCCAAACATAAGTCAGACTGTTGGAGGATAATTTTATATTTCACAGATAAACAGTCATAATGCTAAGCAAATACAGTTGTAGAATACAGATATGTTTAAAAAAAATAGAAAACAAATGCAATACCAGTTGAACAAAATGTAATTAATTTAATTGACACAAATAATTAACAATTGTTGAAGTAAAAAAGGTATTTATTGCACAGTGATCTTTGTGCTTATATAATTGTTATGGATAATACTGAAGATAGTTTATTTAAATTCAAAGTGATAGCTGGAATGCTAGCCATAAAAATAAGCATACCCTGACCACCCAGTATTTCCAGTTCCGTTTCACAGGCAAGCAAAATAAATTTTATTTACAGAATGTAGAAAAACTGTTGTATTGTAGTTTCTCAAGCTGCGGAAGCATCTGATGAAGTTGCAGATAAATTAGTCTAATATCAATACACGGCTGAAAACACACATATATACATTACAATTGCTATAATGTATTGTTCTCCAAAAAGTTGGAAACTTGTTAAAATGGTGTGACTGTCACAAACAGCATACCAGGAAAGCCAAACAAGTATAAGATCAACACGGCATAATTGGAGGACTAGAATCTGGCTGACGAGCCACCCTTAATAAACTGGTGAGCATATACCATATGCCCGAGAATTTACATCTCTAAAGGGACTTTGGGGTATATTTACT
This sequence comes from Mixophyes fleayi, assembly GCF_038048845.1. Lineage (NCBI taxonomy): Eukaryota > Metazoa > Chordata > Amphibia > Anura > Limnodynastidae > Mixophyes > Mixophyes fleayi. Next base: position 134,697,910 of record NC_134405.1, on the reverse strand, counting down.
AAACTGCGGGTTTGAAAAAGTGGAGATGTTGCCTATAGTAAACAATCAGATTCTAGCTTTCATTTATTTAGTACATTCTACAAAATGACAGCTAGAATCTGATTGGTTGCTATAGGCAACATCTCCACTTTTTCAAACCCACAGTTTAGTAAATCTAGTCCTTTGTCTCACTGATTCATCACCTCTTTCTTGTAGAGATGCTCATGCTCGGTTTTCTGAAAATCGAGCCCACCCGAACTTTGGGGATCCGAGTAAGCTAGCGAACCTGCTCTGTACTTTCGCGCATCCTCGGATCTTAATCGAAGCAAAACGTCATTATTGCGTTGTCGGATCTCTCGAGTTTTGGATTATATAAGTACATCCCTCCCCAGGAGATCCAACGCCATTGCTCACACAGAAACAGGGGAAGCAGTGCTCTTGTCGCTCTCCATTCTCCAGTGACATTGCTCAGTGCCATTGCTCACACAGAAACATGGGTAGCAGTGTTCTTGTCACTTGACAGAAATTGACTGGAAATGACTGGAAATTAATGTTATTGAGGTTAGTAATAATGTAGGAACAAAAAAAGAGCCAAGTTATGTGATTTTAGAGGAAAAAAAAAGGATTTTAGAAAAAAAAAATAGGGATCCAAAACCAAAACCAAAACACACAAGGGCGGTTTTGCCAAAACCAAAACACAAAGTTAATCCAGATCCAAAACCAAAACACGGGGATCAGTGAACATCTCTGGTTTCTTGTAGGAATCCTTGTGAAGATACCGGGTTTATCTGGCCCAATGCTACCCACTTCATGCTGGCTGGCCACCCATGGGTGCCTTCCTATGCCAGGGAAGTCTACCCAGTACCTTCTTGGATTCGTATAGTCACTCAGGCAAATGCAGTTATAAAAATACAACAGTATATTTATTGTCATACAAACAACACTAGAATATTATGTACACACAGTAATTAAATACCAGGCAAGTTTACCACATCATCTCTCCCTTACCCCACTAGTTTAAGGAGTTATAGTCACCTGGCTGTCCAGACTTCACAACCCATGGATCTCTCTCAGCTGCATATATAGACTCCAGTTAGAGAACGACAACTCAAAACTAGTCTTGCACTTCATCAATGAAATCCCAGAATGAACACCCCCTCCCCCCTGGAGTGGATCCTTATATCTCAGGTCTAATTTCCACAGTCTTTCTTCTCCCTAGGCAAACCCCTGGGTCTATTCTTCTTAACCATTGGTCAGTGCAGGACTAGGGGGTTGGAGAGAGCAGTGAAGATGAGCTGTCCTTTCACAGAAGCCCCCTGCTGGGATGCAGACAGAATGTCTGGACTAGTCCTAAGGAGAACAATTGATACTAATTGGCTTCCCCTACTTCCAAGGATAAGGTAGCAGTGAGCCCCTCCTAAAATTAACCCCTTACACTACTTTGTGATGTCACAGGGTCCCCAGCTGTTCCATTCTTCCTGTAGAGGAAGGAGGGGGGAGAATGAATGCAGCTCCAGCCCTCTCACCTGTATTGTGGACACCACCTGATCTTTACCCATAACCCTCCTGGCTTCAGTTTAAGGACAATGAATAACATTACTGCAAGTCATCAATATATAATACACAATATACATATTTACATTGAACTACAATGTCCCCTTAACCACATGTAATTGTACAATGCAGTTGTAGTCTGGTTAGCTGGGGAACAAAAGCAAGGGCTATAAAAAGTACTATAATCCACATTATGTGAGAAACGAGAAACAGAAGGGTTAGCGAATCACACTCATTTCGTCAGTCCTATTTACTCCTTTAGAGAACGTCCATTTTATATTGCTCTGTTTTACACAGTTTGTTTTTTCATTGGAATAAAAATACTATTTTACACATCTATTTTGAATGTTGGTATTTCCCATCCTAATTTTTTACATTTTTTTTGGATTAATATTGTTGCAATATTATCTCACAGTGTTTGGTGAAAATATAACTGGATATCACGATGTGAGGTTTCTTTCTCTTTATTGTACAAGGTTTAACAGGAGAAACACAAGAACAATACAGGAGAATCTTCCATAAAGGGTGCTTCTCTGCAGATGGAGATTTCATGATATGTGATTGTTAAGAAATAGGAACTCTCCTGTTTGTTTGATCTATCATCTGTGCAATTACTGCTACAACTCTGTGTTGGATCATTCCTGAATTTCACTGATTCAGCTGGTTGCTAGGCAAATAGTAACAAGCTTCAGGAATTGTTAGTCTGGCAGCCTCAGGTGTGCAATCACCTACCACACTTATACAGCTAATCATCCTGCAGTACTGATCGGTGCTGCATAAACCTCTTCCTGGCAGTATACCAATGCTGGTGATAGTTCCTGCTTGACCTAGGGTGTCTTATATCCTGGCCTGGGCTGCTATCAGTATTTGACCTGGATTGTTTATAGGAATTGCTGTCTTCTCTACTCCTGACTCTTGGTTTTGTTAAATGTATTTGCTCTCATATCTCTACTTGCCCTGACCCCTGGCTAGTTTAAAGGATTCTGCTGTCTTCTCTACTCCTGATCGCTGCCTGTCTGACTCTGAGTTCTGCCAAATACATTCTGGTTGCTCACTACCTTTTATTGTGAGCTGTCCACTCCATCCGACAAGTGCCAGACTACTCTACATTAACCCTTGCCTGTCTGGCTCAGAGTTCTGCCAATATATGCTGATTGCTCATTACCTCTTACTGTGTTCTGTCCTCTCCATCGGACAGGTGGGATATTTTATATCTTTTGATAATTCTCCAAGACATCATAATGTACATCATAACTTTATTATGCATTATATACATTTCTTATTGTACACAAATTAATGTTTTTTTACAGGGCAGAAAGGGCTTAATTTCATGGGCATAATAAAGCAAATATAATTTGATCTGATCTTATTCATTTATGCTTCCTTTATAGAAACTGTTTACGGCCATATGAAAAGTTATAGGGTTCAGGGAAAAGACTGACATTTTCACTTTATTTCTCCAATAAATTCAAACCGATGAAAAGGACTTGTTCAACATAGGACCGCTTTTTATGTGTCTTTCTTCATGTTTTATTTGAACTGCATGGTAATAGGGTTGTTAAGAATCAGTAAATTTGCTGAAAGTAAGTAAGTAAAAAAAAAAAAAGTACATTTATCACTTGTCAATAGGACAAATGTAATAAATGTATGTAATTAAAAGCTGACATCATGCAGTCACTGCTATATTACATATCGACGGACTAAAAAAATGATTTTGACATTGTGACCACCATATAAAATACTTACTATAATAAACAGGGCAGTCTTCAGGGAGGTACCCAGTAGCAATGTGTTCTTTTTGAATAAGCAATCGGGGTGGACACAACAATGACATTTGCCCTGCCCACACTAGTCAAGTGGCGGGCATGTGAGGAATTCTGAGGGGCATGTCAAGGCTTGTGTGGAGGTCATGTGGGGGAATTTTGGAGTACATGAATGATCTGAGAGCATGTGAAAGTCTGAGTGCATGTGGGTGCATATTGTAGCAGGAGGGGGATCTGAGGGGCTACATTTTCTGATGGCAGCCCTGGTGATAAACACTCTTATTTAGCATTATACAAGTAGTTGCAGTGCCTATAAATTATCATTACATCCTGCCAAAATCATTACCTTTTTTTACATTACACCATGGAAATTGAAATAAATGAAGTCAAACTTTTTTCAACTGTTTTCAGGGCTGCCAAGAGGAATTCAGGGCCCCGGTACAACAACTTCATGGGCCCCCCTTATAGGTGCGCATGTTGAAAAATTTTGGCCTAAAGTTAGTGGCGGGTGTGTTCATACAATTGGGGCCGTGGCTATGCATCATTGGGGCATGGCTGGTGGGGGAAAAGCGCTAGGCCCTGAATTCACAGGAGCGTCACATATGTCCAAGCACTCCTGACTTTCAAGACATCTACCACCACAGTGTAGTACAGAAAGAATGCAGTGTGTACACAGAGAGTTCACAGTCTTGGCCTGTACCTTACATTGGGCAGAACACTCACCAAAAATTGACATTGTCCCACTAGAATCACAACATTTCACACACTCTCCTGCTCTCTCCTACCTGTTCTTCTCACTTTCACCCTATGTGGCCGCAGGTTTCTTTAGTTGCGGCTTGTCTGGGTCCTGGAATGTTGGGGGACCTTATTTGGAAAAAAAGGGCTACATTTAGAAAATTACAACCAGCCCCGCTGTTAAATCAATAGCACCCATGATTAATAATTAGGCCTTCCTAGAGCCCCAACATTAAAATAATCGTATTGCCATTACCACGCAAACAAAATAGCAACCATTAATTAGCCACCATCTACCTCACACACATTACATTGCCAAAAGCTCCCTGTGCCATCACACACACATTACTGTGCCCCTTCCTTATCACCACGCTATGCCCACTTATGATCGCACTGTGCCCTCCTTGCTACCTTTGCCCCTTTCTTCATCCCCCTGTGCCATGCTGTATTTGCCCCCCCCTTTCTTCAACCCCCTGTGCCATGCTGTATTTGCCCCCCCTTTCTTCAACCCCCTGTGCCATGCTGCCTTTGCCACCTCCTTTCTTCAACCCTATGTGTCATGCTGCCTTTGCCCCCTCCTTTCATCATCCCCCTGTGCCATGCTGTCTTTGTCCCTCATTTCTTTATCCCCCTGTGCCATGTTGTATTTGTCCCTCTTTTCGTTATCCCCCTGTACCATGCTGTCTTTGTCCCTCTTTTCTTTATCCCCCTGTGTCATGCTGTCTTTGCCCCTTCCTTTCATAATCCCCCTGTGCCATGCTGCCTTTGTCCCTCTTTTCTTTATCCCCCTCTACCATGCTGTCTTTGTCCCTCTTTTCTTTATCTCCCTGTGCCATGCTCTCTTTGCCCCCTCCTTTCATCATCCCCCTGTGCTATGCTGCCTTTGTCCCTCTTTTCTTTATCCCCCTGTGCCTCTCTGCGTTTCTCCTCTTTCACTTACCTCTGTATTGCTTTCTTTCATCTCTATTTTCTTTTCTTTTCTTCTCTCTTCTGTCTTCTGCCTTCTTCTGTGCTCGGCTCTTCACTGAATGCCGGTTGTGACATGATGACATCACGCCCGACATTCATTGCAATTACAGAGAGGGGAAGAGGGGAAGAGGGGACGCCGGCGCCGCGATCATGTGAGTATTTGTATACACACATGATCGCGGCGGGTAATTAGTACCTGTTCCCCTCCCCCCTCTCGGCGGCCCTGACTGTTTTTACATATTATAACCAACATCAAAGTGAAAATAACATCTACAAAAATTCTTAACAAGTAATATAATTTAATTACTAAAATACCTGGTTTGGATAAGTGATCATACCCTTAGAGTAGTCATTATAAATTTAAAGTGAAGAACAATTTATAAAAGCTATCAAATATTAATATAAAAGAGTAGCACAGTTCTTGTCACTCTCTACTACAGTTGGTCAGCGTCATAGGTAAAAAAGAAAGAGAAGGAGTAGCAGTGTTCTTCAAAGTCTTCAGTGACATTCAGGAGAGCTCCATTGCTCCATTGCTAATTGTCATTGCTGAAATAGAAATAATAGGGCTGGCAGTATTGGTCTAAATCTGCAGTCAAATTGTGTAATATAGCTCACACACAAACAGGAGAGATCCATTGTTCCATTGCTAACTGTTACTGCTGAAATACAAATAATAGGTCTAGCGGGTTTGGTCTTCTAAATCTGCAATCATGTTGTACTGTGTTATATAGGTAACATACAAAGAGGAGAGCTCCATTGCTAATTGTCATTGCTGAAATAAAAATAATAGGTTTGACAGGCTTGGTCTTCTAAATCTGAAGTCACATTATAATGTGTTATATAGGTAAAACACAAAGAGCTCCATTGCTAATTGATCCATTGCTAATTGTCATTGCTGAAATTAAATACAATTAATAAATCTGGCAGGCTTGGTCTTCTTAAACTGCAGTCACATTGTACTATGTTATATAGGTAACATACAAAGAGGAGAGCTCCATTGCTAATTGTCATTTCTGAAATGCAAATAATAGGTCTGGCAGGCTTGTTCTTCTAAATCTGCAGTCTTTGTTTGAAAGTGAATGAAAATAATATTGTGACCTGTGAGGTGGTCAAAATTGACTGCAAATGACTTGAAATTAGTGTTATTGAGGGTAATAATAATATAGGGGGAAAAAAAGCAAAAATGTGATTTTAGCAAAACACAAAACAAAACAGGATTTTAGAAAAAAATCGTGATCCAAAACCAAAACCAAAACACACAAGGGCGGTTTTGCCAAAACCAAAGCCAAAATATGTAGTTAATCCAGATCCAGATCCAAAACCAAAACCAGAATATGGGGGTCAGTGAACATCTCTAGTTTGGATATGTGTCTACCAGCTTTGGGCACCTAGATTGGGGAATATTTGCCCATTCTTCTTTGTTCAAGTTCAGTCAAATTTCATTGTGAGCAGCGATGGCCTGCTCTCCTCAAGTCCATCCACAGATTTTCTGTGGGATTTAGGTCAGGGTTCTGACTTGGCCTGTCAAGGACATTCACTTTCCTATCCTTTAGGGTTGTTGTCATGATTCAGGGTGAACCACCTGCCCATCTTCAGCTCGGATCTGCTGAGTTCCGGTGTGTTTGGTTCTCGGGGAACCGAGCCTGAGCTTGTCTAATCCAAACTGATGGCTGTAATTACAACAAACAATGTATTAAATCAGGGGACTGATCGCTTTTCACCTCTGTTATTCTAGTTTTTAATTTTTTTTATTACTTTTCATAAATGTTGTATTTTTTTGATAGTTGGATGTTGTGGGGTGAAATGTGTAAATATAGCTGAAAAAAGTCTGATTTGATTTATTTTCCATGGTGTAATGTGACAAAAGGTAATGATTTTGACAGGGTATGATGATTTTCTCAAAACAAGAATAGACGGTTGGTTGCACCTTCACCTAATATAAAAGATATATAAAAATATTTAAAAATATATAATATAATATAATATAAAAATATTATATGATATTATATAACAAATAGAAGTGTTAACAGTCCAAGATTTATACTAGTGCAACAAAGTTAATCTGTATGATCATCATCCTCAGCTATTTAAATAGCGCTGCTAATTCTACAGTGCTGTACAGAGAACTCACTGACATCAGTCCCTGCCCGATAGGAGCTTATAATCTAAATTCCCTAACATACACACACAGAAAGAGACTATGGTCAATTTGAGAGCAGCCAATTAACCGAATAGTATGTTTATGGAATGTGGGAGCACCCGGAGGAAACCCACGCAAACATGGGGAGAGCATACAAACTCCACACAGATAAGGCCATGGTTGGGATTCATCATCATCATCATCATTTATTTATATAGCACCACTAATTCCTCAGCGAATCATTCTCATGACCCCAGTGCTGTGAGGCAGAAGTGCTAGCCACTAAGCCACCGTGCTGCCGATGATGATGATTTTCTATAAGCACTGTATATGCACCATACATTCCACTTTCAACTGCCTGTAAAGTCATGGCCAAAAGTTTTGAGAATATTGCTTTTCACAAAGTTTGCTGCTGCAGTGTTTTGAGACCTTTTTGTCAGATGATGCTATGGTATACTGAAGTAAAAGTACAAGCATTTCATAAGTGTCAAAGGCTTTTATTGACAATTAGATTAAGTTTATGCAAAGAGTCAATATTGGCAGTGTTGACCCTTCTTTTTGAAGACATCTGCAATTCGCCCTGGCATGCTGTCAATCAACTTCCGGGCCACATACTGACTGATGGCCGCGCATTCTTGTCTAATCAATGCTTGGAATTTGTCAGAATTTGTGGGTTTTTGTTTGTCCACCCGCCTCTTGAGGATTGACCACAAGTTCTCAATGGGATTAAGGTCCGGGAGTTTCCTGGCCATGGACCCAAAATTTCACTGTTTTGATTCCCGAGCCACTTAGTTATCACTATTTCTTAATGACAAGGTGCTCCATCATGCTGGAAAAGGCATTGCTCATCACCAAACTGTTCTTGGATAATTGGGAGAAGTTGCTCTTGGAGGATGTTTTGGTACCATTCTTTACTCATGGATGTGTTTTTAGGCAAAATTGTGAGTGAGCCACTCTCTTGGCTGACAAGCAACCCCACACATGAATGGTCTCAGAATCAGGGCCTGATTAAGGGTTCTGGCCGCCCTAGGCTAATACGGCCGCAGCGCCCCTTCCCCCCCTCCTCCGAATATATAGGTGTATAGGAACACTCCTGAATATGACTGTTCAGGTGTATTCTCCAGCATTCAAATTTAGACAGATTGTGTCATTGTCTCTTACCTGTCCTTGCTCTTCTCTCTTGCAACTTTGTTATCCTCTCGCTAACTTCTGGAAAGTTGGCGTCCTTTTTTGAAAATGCAAAAATGTATTATAATGCAAACTCTGAATGATTAGGCCCTTTAGTAAAAACAAAACACTCCATTATGGCCAGCTAAAAGTACCCCATTGGACAGGCATATATAAGCAATATCTGAATATTTGTTGTCAATCAAATACAAACCTCTACCAGCCCCATCTCACTAATATTTAGTATTCTAGTGATTGCTGAGACCACCCATGTGACCACCACACAATCATGAGATTCTGCCCCCCAAAGCTGCTTTATTTTTTAAAATACCCCCTGCAGCCATTTTCCTTAACCACAACCCCCCCCCACAGCCATTTTCCTTAACCCCTGCTGCAGCCATTTTCTTTACCTCCCACCCTGCATCCATCCCCCTTGCAGCTATTTTCCTTACTTCCACTCTGCTAGCTAGCTATCCCCCCGTCACATCAAAACTCCCCCAGTCACATATATCAGCCCCCCTCCTCTGCCCTCCTTCATACATATCAACCTCTCTACCTCCCTATAGATTTTCATGGCAGCCCCCCCCCTCCCACCCTATAGATTTGTATGACAGTCCCCCTCTCCCTTCCTATACATATGCATGACAGTCCCCCCTCTCCCTCCCTATAGATATGCAGGGTAGTCCCCCCCCTCCTTATAGATATGCAGGGTAGTTACCCCCCCTCTCTATAGATATGCAGTGTAGTTCCCCCCCTCCCTATAGATATGCAGGGCAGTTCTCCCACTCCCTATAGATATGCAGGGCAGTTCCCCCCCTCCTTATAGATATGCAGGGCAGTTCCCCCCCTCCTTATAGATATGCAGGGCAGTTCCCCCCCTCCCTATAGATATGCAGGGCAGTTCCCCCCCCTCCCTATAGATATGCAGGGCAGTTCCCCCCCTTCCTATAGATATGCAGGGCAGTTCCCCCCCCCTCCCTATAGATATGCAGGGCAGTTCCCCCCCCCTCCCTATAGATATGAAGGGCAGTTCCCCCCCCCTCCCTATAGATATGCAAGGCAGTTCCCCCCCCTCCCTATAGATATGCCATGCAGTTCCCCCCTTCACTTACCTGTAGTTGTGCCAGCATCGCTCCTCTCCTCAGATCAGCAGATAGGAAGTGAAGACGTTCTGCCTCCTGTCTGCTGCACAGCAACAGGCAGCCTGGCGATTGGCTGTGTGTTGCTAACCACTGACCACCAATGCTTTTGATCGTCGAGCCCTCCACCCCCCCGCGGCGACCCCCCCCCCCCCGAGGCGACCCCCAGCGGCGACCCCCCCCTCCCCCACCCCGAAAAAAAAAATGAATGAAGACGAAAAAAAAAAAAAAAATAATTAAAAATGTATTTTTTTTTTAAAGAAAAATACCCACAGTGCCGCGCCCCCCGGGACCCAGCACCCCAGGCTGCAGCCTGGTCAGCCTAGTGGTTGATCAGGCCCTGCTCAGAATGCTTTACTTTTGGCATGACACAGGACTGATGGTAGCGCTCACCTTTCCTTCTCTGGACAGGCGTTTTTCCAGATGCCCCAAATAATCTGAAAGGAGATTCATCAGAAAAAATGACTTTACCCCAGTCCTCAGCAGTCCAATCCCTGTATGTTTTACAGAATATCAGTCTGTCCCTGATGTTTTTCCTGGAGAAAAGTGGCCTCTTTGCTGGTCTTCTTGACACCAGGCCATCCTCCAAAAGTCTGCACCTCACTGTGCATGCAGATGCACTCACACCTTCCTGTTGCCATTCCTGAGCAAATTCTGCATTGGTGGTGCCCCAATCAAGCAGCTGAATCAAATTTAGGAGATGGTCCTGGCGCTTGCTGGATGTTCTTGGCGCCCTGAAGCCTTCTTCACAACTATTGAACCTCTTTCCTTGAAGTTCTTGATGATCTGATAAATGGTTGATTTAGGTGCAATCTTAATAGCAGCAAAATCCTTGCCTGTGAAACCCTTTATGTGCAAAGCAATGGTGACTGCACATGTTTCCTTGTAGGTAACCATGGTTAACAGAGGAAGAACAATGATTTCAAGCACCAACCTCCTTTTAAAGCTTCCAGTCTGTTATTCTAACTCAATCAGCATGATCGAGTGATCTCCAGCCTTGTCCTCGTCAACACTCTCACCTGTGTTAACAAGAGAATCACTGACGTGATGTCAGCTGGTCCTTTTGTGGCAGGGCTGAAATGCAGTAGAAATGTTGTTTTTGGAATAAAGTTCATTGTCATGTCAAAGAGGGACTTTGAAATTAATTGCAATTCATCTGATCACTCTTCATGTCATTCTGGAGTATATGCAAATTGCCATCTGAGGCAATTTGAGGCAGCAGACTTTGTGAAAAATAATATTTATGTCATTCTCAAAACTTTTGGCCATGACTGTATACTTATCTTTGTCTCCATATGCATACATAACTATGTGTCCTTAACAATATCCTTATTGTGCCCCTAAATACAACCTTTTACTACAATTCTCTCATGCATTTCCCCTCGCATAAATGCGTTGTTCTCTTATTTTTTTAAAAATAGGATGACGCCACATAAAATAATTTGTCTTTATCACATGCTTATAAGTTGTGGTCACTTCTTTTACGCATGAAACAAAATGTTACATATATTTGTGTAGAAGTATTTAACTTAATGATTATCTTGGGGCTGAAATGAGAGGCTTTGGCAGAAATCTGAGCTCAGTAATTAAATTCATCAGTGATAATTAAGGAGCAGAATAGGCAGTCTCGGGTTACCAGTGGGAACATCCTAGCGTCACCCCTGTAGTATACTGCCTTGTTCTTTAGGCCTGATAGGTGCTTTGACATAATCATTCTAATAATAGGTCGTACCAAATTATAGGGAGTTGGTCTGCAAAGAATTTAAAAGAGAACTGTACAATAGGGTCAAATTAACCAGTGAGGTTAAAAACACCAGTGCTATTATCTGCATAACTCTGAGATGTGTATAAATAACCATACAAAATTTAAGTCAGTGAAATGAACTGTGCCCGCAATGTCATCTTCTAAAGCAAAATGCAAGTCTATAATATATAGTGTAATATATAGTGAGACTTTTCTTTGTGGCTTTTATACGTTTTATGTGCATGTTCATAATGAAAAACAAACAAGATAATGTCTCAGCCAAATAAAATGTTCTGTTTGTCTGCCATCAGCTGTCTGCCACATAACATAGGTGGAGGTTAACCCCTTCTTTACTAGATTTTCTTGCCTTCAAGACCAGGACAATTTTCACATTTTTATGGGAATTCATTTTTGGATTACTTAGACTTTACTAGCAAATGTATTGTATATATATTAAATAGGGCAAATGGGCAGAATGGAGGCACACACTTTACCCAGAACTCTACCCCCACCTGCCCACACTATTTCTCTCCAGATTAGCCTTGTGCATTTTTACATGCATAACGCTAATCTGGCTGCATCACAGCCTCCTTTGACCACTCCAAAAAGAGAGCAAGAAGTGTCAGCGATCAGCAGCAGGGGGCAACTCTTAAATCAGTGTGACATCCTAGAATGTTGTGCGCATGTGTCAGCGTTCTGATGCGTCAAACCAACATACTGAGATTAGCATGGTATTGAAGCATAAGAGAGGGCAATTGGAAGGCAATGAGACATGAAGAGGCAGCAAGGGTGACAATGAGAGATGTAAGAGGGGCAGAGAGAGTGGCAATGACATAAAAGAAGGCAATGAGAATGGTAATTAAAAAGGGGATTGAGAATGGCAATGGGAGGCCAAGTTGTTTAACATACAAGTATCCCACACATTGCTATCCTATAACAAGTCCTGCTTAACTGGTTGAAACAGATGGAACTGCTGTTGATTCTTGAGTGCTTGAAACAGGCGAACAGAAATATTATACAGGAGAGCAATACTGTACCATTGGAGGCCAGTAAGCACATGGTAAGTAAAACCCCTGATTTAATCTTAGCACAGTGAACTTCAACTAATATTAATGTAGCTCTTTTTACACTGGTGCAGCATAGGCAAACTCTACATAAATAATACCAGAAATGTTCTCATGCAATTGCGAACAGAATGATAACAAACTAATTAGCCTCTTCCCCACTTTATATTTTATATGAACAATTTTACGATAATAATTATGTTGCATATTAATCGCATAGCAACTTATTGTAGTGTACAGAAATGATAAAGTACCACCTTGGTCCAACTATTAAACTTCAACATTCCGGAGCTGGAGGTAGTAGGATTTGAAGAGGGACTGAATGGGAGGAAAGGGAGGAGTCAAGGCAATGGACTTGAGGGAGAGAAGAGGGTAGTGTTATACACTATTTATGTAAACTGTTGCTTATCTATTGTGCTGCTAAATACAAAAATACATGACCATTGTTTACTTACTCTTATTGAAGGAAAAGACATACACATCTAAATCCAATACAAAAAATTGGAGTGTCACCGCCCCCTTCGTTGCCCCATCAGTCTGTGCTCTATTTTATTATGAGAAGTTGACGGAAAACAACAATGTATGATATGGTCAAGCAATGGAAATGCATATTCTGCTATTCCACGTATGTTCTGTGCTGCATTCTCCCTGTGTTGCACGTATATATTTCTTGGGCTCCACATAGGGATATTACAAAATGAACTTCTCTATTATGGGAAGTCCCATCTGAGGTTAATTTCTGCTCTGTTCAACACCAGATAAATGGAACCAAGTACAAACAGACAGTCAACATTTCAAAAGTTTCTGTCCAGCTGACATCACTGTCATATATAAAGACTGTTTGCTGCTAAAGTTACATGTGGAGTGTTGCTTGACAACACATATTTTCATTGTTTCCTTCTATCACTCTACATTTCAGGTACCACAGCTAAGGTTTTAAGCCATTTCTGGCACTCATGTACAACAGAATGTTGTTCTCAGTATCTGTTCTGTATGTTTCTGACACATTTTTTTAAATGCTTGTTAAAGTTTTCTTTTTTGTGCAATCTTTCCTTATTGAGTCAATGACACTCACATGTAACTAGAGATGTTCACTCACCCCTGTGTTATGATTTTGGATCTGGATTGACTTCGTATTTTGGTTTTGGTATTAGTTTTGGCAAAACCGCCCTTGCGTGTTTTGCTTTTGGTTTTGGATCCCTATTTTTTTTCTAAAATCCCTATATTTTTTTCGCTAAAATCACATAATTTTGCTCTTTTTTTCCCCTATATTATTGTTAACCTCAATAACACTAAATTCAAGTAATTTAAAGTCAATTTTGACTACCTCACAAGTCACAATATTATTTTCATACACTTTCAAACAAAGACTGCAGCGACCTGGCTGGAGGCTAAGCGACAGAGCAATGACAAACACACGGCAGTTCATAGCACATCTAGGAAACATTGCTACACAGCAGTGGCAGAAAAGAAAAGTGGTGCAAGTTGGAATTGTCCTTGGGCCCTCCCACCCACCCTTATGTAAGATATTGAAAAGGACATGTACAGTTTGACAAGCAGTGCCACTTTTGTGGCTGAAGTGCTTGGTTTGTTTGGGCCCCCACAAAACAAGCTACCAATAGCTAAGCTGCCTTACACCTAACAGTGCTGTCAATGAACTCTACATTATTAAACTATGTCTGCTCATGCTGCATCTTTAATCTCCATCTCCTCTGTGAATACCTCCCTCTGATCCATGAAGAACTGCCAAACTTATGTAGACACAGGAATGGATATTACACGTGGTGTGGCATTAGATCTGCTACAGACAGAATGTGAAACAGAACATGTGGGTAACATGGAATCTGTCATGTTGGAATACGCTGCATTGAACAGAGATTTAAACCAATATATAGACGCAGTTGAGGAGGCCGTACTTCAGTTACAACGTGACCCGGATGAGATCCCGGATTTAAGAGAGCTTGTACACGAGAGATACACTGCACTTCAGAAGAATAATAGACAGGAGGCCCTGAGCAGGACAATGAATATGTCCAGTTTAAAGAACAGCTAAGAGACCTGAGAAAAACAAATGGGTGTGTCACTGGCCCCTGCAGACTAAGCTTTGGAAGATGAAGACGAGGAGATCACCATGACCTTGAGCACATGGCTGGTACAATGAAACTAAGAATGAATCATGAAATCATTTATGGGGCATATGATCGCTCCACCCGTTCCTTGAATAACTGTGGTAATTCTACAGCTAATACATGGCGACGAGCGCTGACCCCTGGGATGCGTGCTTTTATCAGACCAAGACCAATCCAGGGTGCCAGAGAATGCCCTAAAAATAGCCATTGAAATTCACAGCAAAAAGCAAGTTCATCACTGAGCTTCGAATCAGCCCCAATTCTCAAAAAATGATAATATAGTTAGGTACCTTTGACGTAAAGTGCTAATTACAAACACTTTGTGCAGTACTGATGGAAGAGTACCAAAGTGGAAGGTTTAAGCAATACATATACACGTCTATTTAGACATCCATGCTTACATTATTTCAGCAAGCAACATTGTTCTTTATTAATAAAACTGTTGTCTTTATGCCGTTCAAAAAATTAAAAATAATTCTCCACCATTCTTTGGATGTTGATAGTGGGATCAGGTGGAGTTACAGCAGAGGTGTCACTAATGCATCATCAATGGGTGACTAAGATTTTTGCAAAGCACCCAACAGTATATAACACATGTAGGTAACATTGACACACAGCGGTAGCTGAAAGGAAAAGTGGCGCAAGATGGAATTGCCCTTGGGACCTCCCACCCTTATGTTGGATCTTAAAAAGCACATGCAGGGGGCGTGGCTTGGCAGCCATATCGGGTGGTCGTGCTTTACCTCGGCTCCTGCTCCCAAGCCACAGGTTGGGTGATTGTATTGGCATTTGCCCCTTCTGGGTTGGCACAGACGACCTGGAGCTCCACCTGAACTGCCCCAGAGGCAATAAAGGAAACTTCCCCGACTTCCGGGATCAGTCTGGCTCCGCCACACCAACTTTAGCCGACACCAGAGGCTAAATAAACAACCCTCCACACAAATCTCTGGAGCCTATTCATGCGGGACCCCGCTACCCACCGAGCTCCATAGAAGCAGCCGCAGACAGCATCCCCCGACTGGCGGTGACGCGCACCTCGGGGCCGGCATACTCACCTGCGGGTCAGAGTCGCGGACACCGGAGCGGCAGAAGAAACATCTGGTACGCGGCTGGGCTACATCGCAGGGCGGCATTTACCAGGAGAGGGAGCTGAGCGTGGACCGGGGGCCTACTTCCGGTGAGGACCAGGGGCTGAAGTTGAAACTTTCTCGGAAGACCCCGCTACTTCCGGTTTCCCCGCAGGACTTCCGGTAGGCCGGCTCAGCACGGATCTCCCCACGCAAGACCTACCACCAACAAGAGGGCTTTTGTGGTTGGCGCAGCCCTGTAAACCAGCGCTCCACTCTGGGTGATTGTGGCCTGTGACCTGCACTAGAACCGCGAACTGTAGTGCCGCCTGTACCCCGCCACCCGCACTTCCAATTTCGGGGGCCCCGGCTTCCGGCACGGATCTGCAGCCGGAGTATACCTTGGCCATCCACAGGATCCCCCTGTGGCAGCTGACGCCGGGCGCAACGCTGAATCACCAGTCCAGAGGTTCCAAGCTGTCACTGTCACTGGGGGATCTGCGGACCATAGAGGTCTGGGGAGGCCAGCCTCTCTTACCTGGACACATAGGAAGCAGGTCAGTGTGGGAGGGCCACTACGCACATAGGCTAAATCCCATCTGCTCACCCAGCCTGCCTCCTCCTCCAAGCGCTGAGTGGAGAACATCTAGCCACCAAAACTGCTCTCTAGTCCTGTGGGAGACAGATGCAGGGCTTATACTGATCCCTTTAAGTGTAAATTGCCCTAACTGCATCTATAGTATAACACAGTACCTTCAGGCTCCACAAAGACTGCTGTCCCCTAGTGGTCAGTTGCTTATACTGCCATCCCTGGATTTCTAAGCATATAGGTATCACACTGTCATAAACACCAGATTCTCAGTGCTTCCCTGCAAAGGCTGCTCTGGGCCGCTGATTCATTCATCCATTCCATATTCTACCTATTATTGGATTCCGGCTCGGGCATCCTGGGGTGTTCAATGACCCTTTAACCCCCTAAATGCTGACGGGGGGGGGGGGAGTTTCTTCTACACTGCTTTTCAACTCCAGATCCATGTGAGCCCTCCTCCCTAAGTGGGTCCATCCATTGTGATTTACTCTGCTAACCTGCCTGGACATACCGCCACTCCTATTTAAAATTACAGCCCTTTGTGTTTCTCCACAATGCCTAAGGGAGGTAAGAAACCTCATTCTAAAGGACTTCCTCAGTATTTCTCGAAGCAATCGACTTCAACTCCGCATCGGGAGAGAACAGATTCCCCTCACACCTCTGCTGAATCTGAATCAGATGAGGATGACACATCCCCGATAACCAGACGGGACTTTTTATCGCTAATCAAAGAAATGAAAGAGCTGAAGTCTTCCGTCCATTCAGAGGTGCAAACTGCTCTTCACTCACTATGTGCGGAGGTGGCTTCAATTGGTGCTCGCACTGACCAAGTTGAACAAAGACTGGAAACGGTGGTGTCCTCCCAGACAGGAATGGAGGAGGATATTGTACGCCTTCGTAGTGACGTGACATCTGTCCAGGAACATCAGGAAGATATGGATAATCGGGCTAGGCGGAATAATCTACGCCTGAAGGGCATTCCGGAAACGGTCAAATCTGCCCACCTGGACCAGTATCTGAAGAAGCTTTTCTTCCAATTGGCTCCTGAGGTCCCGGAGGACTACTTACTATTGGACAGAGCCCATAGGGCCCTAAAGCCCAGATCGACCGACCAGAACCAGCCTAGAGATGTCATTTTACGGCTTCACTTGTATACTACCAAGGAGATGGTCTTGCGCGGAGCCAGAAAATTGCACACCCTAACATTCGAGGGTCACAACATACAGATCTTTCAGGACTTGTCCCCGACCACTCTGGCCAGACGTCGGGAGCTCGCTCCAGTAACGCAAGTTCTACGAGACCACAATGTCCGTTATCGCTGGGGCTTCCCCTTCCGCCTGATTCTTTGGCATCAGGAGCGACAGATTTCTGCCCGCACACTCCCGGAGGCTCAGGCTCTTCTACAACGCATAGGCCTTGCTCCCGAGCCCCCCCGGGCGCCTCTCAAACATCTACCTCGGGCAACCAGGATACAAATCCGCGGCCCCAAAGAGTTCCGCGAGGCGAATGGTCCACAGTACAGAAATCTTCTACTCCTCGCAAGACCTCGTAATCTATCTCTCTGACTGTCTTTTAGGGAAGAGAAACTCCCCACCCAGGGAAGGTCCATCTGGATCAGGGCTATTGAGAACCGTTCCGGATCGTATAGTGGCCACCCCTACTGGAGACTATCCGAGGAACCATGCCTACCCGGAGACGAACCCTCCGAAATGTTCATATGTTGCCTAGTTTCTCACTGTACCGTTTATATGCTCTAGGTTTGCTGTTTCTGTTTGGCCCCCTTTTTTGTTTTTGCTCTCTCTGCTTACAGGTGGATCTCCATACCCATGGCCGTCTTGGAGCCACAGCGTAAAGCCGCTATGGACCCCCCTCGGAAAGGCTGTACCTACTCCATGACCACTGACAGGCCTGTTTGTCTGATTTTAAGTTCTATTTGGACTTGCTATGTAATTGTTTTTCGTTTAACTGTTGGATTTCTTTACATGTTCACATTGGTACATATTGGCATTTGTAAGCATCCGCCTGCTATCATTGTACCCTCTGGTTTGACAATGTTACATAGTTAATGTATCTGCATTATGTGGCCCTATCTTACTGATTCACTCTAGTCTGTCACCTCCCCCTCTCCGCACCCACACACATGTGCCCACTGGGCGGAAGATGCCCACCTCCCGCCTCCCCCCCCCCGTCAGCCATTTACCTTTCGACCTCTCGATTGGTAAGTCCTAGCCACTTCCCCCATAGAGCTTGGTTGCTCTCAGCTGGTCCCCGGGTACCTAGGGTACCGCTCCTTCTGTCCCACCAGCACCCTGGACGGGCGTCCTGCACCACACCCATCCTCCTACCCCCACTTTCCCGTCACACCTACAATGTTTCCCCAACCTCCCACCACACCTACAATGTCCCCCCAACCATGGTCGTCTTTGGTATCTATCCCTTCAGCAAATCAAAATTACAACTCACTGCACATATTTTCACCTCCTGACTCTTCCCCTTTGACTTTCTCATGACACTCCGTCTGATTTCTTTCAATGTTAAAGGTCTTAATTCTCCCCAAAAAAGGGGCAAACTCTACGCTTCTTTACAGGCCCTTAAGGGCGACCTAGTATTCCTACAGGAGACCCATTTTATCAAACACTTGCACCCGGAACTTAAATCCAAAAGATTCCCCCTCTCTTATCATGCTTGTGACTCTGCCAAGAAGAGATGCGGGGTGGCAATCCTTTTCTCACGTAATCTTGTCTTTGACCTCGCAGACTCACACAGAGATAAAGAAGGTAGATACCTTATCCTAGTCGGTAAATTGAACAACCTCCCGTGCACGCTAGTGAATATCTATGCCCCGAACCAAGATCAGCACAAATTCTTTAAACGCCTGGGAGCTACACTCTCTCAGGTTCGCAAGGGAGAATTGATAGTGGGAGGAGACTTTAATGCGGTCCTTACCCCCCATTTGGATAGATCTGCTCCCTCAACTGCTCTTTCCGACGGGAGGGACAGGAGGAACTCTAGGGCCTTGCAGGATTTCATGAAACTGCACAATCTGTACGATACTTGGAGAATCTCTGACCCCTTGGCCCGAGATTATTCTTTCTACTCCTCAGTCCATAACACCTATTCCCGAATCGATATGATCCTGCTCAGCCACGACCTGACCCTCAAACTCACTAATTCTATTATCCATTCAATTACATGGTCTGACCATGCCCCAATTTCGGAGGACCTCTCTTCCCTAGTTTCCCGTTCCTCCACTTTCTCCTGGAGACTCAACGAGTCCCTTCTCCATGACAAAAATACAGTAGCTCATATTAAATCCCTAATATCCGAATACTTTGAAACAAATGAATCTCCTGATATCTCACCCTCTACTCTCTGGAATGCTCATAAGGCGGTCATTAGAGGCCATCTAATGGCTTCGGCAGCAAATGCCAAAAGGGCTAGGGCAGCCGAGACCATGCGTCTCTCCACGGCCCTCAACCAGTTGGAGGAACAACATAAATCTAATCCTGACCCTGCTTTATTCAAACAAATGGCCTCTGTGAGGGGTGAACTTAACCTACTTCTCTCCCACCGAGGGGCCAACAAGCTGAAATGGCTGAATCAGCGCTTTTACGAAAAAGGTGATAAGGCTATTAGGGATCCCTCCGGAGCTCTGGTTTATGACCCAAAATTAATCCGCTTAGAATTCCAGAATTACTATTTAAAATTGTACAACCTCCCTCAACCCCCCAACACCTCGGCCCATCGGGAACAGGCAGATCGTATAGATAAGTTTCTGGAAGACGCTCGCCTTCCGAAGCTTACTCCCCAGGCTGCAGATCGTCTTAATGAACCCATCTCCTTGGAGGAGGTAGTGCAGGTTATTAAGGCTCAGAAAACAGGAAAGGCACCTGGTCCTGACGGGTTTTCGGCGGCCTACTATAAGAAATTTGCTGCTCTTCTGGCCCCTCAACTCTCCACTCTTTTTAACTCAATTCTAAAGGGCAAACCCTGGCCTAAAGAATCTCTGGAGGCTCGGATAACCCTGATCCACAAGGAGGGCAAAAAAGTCCATAATTGTGCTAGTTACCGCCCAATATCCCTCCTTAATAACGACTTGAAACTATACGCTAAGATCCTGGCCAATCGCCTAAACACTGTACTCCCCGGGCTAGTTCACTATGATCAGGTGGGGTTTGTCCCTGGTAGGCAGGCCAGGGATAACACAAGGAGAACTGTTGACCTCATTCATATACTTAACACTAGGAAAACTCCCTCCATCATCTTATTCTTGGATGCCGAAAAGGCCTTCGACAGGATCTCCTGGCAGTTCATGACTCATACCCTCAAGCATTTCGGTCTGTCTGGGGATTTCTTGTCGGGGGTCCAGGCCTTGTATTCTCACCCCTCTGCTAAGGTTATGGTCAACGGTTCTCCTTCTGATCCCGTCCCAATAAGCAATGGCACCCGCCAAGGATGCCCACTCTCCCCCTTAATCTTCGCCCTGGTCATTGAGCCTCTGGCAGCCACTATCCGAGCCTCCCCATATATCAGAGGAGTGGAGACAGGGTCTCTGGAGAGTAAACTTTCGCTGTTTGCTGACGATATACTCCTCACGCTCCAGCAGCCAAGAATATCTTTGCCCAACCTGTTCTGCCTCCTCTCGAGGTATGGCGTCCTGTCCGGGTATAAAATCAATATAACAAAATCCGAAGCCCTATTTCTTAATGTGCCCTCACAGGACTGCTGTGATCTCACTTCCCATTTTCACTTTAGGTGGCAGAAGAAAAAATTAAAATACCTGGGAGTATATATAACCACCTCATATGAATCCCTATATCAGGAGAACTATCCAGCTCTCTTCCACAAACTCAAATCAGACATCTTCTCCTGGCGAACCCTAATAATTTCGTGGCTGGGCAGGATCATTGCGGTTAAAATGACTGTTCTCCCTCAACTTCTTTACCTTTTCCAGACACTGCCTGTGGGAATACCCCTAACTGAAATTTACTCTATGCAGCAACACCTTTCTAAATTTGTCTGGCGGGGCAGGTCTCCCAGGCTTCGATTGGCACTACTCAAAAAACCTAAGGGCTGTGGAGGCAGGGGCTTCCCTGATCTCAAGGCCTACTACTGGGCAGCCCAGCTTAGCTCAATAGCTTCCTCATTTGCCCCTCCGGCATCTCATGCATGGGCAGACTTGGAGGCTGCCTATCTCTCCATACCCGGCCTGTCAGGCCTCTGGGGAGTCCCTTCTGATATTCGGAAGGCCCTAACCAAACGTTTTCCAACTCTGGAGTTTGCGGCTCGGATCTGGGAGACCTGCAAGGGCCATCTCTCTATCGTTCCTAACCCTCTGCACATTATACCCCTGTGGCATAACCCCACCTTCCGCCCGGAATGTCCCGATCTTTCTCTCGGCTATGGACTAGGGCGGGATTCCGATTTGCGGGGAGCCTTCTCGAGCGAGGAAGGCCCATATCCTATGACGCCCTCTGCTCCAGAGTCCCTGACTTTCACCCGCCATTTTACCAATACCTGCAGGTTCGGCACTTCCTCCTGTCACTCCTGTCGGACAATTCACCTCACTCCCCCTCCCAATTTGAATCTCTCTGCCTCTCTTCCCCTCTGCGAAGGGGTATGATCTCGTCCTTGTATAGTCTTCTACTAGGGAAACTGATACCCTCCGGGAACGCACATGAGAGGGAGTGGGAGAGGGATCTGGGCCCTCCCCCGGAGGAGGACTGCTGGGAGACCATCAGGCTGAATGTGGCTTCTATTTCCATCTCCACATTAATTAAGGAAAATGCATACAAAGTCTACTACAGGTGGTATTTCACACCTGACAGGCTCGCAAAGATGTACCAGTCAGCCTCTCCCGATTGCTGGAGAAATTGTGGTCATCGAGGCACCTTCGTCCATATTTGGTGGTCATGCCCGGTTATCTCCTCCTTCTGGGACAGGGTCTCGAGACTTCTTTCCTCCCTCCTCCAATGCCCTATCAGGAAGAACCCATGGTCCTTCCTACTCTGTTATCCTATGCAAGACCTAGACACCCACTCTGCAAAACTTGCTTCGCATGTCCTGGCAGCCGCCAGATGTCTGATTGCTAAATTTTGGAAGCAAGCGAACCCCCCCCCCGTATCTCTTCTCTTAGATCTTATATATGGTTCATTGCCAACATGGAAAAAATCACGTCGCTGCTGCGAGACAAAGAGGACAAATTTCATCAAATTTGGGCCCCCTGGCTTTATGCCTAAAATCCCCGCAGCTTTCTCTTCCTCCAAATAGACTCTCTCTACACAACTCCAGATAACATCGACCCCCTTACTTCTTTAAAATACTTCCATGCAGATCTGACAGCGCTCCCTTCTGAAGATGAACATGCTTTTCTTAAGTATATCCTATGAGTCGACCATCTCCCCCCCCCTTACCTACCCTACACCTCCTTCAATGCCCATTCCCTTTCCCTCCCGCCCCTTACCCATTACCACTCTGTTATATTGCAATATATTTTACTGTTTTGTGAGTGACATTGCTGGATATCTAGTCTGCTTTGTGTTTATTTCAATCAATATGTTTGTTGTCCAAAGTCTATGTCATTCATACTTTATTATGTAATAAAATTCTGAGTAAAAGAAAAAAAAAAAGGACATGCACACTTTAACAAACCAAGCACTTCAGCGACAAGGAGTGCCACTTTTGAGTCTGATGTGCTTGGTTTGTTTGGGCTCACACAAAACAAGCTAACAATGGGCTTAAGGCACCTAAGGTAACAATGCTGTTAATGGCAAGATGTTGTCGTCATCATCCTCAGCCTCATCCTCACCCTCATCATTTTGTACATTATCCTCACACATTATGAATTCATCACCGCTGGAATCCACCATCACAGAAGTCTCAGTATTTTGATGTTTTTGGCGGGAAAAGCTTTCCTTGTGGAAATTGAAGTTCATTTTTATGAACATCATCTTTTCCACATTTTGAGGAAGTAGCCTCCTACACAGATCGCTGACAAGGTTCCCGGCTGTGCTGAAAACTGTTTCCGAGTACACACTGGAGGGTGGGCAGCTTAGGCAGTGCAAAGCGAGTTGGTACATGGGGCTCCAAATTCCTTTTTTTTCCTCCCAGTATGTAAAGGGGCTGTCTGATGTGTGTATTTCTATGCTGTCGTTAACATAATCCTCCACTATCCTTTGGATGTTGATAATAGGATCAGGTGGAGTTACGGCAGAGGTGTCACGATTTTTGGCCAATTCTTTTAGACCAGACCAGATGTCAAAATGTTGTGCTGACTCATCTGCATCTCCACTGGGTGACTTGGGAAAGCTAAGTTTTTTCCTAGCAGCAGTTGCTAAAGAAACTAAGGGAGCATGAGTTGTCGTGTCATGTACCACTTGAGCTGTCAACTTGCTGACCAAGAGCTCATTGCATCTCTTGAGATCTGGGTCAGCTGGAAAGAAAGAGAAGACATAGCTCTTGACCTGGGATCATGCACAGTTGCCAAAATGTAGTGATCTGATTTCAATATGTTGATAACTCTCGGATCCTGGCAAAGCAAATAAAATACTTGATCTACAAGTACTACATAGTTAGCGGAATGGCTTTGTTTCATCTCCTCCTTCAGTTTCTCAAGCTGTTTTTCCAAAAGTTTAATTAAATGAATCACTTGGCTCAAGCTAGCAGTGTCTGAACTCACTTCACAGGTGACCACTTCAAATGGCTTCAGCACCTTGCACAACACGGAAAGTATTCTCCACTGCGCTTGAGTAAAATACATCCCCCTTCCTTTCCCAATATCATGGCTTGTGGAGTAAGCGTGGATGGCTTTTCGCTTTTCCTCCATCCTCAGAAGCATATACAGGGGGAATTCCACCTTGTTACTGTTATGACTCACCGGGCTCTCTGTCAGAGTTAGCTAGATAGATAGATAGGTAGCTAGTTAGGGATAGGTAGGTAGGTAGTTAGGTAGGTAGTTCGATAGCCACATTGGGTGTTTAGATAGGTAGTTCTTAGATAGATTAGATAGATTAGTTTAGGTAGATTAGATAGGCAGATAGATTAGCTAGATAGATTAGATAGGTCTTAGATAGGGTCAGTTAGGTCTGTTCTCTGTCAGAATCTGCCCTCAATCATGCTGTCATTTCTTATGTATGCCTCACCTGGCCAGCCTGTTTCTCTTACTCAACCCACATGGCTTCTCATTATCACTTGCAGCCTATTGGTTCTGCTCTCCTTAAATAGCCGGCTAATCCTTTGCAGGATTACCAGTAATACGTTTACCATAGTGTTCTGCTCCCTTGTGTTTTGCCTGTTACCTGTTCCTGTTGTTTCCTGCCGGCTTAGTGTATCCCAGTGTACCAGACCATTTCCGTTCCTGTCTACTCTTCATTGGATTTCCCTGTGTACCGACTCGGCTCTGCTTTGACTCTTCTCCTGTGTTGATATCCGGTGTACCAGACCTGATTCTGTTCCTGACTATTCTACTATCTACTCACCAGTTCCAGTCAGCTATCTCCGGTAAAGTCGTGCTCCCAGGCATGGCTCCGGCGTGATCTGCAGCTCCTCTGCTCATCCTAACCTTATACAGAGACACAGCCCCTGCAGCATCTCTGCGCTCAGATATCTACTATCTTCCTCTGGCTCCGGACTCAACCTGGCCACAGGTACTTTTGACTGTTTGCATATATCACTGTGTGCCTGTAATTGTAGTTATCCCTGGAAACCGCCTATGAACTGTTTTCCTCCAATCTTCGGACTCTCACCGGTACTGTGGGTTGTAGTTACCCCTGGCAACTGCCTAAGAACTATTTTTCTCAATCTCCGGACTCTCACTGGTTCTGTGGGTTGTAGTTACCCCTGGCAACTGCCTAAGAACTGTTACCCCTAAATCTCCGGACTCTCACCGGTACTGTGGATTGCAGTTACCCCTGGCAACTGCCTAAGAACTGGTTCCCTAAAATCTCCGGACTCTCACCGGTACTGTGGATTGTAGTTACCCTTGGCAACTGCCTACGTTCAGTTTCATCATCTTTACCTATTACTGCAAGTTCCGTTCCTTTACGGACAAGCACTGGTACAGAAGTTGCTGTGTAGCAGGGGACTTCTCTATCAGCTGTTCCTTAATCTATTTCAGTGGCCACGAGTGATATATCAGTCTTGACACCAACATCTCTGTGTCTCACCTTACTTCCGCCTGCACTTCATACTCTACGGCCTCGGTAACTCTATTCCTGGGTTCTCCCCAGCCAGTGCACATCTCACAACCCTCTGTTTGTCTGCAGCCAAGTCTGTCCCCACCACTAGGGGCAACAGTGAACACCAGACTTTCGGAGCAGATTCCAGGTTTTGCTGTACTGGCTGGAGGGGTTCTTAACAGTTACCACCTCTTGCTTCAGTTGGTGGCAGGGCAAATTAAATTGGTCTTGTAGCTGCTGCAATCTCCTACATGCTGTTGCCGAATTTCGGAAATGTCTAGATATTTTACGGGCCACAGACAGCATCTCCTGCATGTCCCTGTCATTTTTTAAAAAGCTCTGCACCACCAAGTTTACTGTGTGAGCAAAACTGGCAATGTGATAGAATTCACCAAGCTGTAATGCTCTCACAGTATTGGTGGCTTTATGAGAAATGACATATCCTGAGGAGAGTCCAAGCGGGATAAGCCATGTTGCAATTACATCCCTTAGTTTTTGTAACTGATTGTCAGCTGTATGCCTCTTAGTGAAGCCGGTGATACACAGAGTAGCCTGCCTCTGAAGAATGTGACGTACTTGGGTACATGCTCCTGCTGTTCCTGCTGGTGAAGGCGAATCACCAACCCAGTGGGCTGTCACAGTCATATAATCTTTAGTTTAGTTCCGCTTGTCCACATTTTGTAGCCCAATAATAACATTTTTACGAACCTTCTGGTAGATGTGAGGAATAGTTTTTCTAGTAAAATGGTGTTGTGATGGAATTTGGTAACGGGGCCACAAGACCTCAAGTAACTGTCTAACACCAGCTGCATTAAAAGTGGATGTTGGACGCAGATCTAATACTAGCATAGTCGCCATGGCGTCTGTTATCTGCTTTGCCACTGGGTTTTAGCTCACATACTTGCTTTGTCTTGCAAATTATTGTTTAACAGTCAATTGTTGTAGACTTCTGGTAGTCTTCTTCTTGGTCTGCTTCTAGGATGAAGATTCACCCCCAGCAGCAGCAGTGGGACTAACGCTCAAGAATTCTTCTGAGGAATCCAGGATAGCGGAGGAGTCATCTAGCCTTAGCAACTTGGATGCAAGACTAACTCCGATCGCTACAGAGGATATTGATGAGAACGGTGTGGGTGTAGATTGCTGGTGTCGGGATCTTGCTGAGAGGAGGGACCTAGCTGATCCTGGACTGCTTGTTGTTATTTTTTAGCATAAGTTTCTAATTTTCCCAACAGCTTGCCATAAACTCGCTTCAAATGGCGTAACATGGATGAGGTTCCTAGATAGTTAAGGTCCCTGCCTCTACCAACTGTTGCTTTACAAACGCTACAAATGGCTAGACAACTGTTGTCTGGATTTGGGTAAAAATAATTCCACACATAAGAGGTGGATTTTTTGGTCTTATGCCCATGCATGACAATAGCCTTCTTCTTATCACGTGCAAGAACTGCTTCCACTGGTGCAGGACTTACACAAACAACATCATCGTCATCAACATCCTCATTAGCGCCATCGTCAGGTACACAAATATCCCCCTCATCCTGTTGCAATTCCAAAGTGGCATCCTCAATTTGTTTATCATCGGCTACACTTGGGCTGTTCATGCACATATCTGGAGAAATGCTGAAAAGGGCCTTCTTTATGAGTACATTATCAGAAAGGTCAGGCTTACACATAGTACTCGTGGATAGACTCTCCTCAGGGGTTTGTGTCATTTCTGAATCTGAACATACATTTTCCTCTAATGTCTTACTGTTTTCTTCCAGCTCAGCTTTTACATGTAAAAGTATTTGGGCACCACTTTTTTGGGTCAGAACGACAAGGTCTTGCTTGGTGATGACTGAACTTACAAGAAGATGCCTCAGTGACAGTTGCAGAACTAGCACTCATAGAGAAAGGCAAAGGCCTCATTCTTTCCATGCCACTGCGTGTGTAGAATGGCATTTTGGCAATTCTATTTTTTTATGCAGATAACTTTGCCTGGATTACAGGTCTTTTTTTCTTTACCACTATGCACTTCAACATAGGCTTTAGCAGATGACGTAGAGGGATTACTATCATCAAGACTGGTGCCAGCAGTTGCTTGGTGCTGTGAATCCATTTTGATAACACAGTACAATGTGACTGCAGATGAGGAACAACACTGCCAGCCCTATTATTTCTATTTCAGCGATGACAATTAGCAATGGAGCTCTCCTGTTTGTGTGTTAGCTATATAACACCGTACAATGTGACTGCAGATTTAGACCAAGACTGCCAGCCCTATTATTTGTATTTCATCAGTGACAGTTAGTAATAGAACAATGGAGCTCTCCTGTTTGTGTGTGAGCTATATAACACAGTACAATGTGACTACAGTTTTAGACCAAGACTGCCAGCCCTATTATTTGTATTTCAGCAATGACAATTAGCAATGGAGCTCTCCTGAATGTCACTGGAGACTTTGAAGAACATTGCTACTAGAGACTGCCAAAAACCGTGCTACTTCTTCTGTGTCCCTCTGTGAAATGGCGCTGTATCACTGTGGAGGGTGGTACTTATAGAATCCAAAACTTGCGAGATCTGATGACGTAACAATGACATTTTGCCTCGTTTTCAACTCTGAGGGTGCGCGAAAGTACCGGGCCAGCTCGGCTCGGTACTCGAATCGGCGAAGTTTGGGTGTGCTTGGTTCTCGGGTAACTTTTTTTTACTATAAAAAGGACATTAAAACAAAAAGTGGAAAGAGATAAGAAGAGGAAGGGTATGACGGAGAAGAGTTGGGAAAAAAGCAGAGAAGTGGGAAAGGAGATCCTTCAGGGCTTTCCTGAAATTATAGAATGGTAATAGTAAGTAGGTTAACTAAGAGAGACTGACTCGCCATCTTTATGGACCTGCCCAGATTGCTCAAATAATGCAAAACGGGGCTAATCACTTTTCATAAGGGAGGTAGGGGACTCCTTAAATTTGAGCTAACGAAGCTCTAAATAGTTTTCAGTTTTACTAAGCAATCTAAAGCCGTAATGCATTTCCTTACAGATCAGAAGTTCTGCTGGTAGAGAAAAAAAGATGGTTCTGGGGTAGCAGCTGAATGCTGTTTTAAGCAGCTCTATACTTATATATTTGTCAACTTTCCCAATTTAGATGGGATAGTCCTGATTTGAGGGCTCTGTCCCACCATCCCAACCATGGGCATCTTTGTCCTGCTGCTTTGAAGTAGGGAGATATGTCCTGGTAACTGTTGCTCTGCATAGCATAGCAGTGAAGAGATGCCACATGGAAATTGATGGGACGTCTGGAGATTAAGGGTAGCCTACCACATCTGCAGCTCTAGCCACACCCCTGGGTGTCACAACTCTCCCATCGTGACATGACCACGATCACTTACTAATGACCTAATAATATGTTGTGTTGCCGACATGTCATCATTGGGATGGAAATGCATTGTTCAAATAGTAGCAGTGGTGGATGGTCCTGTTAAAACCAGAGAAGGGGAAGGGCGAGAACTCCAAGGCCAATTCTGAGGTTGTAGAAGGTCACTCCCAATATTTATAGATATGGCTGGGACTGGCAGCTTGCACTCTGGTGTAAGTGGTTATAACTTAATGCAAGGGGTTAGAAATCAAGTGTTAGGCAGTTTACCAGGGGAGGAGCAGTGCATTTCCGGGCCCCATTGAAAAATTTGGGTAGGGGTCAGCAATGTCATTCTTGCTTCAAAGTCACCAGCTATTTACTCTGAGCTGTTATTATTCCATATGTGATTATCTGTTTTACTGTGGTATTGTGTATGGTAAGCATTGCCAGAAGGTGATAAACCTACAATTATTATTTATTTGGTTATGGCGTCCTGTCAAAGAACACTAAGGCTGATGCTTTATCCAGAATTTTTTCCTCTTATCATGCACTAATTCAGAGACCACTGCCAATTGTACCACCTTCAATTATCCACGCTGGTTTAGCCCAGGACTTGGGTATAACCCTTCGCAGGTTCCAAAAACTGGCTTCTTCTGAGACACCTGAAAACCACTTATTTGTACCAGTTCATCTCCAAAAGGCAGTCCTCACTGAGGCCCACGATCATAAAACCGCTGGACATCCCGGTATCCTTAAAACCACAGAGAATCTCTCACGCTCCATTTGGTTGCCCACCATGTCTTCAGACGTTCAAGATTTTGTTATCTCCTGTGAAACCTGTGCTAAAAACAAAACCCCTAGGAAACTTCCTTCGGGTCAGCTTATGCCATTATCAGTTCCTACCAGGCCTTGGACACATTTGTCGATGGATTTTATTGTGGAACTCCCTTCCTCAGCAGGCCACAATACTATCTGGGTAGTGGATGACTGCTTCAGCAAAATGGCCCATTTCATACCCCTAACCAGACTCCCTAGTGCACAGACCTTGGCGTCGCTTTTTATCCAGCATGTTTTTCGGCCCCATGGGTTACCATTGGATATTGTTTCAGACCACGGCTCTCAGTTCATTGCTCAATTCTGGAAATTCTTCTGTGCACTCCTTGGAACAAACATCAGCCTTTCCTCAGCATACCATCCACAATCCAATGGACAAATTGAAAGGGTTAATCAATCCTTGGAACAATTTCTACGCTTATACACTTCTGAATTTTACAATAACTGGTCAATGCTTTTACCATGGGCAGAATTCGCTTACAACAATTCTTGCCATTCCTCCACTTGTATCTCCCCATTCTATTGCAACCTTGGTTACCATCACAGGTCCAACTCGTTGGCTTTGCTCAATCCCTCTTGGCTCCCTGGCATACGCTCTACTGCTTCTAGTCTGAAGAAGATCTTGAAGAAGGTTCACTCTGCCTTAAAATGAGCCTCATTCCACTCCAAGAAATTTGCGGATCAACACCGTAGGAAATGCTCATTCAAAGTGGGTCAGAAGGTGTGGCTTTCCACCCGTAATATCAGGCTTAGACAACCTTGTAAAAAGCTCCGCCTTTTTACAAGGTTCTTTTTTAATCATCAAGCAAGTGAATCCTGTGGCCTTTAGGTTGAAACTTACACGCTCTTTGAAAATTCCAAATACCATTCACTCTTTCCTGCTTAAACCTGTAATTTTTTCTAGTAAATTCAGACGAGTTCACCCTCAGAGGCCTCATTCGGTTAATGTGAAAGGGCACCAAGAATTTTTCATACAGAAAATACTGGATTCTAAAAAAGTTCAGGGGCAAATACATTTTCTGTTGCAATGGAAGGGCCACAGTGTGGAGGAACGTGCCTGGATTCCACAATACCGTCTTCATGCTGATAGACTTATTGAAAAATTGAAAAATTAAATTAGGAGAATCTATAACGGAAAAGGATTTGGGAATGCTCGTAGACAGTAGACTTAGCAATAGTGCTCAATGTCAAGCAGCAGCTGCAGGGGCAAATAAAGTACTGGCATGCATAAAAAGGGGTATAGATGCAAGGGAAAACAGTGTAATTTTGCCACTGTATAAATCGTTGGTAAGAGCTCATCTTGGATATGCAGTACAGTTCTGGGCACCACTCTATAAAAAAGATAATTTGGAACTAGAAAGGGTTCAGAGAAGGGCGACAAAATTGATAAAGGGTATGGAGTCATTAAGTTATGAGGAAAGGTTAGCCAGTTTAGGCATGTTTACTTTAGAAAAGAGGCATCTAAGAGGAGATATGATTACTATGTACAAATACATTAAGGGTCAATACAGAGAACTTTCATGGGAACTTTTTACCCCAATGACTATACACAGGACACAAGGTCACCCCCTAAGGTTAGAGGAGAGGAAATTTCACAACCAGCAAAGGAAGGGGTTCTTTACAGTAAGCAGTGGCGCACGCAGTGGGGGTTTCTGAGTCTCTAGGAACCCCCCCCTGCGCTAACTAAGTGGCCACTGTCCTATACAGCAGCCGCGGCGCTGTCAAAGAAGCGTCCGCGGCGTTGCTGTATTGTATACAGCACTGCCGCAGATGCTTCCTAGACAGCGCCGCGGCTGCTGTATAGGACAGTGCTGGCGAAACGGAGCTCTCTCTCTGTTTTTTTTTTTTGGGTCGGCGGGGAGAAACCCCCCCTCCCCGACAATCCTCCGTTCGTCCCTGGTAAGGGCAGTCAAGATATGGAATTCACTGCAAGGGAAGGTTGTGATGGCAGATTCAATAAATATGTTTAAGAAAGGGTTAGAATTTTTTTTTGCGGGAAAGTGTATTCAGGGATACGACCGTTAATTAAAATGAAGGATAATAGTGGATATAGGGTAAAAATAGGACTGCAATATTGGGTCTGGGGAGATTTTCACAATTGAAACAGATTGGCGGTTGCTTACTCAGGATCAATTTCATATATAAGTGAGGGATCGCAGTAGATCAAAAATAGGTTGAACTTGATGGACTGGTGTCTTTTTTCAACCTCATCAACTATATTAGATGGCATTATAAAGAGAAATTGATAAATAGAAAGAGATAACAGAAGAGTATGAGACCGTGAATGAATCGACAGTGAGATATATTTACCTGCTTGTAAGTGACAGTTACTCCAACAGGAAAACAGTTATCAGAATATCTGAAAATCGCTTTAAATATCAGTTAACTATCACCCAAAATATGATTCAAGCATTTATATACAACAGAAATTGTGCAAGAAGCTGCATATGAATTATATACAGTGACATTATTATGTTGTGTGGGAGATTTGAAATTGGGTGGCTTAGTGCTGTTAAAAGTGAATGAATAAAACAATAAAAACAATGCAAATGTGGGTCACAGCACACTACCACATGTCAATGAAATCCTATCCCCCATACTAAGGCATTAACTAATAATAAAGTGACTTACAGCACTATGTGATCAATGGAGCTTATAACTTTCATCATAACATATTTTTTTTCATTGTTTATTTACACTTTAACTAGAAACTGGTACTGTATAGAAAACACATACAGTACATACTCAATATCCCAGTTTGCCACAAAACACTGCTTGGAGTATTTTCTATCTGTCATAGATTCAGCCCCCTCAAAGGTAGCCAGAAGGCCAGCAGCGACTGGAGCAAAAATATTTTACAGTTTTTTTAAAATAGAAAATTTAAATAGTCCATTCTTCTATAAGAAGCATTTGTGGCTATTCATCACCTGTTAACTCCATCATGTTTGAGGTGCTATTAGCAATATAAATTAAGCATATTGCTTACCACACATTATTCACAAGCACTTTATAACATACTTGCCAACTCTCCCGGAATGTCCGGGAGACTCCCAAAATTCGGCTAGGTTTTCCGGACTCCCGGGAGAGCAGGCTAGTATCCCGCATACTGGAACTTACTCCTTAAAATGACACGGTTAGCGGCATTTTGTCGTGGGGATGCAGAGCCAACTGACGCAATTCTCCACGCCCCTCCCTCCAACCACGCCCCTTTCCCGGCATCTCCCGGAATTCACGTTTTAAAGGTTGGCAAGTATACTTTATAATCATGTGTGCTTTGGTACAATATACTTTCATTTACATCTTACAGTAACATTATACACATTACAATTTTGTACTGTCATTTCTGCTGCTTTTCCCCTTAAATTATATATAGAATCCACTTCAAAGGCCTTTTAGCTCACAGGCTGGAACCAGTTTTAGCATTGGTTGTGTCACACTCCCTATAGCTGACTAAATCAAATTGTTTGCTGCTTGGTGAAGCTGGTAGAGCTGGAATGTACACCATCATGAATCATGCAGTGTCAATTTTATCACATTCCTTCACGTTCACAATAATACGGACACATCCTGGTACCAAGGTTATTTCTAATACATAACATAACAAAACTCCTATGTTATAGGGAAAATGACCTTTTTTACATTTAGGACATAACATATCTTGTTCTATACCATTAACTAGAATACATGGAGCATCAGATGACAACTGGAACATACCAGTAAATGTCTTGACCAAAGCTATAATTATTACAGGAAACAGCCATGAAAGAAAAGTGGTCGTCATAAATATTGTATTTAATAATACCATCATAAATATAACTGAGCTTTTCCCTTGCAGGCTATTATCATGAGGTATATTTATTTACATCTTATTTTGTTATTTATGCTCAATAAACCATTCTGCATAGAGAGCCTTATTTGTTGGCATATTTCCATTTGTGATCCATCTCTCATTTTGTGGCCAACATGAAATTCAGGGGAATCAGTCCTAAGGAATAAATAGCCCTTTCACAGAAAATAGCTTTAAATATGCACATTAACCCATACACACGTACTTCTCACACTTACAAAACCCATATGTAGCCAAAATATATGTTTTTGAAGCACATGTGTATGGGCTGTCAGATGAAGCATGATATAATATTATATTACCTCATGTTATGGTAGCTTAGAGCATAATGCAACAAGCACCTTAAGTCACATCAATTACATTCTAGTTTTTTAAAAAGAATTAGAGGTTTAGTGGAACTTGTATAGACAGATCCTGTTGTTTGGCCCAAGTGACTAAGCTCTAGTGTTGAGCCGCATACTTATATTTGCTTATCTATGCTCACTCATGGGTGGCTTTGTTTCTATATCCCAGCTCCCAGCCCCCAGCTTCACAAGGCTGTCTCTGACATGAGGTAAAGTGTTACACTCATGCTGTACTAGAGCATCATTTTACAACACCACATTGGGCCTGATTCATGTTCAGACATAGGTCCATTTGCATAGCACAGCATATGTTGCCTGCAATATCTCTGCACATGCCCAGAAACAAGCCTTATGCCAGTGAGCGCTAGTCATGTCCGCAGGAATCTGACTCAACTGCCTATGACTTACGATGCAGAAAGGAGGAGGGAAGGGGCAGACTAACATCAGTCATGTACAGTCAGGGTGTTTCAACGCAGAAGTAGCGGATTCACAACAGAGCAGGTGTAAATGTCGACTGATAGTGATGACTGACACGGCATAGTCTTTTAATTAAAAAGTACACATATATGTGCCAGTAGCTATCACAGAAAAATGTGTGTCCATCTAGTTATTGGCAGACGCGGGCTACAATTTAGCCGCCAAGGAACATGCCATGTCCTCATGTGACATAACCAGGCATCCTAACTAGAGATGTTCACTGACCCCTGTGTTCTGGTTTTGGATCTGGATTAACTTCGTGTTTTGTTTTGGTTTTGGTTAAACCGCCCATGTGTGTTTTGGTTTTGGATCCCGATTTTTTTTCTAGAATCCCTATTTTTTTTTTTTTTTGCTAAAATCACATATTTTTGCTTCCCCCCCCCTACATTATTATTAACCTCAATAACACTAATTTCAAGTCATTTGCAGTCAATTTTGTCCACCTCACAGATCAGAATATTAGTTACATATACTTTCAAACAAAGACTGCAGCAGTTCTTGCCAGTGCTAAGAAGAAGGCCATTGTCATGCCTGGACATTAGACCAAAAAATCCACCTCTTATGTTTGGAATTGTTTTTACCCAAATCCTGACAACAGTTGTCTAGCCATTTGTAGTGTTTGTAAAGCCACAGTCAGTAGAGGTAGGGACCTTAACCATCTAGGAACCTCATCCATGTTGCGCCATTTGAAGTGAGTTCATGGCAAGCTGTTGGAAAAATCAGAAACTTATGCTAAAAAAAATAACAACAAGCAGTCCATCATCAGCTAGGTTCCTTCTCTCAGCTAGATCCCGAAGCCTGCAATCTACACCCACAACACAGTCTTCATCAATATCCTCTGTAGCGATCGGAGTTAGTCCTGCATCCAAGTTGCTAAGGCTAGATTACTCTTCCCCTATCCTGGATTCCTCAGAAGAATTCTTGAGCTTTATTCCCACTGCTGCTGCTGGTGGGGGTGAATCTTCATCCCAGAAGCAGACCAAGAAGAAGACTACTAATAGTTTGCAACAATTGACTGTTAAACAATCCTTTGCAAGAGGAAGCAAGTATGAAAGCTGTCACCCAGTGGAAAAGCAGATCACAGACAACATGGCGACTCTGCTAGTATTAAATCTGCATTCAATATCCACTATGAATGTAGCTGGTTTTCTGTCAAGATTCATAATGTCTTCCATATTTCTCAAATGAAACCACTGATCTTAAATAAATTCCTTAAGGAACCATCCAATTAAGAAGGATGCCGAAGAAGAAAATGAAGTTAAATAAATCATGGATTCCTAAATATTTAAAGGTTATTGACAATATCTTGTGAACTGTAAAGGCTATGGCACCAAAGAGAGGAACTGGGTCAATGCCAAAGAGATTTATGCTCCACATCTGTTGGACAAATTTAAAAGGGAGATGTCAGGCGCCGTCTCCGCACTGACACTTGGTGCAGGAGACGGACGCCTGCACCTTCCAAGCAACCACGTCCTGTTGCCTAGCAGCGGGACGCTATCGCTGCTCACCTGTCTGCAGCCAGCATGTCTTACCGCCAAAATCTCCCTAACCCTATCAGGAGGCACCTTAGGGTGTATAAGGCAGCCTCTGACACATGTCTAGTGCCAGAGTATTTGGTCATCAGCCTTGCTCCAGCATTTGTTCCTGTGTTGCTGTTATTTGGATTCTGACCCCGGCTTGTTCCTGACTTCTCCTTTGGTTCCTGATCCTTAGAGTGATATTTGGTATTGACTCGGCTGCCAGACCATTCTCCTGCTTCTGATTTGGCTATATCCGTTCCTCTGGTTTTCACCCGGCTTGCTGACTACTCTTCCATCCTGCATCCTGGTGGGCTATCACCGCTGCCTCAATTGTTACCTCGCCAGCTGACTGATACTGAAGGCCGCGACCTGCACGTCCCTTGCAGCGAAATCCATACCTCCTTGCGGGGGTTCCTGGTGAAGACCAGGGGCGTGTTAGACTCCACGCCTCAGTACTCAGTAGCGCCAACTGCTGGCAGGTATCATCAATTCCACCTAGTGATTCTGACAGGAGAGAGGTATCCCTTAGCAAGCCTTCATTGAAGGGACGTGAGAATGTACTGTCAGGCGACGTCCCTGCTCACCTCTATCTTTATAGGGATGGACGCCTTCTCTTCTGCTCAGGCTGCTGCGTCCTGTAGCCAGTCAATGGGTAGCAATCTCTGGCTCCTTCCATTGACGGCCAGCAGCTTCCTGTGCGCTCGCGCTCCAATTGCCAGGCAATGGGATGTGCATGTGCTGTCGGCGGTCAGGGATGTCACTGATCGCTTAATTCAGTCCTCTATTTAAAGCTGACTCTGGCAATTTCTAATTAAATTTATTTATAATTAATCTTCGGCACAGTCCTCTTGCATATGATCATATCGCATTCTACTCTGAGGAAGTGAACAGGTAAGCTTTGTGAAACATGTAAAAGGTGGTTGCAGCAAAGGACTCTACTACTATATTAAAAGACTGAGAAGTTTTCATCTTTTTATATATACACTTGAAATTTAAATGCAGCATGAGTGCAATAAATATCTCCTAGATTTTTTTTTACAAGAGGACTAATTGATTTTAAGGGGGGTATTCAATTGTTTCTTTTAACGCGCTAAAACAAAAAAAACCGAGCGCTCTAAAAATATTACCGTTAATACAGTTTTTTTCGAGCGCTCGTTTTTTTTTGTTTTAGCGCGTTAAAAGAAACAATTGAATACCCCCCTAAGTTTCTTTTCTCACATGCTCAAGGTGAGCATAGTTTATGTTGTAAGATTAATAAGATTATCTTTACACTCTGCACTATTATATATTTTTATTCTTCACATGGTTGAAACTTGGGAAACAAAAAAATACATAACTTAATGTATCTCTACACATAAATTGACCACCTATATAATGGGTGAGAAGCACAATATATGATTTGCCACTATTTGCATGGAGCAATACACACTATGACCCTGATACATTAAGGAATGTAACTGCCGATACATGCCGTATTTTGCGTAAATTCGTACAGTGCATGCCCAGAAATTAACCATATGCCAAAGAACATCAGTAACGTCCAATTCATCTTTCAGCACAAACGACCATTACTATAAACTACAGTTTCATGGTCCGAATGGGGGGGGGGGGGGGGGGGTACTGGGTATATGCACATAGTCAATTTACAGTAAGAATGTGTCAAGCTCAAGTGCACCCAGCCGTGTCCGATTCAACCTTTGGGCATCTCAAAGTTACGTGTTTGTAGGTCTGTTGTAAGTGCCGATTACTAGTAGTGATGACGGTTGCAAATGCAAGCTAGAACATGTGTTTGCAATCAGGAGCAACTTTAAAAATGCATTTTATGTACAGTAGTCATTCATAACATCCTCATAAATGTTTTTTATGGAAAAAAATGTTCTCATATTTTAAAGTTTTGTCATTAATGGCTATGGGCCTGATTCATTACTGATCTTATCTTGTTTGTAAGTTGCTATGAGTATTTTAAGTACAAACGGGGTGATCAGAAATTTGCAATTCAACAAGGAACAGCAGTTCAAAGACATGCCCATCTTAAGTATTTTAAGCAATGGAAAATAAGATGCAATGGCT
This sequence comes from Mixophyes fleayi, assembly GCF_038048845.1. Classification (NCBI taxonomy): domain Eukaryota; kingdom Metazoa; phylum Chordata; class Amphibia; order Anura; family Limnodynastidae; genus Mixophyes; species Mixophyes fleayi. Next base: position 134,660,273 of record NC_134405.1, on the reverse strand, counting down.
CTTAAGCAGTCAGTCCATCTTAACATCCTCATCTTCAGATCCCCTTCTTAAGATCCACTTCTTATTTAAAGATAAGACGGTATTACGTAATGGCAAATGTGGGAGGTATGAAGAGTTTGTTTAAAAATGTTAAAACACAATCGAGCGTACATTGTACGGTAGCTAAGTGGTTAGCACTTCTGCCTTACAGCACTGTGGTCATGAGTTCAATTCCCGACCTATTTTATGTAATATGGATAAATTGCATGTTGAAAATTGTGTGCAGCTACTACACAGAAAAGCAGCTGTTCAAAATAACTTGATTCCAAAGACATAGGAATTAATGAATTTCAATATCCAAATATTTAAACTGTGCATGCATATACAAAGGAATTAGGGCTATAATATTTCAAAGTATAATTATTGACGTTAATTAAAATTAAAAAAGAAAAAAAGCTTATGAGAGAAGTTGTCTATTTCATGCATACGTTGGCTTAGTGGTTAGACAATCCACTTTTCAACAGTGGAGACCTGAGTTTGAATGCTCACCAACTCACTTATCTTTTTCAATTATATTTCTGTCAAAGAATAATTTACAGCTAACTCACACTGTGCTCCCTCTGCATCTCCACACACACTCTGTGCCTCCTCTGCAGCTTCACACACACACACACACACACTCTGTGCCCCCTCTTCAGCTCCACACACACACACTCTGTGCCCCCTCTGCAGCTCCACACGCACACTCTGTGCCCCCTCTGCAGCTCCACACACACACTCTATGTCCCCTCTGCAGCTCCACACACACACACACTCTGTGCCCCCTCTGTAGCTCCACACACACTCTGTGCCCCCTCTGCAGCTCCACACACACTCTGTGCCCCCTCTGCAGCTCCACACACACACTCTGTGCCCCCTCTGCAGCTCCACACAAACACACACACTCTGTGCCCCCTCTGCAGCTCCACACACCCTGCGCCCCCTCTGCAACTCCACACACTCTGTGCCCCCTCTGCAGCTCCACCACATACACTCTGTGCCCCCTCTGCAGCTCCACCACACACACTCTGTGCCCCCTCTTCAGCTCCACACACACACTCTGTGCCCCCTCTGCAGCTCCACACACACACACACACACACACACACACACACACACTCTGTGCCCCATCTGCAGCTCCACACACACACTCTGTGCCCCCTCTGCAGCTTCTCACACACACACACACACACACACACACACACTCTGTGCCCCATCTGCAGCTACACACACACACTCTGTGCCCCCTCTGCAGCTTCTCACACACACACACACACACACACACACTCTGTGCCCCATCTGCAGCTCCACACACACACTCTGTGCCCCCTCTGCAGCTTCTCACACACACACACACACACACACTCTGTGCCCCATCTGCAGCTACACACACACACTCTGTGCCCCCTCTGCAGCTTCTCACACACACACACACACACACACACACACACACACACACACACACTCTGTGCCCCCTCTGCAGCTCCACACACTCTGTGCCCCCTCTGCAGCTCCACACACACTCTGTGCCCCCTCTGCAGCTCCACCACACACACTCTGTGCCCCCTTTGCAGCTCCAGACACACACTCTGTGCCCCCTCTTCAGCTCCACACACACACTCCCTCCCCCCTCTGCATCCCGGGACCAGAGAGAGGAAAAAAAACCCAAAAAAACAACTTACCAATCCGGCGGCGCCCAGGACCCAGCATCCTCCTCGGGACCCAGCATCCTCCTCTCTCCTGCCGCTTGTCACTGAATGTTGGGTGTCGGAGAGAAGAGGATGCTGGGTCTTGGGCATCGCCGGATTGGTAATTTTTTTTTTTCCTTTCTCTTCCAGCTCGCGGCACCCCTTTGACAGCGCCGCGGCACCCCTGGGAGCCGCGGCACACACTTTGGGAACCGCCGCCTTAAACCATATGCTGGTATGATTTTGATATTGGAGACTGATCAGGACAGTTTAGTAGTTTGTTTTCCTGATTTTTTTTTATTTTTTTATTTTTGGGGTTTCCATTCTACCCATGTATATATGAACACTCTGCAATCTAGGCACTGATAATCTTTTTTGATGCTTCAATCCATAAGGCTGGGTACATACTACAGAAGACTTCTTCCTATGTGATATCATTAACAATTTTACCAACGAATTAAAAAAAAAATGTCCCAATCAGCTTGCTGATTTCTGCGTACACACTAAACACATTTTACAAGATTTACCTTCAGATCTGTGCTCTTCCTCTACCATAGCTATCGGTTGAAAAGATCGTGACTCTGCACACTTCATAGAGAACTATGGACACTGTTCCAATCCTCTGGTGTTAATGAGTGCATTAACACCAGAGGATTGGAACGACATTGTTCCATCATTGAACTAGATTTTTAGTCCAGTTTAAAAAACAATGTGCTTTGAACAATAATTGTTCAACGTAGCAGCGTACACACTAATGCAATATTGGGCCAAACGGTTGTTTATTGTGGGATTGGCCCAATAATCGGCTAAAAACACTGTAGTGTGTACCCAGCCTAACTCCAAACATCTGGGTTGAGATCTGTCTTTCATTACGGCCATTCAGATGTATAATGTTTATAACTGTATTATTGTCAATATGTGGCGACATCTATTTGAAGAATAGTTTTCTTTATTGGAGTCATCTGTTAAAATGCATAGTGTTGATTCCCCTTCTTATGCAACTCCCCTTTTCTGGTTAATCTTGCCCAACATTTACAAACCATAAATAAAGACACGGACACCGACTTAAGTTTGGAATAAAAAAGGTCCTTTTATTTTTATTATTATTATTATTTTTAAATTATTTTATTTATTTTTTATTTTATTTTATTTTATTTCTATCAAAAACTATCAAAGGTTTCTATCAACAATTTGGACCTTTTTCTTTATATAGGTGGCGAACAGCAGGGCAGCCAGCTAAAACCAACATAAACCAATAAGGTGGAAGATCGTCTCCTTTCCACCAACCCAGGTTAAAACCTTATCTATTGGCCGGTACTATAAACTATTAATTAACTCAATACCCTCTGGACTTAAACTGGTTAAGCCCTTTCTAGGCAAAACCTGATACTCCTTACTAGAGCATCAACGAGTCTAATAAAGTCGAGGGAACCAAGGCTACATTGCCAACACTTAAGTACCGTATGTTTAACAACCATCTGACTGCCATGCTCTCCCACCGTTAAATACCTCGCTCCCTGTGACGAGGAAATATTGCAACTAAATATAACTTTAAAACAGGGCGGTTGGGTGGGTATCGGGATCCAGGAAACAGGAAGCTCTCTCCTTCTCCAACTGCTTGATATATTCTTTCCACGACACTCCCACCTCCTCCCAATTGGCTAATTCCATCACAGACTTAACTCCCAGTGGTAAGTAACATTGCCAGCTTCACAACACATGCTTTTAAACTCCCTCGGCTTAATGGCCTCTCTCATACTAAAATGCATAGTGTTGATTCCCCTTCTTATGCAACTCCCCTTTTCTGGTTAACCTTGCCCAACATTTACAAACCATAAATAAAGACACGGACACCGACTTAAGTTTGTAATAAAAAAGGTCCTTTTATTTTTATTATTATTATTATTATTTTTTAATTATTTTATTTATTTTTAATTTTTTATTTTGTTTTATTTCTATCAATAACTATCAAAGGTTTCGATCAACAATTTGGACCTTTTTCTTTATATAGGTGGCGAACAGCAGGGCAACCAGCTAAAACCAACATAAACCAATAAGGTGGAAGATCGTCTCCTTTCCACCAACCCAGGTTAAAACCTTATCTATTGGCCGGTAATATAAACTATAAATTAACTCAATACCCTCTGGACCCAAACTGGTTAAGCCCTTTCTAGGCAAAACCTGATACTCCTTACTAGAGCATCAACGAGTCTGATAACGTAGAGGGAACCAAGGCTACATCGTCAACACTTAAGTACCGTATGTTTAACAACCATCTGACTGCCATGCTCTCCCACCGCAGCCGTGTGTTCTATGGACCGCGCGGCCCGCCACCTAAAGAAAAAACTAACCCCTTCAGCTCCGAAAAAATCCTCTCTATAAACAAAACCGTTCCTTCTGCCCACAAATGGACCCCATCCGCTCTGAAAAGATGTCTCTTGTCTACCGTTAACCCGGGATGACTTATAACTACCCCCTGCATGCTTTTAACGTTCTGTCTCGCGTATCCATTTATCTTTTTAACCACCCTTATCAATGTGGCTGGGGGAATAGCTGATCTCCAGGACAACCAAGGTATTATGTCAACAAACCTTAATTGAAGGCCATCGGGAATGTATTTGCGCAAGATCCTCTCTAATTCTAATAATTAGATCCAGGGATTTACCTCTACCCACGTCATTACCCCCCAAATGAATCACCACTATATTGGGGGTACCGAGATCTTCTTTTTCCTTACCTAACGTGGGAATCAGCGCCACCCATACCATGCCCCTTTGACCCAACCACCTAATATCAACTGGTTGCGTGAAACCGGACCACCTATTCGCTGCCCAAAAGATAAACGAATGACCCACGACCCATATTCGCGTCCTCTTCACCGCAAAACCTAGAACGAAATACATAGCCTCATCAAATTATACCCATGTTTAATGACAGTAAGTACTACCACAAAACAAACCGTATTCTAAGCTGTTACCAACCTCTTAAAATAGCCCCTCCATACCAGAGGGAGTCACCCCAGTTTAAGCGGAGTACCACGCAACGGAAAACACTTTCCTTCATTAGCTTCGATCTTTAAAACTATTTTATTTTACTTTACTTTTTATTTTATTTTTCAAATTAATTCTTAAAACCTGGAAAAAGGAAAATTGGTAACTCAAATGAAGGTAAAAAAAACCCTTAGAACCCTAGGAGGCACACACACTAATCAGGCCTTGCCAAGGAATAAAGAGGGGGAAAATCCCTTCACGCTCCCGTTCAACACAGCGAGCAGCATAGCCTTGGGTCACCAAGTGATAGAGGAGAAAAGATAAGATGAAAGCGATAGAGAGTAGTGAAAAAACGTGAGGAGATGCAAGACTGTGTATAAGAGAGCCTCTAAAGGCTCATTTGTCCGGCCGGATGTATTTCTTATAGGTCTGCGACTTCCATCTCCCTAGCGCTTGAATCTCAGTGATAGATGCACCCCTAACTGCAGTGGCAGCCCCTATCCTGAAAGAATGTGTACCATAGTCCCCTGGGTTCAGTCCTATTTCCCCTAGGGCACATTTTAACAAGGCGTTAAACTGAAATTTAGTTAATGGGGTACTATCCATATGACTTAACCACAAACCCTCCCCTGGGAACCGGACACTAGCAAATTTTTTGGCCAGCATATAGATGTTCCTTGCTGCTCCGTAATTGCTAACCAATGGCCTCTGCCTAACTGATCTGTTTTTGACCTAACTATCTTACAGCATATCACATTAGGTTGTAAAATTATATTTCTAAACAGCAAAGCTCCACCTATGTCATTCTTAGATCTGGCCACAAGCTCGCTAACCCTAAAAGCACCGTGATACGCTACTGAGAAAGCCAAACCAAAAAGCAAAGCCTCGTAAGCATCTATAGCTAAGTTATGCAAGACTTTAATCAACCTGACTAAAATTTGCCCGTCAATAGGCCGGGGAGTGTCATTCCTTACTGGCTGAATTCTGGACCAACCCTTCAAAGCCTTATGTCACGACTGATAGTGGGTGTATGACTGATAGTGGGTACCTGCTGTTGTTGGCGCAACTCAGAGGAAGGCGCGGAGTCTAACGTGCCCCTGGTATTCACCAGGAACCCCCGCAAGGAAGTATGGACTCCGCTGCAGGGACACGCAGGTCGCGGTCCTTCCTAGAGTCCACAGCGAGATACAAGGGGGTGTCAGACAGGCCGGTTCAGCAACGTTCAGGTAGAGGAGGTACAAAGGGAAATCCAGAAGAATGGTGAGGCAAGCCGAGTCGGTAACTTTCAGGGAGCGCAGTACAAAGGCAGAATCCAGATAGGGGTGGTCAAACGGTCCGGGTCAAAAGGGTCACAAGCAGCACGAGGAATGTCAGGAACAATACAGCAACTGGTACACACAAACGCTGGAGACAGGAAGACCTGATACTCTGGCACTGATTAGAGGACAGGAAGAGGTTTAAATAGTGTGGGGATCCAATCAGCATCAGCGCTGCAGCGCTGTCATGCCTGCCGCCGGGAATCACATAGCGTCCCGTTGCCTAGCAACGGGGCGCGTCATACTGCTAAGAGATGGATGGCAGGGGGGATCCGGAAGTGATGCGTCTGGTTGCATAGCAACCAGACGCGCGGTCAGGCAGTCAGGCGACCGTGCGGACGGCGCCTGACAGTATACCCTCCTCTTCTTCCTCCTGTTTGAAGGAACTTTTTGAGAATTCTAGGAGCGTGAAGGTCCTGCTTGTCCACCCATGATCTCTCCTCTGGGCCAAATCCTTTCCAATGGACAAGAAATTGCTGTTTGCCACGAAGAATGCGAGAGGCCAAGATCCGACTGACTTCGAATTCAGTTCCAGAAGAGGTTTGTATTGGTGGGGGACGACCGGGAGGTCGATAGAATTTATTGAGTACCACTGGTCGTAGTAATGAGACATGAAAAGTATTATGACATCTCAGAGAAGGAGGAAGTTTCAATTTAAAGCATACAGGATTAATGACTTGCATGATGGTGTACGGGCCAATAAATCGAGGAGCCATCTTCATAGAAGGAACCTTTAGTCTTAGGTCCCGGGTGGATAGCCATACTTGGTCTCCCACCTTTAAGAGAGGAGTGGCCCTCCGATGACGATCTGCAAAGATTTTGTGATGCTGAGTAGCCTTGAGTAAAGCCGTCTTAGTCTTAGCCCAAATGAGAGAAAACTCCCGATAAAGAGTATCTACGGCTGGAACCGGAGAAGAGGACACTGGAAAAGGATCCGGAAACACAGGATGACTTCCGTATACAATAAAGAAAGGGGAGAATCCGGTAGACTCATGAATGTGTTGATTATGGGAGAACTCCGCCCAAGGAAGGAATTGAGACCATTTATTCTGGTTGTCGGAGGTAAAACAGCGGAGGAATGTCTCGAGATCCTGATTGATTCGCTCCGTCTGTCCGTTGGTTTGCGGATGGTATCCTGAAGAGAATTTCAATTCTATGTTCAATCTCTTACAAAAGGTTCTCCAAAACTGGGATGTGAATTGGACTCCGCGGTCCGAAATGATCTCCTTCGGGCAACCATGTAGTCTGAATATCTCCTTGATAAAGATATCTGCCAGACGACTGGCCGTGGGCAGTCCAGTTAGAGGAATAAAATGTGCCATCTTCGAAAATCGATCAATAACCACCCAGATAGTGGTAAACCCTGCACTGAGGGGTAGGTCTGTGATAAAATCCATGGCCACACTTTCCCAAGGAGCATCGGGGATAGGGAGTGGACGAAGAAGGCCTGCCGGAACTCTTCTACAAGTTTTGTGTTGAGCACAAGTAGTGCAGGAAGCAATAAATCTCTCAACATCGGCACGTACATTAGGCCACCAGAAGCGTCGGCAAAGCAGCGATGTTGTCTTCTTTATTCCAGCATGGCCGGCAATGCGGGATGAATGAGCCCACTGCAGGGTCTTGAACCGGAGATGGGGTTCCACGAATGACCGGCCTGGAGGAGGAGAGGACGTTTTGGTCCTAGTAAGGGCTACGATATTAGAAGGATCAATAATATGCTGAGGAACCAACGGTCTTAAACGATCGGAATCGTCAAATGAGCGAGATAATGCATCGGCACGTCCATTCTTGGCTCCCGGGCAGAATGTGAGCTTCATGTTAAATCGAGCAAAGAAGGATGCCCAGCGGGCTTGCCGAGGATTAAGGCAACGAGCCTCTTGAATGAACACTAGGTTCCGATGGTCGGTAAACACAGTAACAGGAAATATAGCCCCCTCCAACAGATGTCGCCACTCCTCCAGAGCCGCCTTGATGGCCAGTAACTCCTTGTCTACTATTCCATAATTACATTCACTTGGAAGAAATCGTCTGGAGAAAAACCCACACGGGTTGTGTGAGCCAGCCGGAGACTCTTGAAAAAGCACCGCCCCAATGCCTACCGAGGATGCATCTACCTCTAAGAAGAAAGGTCGTTCTTGATCTGGCTGGGACAGAACTGGGGCTGAAGAAAATGCTTTCTTTAATGTTATGAAGGCAGACATGGCCTCCGAGGACCAAACCCTGGGGTTGGCAGTCTTCCTGGTTAAAGCTGTAATGGGGGCTATAATGGTGGAGAATCCCTGAATAAATTGGCGATAATAGTTTGCAAAGCCGATGAACCTTTGAATAGCTTTAAGGCCTTGTGGCTGAGGCCAGTCCAGAATAGCTGACACCTTGGTGGGATCCATACAAAGACCTTGACCCGACACGATGAAACCAAGAAAAGGTACCTGGCTAATCTCAAACACACATTTTTCCAGCTTGCAGTAGAGGTGATGTTTCCGGAGTCTACGTAAGACCTCTTTTACTTGTTCCCGATGAGTCTTCAGATCTTTAGAAAATATTAATATATCGTCTAAATACACTACCACAGAAGTGTATAACAGGTCATGAAAGATATCGTTAACAAAGGTTTGGAAGATGGCTGGGGCGTTGCAGAGGCCGAAGGGCATCACCAGGTACTCGAAATGTCCATCTCTGGTGTTAAAGGCCGTTTTCCATTCGTCTCCTTCTTTGATGCGAATCAAATTATAGGCCCCACGGAGATCTAGTTTGGAAAAGATTTGAGATCCACTGAGTTTGTCATAGAGGTCGGAGATGAGAGGTAGTGGATATCGATTTTTGACAGTGATGTGGTTGAGAGGACGATAATCAATACAAGGCCGAAGAGACCCATCCTTCTTCTTAACAAAAAAAACCCCTGCACCCGCTGGGGAAGTAGATTTGCGGATAAATCCCCGTTTCAGGTTTTCTGAAATATATTGAGACATGGCTGACGTCTCTGGACGAGATAAAGGGTAGGTCCTCCCTTTGGGGATGGGTTGGTCAGGAGATAAAATAGCGCAATCCCAGGGACGATGAGGAGGCAAGATCTCCGCTTCCACTTTACTGAATACATCTTGGAATTCCATATAGGCCTCAGGAAGGTGGGTTAGCTCGGAATGAGCCATTACTTGACATTTTGGAGGCAAGACTCTAGACAGACATTCAAAGCGACATCCTAAACCCCACGACATAACTTGAGCGTGGTCCCAATCCATCTGAGGAGAATGTTTTCTCAGCCACGGTAGCCCCAAGATGAGGGGATTAATGGACCTCGGCAACACCAAAAGTTGGATCATTTCGCTATGAAGTACTCCTACCCTCAACCGAACAGGAGAAGTCACGGAGGAGATGGAGCCGTGAGTGACACGACTTCCGTCGACTGCCGTCAGAGATAACGGTTGGGGCAATGGGTTTAGAGGTATTTGGAGCTGCGAAGCTAGATCCGCCGAAATGAAGTTCCCGGAGGAGCCGGAGTCCACAAAGGCCGTGGTGGAAAAGGTACCCTTGGGGGTGCTCAGGATGACAGCCATCTGAAATTCTGGGGAATTTTCTTTAGAATAGGGAGCAACTGTGGATTCTCCTAAAACGGCCTCCCCGCCACCGTTTAGGAGGAAGAGTTTCCCGGTTTCTTGGGACAAACTCTTAGCAGGTGTCCCGGATCTCCACAATACAGACACAGGCGTTGTTTGAAGCGTCTCTCCCTCTCTTCAAGGGATAATTTAGAGCGTCCTACTTGCATTGGTTCGTCCACTGGCAGGATGGGATTTTGGAACTGGGGTGCTAGCCGTGGTATGAACCGTTTGCCAGGAGAGCGTTCCTGCGTGCGCTCTTGGTAGCGCAAATCCACCTTGATGCACATGGAGATGAGAGAATCTAACTCAGCCGGGAGTTCTCTGGAAATTAACTCATCCTTAATCCGGTCCACCAGACCTTGCCAAAAGGTTGCCACCAGTGCTTCGTTATTCCATTTTAACTCGGAAGCCAGGGTTCGAAATTGAACTGCGTATTGCCCCACGGACAGGTCACCTTGGCGGAGGTTTAACAAGCTGGTAGCTGCAGAAGCAACTCTTCCGGGATCATCGAAGACTTTCCTGAAAGCTTCAATGAAAGAGTTGGAGTTATTAAGAAGTGGACCCCCTTGTTCCCATAAAGGTGAGGCCCAGGCAAGGGCTTGACCACTGAGGAGGGAGATGAGAAAAGCTACTTTGGTGCGTTCTGAAGAAAAGGCCCCTGGGTTGCACTCAAATTGGATGGCACATTGGTTCAGAAAGCCCCTGCACTTCTTGGGATCACCGTCAAACTTTTCGGGTGTCGGGATGCGTACACCGGAGGCCGCTGTAGAGACCGTAACCACACTGGATGCTGTGGATGCCGCAGAGGTTATGGCTGGTGTAGCGGGTGCAGCATTCTGAAATGTATCGAAGCGGGTAGCAATCCCTTGGACACATTGTAGAAGATGCGCTTGGGCTGCTTCTTGTTGCTCCACTCGTTGAGCCAAATGCAGGAGTAGGTCACGAGCAGACGGTTCACCAGACCCCTCCGTTGTCATGGCCAGAGTATACTGTCACGACTGATAGTGGGTGTATGACTGATAGTGGGTACCTGCTGTTGTTGGCGCAACTCAGAGGAAGGCGCGGAGTCTAACGTGCCCCTGGTATTCACCAGGAACCCCCGCAAGGAAGTATGGACTCCGCTGCAGGGACACGCAGGTCGCGGTCCTTCCTAGAGTCCACAGCGAGATACAAGGGGGTGTCAGACAGGCCGGTTCAGCAACGTTCAGGTAGAGGAGGTACAAAGGGAAATCCAGAAGAATGGTGAGGCAAGCCGAGTCGGTAACTTTCAGGGAGCGCAGTACAAAGGCAGAATCCAGATAGGGGTGGTCAAACGGTCCGGGTCAAAAGGGTCACAAGCAGCACGATGAATGTCAGGAACAATACAGCAACTGGTACACACAAACGCTGGAGACAGGAAGACCTGATACTCTGGCACTGATTAGAGGACAGGAAGAGGTTTAAATAGTGTGGGGATCCAATCAGCATCAGCGCTGCAGCGCTGTCATGCCTGCCGCCGGGAATCACATAGCGTCCCGTTGCCTAGCAACGGGGCGCGTCATACTGCTAAGAGATGGATGGCAGGGGGGATCCGGAAGTGATGCGTCTGGTTGCATAGCAACCAGACGCGCGGTCAGGCAGTCAGGCGACCGTGCGGACGGCGCCTGACACCTTAGCTATGATAAATGACTTTGTGGGATCCTGCATACCATTTAGTCTAGCCATGAATGAAATACCGGCTAACAGGGACCCCATCCTAGCTTTAGAAACCTTTTTGTTATAACTATTCCACATAAAGTCCGTAATAGAGGGAATCTGACCTGAAGTGCTGCTGTTGCAAGCCGCCTGGTAACACAACCAATGTTCCCATGCCCCTTGATAACACTTTCTAGTTGCAGGAGCCAAGGACGCCTCCGCTAGCCACCTTATCCCTATTGGATCATCTGCCAAACACAAGGGGGACACTGTAAGCTGGTTAAACGAGCATGCGGGGCCAGAGATCTAAAACGTTGCCAGTCAAAATGAGAAAGAGCGTCCGCCATCTGATTATCCACGCCAGGAACGTGGCGTGCGCGAAAACTAATATCAAACTCTAGACATCTCAACACCAAGACTCGCAACAAGTTGATTGCTGTGCGTGATGAGGTGCTCTGCTTGTTGATAGCCTGGACCACACCTAGGTTGTCACACCAAAACACCACGCTCCTACCTCACAACCGTCCAGCCACAACTCCAAAGCCACGACCATGGGGAAAAACTCTAACGTTAACAAGTTCCGAACCAAACCCTCAGCCTTCCATGACTGCGGCCAAGGCGAGGCGCACCACTCTCCTTGAAAAAACGCACCTAAATCTTTCGAGCCTGATGCGTCTGTATGCAAGTCCAAAGATGTACTAGATACTGAGGGTGCTGGCCATACTCGTATACCGTTGAAAACCGTTAGAAACCGTCTCCATATAAACAAATCCTCCCTAATTTCTTCTGTCAGCCGTCCCTGGGAATGGGGACTACAAAAACCTGACGTCGCTAATTGTAATTTTCTACAAAATACCCGACCCATAGGTATCACTCGGCAAGCAAAATTGAACGAGCCTAACAGAGATTGAACTTTCCGCAAGGAGCAGGACGGTGCCGCCATAACTCTTTCAATCAGGGACTGTAACTTAACAATTTTATCAGAGGGTAAACGACAACAACCTTCTATTGTGTCAATTTCTATGCCTAAAAAAGCCAAGCATGTGGCCGGGCCCTCGGTTTTATCTGCAGCTACTGGTACACCCATCACCCGAAATAGCGCTTGCGCTGCATACAATGTGTCCTTACAACAAGGGGAATTGGCTGGACCTATAAACAGGAAGTCATCCAAATAATGCGCTATGCCGCGGTGTCCCGTCCTTGCCCCTTCACACCAGTGAAGGAAAGAACTGAAAGCCTCAAAATATGCGCATGAAACTGAACAACCCATTGGCAGGCATCGATCCACATAGTACTCGTTCCGAATTTTAAACCCCATAAATTTAAAGGACTCGGGATGCAACGGGAGGAGACGAAATGCAGATGTCTAATTTAGCCATCAGCACTCCCTTGCCATACTCTCTCACTATGGTTAACGCTTAATCAAAGGACTGACACACCACTGAGCTGATTTTAGGGTCGATCGCATCATTAACTGACTTGCCCGCTGGGTGAGATAAATGTTGAATTAACCTAAATTTACCCGGGGTCTTTTTAGGTACTATTCCGACTGGAGAAATGACTAAATCTTGAATGGGAGGGGATGAAAAAGGGCCCACCATGCGACCCTTACCAACTTTCTCCGCCAAAATGTCAGGGTGTACATATGCTGAACGAAGGTTTTTGGCGGCGGTACCCACCACCCCACTGTCAATGGGGAGGCGAAAACCGAGGCCAAAACCCTCCCTAAGAAAAGAGGCATGCGCCGCATCCGGGTAAAGTGCCAGCCATCTACAGAGGATTGGGAATATAATGGGAGCTTTAGACAGCACCCCCCCCCGGCCCTTCCCTTTCCCGTACCGATGCCAACGGCGCCCCTAGGGCAATCTTTGAGGGGATGACTTCCTCTACAATTGGAGCAAGCGTGTCTGTATCGGCATGCCTCCCCCCTCCTGCATGAGGAATTGTTAAAGACAAAGCACCGGTTCTTTGAAGACTGGGGAGCACCTCGTCTCCCCCCGTACTGAAACCTAGTTAACTGCGGAGGACCGTACCCCATATGCACCCCCCCCCCCATTTGAGCTCTATTCAACCTCATCCATATTTCAACATCCTTATAGGCCAGGGGCCTATAACGTTGGCCGTGCACCTTCTCACGAAAAGCTTATCATATAACCTCCAGGTCCCTGGACGTTCACAACTATGCATTTCGTTTATTAAATGGAGATATTTCCAGACATCTATAATTGTGTCTGGTCTCGTTTCCAAGTAACAAGCTGAAAAGACGCAATACCCCGTTAACCAGTTTGAAAAATTTCTGTACGTATCCTCACCGACTCCCCCTCTTGCGCACGCAGCCGCCAACTCTTTTTGCGTGTCTGCTGTCAGCTCAAAGATATCCACATAGTAACCCCGCCTTATCTTATGCCTCACGCTGTGCCTAATTCCTATCAACAACACAGTGTTCTCACATTTCACTAGCGGGCCTCCTGACGGTGCGGGAGAAGTGGTTTCCAACCGATCCCTGCTCTTCCTCTTGGTTCCCCCAAAATGAGTGTTTAGTATTTTAATTAGCTTGCGCTGACCCGGCCTAGGGGAAGATGAAGATGACTCATCACTGGTAGTTGAAATGCTCGAACTAGACATGTATGTATTGCAGACAGTAGAACCCTCATACTCACCGGCTGCTCCCTGTGCCTCCTGTAGAACTGCTCCAGCTCCGCACTCATCGTCCGAACCGCCCTGCTGCGACACTTGTTGTACTGCGTCCACTCCACCTCCTTCCCCTGTTGCAGCCGAGACGCTGTCCCGTCCATGCCCATCCGCCCTGCTGCTGAAGACTGCTGCGACTGTGAAACTGAATGAGAAGACACGTTAACACGCGGGGAAGACAGATTGTGCAAAGCCCGAGGCGGGACCGGGGTAAGCAAGGGGGGTGCTCCCAGGAAGTGACCCAGAAAACCCGATTGAGGAGGGACCCCCTGACTCCTATCACCCTGCTGTTCAACCACGGGGGGCTGTGGATCCATGCCAGAAACAACAGCCGTATTAACAAAGGAGGTTTAGGGTAAGAATAAAGGTACTGACCAGACAAAGAAGGGTAAGGGGCCACCCACATATTCCCTACTTCTACTACAGGTCTATAACCCTTAGGGGGGTATGGCAACGTCCAAGAGAGGGAAGCGCTATCCTCCATGTGTTGATTGAGGAGCCTTGGTTGGGAAGGCCAGTTCTCAGCCGGGTCAGGAGCGCCCTGAGCACGGTTAGTATATGGATATGCTGCTGAGGAATGCTGGTGAGCTGTTCCCATGCTCCCGGGAGGAAACATAACCGGGGCCGGCCCCAACAACCCGGGGGACTTATTAGATGAGATACCCACCCCTGCATGGATAGCAGACTCCAACGAGAACAGTAGAGGGGAGGACCTGGGAGGTGGGGTATCCCTGACCTGAGGTAAAGGAAGGTGTCAGGCGCCGCCTGTAGATCGGGACGGAGGTCTCGCTGTGCTGCTCGGCGCGTCTGGTTGCCTAGCAACCAGACGGGTCACTTCCGCCCCGCTCGGCCGCCCGGCTACTACACTGTAAGCGTTCCCGTTGCTAAGCAACGGGACGCTGCCTTCAGGAAGCACTACGGCGCTAAGATGATGACAGCGCTGCAGCGCTGAAGCTGATTGGGCATCAGATGTATTTAAGTCTCCCATGGTCCCACCTCCAGTACCAGAGTTTCAGGTCCTCCTGTCCTCCAGCGTTTCTAGTGTATTCCTGTGATTGCCCATTCCCTGACCTTTGCCTGTCTCCTGATTATTTGCCGTGTGCCTGTGACCCTTGTGACCCGGATTGCCTTGACTACTCTTTGGATCTCCCTTTTGTACCTCGCTGTCTGAGCGTTACCGACCCGGCTAGACTCATCACCCCTTCAGACTATCCTCGTGTACCTGCATTACCCGCACCATTGCCGAACCGGTCTGGCTGACATTCCTCTCGTGCTTCGCTATCTGACTCGTGGAAGGACCGCGACCTGCGTGTTCACTGCAGCTGAGTCCATACCTCCTTGCGGGGGTCCCTGGTGAATACCAGGGGCACGTTAGACTCTGCACCTTCCTCCGAGTAGTGCCAACGATAGCAGGTACGCTATTCTCAGTCGTGACAGTAAACTCTGGCAATGTCTACCGAAGGAACTGGTGAACCCTCAGCCCGGGACCTTCTCATTCATTTGGCTCAGCGTGTAGAACAGCAAGAAGGGGCCCAAGCACATCTCCTACAATGTGTTCAAGGTATCGCTAC
Source organism: Mixophyes fleayi (assembly GCF_038048845.1). Lineage (NCBI taxonomy): Eukaryota > Metazoa > Chordata > Amphibia > Anura > Limnodynastidae > Mixophyes > Mixophyes fleayi. The sequence continues at coordinate 134,644,731 of NC_134405.1, read as the reverse complement.
ACGCTTCGATGCTTTACAGGACTCTCTGCCTGCTACTCCAGCCATTACCTCCTCCTCAGTGGCGTCCTCTAGTGTGGTTACCGTATCTACAGCAACCTCAGACATGCGTATCCCCACGCCTGAAAAATACGACAGAGATCCCAAAAAATGCAGGGGTTTCTTGAACCAGTGCTCCATCCAGTTCGAGTGTAATGCAGGGGCATTTCCTTCAGAACGTATGAAGGTGGCATTCATTATCTCCCTCCTGAGTGGTCAAGCACTAGCCTGGGCTTCGCCTTTGTGGGAGAATGGAGACCCTCTTTGTAATAACACCGCCTCCTTTATTGAAGCTTTCAGGAGAGTCTTCGATGACCCTGGGAGAGTAGCCTCTGCTGCCACCAGCTGGCTGAACCTGCGTCAAGGCAACCTTAGCGTCAGAGCTGAAATGGAACAACGAGGCGCTGGTCGCAACTTTCTGGCAAGGTCTAATCGACCGTATTAAAGACGAACTAGTTTCTCGGGATCTTCCCTCTAACCTTGATACCCTAATTGCGCTATGTATCAAAGTAGACCTACGTTATCAAGAATGCACCCAAGAACGTCCTGTCTCTAAGCGAGTTGTTCCTCGTCTGGCTCCACAATTTCAAAACCCGGTTTTGCCTATGGATGAACCCATGCAAGTAGGACGTTCTCGCTTATCCCCAGAAGAAAGAGAGGCGCTTCAGGCCTTTACTGTGGTGATTCCGGACATGTTCTCAAGGTCTGTCCTAAGAGACCGGTAAACCCGTCTTCCTAAATGGTAGCAGGGAGGCCGGTTTAGGAGTATCCACAGTTGCTCCCTACTCTAAACACACCCCTGAGTTTCTTATGGCAGTCACCCTAAGCACCCCTAGAGGTCCCTTCGCCACCACAGCCTTTGTGGATTCCGGCTCCTCCGGGAACTTCATTTCTGCCACTCTCATTGCTGGGCTTCAAATTCCAACACTCACCTTGCCTCAATCATTATCGTTAACGGCAGTGGATGGGAACCGTGTCAGCAGTGGCTCCATCTCCTCCATCACCTCACCCATTTGGTTAATGGTAGGAGCCCTCCATAGCGAGATGATTCTCCTTATCTTGGGGCTTCCATGGCTACGAAGACACTCTCCGCAGATGGATTGGGATCGGGCTCAGGTTACCTGTTGGGGTACAGGATGTCATCATAGATGTCTATCTAGTGTTCTGCCTCCGGGTTCCCAAGTTATTGCTCAGTCCACTGTTACAGAGTCAGGCCTTCCAGCAGCATACGCCGAGTTTCAAGATGTATTCAGTAAGACCGAAGCTGAGTCGTTACCTCCCCATTGGCCCTGGGACTGCTCTATTACCTTACTTCCCAATAATCCTATACCCAAGGGGCGAACTTATCCTCTTTCTCGCCCAGAGACCTTGGCAATGTCTCAATATATCACGGAGAATCTGGAACGTGGGTTTATTCGCAAGTCTCTCCTGCTGGGGCTGGATTCTTCTTTGTCAAGAAAAAAGATGGGTACCTGCGCCCGTGCATTGACTATAGACCCCTGAATCGTATTACCATCAAGAATCGGTACCCGTTACCTCTTATCTCTGATCTATTTGACAGGATCAGCGGGGCTCAAATATTTACTAAATTATACCTACGAGGGGCCTACAACCTCATTCGTATAAAGAAGGGTGACGAGTGGAAGACCGCCTTCAATACGAGGGATGGTCATTTTGAATATCTGGTAATGCCTTTCGGCCTTTGCAATGCCCCTGCCATCTTCCAGACTTTCGTTAATGACATCTTTCAAGATCTGTTGTACACCTCCGTAGTTGTTTATTTAGACGACATTCTAGTGTTTTTAAAAGACATGAGTTCTCATCAAGAACAAGTAAGGGAGGTCTTACGAAGACTGTGCAAATACCATCTCTATTTGGAAGATGTGTCTTTGGAAAAATGTGTCTTTGAAGCTCTCCAAGTGTCCTTCCTTGGGTTTATCGTGTCCGGCTCTGGTTTACAGATGGATCCCACCAAGGTGTCGTCCATCTTGAATTGGCCTCAACCGCAGGGCCTTAAAGGTATCCAAAGGTTCATCGGATTCGCCAATTATTATCGGCAGTTCATCCAAGAATTCTCTTCCATTATTGCTCCAATCACAGCGTTAACTAGAAGATCTGCCAACCTGAAGATATGGTCTCCAGAGGCTGTTTCTGCCTTTACTACTCTAAAAAAAAGCCTTTTCCTCGGCCTCTGTTCTCTCCCAGCCGGATCAACAGCGACCTTTCTTTGTGGAAGTAGACGCCTCTTCAATAGGCATTGGAGCTGTGTTATTCCAAAAGACACCCTCTGGTACCCATTCTCCATGCGTGTTCTTCTCCAGACGATTTCTTCCTAACGAGATTAATTATGGAATCGGAGACAAAGAGCTTCTCGCTATCAAAGCAGCTTTGGAGGAATGGCGACACTTACTAGAGGGCGCTTTATTTCCTGTTACCGTATTCACAGATCACCGAAATTTGACATTCACTCGTGAAGCTCGCTGTTTGAATCCTCGGCAGGCCTGCTGGGCATCATTCTTTGCTCGCTTCAATATGGTTCTTACCTTCTGTCCAGATGCTAAAAATGGGCGGGCAGATGCTCTATCCTGTTCTTTTGATGATACTGATCGCCTGAATCCATCGATTCCTCAATGCATTATCGACCCTTCTAACATCGTTGCAATTACCAATACTGTTAAGGATGCTCCTCCCACAGGACGATCATTTGTGGAACCACAATTATGACTCAAGGTATTGCGATGGGCCCATTCGTCCTGTATCGCGGGTCACGCTGGCATAAAGAAGACCACATTCCTTCTCTGTCGTCGTTTCTGGTGGCCTACTATACGTGCATATATACGGGACTTTATTGCAGCATGTACCATTTGTGCCCAACACAAAACTTCCAGGAAGGTCCCTGCTGGATTGCTCCAACCCCTACCTACGCCTGATGCTCCCTGGGAGAGTATAGCCATGGATTTTATTACTGACCTTCCCTGCAGTTCAGGATTCAATACCATCTGGGTAGTCATTGATCGATTTTCTAAAATGGTGCACTTCATTCCTCTTTCAGGCCTACTTTCGGCCAGTCACTTAGCCGACACGTTTATCAAAGAGATCTTCAGACTTCATGGTTGCCCAAAAGAAATCATCTCTGACAGAGGAGTTCAATTCATCTCCCGGTTCTGGAGGGCCTTCTGTAAAAAGCTGGGTACGGAGTTAAAATTCTCATCGGGGTATCACCCCCAGACCAATGGTCAGACCGAGCGGATCAACCAGGATTTAGAGACTTTTCTTCATTGCTTTACCGCTGATAATCAAAGAAGATGGTCACAATTCCTTCCCTGGGCAGAGTTCTCACACAATCACCATGTCCATGAATCTACCGGGTTTTCTCCATTCTTTATTGTGACCGGGATGCATCCTGTTATCCAAGACCCGTTTCCAAATTCTTCCTCCTCAGTTCCGACTGTGGACTCACTCTATCAAGAATTCTCTCTCATTTGGGCCAGAACCAAAGCAGCTCTGCAAAAAGCAACCCCTGCCTACGCCTGATGCTCCCTGGGAGAGTATAGCCATGGATTTTATTACTGACCTTCCCTGCAGTTCAGGATTCAATACCATCTGGGTCGTCATTGATCGATTTTCTAAAATGGTGCACTTCATTCCTCTTTCAGGCCTACCTTCGGCCAGTCACTTACCGACGCGTTTATCAAAGAGATCTTCAGACTTCATGGTTGCCCAAAAGAAATCATCTCTGACAGAGGAGTTCAATTCATCTCCCGGTTCTGGAGGGCCTTCTGTAAAAAGCTGGGTACGGAGTTAAAATTCTCATCGGGGTATCACCCCCAGACCAATGGTCAGACCGAGCGGATCAACCAGGATTTAGAGACTTTTCTTCATTGCTTTACCGCTGATAATCAAAGAAGATGGTCACAATTCCTTCCCTGGGCAGAGTTCTCACACAATCACCATGTCCATGAATCTACCGGGTTTTCTCCATTCTTTATTGTGACCAGGATTCATCCTGTTATCCCAGACCCGTTTCCAAATTCTTCCTCCTCAGTTCCGACTGTGGACTCACTCTATCGAGAATTCTCTCTCATTTGGGCCAGAACCAAAGCAGCTCTGCAAAAAGCAACACAGCACCACAAAACCTTTGCAGACCGCCACCGAAGAGATACTCCTCTATTGAAGGTAGGGGATCAAGTATGGCTCTCCACTAAAGATTTAAAACTCAAAGTACCATCTATGAAAATGGCTCCACGTTTTATTGGTCCCTACACCATATCTCAAGTTATTAATCCTGTGTGTGTCAAGCTAAAGCTACCTGCTTCCTTACGATGTCATAATACCTTTCATGTGTCCCTACTTCAGCCATTGGTGCTTAACAGGTTTTTTGTACTTCCATCTCGACCTCCTTCAGTTCAAACCTCCTCTGGAACAGAGTTTGAGATCAGTTGAATCCTGGATGTTCGTATCCGCTATGGTCGTCAACAGTTCCTTGTTCACGGGAAGGGATTTGGTCCCGAAGAGAGATCTTGGGTGGACAAACCAGACCTTCATGCTCCTCTGCTACTCAAAAGATTTCTCCAATCAAGGGGAGGAGGAGGAGGGCATACTGTCAGGCGCCGCCTGTAGATCGGGACGGAGGTCCCGCTGTGCTGCTAGCAACCAGACGCGTCACTTCCGCCCCGCTAGGCCACCCTGCTACTACACTGTAAGCGTTCCCGTTGCTAGGCAACGGGACGCTGCCTTCAGGAAGCGCTACGGCGCTAAGATGATGACAGCGCTGCAGCGCTGAAGCTGATTGGGCATCAAATGTATTTAAGTCTCGCATGGTCCCACCTCCAGTGCCAGAGTTTCAGGTCCTCCTGTCCTCCAGCGTTTCTAGTGTCTTCCTGTGATTGCCCATTTCCTGACCTTTGCCTGTCTCCTGATTATTTGCTGTGTGCCTGTGACCCTTGTGACCCGGATTGCCTTGACTACTCTTTGGATCTCTCTTTTGTACCTCGCTGTCTGAATGTTACCGACCCGGCTAGACTCATCACCCCTTCGGACTCTCCTCGTGTACCTGCATTACCCGCACCATTGCCGAACCGGTCTGGCTGACATTCCTCTCGTGCTTCGCTATCTGACTCGTGGAAGGACCGCGACATGCGTGTTCCCTGCAGCTGAGTCCATACCTCCTTGCGGGGGTACCTGGTGAATACCAGGGGCACGTTAGACTCCGCACCTTCCTCCGAGTAGTGCCAACGATAGCAGGTACGCTATTCTTAGTCGTGACAGAAGGGAGGGGAGAGAATTAGGAACCATAACCCCGCGTAAAGGGGGCAAAAGGGTGGGGGAAGACTGCCGAATAACATCTTGCAACTGGTGATTTTGCTGTTCAAAAACTTGCTGACTGGAGGGGAGAGGGGTGCCACTGCTTTATGCTTCCCCCCCGTGAAAATGCTGCCCCGGAGGAAAAAGAGGGTCTAAAATGACTGGGCCGAGACCTCTGTATGGGGACCCCTGACCCTGAGCCCTGGACAACTGAGAGCCATCCCCTTGTGCTATTTCAAGGCTGACAAGCGTCTGCTGGGTGGCACCACCGGGAGCCACAGCGATAGGGGGGGTCAAAGATGGCCGCTGGGCGCCACAAACAGCCGTGGGAGAAGGGGAAGGAGATCCCCTGCCCTGGCTGCCTCCCTCATGCGCTGCACGACTCCGGAGTCCTGGACCTCCTCACACGACTTGGGCCTGCCACACGAGAACCTCTCGCGGCGCCCGAGTCGTGGGATCTCACACTGCCTGTTCGCCCCGCCCTCCGACTATCACCGCCGGGCGGACCCGGCATAGCTCCCTGGACCCGGGGAGGTGAATGAAGTAAAACAGGGGGGGGAGGGTGAGACAGGAGCGGACACCACCGCGGGAGGAGGGGGAGAAGAAGCCAGTCTGGCGGGGGTGGACCTGGCGCGTCTGGAGCGAGATAAAGACATGTAGCAGAGAAGTATAGAGACAGGAAGAAGAAGGGCTAAAAACAGGACAGGAGACACAAAGAAAAGAGAGAAATAAAGAATCAGACAACAAGGTAAAAGCAATACAGGCGCAGAGATACTAAGCCTGATGCTGCCAGGTATCGGGATCCAGGAAACAGGAAGCTCTCTCCTTCTCCAACTGCTTGATATATTCTTTCCACGACACTCCCACCTCCTCCCAATTGGCTGATTCCATCACAGACTTAACTCCCAGTGGTAAGTAACATTGCCAGCTTCACAACACATGCTTTTAAACTCCCTCGGCTTAATGGCCTCTCTCATACTTATATCTATCCATTAAATCCATTTAGAAATAAGATTTGTTAAGGACATCAGGGGGTAAATGTATCAAGCTGCGAGTTTGCAACTCCAGCGATTTTCTCAGGAGAGTTGAAACTAGCCGATGTATGAAGCTGAGATTTAATGCAAAATCGCCAGAGTTCTGCTTCTGTCAAAATCGCTACTTGCAAAATCACCAGAGATCAAACTCACCACTGTTTGCCACTGCAGCTATACAGCTCTCAAATGTATGAAGCTGCGAGTTAGTAAACTCAGGAGAGTTTGCTTCAAAACACGCCAGTACAACACACTGCTTGATAGCAGCGTGTTGTACAAACACATCACTGTTACACTGCCCTGGCAGTGTTAAAACTGTAAAGAACAGATGAAAGTTAAAAAAAAAAAAAGCGTGGGGTCCCCCGCTATTTATGCTTAACCCTAGTGCTGCCTGACTAGTGCTGGTCCTGTGAAAATCGGGGAAAAATTTTGCGTGGGGTTCCCCCGATTTTCACTTTACCAGCACTAGGCAAACCAGCCAGGGTTGGCGGCACTATAGCAGGGGGACGCGCGGCAGGGGTCCCCCTGCCATAATGACTAACCAACCCTAGACTGTTCAGCGCTGGGGAGCTTGCACAATGAAACCTGTTAGCTGTTATACCACAATTTTCAACTGGTTTCAATTGGTGTCTTTAATGTATGACCCAATAAATGTGCATTTTATGCTATTGAATAATGCAGTAGACTTAACCTCATGTGTTGAACTTTCTTGGATGGTTAATTACTATTGGAACCAGATACCATTTAGAGATCAACCGGTAAATAGTAGCAGCCATTCATCATCCTTTTATCATCACCATTTAATTATATAGGGCCACCAATTCTGCAGTGCTGTACAGAGAATGTTTGTTATATCAGTCCTTTCCCTATTGGAGCTTACAGTCTAAATTACAGTGTCTAATTACATGTGGATAAGGGGACATTGTATCCATGAATATATTGAAGACTTTTTCACTATATGTTGCTCAATGTAAAAATGTATATTGTTTATTTTATATTGTTGAGTTTGCAGTGACACTGTTATACATTGTTATTGTGTTATGGGTAAGGATCAGGCGGGGTCCAGGATACATGAGAGTAATCTGTAGCTGCATTCATTCTCCGGCTCTTTCTCTACAGGAAGTCCTGAACAGCTTGAAGCATGGTATGGCTGAAAAATCTGGTAATGGGTTAATTTAAGGAGGGACTAAGTCCAATCCTAGATCTATAGGTGGAAGGCCAATTATTATCCATTGTATTCCACAGGACTGGTCCAGACATTGTGGCAGGGACACAGCAGGGGAGCCATCTTGTAAGGCCAGATCAGCTCCTCTCCTACTCCAACCCCCTGGTCCAGCACCCACCAATTTTAAGAAGGAAAGACCCAGGGGTTTGCCTGGGGAGGGGAAAACGCTGTGTACATTTGACCCTGGATCAAAGGAGCCACTCCGGGGAGTAGAGTGTTTTGACTTAGGATTGACTCCTGGAAGGTGTGAGACTGACTGGTGTTGAGTTTCTGTTCTCCACCAGTAGACCTGGTGATCATTGCTACCCTGTGTCCTGGAAAGCAGGCTGCTACTACATCTTGGGACTTGCATCACCTCACTCCATCAGGAGATAGGTGATAGTGGAGAGTTGGCACTGCAGTCGGGAACAGCAAAATAGAATGGCTCCCTGGACCCCCTTGCTAAAAAAAGACTCTGTGGACTGTGGAATTTTTGCATGGCTAAAATGGGTTGTATCTTGTGACTTGCTTCCTGGGAAGAACTCCAGCGCTGGAGTTGGTATTTCCGTATCAATCGTCACCAATAAAGATTGTCCGATACAATGCAATTCTTCACTTACTGTGGTGCTTTCAACTACCACACACTAATCACGTTATAATTTTCTGTGCTCACCTCAGTTGAATGTTTTCCACACTTCAACACAGTAGGAACACAACTGATACATAAGCCAATAACTATAAAGACACCAACTATAAGATATGAAGCTTACCTATACTAGCAATCAATTCTTGTACCCATTCCCCTAGACCTGAGAACAATTTATTGGGTTCAAACACGAAAACCGTCCTACTACTTTTTCTCCTATTTCATATAGTGAGGAATTATGGACCTGCCGGAATTCCCATTTTAACTGTTGGATCTCATGCATTTTTTGGTCAATTATTTCTTTAGGGTCATCTATATTATAGGTATGTAAGTGCAACACTAAACGCCAAATTGGTATTAAATTAAATTGGTATTAAATTACGTTACATCTATTACTGGTGAATACTGTGTGACACAGTATTCACCAGTAATAGATGTAACGTAATTTAATACCAACCTATGATGAACTAACTCCTTCTTATAAGCTTGTAGATTCTTATTCATATACCTGAATGTGTCATCATACGTCTCGGTGATATTGTCAATTAATTTTGCCAGGTCTTGTATGCATTTAAAATTTAGAGTTCCCTGAGTGGTCTCGGTGTGGTCTAATGCGACCATGATCTGGAATCCTGTGGTTTCAGTAATTAACTTTGTAGCCTCATGTTTTTCACGTGGAATCATATTTCTTTTACGACGGTGTTCATACTGTCATGGTTAATAATATCATAGGAGCCACTGGCTGGTATTTACGCAACTGAAAAGGGAGGCGTGGAGTCTAACGCACCCCCGGGCTTCACCAGGGACCCCCATAAGGAGGTATGGTCTTTGCTGCGTGGGATGAGCAGGTCGCAGCTCTCCAAGTCAGTCACCAGCGCAGTGGAGTGTAGACAGGAATGGTCAAACGACCAAGGTCAAGCCAAACAGTAGCGCAGTACACAGGGATAATCAGAAGGGGTGTCAGAAACAAGCAGAAGGTCGATACCCAATGGGCTGTGCAGTACCAAATTGGAATCCAGGAGAATGAGCCAAGGAACAAGCCAGAAGTCAGTATGCACAAGTGGAAGGACAAAACAGGAAGTGGGGGAGTTGGTGTGAACCAATACTCTGGCACCCTAATGATGCCGGAGTGTTCCTTTTATATGGAGGAGAGGAAGGTGATTAGGTGATCAGAATACAGCTGACCGACTTTTATTGACAATTACATTTAGTTTATGCAAAAGAAGTCAATATCTGCAGTGTTGACCCTTCTTTTTGAAGACCTCTGCAATTTGGCCTGGCACTCTGTCAATCAACCTTTGGGCCACATGCTGACTGATGGCCGAACATTCTTGCCTAATCAGTGCTTGGAGTTTGTCAGAATTTGTGGGTTTTTGTTTGTCCACCCGCCTCTTGAGGATTGACCACAAGTTCTCAATGGGATTAAGGTCTGGGGAGTTTCCTGCCAATGGACCCAAAATTTTGATGTTTTGATCCCTGAACCACTTAGTTATCAATTTTGCCTTATGGCAAGGTGCTCCAACATGCTGGAAAAGGCATTGTTGGTCACCAAACTGTTCTTGGATGGGTGGGAGAAGTTGCTTTTGGAGGATGTTTTGCTACCATTCTTTATTCATGGCAGTGCACTTAGGCAAAATTGTGAGTGAGCCCACTCCCTTGGCTGAGAAGCAACCCCATACATGAATGGTCTCAGGATGCTGTACTGTTGGCATGACACAGGACTGATGGTGGCACTCACCTTTCCTTCTCCGGACAAGAGTTTTTCCAGATGCCTCAATCAATCTGAAAGGGGATTCATCAGAGAAAATTACTTTACCCCGGTCCTCAGCAGTCCAATCCCTGTACCTTTTGCAGAATATCAGTCTGTCCCTAATGTTTTCTCTGGCGAGACGTGGCTTCTTTGCTGGCCTTCTTGATGTCAGGCCATTCTCCAAAAGTTTTCGCCTCACTGTGCCTGCAGATGCACTCACACCTGCCTGCTGCCATTCCTCAGCAAGCTCTGTACTGGTGGGGCCCTGATCTCCCAGCTGAATCAACTTTAGAAGACGGTCCTGGCGCTTGCTGGACGTTTTTGGGCACCCTGAAGCCTTCTTCTCAACTATTGAACCTCTCTCCTTGAAGTTCTTGATGACTCGATAAATAGTTGATTTAGGTGCAATCTAACTAGCAGCAATATCCTACCCTGTGAAGCCCTTTTTGTGCAAAGCAATGATGACTGCACATGTTTCCTTGCAGGTAATCATGGTTAACAGAGAAAGAACAATGATTTCAAGCACCAACCTCCTTTTAAAGCTTCCATTCTGTTATTCTAATTCAATCAACATGACAGAGTGATCTCAAGCCTTGTCCTCGTCAACACTCTCACTATATTAACGAGAGAATCAATGACCTGATGTCAGCTGGTCCTTTTGTGGCAGGGCTACAATGCAGTGGAAATGTTGTTTTAAATAAAGTTAATTGTCATGGCAAAGAGGGTATTTGAAATTAATTGCAATTCAACTGATCACTCTTCATGACATTCTGGAGTATATGCAAATTGGCATCATGAAAACTGAGGCAGCAGACTTTGTGAAAAATAATATTTGTGTCATTCTGAAAACTTTTGGCCATGACTGTACATCACTACACACTAATACATACTTGAGATTCCTGCAAGGTGGTAATTGGATGAAGTAAATTTGTATTACCTGGAAAGGTCTATCTGTAGGAGGGATACGGAATGGCTTTGTTGTTATTGTCTTTCCAATATTTTTCCTCCAACAAATAAGACAAAACTTTGCCTTCTTACTAACTTGAGAAGAAAAGCCTTGTGTACACTAGTTTACTCTTACCAGCTTACACATAACTTCTTTACCCAGATGAGTCAGACCATGTTCTGCCTCAGCTAGACTTGGGAAATAAGCTGTGGGAGCCACGTGCCTACTTTGTCCATCTCTCCAGAGTCTAGAGGACTCTTGACCAAAGCCCTGCTATTACACAATGTTTCCAGGTCCTTTTCATATGTGTGGACTTCATGTCGACTACTGCCTTTGGTAAATGTATTGCTATCAAAAGTCTTTTAATGTGCTGTGAGTGTGCTACTGGTGTGCCTGCCGCTGTCATAAAATTCCATTGAGCTGAGTGAGATGGACCAAGGGGTTCAGCTTCTATATCACCCTCGACTTCTACAACAGCATAACCAGTACATAGTTCTCCTGTGTCTTTCTGCCTATGACAGCTCCCATCTGTGTAAAACGTAAAACCTACATTTTCTAAGGTGATGTCAAGTATGTCAGGTCCTGCAGTAAAAGTCTGATTCAAATATTCCATACAACCATGCGTACCTGCCAAATTCACCCTCAGGTAGAGTCTCCTATCCTTCCACCCTTTGTGCATCTCGAGGAACTTATAGTAGGTATGTAGCTGGCTTTAAAGTATTACATTTCTAAATTGTGATACTTGCACGTGCCATTAGTGCTTATTCCCATTTTGTGAATCTTGCTGAGACATGCCTAGTTTGAGCAGAATTTTGCAGGACATATACTGCATGTGGTGTATAGATAGTTGAATCATGTCCTAGTACTACATCCTAACTCTTACTTACCAAAAGAGCAGTCACTGCTACACTTCTTAAACACATAGGGAGAGTTCTTGCCACAATGTCCAATTGTGCACTGCAGTATGCTTCCAGTCTGCTAGCGTCACCCACCATGTTTCTGTGTCAAGACACCTGCTGCACAACCATCAACTTCCGTACAGTATAACTCAAAATGTTTTTCCTAATCAGGTATTCCCAGAGCAGGTGCTTTAGTCAGACTCTCTTTAAGGTTAAAAAATGCTTGCTCTGACTCTTTAGTATGTGTAACAAGCTCAGGCTTTGAGGATGAGACTAACTCCTGCAATGGAAAGGCCAGGATAGGAAAACCTGGGATCCAGGATCTAGAGTACCCACACATCCCTAAAATGGTATGGTTTTGTAGCTGGTTCTGCGGCAGTGTCATGTCTTTTATGGCCTGAATCCTATCCGTTATCAGGTGTCTTAGCCCCTGGGTGGGACAGTGCCCCAAGTATTTGACTTTGGTTCAATCATGACTGTAATTTATTCTTTGCGACCTTGTGCCATGTCTGTGTTAGGAACTTACCTTGTTCCCGTTCCGCTGCGCTGTCAGCGGGAGCTGACAGCGGTGTCCATCTCTTCAGCGCTTCTTCTGTTAGCGCTGCCGCACTTCCGGGTTCTCTCTGCTGCTGATCATGTGACTCCTGGGCGGGGAATTCAAACTCCTATATCTCCCCTGCTCTGACACGCTGCCTGTGTCAGAGCAATGTGTTTCCTGTTCCTGGCTACAGTTCCTGTGTCCTGACTCCTGTGAACCTGCTCCCTGTTAACCCCTCTATTCCTCCTACTCCTGTGTACCTACCTGGCTGTGACCTGACTATTCTTTGGCTTATCCCTGGCACTACGCAACTGGACTATCTTCTGTGTACCGACTCGGCTGTGTTACCAACAATTCTCTGGATCTCCCTCTGGCACCGCATACCTGATACCTTCTGTGTACCGACTCGGCTGTGTTACCAACAATTCTCTGGATCTTCCTCTGGCACCGCATACCTGATACCTTCTGTGTACCGACTCGGCTGTGTTACCAACTATTCTCTGGATCTCCCTCTGGCACCGTATACCTGATACCTTCTGTGTACCGACCCGGCTGTGTTACCAACTATTCTCTGGATCCTGCCACGCACCCATTGCCTCCGTGCATCTACCGGTTACTGTTCCAGACCTACAACGCCTGGAATTAACGGTTAGTGCCTGTACTTGCACCGCATTGTCTATTTTCTTGTCTGCCTGCCATCACTTAGAACTTTCTCCCTTACGTCAGTAGGCTAATCTGGGGGCCGCGACCTGCGGTTCTTCGGCAGCTAAGCCCACACTACCTTGCGGTGGTTCTTGGTGAAGACCGGAAGGCCGTTAGACTCCGCGCCCTAGGTAAGCCTGTGCTAATACTGACTAAGGCATCAAAATCGTAACAGTTTGCTCTGACCCTTATCTAACTGATGGAAGCGACAGGGAATCCCACTGCGAGAGTACTACTGGATAACTTAGCGGCTCAGGTTGAGGAACAGGGGAAAAATCAAGAACAGTTATTACAGATTCTGCAGACTCTGTCTAACAGGTTGGATACGCTCCAAGCAGCTCAGGTGGCAGCTCCTAATCCTCCACCTGCTCCGGCCCCACAGCCTGCCCCCGCTCCAAGCGGTTCAGCTGTATCTGCTCCCACCACCTCTCAACTCCGCATACCTAACCCACCCAAGTTCAATGGGGATCCTAAGGAATGCCGAGGCTTCTTGAACCAGTGTGCTATTCAATTCGAACTTTTGCCCAGAAACTTTCCTACACAGAAAACTAAAGTCGCTTATATTATTTCCTTATTGTCTGGTCAAGCGCTTGCCTGGGCTTCTCCTCTCTGGGAACATGATGACCCCATTCTCCATAATTGTGCCACTTTCTTGGAAACCTTCAGACGCATCTTTGATGAACCCGGACGAGTCTCCAGTGCAGCTTCTGGACTCCTCCGTCTGCACCAGGGTACCCTTACTCTGGGCCAGTATGCCCTTCAATTTCGCACTATGGCGGCCGAACTTCGTTGGAACAATGAAGCTTTAGTGGCCACATTTTGGCAAGGCTTGTCCGATCGTATTAAGGACGAGCTAGCAGCCCGAGAGTTACCCACTACCCTGGATGCTTTGATCTCTCTCTGTAACCAGATTGATATACGTTTCCGTGAACGCACTCAGGAGAGAGAGAGTTCCCGTCGATCTACTTTCCGTTTGGCTCCTCGCTTCCAAAGTCCTATTACACCGGAGGAAGAGCCTATGCAGTTGGGAAGAGCACGTTTATCCCAGGAGGAAAGAGAGAGGCGGTTCAAGAATCGTTTATGCCTTTATTGCGGGGAATTCCCGGTCATGTCCTGAGTCAATGATGGAAGCGCCCGGGAAACGATCGGACCTAACTGATGACGGAGAGACTAAGTTAGGTATGAACATTCTCTCTCCTATGGATTCTAGTTTTTCTATCCAAGTTCTTCTGCAATATACTGATAAACAATTGTCTCTTCCAGCGCTTATTGACTCCGGTGCAGCGGGGAACTTTTTACGAGCTGACATTGTAGAGCGGTTATCATTGCCTAGGCAACCCTTAGATCCACCTATTGCCATTACAGCTATAGATGGCAGTCGTATCATTGGAGGATCCATTAAGAACAGAACTGTCAACATGTCTCTACGCATTGGAGCCTTACACACTGAGGAAATCTCCTTCTTAGTCATTCCAAAGGCTATCAACCCGTTGATCTTAGGCCTACCTTGGCTCAGACTTCACTCCCCCACTTTAGATTGGCAGAAACCGGAAGTTCTTGCATGGGGTTCAGAGTGTCATTCCCGATGTCTTCCCAGGATTCATAGACCCGCTATGGGCTGTCTTCCAACACCCTCCGGTATTCCTCCTCAATATCATTCGTTTTCTGATGTCTTTTGTGAAAAGGAGGCTTCCAAGTTACCCCCTCATAGACCTTGGGATTGCTCCATTGAATTGTTGCCGGATAAGATACCACCTAGAGGACGGGTATTTCCATTATCTCGACACGAATCAGAGGCCATGTCCCTATATATTAAGGAGAATTTAAACAGGGGTTTTATCCGGAAATCCTCGTCACCAGCAGGAGCAGGTTTCTTTTTCGTAAAAAAGAAGGACGGCGGATTGCGTCCTTGCATAGACTACCGTGGCCTCAACGCCATAACGAAAAAGAATAGGTACCCCTTACCATTAATCTCTGAACTCTTTGATAGGATCAAGGGAGCTTCAATTTTTTCTAAACTGGATTTGAAAGGGGCCTACAACCTTATCCGTATTAAACAAGGGGATGAATGGAAGACGGCGTTCAATACGCACGATGGGCATTTTGAGTATCTTGTCATGCCATTTGGACTTTGTAACGCTCCTGCGGTTTTTCAAAATTTCATTAACGAAGTTTTTCAGGATTTCCTGTATCAATTTGTTGTCATCTACCTAGACGATATTCTTATTTTTTCACCTGATATTATTACTCATCGCCATCATGTCTCCTTGATTCTTCAACGCCTTCGGTCGCATCATCTGTACTGTAATGTGGACAAGTGTGTCTTTGAAAAAACGCATCTTCCTTTTCTTGGTCACGTGGTTTCTGGCTCCGGATTACGTATGGACCCTGAGAAATTAAAGGCGATTTCTGATTGGCCCCAACCGGTTGGACTTAAGGCCATCCAGCGTTTTATTGGGTTCTCTAATTATTACCGCCACTTTATCAAAGGGTTTTCGTCTGTTATTGCACCCATCAATTCCCTGACCAAGAAATCTGCCAACGCTAAGACCTGGCCACCAGAGGCGGTAGAGGCCTTCAAGTATCTTAAAGAAGCCTTCATATCGGCACCTATTTTTCAACAGCCAGATTCTTCCTTCCCCTTTTTTCTCGAAGTTGACGCATCCTCCACTGGAGTAGGAGCTATTTTGTCTCAGAAGAATTCTACTGGAAAGTTTTCTCCCTGTGGCTTCTTTTCTCGTAAATTCTCATCCACCGAAAAAAACTATGGCATTGGAGACCGAGAACTACTTGCTATCAAATTGGCCTTTGAGGCCTGGAGACATCATTTGGAGGGAGCCAGATTTCCTGTTACTATTTTTACGGATCACAAGAACCTGCTTTATCTACAAACTGCATCCTGCCTCAATCCCCGTCAGGCCAGATGGTCTTTATTTTTTTCACGATTCAATATAATCATTACCTTCAGACCAGGGTCCAAGAACAAGAAGGCTGATGCTCTCTCTCGTTCCTTTGATTCTATGGATACCGAACAAGAGAGTGTTAGGTCTATTCTAGATCCAGAATGTATTTTGGCTACTACTCCTACTCGGTTGATCATTCCTCACGGGAAGACTTTGGTTCCTCCACATCTCCAAACTAAACTCCTTAAATGGGCTCATGCCTCCCGTTTTTCTGGTCATGCCGGTATAAAGAAGACCTTGGAATTTATCTCCCGTAGTTATTGGTGGCCGGCTATCCATTCGGACGTTCGACAGTTTGTGACGGCGTGTTCCACTTGTGCTCAAAATAAAGTTCCTCGTCAAGCTCCATACGGTCTGCTGCAGCCTCTGCCAATTCCGGATCGACCTTGGAGTCATCTCTCCATGGATTTTATCACAGATTTACCCTCCTCCAGAGGGTTCTCAGTAGTGTGGGTGGTCACTGATCGCCTTTCCCGAGCCGCTCATTTTGTGGCATTAAAAGGTCTCCCTTCTGCTCCTATTCTGGCTCAACTCTTCATTAAAGAAATTTTCCGCCTACATGGCTGTCCAGATATTATCGTTTCTGATCGAGGAACTCAGTTCGTGGCAAGATTTTGGAGGGCCTTTTCTCGTCTTTGTGGAATTAAGTTAAATTTCTCTTCTGCATATCATCCGCAAAGTAATGGTCTCACGGAAAGGACGAATCAAGAATTGGAGAAATTCCTCAGATGTTTCATTTCAGCTAAACATGATGATTGGGTTGATTTATTACCTTGGGCAGAATTCGCCCACAATAATAATTCACACGACTCTACCTCCACTTCTCCCTTTTTTGCTCTTCAGGGATTTCATCCTAAAGTTCCACCCTTCAAAGAGTTAACCGCTTCTGGGGTTCCTGCAGTGGATTCCCTTCTATCGGACTTCTCGTCTAGGTGGGATCTTATCAAACGCAAATTACTTCACACCTCTGCCATCAGTAAAAAAGCATTTGACAAAAGAAGAAGACCGTCTCCACTACTTACTCCTGGTGACAAAGTGTGGTTGTCTACAAAGAATCTTCGCTTGTTGGTTCCTTCTAGGAAATTCGCTCCCCGATTTATTGGTCCCTTCAAGATCATTGAGGTCATTAATCCGGTGGCCTTTAGATTAAAATTACCCCCTACCTTGAGGATTCCCAATGTCTTCCACATTTCCCTTCTCAAACCACTTGTTGTTAACAAATTCTTCTCTTCAAGAAGACCTCCTGCTGCTATTTCTGCACCAGATCAGGAATTTGAGGTGAAGGAGATTCTAGATTCTCGGATTTCCAGAGGCTCCTTGCAGTTCCTGGTTGACTGGAAAGGTTACGGTCCTGAAGAGCGTTCTTGGATTCCTGCACGAGACCTTCATGCTCCGAGTTTGTTGAAGAAATTCCATACCAAGTTCCCTCTAAAGCCTTATAGGTTGTCCGGAGGCCACCCCTGAAGGGGGGGGGGGGGTACTGTTAGGAACTTACCTTGTTCCCGTTCCGCTGCGCTGTCCATCTCTTCAGCGCTTCTTCTGTTAGCGCTGCCGCACTTCCGGGTTCTCTCTGCTGCTGATCATGTGACTCCTGGGCGGGGAATTCAAACTCCTATATCTCCCCTGCTCTGACACGCTGCCTGTGTCAGAGCAATGTGTTTCCTGTTCCTGGCTACAGTTCCTGTGTCCTGACTCCTGTGAACCTGCTCCCTGTTAACCCCTCTATTCCTCCTACTCCTGTGTACCTACCTGGCTGAGACCTGACTATTCTTTGGCTTATCCCTGGCACTACGCAACTGGACTATCATCTGTGTACCGACTCGCCTGTCATGATCTGCTTACAGCGTATGCATTACATGCTGCCTTGCATGGCAGCTCCTGCCTTTTTGTCATTCTATTATTTGTATTTCTATTTTGTGTTCCTGCAGTACCTCTTTTCACCAGAGGTGCTGCTATCGTGCATTATTCTTGTGCTTAAGGAGTTAACCTGTATGTTCACTAATTATCTCATGCACCTGGGTGTGTCTCATTCCCCTTATATATACCTGATCCTCCCAGCAGTCATTGCTGGTTATTGTTGTCCTAATCCTGATGTCATTTCCTGTTGTCCTTACCTGATTGTTTCTGGACATTTCATGCTACTTGCTGCATCAGCTGGAACCTGGTATTTATCACTGCTCCTTATTACCTGTTATCACCTCTCTGCAAATAAACACAGTGTTTTTCACCGAATTCATGACTCCTAGCTGTACTTCTGTTTGAGAACCGTGACAGTATAACCAGCCTAAAAAACAGCTTTGGAGTCAGGTGAAAGTTTTGTTTTATTCTGGGACCTTTTTGCTGCAATCAAGTTTTCATTTGTCTTTTGCAACATGTCTGTTTTACCTATCATGGAATCACCCCTGCTACAAACCTTACAAATGGACATTATATTGTTGCGCTCCCAGCTGGCCGGATTTTCCGCTTTGCTTTTGGACCCACTCAGGAGACTATCAGAGACGGTTTCACTGAAATCTAATGCTGTTGATTTGACCCAGCCAACTCTGTCTGCTGCTGAATCCGTGCCGCCAACACCTTGCAATAATACCATGTCAAATTTGCATTTAACTAACAACTGCAGTTTAACTAATGCCCGGTTCACAAGTGGGCCACGCCCCCATCTGACCGAAGTGGAGCGACAGCGCAGAGTAACCAACAAACTGTGTCTCTACTGTGCCAGCAATGCACATTTCTTGCAGGACTGTCCTGTCCGTAGACCACGTCAGCTTACTGAACCATCTCCTGTTGTTTCCTCTCGGCACTCCAAATCTGTTTATGCTCCAGCATTCCTGTTCTCTGCGAAGAGACCCAATCTGCCAGCTCCAGCCGCCTGTCCTGAGGCACCCATTCCCTCTGTCTCCTGTGCCGAGGTGCCAGCCTCTGTCTCCTGTGCCGAGGTGCCAGCCTCTGTCTCCTGTGCCGAGGTGCCAGCCTCTGTCTCCTGTGCCGAGGTGCCAGCCTCTGTCTCCTGTGCCGAGGTGCCAGCCTCTGTCTCCTGTGCCGAGGTGCCAGCCTCTGTCTCCTGTGCCGAGGTGCCAGCCTCTGTCTCCTGTGCCGAGGTCACATCATCTGCCTCCAGCTCTGAGGTCACATCATCTGCCTCCAGCTTGGAGCCTGCTGCCACTGTGTCCGGTTCCGAGTCTCCTGCCACTGTGTCCGGTTCCGAGTCTCCTGCCACTGTGTCCGGTTCCGAGTCTCCTGCCACTGTGTCCGGTTCCGAGTCTCCTGCCACTGTGTCCAGTTTTGAGTCTTCAGCCGCTGTCTGTTCCTGAGCTCCAGTCTGCTCCAGAGGGGGCGCTGCCCTTACCGTCTGCTCCAGAGGGGGCGCTGCCCTTACCGTCTGCTCCAGAGGGGGCGCTGCCCTTCCAGTCTGCTCCAGAGGGGGCGCTGCCCTTCCAGTATGCTCCAGAGGGGGCGCTGCCCTTCCAGTCTGCTCCAGAGGGGGCGCTGCCCTTCCAGTCTGCTCCAGAGGGGGCGCTGCCCTTCCAGTCTGCTCCAGAGGGGGCGCTGCCCTTCCAGTCTGCTCCAGAGGGGGCGCTGCCCTTCCAGTCTGCTCCAGAGGGGGCGCTGCCCTTCCAGTCTGCTCCAGAGGGGGCGCTGCCCTTCCAGTCTGCTCCAGAGGGGGCGCTGCCCTTACCGACTGTTCCAGAGGGGGCGCTGCTCTTACAGTCTGCTCCAGAGGGGGTTCTGTCCCTCCAGCCCGAGTTGCCAGTCCATGCGGTCCAGCCCGAGTTGCCAGTCCATGCGGTCCAGCCCGAGTTGCCAGTCCATGCGGTCCAGCCCGAGTTGCCAGTCCATGTGGTCCAGCCCGAGTTGCCAGTCCATGCGGTCCAGCCCGAGTTGCCAGTCCATGCGGTCCAGCCCGAGTTGCCAGTCCATGCGGTCCAGCCCGAGTTGCCAGTCCATGCGGTCCAGCCCGAGTTGCCAGTCCATGCGGTCCAGCCCGAGTTGCCAGTCCATGCGGTCCAGCCCGAGTTGCCAGTCCATGCGGTCCAGCCCGAGTTACCACTTGGTGCTGTCTGCCCTCAGGCTTCTCAAAGTGCTGTCTGCCCTCAGGCTTCTCAAAGTGCTGTCTGCCCTCAGGCTTCTCAAAGTGCTGTCTGCCCTCAGGCTTCTCAAAGTGCTGTCTGCCCTCAGGCTTCTCAAAGTGCTGTCTGCCCTCAGGCTTCTCAAAGTGCTGTCTGCCCTCAGGCTTCTCAAAGTGCTGTCTGCCCTCAGGCTTCTCAAAGTGCTGTCTGCCCTCAGGCTTCTCAAAGTGCTGTCTGCCCTCAGGCTTCTCAAAGTGCTGTCTGCCCTCAGGCTTCTCAAAGTGCTGGCAAGCCTGCCGCCCAGTCCGGGCCAGCTCCCAAGCCTGCCGCCCAGTCCGGGCCAGCTCCCAAGCCTGCCGCCCAGTCCGGGCCAGCTCCCAAGCCTGCCGCCCAGTCCGGGCCAGCTCCCAAGTCTGCCGCCCAGTCCGGGCCAGCTCCCAAGTCTGCCGCCCAGTCCGGGCCTGCTCCCAAGTCTGCCGCCCAGTCCGGGCCTGCTCCCAAGTCTGCCGCCCAGTCCGGGCCTGCTCCCAAGTCTGCCGCCCAGTCCGGGCCTGCTCCCAAGTCTGCCGCCCAGTCCGGGCCTGCTCCCAAGTCTGCCGCCCAGTCCGGGCCTGTTGTCAAGCCTGCCGCCCAGTCCGGGTCTCCTGTCAAGCCTGCTGCCAAGTCCGAACCATCCGTTGCCAAGGGTGCCAAGTGTGAGCTGTCATCTACCTTTGAGGGGCACCTTTCTCAATTTAGTGCTCTACTGAGGTTTTGTGCTTCTTATTTCCCCTCAGTACCTAGCCTTGCCAGTGACCCAAAGAGGCAAGTTTTGTTTTTGTTAACACATTTTAGAGGAGAGGCTATGGAATGGGCAAACCCTTTTGTTGAGTCTGATCACCCCATTCTTTCTGACTTACAACTATTTGTCGAGGCAGTGATCAACAAGTTTTCACCAACACCTCCCGCTATGCCTTGTTACGGGGCCTCTGTATTGTCAGCAGGTCCACCCATCTCACCTGGCCTAGAGATTTCTTTGTGCTCCACCCAATTGGTTCAAATTGCTGTTCCAGGGAATTCTCGCAAAAAGAAAAAGCGAAAGAAGAGAGCAAGGTCTACAGAGCTTGAACTGGCAGCTGGCATAGTCTCCTTTGCTCATCCACCCATGGACGAGGACTTTTCTGCTGGCCCCCCAATTCTGGACTATGATTCCGATGATTTCAGACATTTTTGGTAATTGGGCGTCTGGAATCCGCCCTTAAGGGAGGGGGTACTGTCATGATCTGCCTACAGCGTATGCATTACATGCTGCCTTGCATGGCAGCTCCTGCCTTTTTGTCATTCTATTATTTGTATTTCTATTTTGTGTTCCTGCAGTACCTCTTTTCACCAGAGGTGCTGCTATCGTGCATTATTCTTGTGCTTAAGGAGTTAACCTGTATGTTCACTAATTATCTCATGCACCTGGGTGTGTCTCATTCCCCTTATATATACCTGATCCTCCCAGCAGTCATTGCTGGTTATTGTTGTCCTAATCCTGATGTCATTTCCTGTTGTCCTTACCTGATTGTTTCTGGACATTTCATGCTACTTGCTGCATCAGCTGGAACCTGGTATTTATCACTGCTCCTTATTACCTGTTATCACCTCTCTGCAAATAAACACAGTGTTTTTCACCGAATTCATGACTCCTAGCTGTACTTCTGTTTGAGAACCGTGACATCGGCTGTGTTACCAACAATTCTCTGGATCTCCCTCTGGCACCGCATACCTGATACCTTCTGTGTACCGACTCGGCTGTGTTACCAACAATTCTCTGGATCTTCCTCTGGCACCGCATACCTGATACCTTCTGTGTACCGACTCGGCTGTGTTACCAACTATTCTCTGGATCTCCCTCTGGCACCGTATACCTGATACCTTCTGTGTACCGACCCGGCTGTGTTACCAACTATTCTCTGGATCCTGCCACGCACCCATTGCCTCCGTGCATCTACCGGTTACTGTTCCAGACCTACAACACCTGGAATTAACGGTTAGTGCCTGTACTTGCACCGCATTGTCTATTTTCTTGTCTGCCTGCCATCACTTAGAACTTTCTCCCTTACGTCAGTAGGCTAATCTGGGGGCCGCGACCTCCGGTTCTTCGGCAGCTAAGCCCACACTACCTTGCGGTGGTTCTTGGTGAAGACCGGAAGGCCGTTAGACTCCGCGCCCTAGGTAAGCCTGTGCTAATACTGACTAAGGCATCAAAATCGTAACAGTCTGTGAGGGAGTAACAACAGTTTAGTATCAGACACGGATGATATAAACGAATCAGAATACATCAATAAATCGTTAACATATTGAATTATAACAGACCCATTGCTTGGTTGGAAGGATTGCAAACAGTCATGCAAGGCCTGAGAGAAAATACTGGGACTTTCAATGAACCCCTGGGGAAAATATTGTCCATGTGTATTGTACCCTTTTATAGGAGAAAGCAAAGAGGTACTGACAGTCAGGATGAAGAGGAACAGAGAAAAGAGCAGAACAGAGATCAATTACCGTGAAATGACTGGCAGATAGAAGAATCTGCATAAGTATGACAGCTGTATTAAACAATTCGGGGAATTGGCGGTCAACTACTTTATTAATTCCCCTTAAATCTTGGACTAATCTGTAGCCCCTCCCCCCATTATTCTTCACTGGGAAAATTGGACTGTTAGCTGTACTGGATGTATGAATTAAATTTTCTTGTTGCAGCAGCCTTTCAATTACAGGACAAACCCCTGATTCCACCTCCGGTTTTAATGGGTACTGTGGTATTTATTGAGTTTACCTGCCACTTTTTAGATGAACCATAACGGGGGCTATATTTGCCATCAATCCAGTGTATTGTCCATCCTTGGTCCATAAGGAACCCGGTATTTGTGAAAATATTTCCTCTACCTGAGATGGACATTGACCTAGAAGGGTAGAGTGCATCATTAGCCTTTGTGGGGTATCTACTATAGCTTGCACTCCCGTGTAGACTTTCCTGGAATATCCAGAAATACACCATCAAGGGTGCAGTAAATAACACATCCCATTTTGCTTAATATATCTCTGCCCAGTAAGTTAGTAAGGGCCGCTGCAGCCAAGAGAAATGAATGCTTGGTTTGCAGGGGCCCAATAGTATCCTCTGCAGGTTTAGTCAAAGGATAATGTTGCACTCTTCCCGTTACATCCATAGCTGGAACAGTTTTGTTGGTAACCTGTAAACTCAAAGGAGAATTTAATGCTGACTTGGCCGCCCCTGTATCTACAAGAAATGTTTGTTTTATGCCAGATATATCAACTGTCACTGCGGGTTCTCCCGCGAGATATTCAGTTAACCTAACTGATTGTAGGATATAGGTATTGTAACGGATTTACTGGATATTACTACAGTCTAAATAGTGCTGGCTTACCTGAGGTGCAGAGTCTAACGATCTCCCCGGAGTTCACCAAGAACCGCCGCAAGGCGGGATGGGCTTTGCTGCCAGGAGTCGCAGGTCGCGGTCCTCAGGCTCGCCCTTAGATGTAGTGCAGTGAAGTAGGAGCAGGAGTTCCGTAGTCGGACGGGCCGGGTAGGTACACAGGAAGACAATGGAGGCAGAATCAGAAGGCAAGGGGTTAATCAGGCCGGGTCGGTACACGGGTTACCAGAACAGAAAAGTAGTCAGCAAGCCGGGTCGGTATACTGGGACTGGAGATGAAGAATGGTCAGACAGGCAGAGGTCAATACACAGGAAACAGCAGGGTTCTAGGAAGCAGGGATCCACAGGGAACAAAAGCCAGGAACAAGAGATGTTGCTCTGACACTCAGTGTCAGAGTGGATGTCTAATACTGACAGGGATTCAAATTCCCTGCCTCCAGGTTGCGGTCATGTGACCGCCAAAAACCGGAAGTGCGGCTTCCGGGCAGAGTGGCGATGACAGGTAAGTCCGTGACAAGGTTTGAGAAGAGATTAAAATGTTGTTTCACTTGGCCTTGTTTTCTTTTGTTTCACTTGACTATACGGCCTTTAATCTGCCATTGAATGACTGCATACAATTGCATTGTTATTAATCTTTTACAAGCATCTATACTTGTATTGTATTCCTTACCTCAAAATAAGAAAAGTTTTTTTAAATTTTTTTTTTTTTTTATTAAAAAGGCATTTAGCGTTAGGAGCCTGAGCAGAGAATTAGAATTAGAAATAAGTTTGTGTAGCAGTGTCCAGAGCATTTTGATAGGAGTGGTAGATAATTAATGTGAGGAAATCAGTAGAAGCACAGATGACATTCTGGTTGGAGAGAAAGTTTTTGTTGGTATTACTTTAGTGTGCTACAGCTGACATCAAAGTTGACATAGAGTGTGAAGAGTAGCTGCAACCATTTGATCAAGGGCTGTTGAAAAGAGTTTGGTAAAAATATGGTACTGCCATAACAGGAGAGGAGAATGAAGAAATTGGGGACAGAAGGTTTTTTGCAGAGAGATAGAAATTTGTTAAAAATTTATAGAATTAAGATTTCTGTGGGTATGAAGAAACTTGGTAGAGCTTCACAGCATTGAGGTTAAAGTAATGGCAGATAGCTTGTAGCTGTTAAGGTGATGATCTGAGACGTAGAAAGGAGTGTTAAGAAAATCAGAAACAGCATAGTCTAGAGCAAGGATAGGCACGGTTTTTGTCTTCGGGTGCCAGATATTGAACATTACATGGTAAAAAAAATTCTACAACATATACAAACTTATACAAAAGTAATAGATGGATACTAAAATATTAGTGGCTTCCATGTCCTTTCTTATTTGAAGCTAGGTTAGATTGATCATTTGTAGTCTAAAGACCAAGACATGTTTCAGATTTTTGTAGTGTTAATGTATTGCAAGCAGCACTAACTGTGGTGTTTTTTTGGTCTTGAAAAAACTTGCTCTCAATAATAACTTATTTAAAACAAATCAGGACTGCAATATTAAATAATCAAAAATACTGAATTGGTCTCAAATCGTAAGGGATATATATTCCCCAGTATTATGTATTAATAAAAACATATATTGATAAAAACCTGCAATTTAAATAGAAAACATTTTATTCTAGATAAAACAAACTCATAAAAGACATATATGACAAATACCAATGAAATATAATTGGGATACATTACAGATCATCTAATTATTCTCTCCAGATACAGTACAGGAGCAGTACTAAATACTGAGCTTTACAACATGTCTCATATCAAATAAACTGAAATTGCTTAATTTGTATCAAACAGTTGTTAGAAACTTTGTATAATGGCAAAATATAGCTTTGTTTGTCATATAGCATCCTAGAGGTCCATAAATATTTAAACTGTTGGAAAGTGTCTCAGAGTACTTTTCTGAATATCATCTGCAAAAATGTGAAGTTTCTTTGTAAATGAATCTCAACTTTTAAACAAATTAGCAGTTTGCCTTTTACTTTGAAGTTGTACATTCAGGGCCTGATTCATTAAGGAAAGTAAGACAAAAAAATGAGTAACACCGTTACAATGCAAGGGGTGCATATTAGTTTGTTATTTTGCACATAGGTTAAATACTGGATGTTTTTTCATGCAGCACACAAATACTTTATAGCGTTATATTTACACTGAAATGTAATGTTGATCTAGGACATGCCCTACCCCAAATATAAATCTGACCCACATCTTAAATTTAGCTCCACCCTCCAATGCAATATGGTTTTGCCAAGGTACAAAGTTACTCATTTGTTTTGTCTTACTTTACTTAATGAATCAGGCCCTCAGGGCATTTAAATGTATGGTGATATCTGTCAGAAACATTAGGTTTCCAAACCCATTCGTTGCTTTCCAATTTTATATTAGATGCACTAATTTCTTGAAGAACCATTTAAATTTCATCCAAACAATTGACACATAGAGAGAGTACTTTCCCTCAACTCAACCAATGTACACGGCAGTGCAATAGGAGATTGCCATATTCAGATTCCAATTCTTCTAAGAAGGCTCTAAATTGCCTGTGAGTAACTGATGATTCTGCAACAATTCTATTAACAATTTTGATTACAAGAACCATTACGTCATTTAAAATATTTGAAGAATTTTTAGTGAACAAATTTTCTTGACGGATAACACAGTGAATTCTAACTTATGTTTAACAAGTTCAACAAAGCCAATATTGCCATTGTCATTGCCTCTTTAGTACATACAGAAAACAATTTGTTTTTCAGTAATTTCAAAGACGAGCTTGAGAATATCTACCCCATTTATGGTTCAATTCATTGAATAGACTGTACATACTTCTTCTACAACAGATTTGTGTTTCTGTGACTAAAATCATACAACTACTGTTAAACTTGCTACTTAATTTATGTCTGTGCTGTTGTCCAAATTGAGTCTAAAGATTTCACAATTTTCTATCTTCAGTCATGGTCCTTATACGACATTGATCACTACGAGCAGAGCAGTATATCTAAAATTTAAGCAATAATATCTTTTAGGTTTGGAGAATTTATCTAAAGATCTTCAGAAAATTGTAAAAAGCTTTCTTTAAAAAACTCGCCATCAGTAATAGGTTTTTCTTTTTGTGCAATACATATAGCTGCTGTATAACTTACTTTAGTAAGATTTTCATGATCTTTTATAAATTTAAGTACATTACTGGTTTGTTTTACATAAGGTACAACATGATATTCTTACTTTTTAGCACCAAACCATATTTGTCTTGCCACTCGTGCTGAAAGTTTCTTGCTCTGTTTGCATGTGATATTTATTACAAATTTGACCAGATTTCTTTACTCACTGTGACTGTTATATGATTCACTTTCAGATAGTGACCAGACAGGGCTCAAAAGTCTAGCATGGAGACAGTGTATTATTCTGTGATATACAGAATGACACTATGCTTGGCAGTATTGGTGTGCGAGAACACAGTGCACAATACTTGTGGCAGCAAGGTCCCACTTACATGTATATCAATTCTGTTATAATTTGTACTGCTGTACAGGTATCATTTTTGCTTGAAGTGAGCACTATATAGCTGCATTTTAGCCTGCAGTATTTGCACTTGACATTGGCTGGGTAATTTCTCCTAATTTTAGGTTTGGCTGTTTGGGGTGTCAGAACATGGAGCATAATATATGTGGCAGTAAGATCCCACTTAAATGTATACAAATTCTCAAATAATTCAGATATACTGCTGATGATGAGGTACTGACATATATTTAATACTTACCCCCTGCCACAATGATGCAGAAGCGACATATTTCCTCATTGGGTTGGACCAAAATTATCAAATTCAGTGCAAATTGCGTCATGAAGGCTCCATTCCTGCCCACTTGCAGGAGAATGACCTGCTCTCCCGGGAGCCCTACGGAGTTCTTACGGACATTCCAGGAGTGGGCAAGTATGATATATTTTACAGTTTAGGCTGTAGTATTTACACTTGTACAAATTCTCATATAATTCAGATTTGGGGGTCTGTTTATCAAACTGCTCTAGCCCAAAAATATGGAGAAAACAAATATTTTCTCTGAAGAATGGCTATCGCAGGACTTCACAATTTATGAAGAGGTTAAAACAGAAGAAATCTTAGATTTCTCCTGCATTAACCCACTTTTTGATTGTTACAGCAGTTCCCCATAGACCTCTATTTGGACTGCGATGTTAGTTATTTATCAAGCTGCAAACTAATGCCATCTCAAGATGGCATTACCTTACCTGTTCCTATGGGGTCCAGTGAAGTCGGAAAGGCTTTTTTTGGTCCCTGCTTGGTCAGATCACTAGGAGCATGTGCGGACATCGCTTTAGGCTGCAGGTGAAGAGTAAAATTACTTTGTTGAATAGGGGGTGTCTTTTCAGGGGCTCGAACAGCAGCCTCAGCATAGAAAATAACAGTTGGATTGCATTTTGTATGGCTGCAATTTCCAGCGATAATAATGATGGTGACCACTACAGAATAGTAGATAGACCCCATACAACTGAGAAGGTACTGGTATATATTCTGGAGTTGTATATTAATTATTAATATTTAATTCAGTACAGTGAAAGACTATTACTGTCCCTGCCTGGACCCTGCACTTTCATCTGGACGCCTGCTTAGAACACATAAGCCCCAGCCATACTGAGTCAGTGCTGACTCTGCTGTCAGTGTGACACAATACTCTGTGTGGGAATTGTTTGAGAATTTGTACAAGTGTAAATACTGCAGCCTAAACTTGGCGATGCAGTCCTGTGATGCGTGCACAGTTATCTGAACTAGCACGCTACAACAAGCGGGATTTGGTGATAAATCACCAGCTAATAGAAGACGATAAATAAAGAGATAAAAAAGATGATTGTAAGATGTGTACTGGTCTGAGATGGGATTGCAATCCGTTTGCAAAGCTGAACCTGTGTTCTTTCGTTTTTTAAAAAGTGACTCTTTTGTAAAAAAAAAAAAAAAAAAAACTCTATGCAAAAAAATCTCTATTGCCACATGGCAGAAGGAGGGTTTGATAATCCTGTTGTAATCTCTGGTAATTAACTATTGAGGTCTCAGACCTATTATGGTGCCATTTAATTGCCACAACCATTCTGTTTAAATAAAATGAGTGGCTCATACATCTAAATATACCAGGGCATGGTCTGAGAATACGTTTTGCCTATTCTAATTGATTACATCCATTTTAATTGGTGGTGTCTCATGAAGAACTAGTCCAAGCATGTGTATGTTTAGTGGGGATTGGAAAAGAACAAATAGTCTAGTTCTGAAAGGGGAAATAAATACTCTCCAACAGTTTTTGTATTGTAGCTCCAATAGCACCTGTTCAAGTTTCAGAAGGTACCAATTCCCACACACTCTTGGAATTAGTCAAGTATTTTAACTACGGCTCTGACCTGTTTAAAGGTGACAGAGCCAGGTCAAGGCATGGTCTGATCAGATGGCTGCCTGGGGCACAACATTCTGGATGCGGCGGTCTGAGTTGTCACGGTATCAGGGGGATACAGGGACCTGGTCAGGGCAGGGTGCTGATATGCTCCTCCTCCCTGATGGTCCAGCTGGCTCACCACTTTTCCGATCATCACCTTCCCTTCTGATCCTCCCCTCCTGTTTCTCACATTCTCCCCTCCTCCTCCACTGCTCCTCTGTTCCTCTAATACATTTTACTAATAAATAAATGTGGATTGAAACCTTAATAAATGTGTATTATTTACAAGTGTAAGTGCGAATGTAAATGTGTGTAATGAAACCGTGCGATTGCATCATAACACATGGCGTAATAATCGCAATCTCACCGTAAAACAATATTAATCAATTTGGTTTACTTCATCCAATTATTTGACTTCGACACCTTCTTTCTCCCATAATTGGAAATTAGGTTCAAACTAAAGTGCTTTTAACATACTGTTGATAGTAATAAATACACTTGCTTATAATTGTTATATTTATCTTTGTATATTGCTATTTGCACCTCTATATAATTGTTTTTGAACCATTTAAATAAAAATAAAATAAAAAAGAAGAAGGTAAAGTGATATAAGATTCAGAGTATTGCAGTTCAGGTCTTTACTCTCACTCTTGTACCATGTAAGACAAATCTTTTACCGCTGCTGGCCAGTATTGCTGAGGCAGCTGACCCTTTCTGGGGTCCTTCTTCACAATATCCAAGGGGAAATAAACATTACCCACCCCATGCACTACAGGTGTAGTGGGTTGTAGTGTGGCATGTTATTACCTGTAATTCCTTCCTGGCAACCTTGTCGCTTCCTGAGTATCCTTGTGGGAGCTACCTAAGAACACTCTCCTTCCCTTTGATCTCAGCTATGTGCAGATCACCATCATCACCATGGAATCCCAGGCACACATGCACCCAGGCACATACAAACTCCATGCAGATAAGGCCTGCTTGGGAATCAAAGTCATGACCCCAGTGCTGTGAGGCAGAAGTACTAACCACTGAGCCACCGAGCTGCCCAGTTCATGGCAGAAAAGCTTGGCAGAAAGGATGGCAGGTTGCAAGGTTGATTGCAGAAAAGAGTTGGTAAACAGTGCATCCAGTGAGGAGAGGCTCAGGCAGTTTGTCACAAGCTAGTGATGGCACAAGCATGGAGCATGTAGGAAGGCCTCCTGTACAGCCCTAGGGGAGGCCCAGGAGTGGAATATGGGCTCCAGGTGCTGGCAGACAGGAACAGGCCCAGGGAGAATATGAAATCATCTGACTGTGTTGGAGGATAAGTATGCTAAGTAAATGTCCTCATAACACAAAACACAAAGGAGATGCAGAGTAACACTGTTTTTTGGCCCCTAATCTACTTCTTCTGTGCCGTCAGACGGCTGTCTAATGGAGCTTGGGCTAGCAGAGTACCGCCCTTTCTATACAGAAAATTCAGAGGAATCTTCAGAACTCATAACCAGGGTATTGAACATTCTGACTACTGGTCACGGCGGTAGTATAGGTACTATTTCCACCTGCCATTTCCTGTGGGTCATGTGTGTGCCTCCCCCACTGCAAGCATCCTATCTGCATCAGTATCAACCACAAGATTTGTGGGACCATGGTTCTCTGTCCCTACATTCAAACCCTTGATTCTTACATAGTACTAAATTGTCTTTAACAGCATTACACATTTCCCTAGAATTATGAGGTTAGAAATTATTACAGATTACTTTAGAGTTACCACCACACATTTCTACAGTATTGCAGGATTCAACATTGTCACATGGTTCAGCAGAGATTTTTGGTATCCGGATTAGTATTGGCAGGAACATACTGCGGTAGTAACCATCCCAGATCTGTACACAATAATACATTTGTGGGAATATTATTAAACACTCCCACTTCCTTTTTCCCCCACCCTGCTGCCTAATTCAAAACACTGGCATAATTAGAATAACCAGGCTGACTCCTCCAATCCCTGTGACAATCCGGCCGTTTTCTTTACCACAACCCACCCTGCAGCCATATTCTTCACCTCAACCCCCCTGCGCCCATTTTCATTACCTCACACACTGCAGACATTCTCCCCCTGCAGCCATTTTCGTTACCCCCTCCAACAGCCATTGCCCTCCTGCACCCTGCAGCCATTTTCATTACCTCCCACACTGTAGCCATTCCCCTTGCAGCAATTTTCCTCACTCTCCCTGCAGTTATTTTTCACACCTTCTCCCCCCGGGAGCCATACACCCCCACCCCACCCACTCACTTACCTACCTCATCACAGCAATCTTCATCTGGGCAGCCTGCAGGAAATCCACTTGCCTGTCAGTCTGGGGGCAGAGAATGCTAAGTCAAGTCTCATTGGCTGCAGTGAAAGGAAGCCAACAGCATCAGATTTGCTGTCAGGCTACCTGTCTGTATAGTGAGAGTCAGGGCTGCCCCCTTTAGATAAGGGGCAGCCCTGATGATACAGACAGCCATGGAGCGCACCATTGAAAATAAAATTTACTTATTTTTCTGCCATATCTTTTGCTCCAGCTACAGGGCTAGTCTTGATTTTAGTCCTGATTACTAGTGATGACAGTCTCATATGCATGTTGTAACGTGATTGCAATCAGTAGTAACTGTAAAAATATATTTTATGTTGAGTAGACATTAAAATCATCCTAATAAATGTATTTCAAGAAGAAAATTTTTTTTAAAAGAAAACATTTTTTATTAAAGTTTTTTTTTCTGGGTGTTCTTTCGTGCATGTATATTCCTCATAGACATTGGATGTATTCTGCAGTGTCTTGTGTACTAGAGCAAAGCAGACCTACACCTGCATTTATCAGTGTACGTATCTTCAGATCTTGTTGAATTCCAGAGTACTCAGAGACGATTTACGTGCATCTTAAAACAAACACACGTTGTGATCGGTATGCGTGCTTGATGAATCAGGCCCAGGCAGTCCACAGATCCATTGTTGGAAGATGATCTTCAGATTATCTACCACATCAGAGTAGCCATCAGTAGGTCCATGTTGCTAAATTCTGGACTTTTCTTTACGATACACGTCTGGGGTGAGGTTATATTTCCTGAATAATGACAGTATTATAGCATCATTCTCCCAATCCAGGTCCTGGGGCAGACTGCAAACACCTGATATTAAATACTTTGCCTATTCATACCTGGACAGCTAATATTGTCTAAAAATGTTTTCTAATCCACTTAAGAAAATGTCCAAGTCCCTGTCGTTTTCCATAACAAGAAAATGCTCCAGAGGGGGTTCACAAGACATCACCTCCTTGTACTCGATGTGCTGAGGTGGATCCTTTGGAGTCGTGCCAAATGGAGTTGAAATTTTCTCTCCGTCTGTGCCTGGAAATCTGCAGACTCTCTCTCCTAACGTGCCTTGCATTCTGCAGACTCTTGCACTACCTGTGCGTGATGTTCTTCATCTGGTGGTCTTGTAAATAAGCTGTATAGGCATATTAGGATCACACGTACCCATCTACTGAAGAATAATTGGGAAAGAGAAATCTTTACCGTCCTGAGACGTGCGACTGCTGGCATACTCTGGTTCAGACAGTTCTTAAACAACATCCACTTTGTGCTTTTCATGTCCTGTCCTGATTCCCTGCTCTGGTACTATGCCACGTTGTCGCTTTACATATTCTACGAATATATGGATCAGCACCTCTTTAGTTTTATTCGTCTCATCGAGACCTCTCTGCTCATAATCAAAGTGTCTGTATCTACTTTCTTATAAGCAGCTATCATCTCCTCAGTCCATTTGCCAAATGAGAAAGATAGAAAAGGAAGACGTTGAGGAGAAAACTGTTTTGCACGTATGTCTTAATTAAAAAAAATAATATGCTCTGAGCTTGTCCTTGTAAAACTGTTGTATTCCTAGCAAGGGACACTACCAGTTCTTAAGTGCAGGGGTTAATTACTTTTAACTCTAAGGGACATATTTAATTAGCTTTCCGGTCCGCGCGATCGTGCCGGAACGGGCCGCGAAGTCAATCCACGGTACCGCAATAACGTGAATTTTCGTTCGCACCCCATACGGTTGTGAGTGAACGAAAATTTGGGTTATTACAGTACCGTATTACCGGCAATACTGCGCAGGTTCCGCGGTAATGCGCGTTACCGCGAACCGGAAAGCTAATTGAATATTCCCCTAAGAAATGAAAAGTAAATGTTAGATTGAGTACTGAAATCCTCTGTAACCCCCTACAATAAACATCCATGTCATGTAACTGTGTTTGTGACTATTATAAATCCATGAATCAAAGGTATAATTTAAGGCTTTACTTTTCATTTTTAAAGAAGTAATTTAAGTTTTGGGAAAATTTATATTTTACATGGTGCCTAATGCAATGTGTACATGTTAAAAAAACTGAAGTCCCTCTATGCTTCCTCTGCTGAGGAGAGAGCATAATATATCAGTGTGTGCTATATGCTAAAGCTTCAATATTGAAGTCACTAGCTCCTTGGTGGCTTCTTTCTGTGTTACAGCTTCCCTGTCTTGTGATAAGTATATATATATATATAAGATAGATAGGTAGATAAGATCAGTAATGAGATCATGTAATACTTAATGCTAACTGAAACACTGTCTATTGCATTTTCCATTAGCATGAGATACATAATCAAATAAAAAGGGTAAAGGAAAATCATACATTGCTGCTAGCAGTAAGAGAAATATGTCAGCATCCTATGAAAAACTACTTAATAACAGACTAACCAGAATTGGAGGAAGGAAAGCAGAATGACAGCATTCTCCCTTATTACTATTTTAAAGGATATTTATAACAGTAAATGTCCTAACTTTTGAAAACATACAGAAAAAGATCAAAAATATTCTTTAAAAAAATAGTTTTATATGTCCCTATACCTGAGAAATAGTATTTTTTCTTTGTGACAGTCCACTAGCGCTAACTGCTAAGTTAGAAATTTCAAACAGAAACCTGTCTCAGCCTCTTTATTGACCTGCAGAATTCAGCAGCTCCTATCTCAGGTGTGATCATTATTCAGAGATGGAGAGCAGGTAGGAAGGTGGGAGGGGTCAGGGCTGGGCCAGGTAACAGGTAGAGCTGTGTTATTGGTGACGGAAGAGTTTGGGCTGAGTCTGGCAGAGCAGTCAGTTGTATGTAACTGAGAGGTTATTGTGCAGGGATAGGAGGAGAGGGAATCAGTGGTGCTATTCTTCGACCTGAAACTCACAGATGTATCGACAGCTCCTCTTCTTACTGACCTTGCCTGCTATACAGGCAGACTCTAATGGTAAGTCATTACTTAATTTATTATTAGTAAGCTTATTTTGTTAAGTTTTGCTTAATGACTATATAACTACATAAGTAGGCTGTTCATGTTTTTTATTCTTCTGCCTGGATTTCTGCCAATCATCATTTCCAAACACGTGAAAGACACTGTGTATGTGGGAAAAAAAAAAAAAGTTTATTAAGTATATGACCCAAAATGAATCTGATATTCTTCTGATTCCCTATTTTGTATATGGTTTTTGTGCTTATTTTTCCCCACTTATTAACGCAATGCATATTCTGTAGACTAATTTATTTGCATATATTGTTTGTTTTCTAGTATAGCATTGGTAATTTGTTACTTCTCTATTTTACATGGTAAATGTAAAGATAGTGCCTCTGGTTTCTGAGCTTGCAGGAAGGATCACATTATGTGTCAGTCTGGCAATTCATGGGATGATTTGAAAACTTAATTTTATTTTAATTTTTCATTTATTTTTTGCAGGAAAGAGCTGGGCATATTCTGGTAAGTGCTAACACAATGAGGAAAAATACATATAGTAAAAAGTGTGGGTATGTATGTATGTATGTATATATATATATATATATATATATATATATATATATATATATATATATACAGTGTTTGTTTATTTTTTCTTTCAAAACACAGTGTTCAATTTAGGCTACATAACTACTTTTTAAAGAAAATCCATAATGCAGGAAAACTTTACTTTGGGTAATAATTGCATTAAGTGCATTGTTTCTTAAACAATAATTGCAAGTTCAACTGTACAGTTACCTCAATTGTCACACTATTTATTCATTCACTTCACCCATGTATTAAATTATGGAGTACCAGTTACTTTGTAAATTTAAATAACAAATGAAAAATGCAAATGCTTCAGTATTCAACACAATGCAAACAAGTAAGAACTATGATTCGAGGCACAAATCTTGTGGCTGGTCCAAAGCCATTGCAATGGCATTGAATCTACATCATAGCTCAATACAGTATATTGTACTGAAGTGGAGGCAGTATGAAAATACAGCCACACTGCCTTGATAAAGTTTCCCCCTAAACTTGGTTTAATGATAAGAAGGTCCTTTAACCGATAAGCTACCAAGAGGACAACTGTGACCTAGAGTAGAATAAAAATAGATCCATATTTTTGCCCACAAACCATTTGCAAAACCCTATTCTAAAAATATTGCAGAGATCTAGCAAAAAGTCTTGTGGCCTGACAAGACCAACGTGGATCTTTTGGCATGAATGCTAAGCAGTATGTATGGGTCAAATCAAATGCTGGAAACCAGCCAGATGTACTGTACATTACAAACAAATCCTGAACAAAAACTTACAGCTTCTGCCACAACGCTCACACAGGAGAAATTTGCAATTCAAAAAGACAGTGAGCCAAATTATACTGCAAGAGCAACACTGAAGTGCCTTAGATTGAAGACTATGGGCTAGATTTACTAAGCTGCGGGTTTGAAAAAGTGGGGATGTTGCCTATAGCAACCAATCAGATTTGAGCTGTCATTTTGTAAAAAGTACTAAATAAATGAAAGCTAGAATCTGATTGGTTGCTATTGGCAACATCCCCACTTTTTCAAACCCGCATCTTAGTAAATATAGCCCTATATGTGTTCTTGACCAACTCGGTCCTCTCAAGTCTGTGATAAGACTTCAAAGCTGCCGTGCATCAACACTCCCCAATAGAACAATTTTGCAAGGAGAAATTGGCAATTATTGCACCATCCCAGTCTCGCAGGTAATATTTACCATTTCAACCATTGGTCATTTTGGATATCCAAAGTGGTTTAATTAATGATCAAGGGAGACGAATACTTAAATAAAGTGTTTTTGTTTATTTTGTTTTGGGTGATGGACTGCAGATAAATGTGTAATAAGTAGAAGCCATATAATATATAATGACAATATGTGTGTTTTGTTAAATCATACCCTACAATATTAATAAGGCTTGTACACATGAAAGGTAAGTTACATAAATAGCATTTGTGCTGCAAATTTATGGTTTGTGAGTGATGGAAAGAAAAACGGCACATAGATTTATAGTCATTATGAAGGTGTCAGCAGGGAGCAACAGTTTACATAGTCTGGTGGGGGAGGCGTTGGGCGGTACAAGTGTTTGCTATTTTGCTTCTTCTTTTCCTGACTTTTCATTTACCTGTCCTTCTGAAACCAGTTAGACACAGTCCCTTTTATATAGCATCGGTTATAGAATTTTTAGCCATTTACAAAACTCTTCAGCATTGCAGTTACACAGCATATTTCCTTACAGGACCTTGAAAGTCATAGGTATAAACACACAACTGAACCACCACAGAACCCTAAAACAAAAACCCTACATATCTGTATCCTAAATCTGTCAACGTGTCATAAAGCTGCTTTTGATGACCAGTTTGCCATGTGAATACTGATACGTTTACAGTTATGAGCAATATAATTAAAAAATTACTATCATTGTGTCACTTGGGAGATTTTTCTGAATTTGAAAGAAAAGAGATATGACTATCTGTGACTGGATGGACCGCCTATGCCACCCTGTCTGTTGCTGCTGGGAACCAGCTGGGCTTACTTTGCCACCATTCCCATACATTATCCCAAATGTGCCCTCTTGCCGCAGTAGGAAGGGCTTACAATGCTGCCATTACTGAGCTCCTTTATGGCGCTCAGAACCACGTTTCTTCTGGGTAACTGTCACTGCTAGTGTACTCCTGTGCTAGTAACTCCGGACCTCTTACTATGGATCAGGGCTGCTGTGGATGGATCCCCCCTGGCCTATGACACTGACCAGAGCTGCAGGGTAGCGGCAGGGCGGTGGTGCTGGAGAGCTGGGTCCAACCTCAGAAACAGCCGGTGAACGGATTAGATTTGGGGTCTAATCTGTAGGTCACAGGATTACAGCAATATTGAAGAAGTTGTCAAGCAGGTTCTTGAAGCAAAGAGTGATATTTTATTTCGCTCAGGTGCCCTGACAAGGACAGTTCCACTGATTACAGTTATTGGTGGCCAGGTCAGATGGAACATCAGAATGATACATTTCAGTGTACAGGTCAGTGCTTTTTATACAGATTTGGACACAGACTATTTCTAGAATCGTGATGTAACTTGTTTACCAAAACATAGATTTACATGCATTGCAAAGTTAACAATATTTACTTATCTGTGATATCTTGCAAATTCAGTGATGTCCTGCATCTTGTTTTTAGACATATGAAATCTAGTAGCAGGTCTTAATTAACCCCTACTGTCTTTAAAAAGCCTCACACATCAAAAGGCCTGATTTAACATATGGGTCTTTCTTCAGACAGTTCAGAATACACATTCATACAAAACATGACAATCTTAAACAAGCCATTTACCCACATCACAATACACAAAAGGCTTCCATCCACAAAGACTTATTGTATCAGATATATACCTTAAGAAATAATACATCTCCTCTAGCAGGGCTAAACAAACAAAATTTCTTCCCCTGGTCTCAGAAAGTAAAGATTTTCCTTACCAAAATATACACAATATCAAAAATAAGTGCATGTGCAATTATATAAATAAGTGTCCTCCGCTATTTCCTTTAAATAAATTTATACCATAAGATATTTATACGTGATCCAGTCACACTATCATTCCTTTACAATTGTTTACAAAACTAATCGGGGTTTTTAAAACCTAAATAATGTGCATTTAATAGTCCATGTAAGGGCATACAGGAAATCTGTATGTGTATATGTGTATATATATATATATATATATATATATATATATATATATATTGCTACAAATGTGTATATTTTGTAAATTGTTCGTGGCAAAACTGTTGCTCTCAGAATATATTCTATACTGTGTTTGTTTTTCTTTGGTAATAAAAAATAATAATCTTTGGTGAGAACAGTTTCCATGTAATAAACTGACCCTCCCACCTATACGGTACTTGACAGCAGTCATAAAATTCATTAACATGTTATGTATTAAATGCCTCTGCAAGCAAAAATAAGCTTTTTATGTGTTATCCATATACATAATGAACCTTGAAATGTCTGTACTTTCTCATTATATTAGTCTGTAGCAATTCATATAAACCATAAGTTTGATGGGGGGGAATTGCTGTTAAAAACTAGGGCTGACCTTGTAAAGAACCACAAGTAAACCGGTTCACATGGTTGGGGTATAATCCATGCACAGCTTTTGATCAGTTCTGATTCATAAAATCACATGTTTTGAGAAGGTTTTTTTTTTTTATTGCTGTAATCCTTCTAACATCCAGACACAGATGAAATGTAAATTTATACATCTTGCCACATTATTTGTACTGTTCACAGAATTTGTGGAATGTGTTGGTGGGTTTGTTTTTGTTTTGTTTGTTTTTTCTCTCCGTCTTTTTTTTTTTTTTTTTTTTTTTTCTTTTTCTCTTCAGTAAAATATATATAGTTAGGATTGAGAATAAAATCTGTTTGATCCATATGTCCATAAGTGAGAACTGTAATTTCAGTCTGTGAGCCCTCACGCGGCTGGAGTTCTTCGTGTTACCATTGTCTCCATACCTACGATCACTGTTACTAGTGTTGCACTAGTATTTGTAACAGCTGTTGTTAATCTAGGAAGAAATTTTATTTTTGGATTAGTTTAGACTTAAAATTCCTCTGCCTGATTCTGAATTTGTGCTTAAAGGTTTTAATAACGTCCTTAATACAAGTTACCAACGTCAGTGACTACATTTTCCAAAGAAAAGTGCAAACTAATACACTGCACTAAAACCCACATTTACCCAGCTGTAACATTGGTGGAAGTCTGCAAACTAATCCCCAATGAGTCAAACCAGCACCATAAGGAATTGTCCAGTTGCCAACCTATCACCTTCCTAGAGGTTGGATGCTGGTAATAAGGACAGTGGCGCACGCAGGGGGGGTTTCTGAGTCTCCAGAAACCCCCCCCCCCCTGCGCTAACTAAGTGGCCGCTATAGCTGCACTTTCCTATACAGCAGCTGCGGCGCTGTCAAAGAAGCATCCGCGGCGGTGCTGTAGTGTATACAGCACCGCCGCGGACGCTTCTTAGACAGCGCCGCGGCTGCTGTATAGGACAGCGCTGAAGAAACGGATCTGCTGCGCATGCGCAGCAGCTCTCGCGGGGGTGTTTTTTTTGGGGCCCCCCGACAATCCTCCATTCGCCCCTGATAAGGATAGATGAAAACTAACATGCAATTTTTAGGTTACATTGGTGAAATATATATAAATTATAGAACTCAGGTGACAGGTGAAAAGTGCATTAAAATATGTGAACACAACCAGATTTTAAGGATTACAAACATAGTGTAGTCAAGGGGCATGTAGGTGCTTAAACATAACGTGTACTTGTTTCCTGTGGGTTTCTTTTCAGCAAATCTTTTTAAAAATTTCCATCCTCTCACCTGATCCTGCCCCCATAAGCAGTGATATAGAGCACTTTAGCAAAGACTCCTCATGTGGCTTTCAATTTTTATGTTGGTGGCTGAAATAAAGACACAGCCTGCTGCAGCCGGACTCGTCTAGTAAGCTGCAGCCGGACATGTCTAGTAAGCTACTTGAGTGGAGAAGTTGTCTATTTATGGTACTTTGTAACCTTCACCTGTGTCACATATATCAATGTAATGGTTGAATTCTATATATGCTACAGTCTAACAGAAATGTGACATTTCTTCCTTGTAAATGTTCAATGTGTTTTGTAAACTCTTGTATTGCTACAATAGGTAGGTGCAGTATGTACAGAACTGCTGCTTGGTTACACACAGCTATTTTCATAGGGGAGAACAGGTATCTACTGACTTGTGTAAGGAGAACTGGTTTAAGAGGTTAAATATATATTGCAGGAAGAATGTTACAATGATTTTAGATATATTTATTGTCATTATAAATCTTTGCCTCAAATTCTGCTAGAGCATATTAATGTTTCAGAAATATTCATTTTCTTTTCAATAATTTACTGAGAACAGATGAGTGCTGTTTATTCATTTGCTTTCACATGCTGTAAATTTGCTTTGCACAATAGCACAAAAAATGACAGTAGTCCTACAGGAGTTTGTGTTTGTGCACATAATACTAGATCTCTGTGCTGGTGTTCTGGCTTATTAAGTGCAATAATGTAAGAATTGGAAGACTAAATCTACAGGCATTGCTTTCACTCTGATTTCCAACCTTTTAAATTTTGCAGTGTAACTTCTAATGCATTTCACATGTGTGGGGGATTTTTTTTTTTATTTATTATCTTTTTCTTCACACCAGTAGTAAACAAAACCATTGCTATGGATAGTCCTATACACATTAAAGAAAATATTTAGTGTACTCCCCCCCCCCCCCCCCCTTTTTTTTTTTTTTTATTATTTTATTTATTTATTTAGGTCTTAACCAAATTTCGTTGATATGATTTGTAATTTATTTTAACACCTTTCTACTATAATGCACAGCAAGCTAGTCATCGTGAAACACATGTGCCCCAACAATTGGTTGGTAATCGCTGAATGAACTTGTGTATGGTGTGAAACTGTTAATTTTACCATTCCCTGGTTGGTTGGAAACATTATACGGTCCGAATTAAGATAACTGTTAAACTATATTATTCCGCAGATTATAAAATGTTTTCTATAAAACACAAATTTTATGGATTTATTTTAGAATCTTATCCCCTCACTCTATGGACATCTTTCCTACAGGAAATGGACCTGTCCATAATCATTTGTGTTACTACTTAGTTTAGTTTCCCTAAATTAGAAGCACACCCTCTTTATCACTTGTACACCAACAATAAATGTGTAAGTTTTTATATTTCATACCAAGTGTAATTTTGTAAATGGTTCAAGATCTTTAATTGGCACCAAGTTTGATATGATTATCTCTGCTTTATCTGATCATTCAGTACACATCTGATGTTCCGCTTACAAAGAGGAATTCCTTGGTAAGCTCTGCTGTTACTGACAGTGACTTCCAGATAAGACACTGGGGCCTTTGTCACTGTTAATACAAAGCACTTATTCCTTCATTGGTATCTGTCCATGACAAATGATTCTATTACTTGCCAGCCAGGAAACAGTCCTGTATAGTGTCTTAATGTTCGATTTGTAGACGCGTCCAGTTAAGATGATATTTATTTATTTTTTTTGCAAGCAAATACAATTTTGTAGGCGCAAGGAAGTACTTTTGTTGGTTTGAGGAGGCATTGTATTACTGTACTGAATAGATAGGGGTTTAGTGGAAAAATCTGTTACACATCATGATTGTGACATGTGGTTGAGGTTCAATTGCATTTAAAAGATTACATTGCTCAGTTTGTGGATAATGCAATGTTATCTTCTCTCCTAGGTAACCATGGAGAGAGCAGCTGGCCAATAAAATATAGCTTCTGTGGTGGTGTCTACCAGTCTCCACTTGATTTTCATCGTAGCATACTGCAGTATGATTCCACCCTGCAACCCATCCGTCTGTATGGATACAATGCTTCCAGCACAGATGCCTTCACTATATACAACAATGGACATACAGGTACAGAGATAAAGTGCTCTGCCCACCTCCTCTATGATCATAATGCTGGAATAAATTAATATCTGTGCACTTTTAATTTTAGTGTCTATGAGTCTACCTCCAAATATGTACATGGAAATCCCACCTTTCCGCTACATTGCTTCAACACTTCACTTTCACTGGGGTAACCTGGCCAGCCCTACTGGATCAGAACACTGCATTGGGGGCAAGAGGTTTTCAGCTGAGGTAAAAACTACTTCAAACTAGGTCTTCTCAAGCTTCTCTCACAGTTTTTAGGATTCCACTGTGTAGATTTGTTGCTTAATTTTTTTTGTGAAAGTGTACACTATGGACTCCTGCCAGTTCCTCTATTTGACCCTGCTTGCTTCTCTAGTATTGATTCTCCACTTTGCCCTTTGTACTCATCTGACAGACTTCCACCTCTGACGACGTTGGCAAACTTTCTTTTGCTCATCTGTCTAGTTTAATTCCATTTTCCCTACATGAATTTGCCTTGCCTTTACATTTTATTATAAACTTCCTAAAAATCACAATCAGCAACTGAACGATGTCTGGCAAATGCACTTGCGACCAGCAGTGTACGCAGATTTCCTTAGTGTAGAGTCACTATCTTTTCAGCAGATGGTTATGACAGCTGAAAATCCCAGACTAAAGGTAAATTGTGTAGGTGTGTACGTATGAATCTACAGGCTGATCGGGACTTTCAGTTGTTGGTAAAATCATTACAGAAATTGCACATGCAGTAATTTTCAATAGTATACCCAGCTTTACAAGAAACATGTGACATAATTACATTCAGCACACACATAAATGCAATTAAAACCCAATCTGTTCAAAAAACAAATATATTTGGAAATAAGCATATAATAGTGGCTGATTTTCATAATACATGCATGCCCCATAACTTGTTTTAGATATCCTTACTCCGGTAGCCACCCATGAGTCTCCATACTTGCAGACTGCAGAAACTCCAGTGTAAATATTACTGTGTAAGATTAGCTGGCTAGACAAGTCATGGCTCCAGTGGAAGTGGGAATGAATGGGGGCTCTTATAGGGAAGGGGGAGGGTATTGGGAGTGCTGCCTCAGACCCTATGGGGACGTCTCAATTCCCCACATCAAGGAAAAATACAAAAATATAGTTTATGGTAGTGGACAGAGAAGGGATGGGAAAGAAATGGATAGGGATTAAGGGATATGGATCCATGTGCTGAGCTATAATTCATGGATTAAACCTAGCCTAGTTTTAACCACTTTGTAACTGCAGGTAAATGTGGTGTGTGCGGATTGGGATCTCGGTGTCAATAAAGTTGTTATAATTTGTATTGGCTCCAATTTACCACAACAACTTTATTGAGATCCCAGTTGGCACACACCACATTTACCTGCAGTTACAAAGTGGTTAAAACTAGGCTAGGTTTAATCCATGAATTATACCTCAGCACATGGATCCATATCCCTTAATTCCTATCTATTTCTTTCCCGTCCCTTCTGCACCCTCTCCCATAAGCTATATTTTTGTATATCTTCTGAACATGTCTAGTGGTTCTAAGGGGGTGAGAGGTTGATGTTGACTGAAGGTTTTTTTACTTGTATTTTTTTTAAAAAAATTTTTTTTATATATATATATATATATTATGGTATTTAAAAAAAAAAAAAACAACCCAGTTCAGATCAGGTCATTTTTATAGTTGACATCTTAATTAATTCTCTCAAACATCTTCTAAATTATCACAACATAATTCTTTCACAATTGTACTATGGAAAACTATTAAGCAAACCTTTAGCACATCTCCTGTTCAAAGGCCAAGTTTGTGCTAACAGATGACGTTTTCTTCCAGCTGCATATTGTGCATTATAACTCTAAGTATGCAGACGCCAACATAGCGATGGAGGCTGCAGACGGTCTGGCTGTGCTGGGAATTCTCATAGAGGTGAGACACAGTACATGCTTGTTGTAGGAAGAAATGTGTTTTATTTATTTTTTGTTGGGTAATCTGGTTCCTTTAAATAAAAAAAATTCAGACCAAATCTTGTTGCACAATAATTTCTGACTATATCAAACACCTTAATGCTGTTTCCCATGCATAACATAATAGTAAAGTGGTAGTGCGTGGTACACAAAGAATAATGCTACCATACATTATGCAGACCACCTACAAACACCCCTAAAAAGACATGTACACCAATGACACATGCATGCAAGCAGCTCAAGCTCGCATGGCTCTCCACCTGGCAAGTCATCTGTTGCCTTGGGAAAACTGAATTCCTTCTTGGTGTCACAAGCCTTGATTTGTGGGTCACTTTGGTCTGAATAATTGAGATTGGCTGATGAAATTGCCATATATGTGGACAGCTCCAAGAAAGGTGTATGTGGTTTGGTTTTCGTTTTATTAGTCCATATCAAATAATTATTGCATCAATTTATGTAATCTACAGATAACGTGATGAAGTTGGACTACTACAAATAAGCATGTTAAAGGATACCATATTTTGTTTAACAGTTTTAAATATATACAGACATGGCATATTTTCCTAGGAAGCAAAATGTTTCATGTGAAGTTATATTTACTGTCTGTGTGCTTGGTATAATACAAAGCCCTATTATGGCTTCTGATCATTTTATAGACAGTCTATCACAAATATACCTGCTTTCTACACAAGCGTGAGTCTTTTTGTATTTTTACCTACAGATTGGTTCCTTCAATCCTGCATATGACAAAATCTTTGCTCAGCTGACTAAGATCAAATACAAAGGTGAGTATGTGGGCATGTCTCTTAGCACAGAGTTACTCACTAATATGAATAGCCGAGTCAGGTGAGACCACCTTTTTGTATTGTCTTCATCTCATGCTTGTCATATACCCCCAGTATTTTAGTGGGTGGGGTTAGAACAACCTGTAGCAAATTAGATAATTGGAATGTTCAAAGCTGCACAATACTGTATTTAGGAGATGTGTTCT
This sequence comes from Mixophyes fleayi, assembly GCF_038048845.1. Taxonomy (NCBI): domain Eukaryota; kingdom Metazoa; phylum Chordata; class Amphibia; order Anura; family Limnodynastidae; genus Mixophyes; species Mixophyes fleayi. The sequence continues at coordinate 134,600,021 of NC_134405.1, read as the reverse complement.
GATCTTGTGGGAGCTAGGGATATATTCACTTGTTTGTGTATAGGGAGGGCTGCAGGTGACGGGCATTGTCCTTATTTGAGTGAGAGAAGGGAGGAAAATAGAAAGTCACATACTGAGCGTTTGATAGTGGAAGGAGAAGGTACTACCAAAAGCACAGAGTAATACAGGAAGGCTGTGGTGGTGTCAAAGCCACTTTTATATTAAACAGACTTTTTTTTTTTACCAACAAATGTATAGATGTTTCTTATATTTAGTTTTAAAGTTGGTTTGGTTTTTGTTTTTTGCATTCATTTTCTCTAAAACCACATGGTGACTTGAACCCAGTGGCTGACTAGCAAATTTTAGCTTGGGGGAACTCTATTTGGCATGCTATTGGATACATTTTAAGGGGGGCCCACTGTGGGACTTGAATGGGGGGGTTAGGCAGCCAGTCCCTGCTTGTAGTTATGATTTTGAAGTACCCTTCACCATGTTAAACTGCTTGTCCACTTGATGACTATAGTTTTGTATACTCTCATACAGGACAGAAGGCTCAGATTCCAAGGTTTAATGTCCAGGATCTTGTCCCTGAAAGCCTGGATATGTATTATCGCTATGAAGGTTCACTAACTACCCCGCCATGCAACCCCAGTGTCTTATGGTCCGTTTTCCGTAATCCTGTGTTCATTTCAGAGGAGCAGGTAATGTGATTCCAGCTATGAGTGATAGCCTTATGTTCTTGAGTAATCATAGTTGCATAACACACAAGTGATGTTTTAAGGTTGACCTCAGAAATCTTATTGACTGTCATTCCAATGAAATTCTACTTTCACAAATTGTGGTAACTTAACTGGAATGGGAGAAAACCTGCACATAAGCAAAAAAGACGCCCTCAGACCTTTGATTTCACAGAACTGATGCTGTTTTAAAAAAAATCAAAGACAAAAAACCCCATCAACATGACACAGCTGGACTGGTTTCCACTATAACATGTAAGCTGCCTGAAGACCATCCCCAGGCTGGGAGGGTGGTTGTTGTTGTTTTTTGCTTTCTTCAATCAATAAAACACTCATTACACTCATCACCTTTATTAAATTAAAAAAAAAAAACTTAATTTATTTTTATGTCCTACTCCAAATGGTAAAGGGGACCTTAAAAATCCTCTTTTTAAAAAAACAAACAAAAAAACTTGCATACTAGCATCAATCACCATTTTATTATCAAAGCCTGAAGTCCCTAAGCGGCATGGGAAATCCAAGCAGCTGTATAAAGGCATCTGATGCATATGCTGTGTGGGCCGTTGATACAATAATTCTTCTAGTTGGGTAACCCTGTATTTTACAAAAAAGTTGCACTCTGTCTTGTGCATCCATCCCTTAATCTGTAAAAGAACATGTTCTTTTATTGACATGTATGTCAATAAGTCATAAAAATACACATAATTAAATTGGGCAGCACGGTGGCTTAGTGGTTAGCACTTCTGCCTCACAGCACTGGAATCATGAGTTTCGATTCCCGACCATGGCCTTATCTGTGTGGAGTTTGTCTGTTCTTCCTGTGTTTGCGTGGGTTTCCTCCAGGTGCTCCGGTTTCCTCCCACAATCCAAAAACATTCTGGTAGGTTAATTGGCTGCTATTAAATTGCCCTTAGTCTCTCTGTCTGTGTGCGTGTATGTTAAGGGATTTAGATTGTAAGCTCTAATGGGGCAGGGACTGATGTGAATGAGTTCTCTGTACAGCGCTGCAGAATTAGTGGCACTATATAAATAGATGATGATTGACTGTGGTGTTCTATAAACCTAAAAATTAGTACAGTATAATTAAAAACAAACTAAAAAAAATGTAAAGGGTTTTTTTTTTTTTTTTTTTATCTCCAGTCCTATAGACAGAATACTTATGTTACAGTGTGTAACTGCAAATAAGTAAATTAGTAAGGTAAGGAAACCTATTACAAGTCAGAGGACGTCTGACGTGTGTGTTTTCCCAAACACTTAAAAAGCTGTCAACAATGAGTTAAGACTAGGATTAAATGATCCCATAGATCCCAATTTTCATGTCTGCATACCTTAGCCCCGGAAGTGGATTTTTTTTTATTTATTTTTTCAAAGTGAAACTTTGCTTTTAGTGAAGTGTTTTATATAAAGAAGCAGCTTTCATTTTTAGAATGTAGTTGTACATTTCTTGAAATATAGAATAGAAATAAAGGTACATTTGATGTAGCTATTGTACTGTCTCAGTTTGAAAATCTGTGTCTTGTAGCTCTTCTTTTTAGAGAGTGCCCTCTACTGCACAGAATGGAACAGTTCTGCACCCTTAGAGATGATTGATAACTACAGGCAACTACAGCAGGAAGGTGACCGGCTAGTGTCTGTCTCTTTTCGGGAAGGTAAGTAGGGCTGCCCCATGCAAATTGTACATAGATGATAACTCTACCTGCATCTCTCTGATGTGCTGCCATAACAATCTGGTGTTTTGTAGGCATCGTTCTTACAGTTGTATTGGCCTCTCTGCTTGGTGTTCTAGTCATTACCGCAGTGACCTGTTGGTTGTTTCGCCATAAGAAGCGGTAAGAGCTTTTGTTTTTGTATCCATTTGTATAAATATTTATTTAAAATGGTAGTCAACGGGCCACGAGTGACAGAAGTAGCCCCTCTTCATGGGAAGACTAAAATATGTAAACATGACGACTGGTAAATCTACAAATAATTAGTCTAGAGTCCAGAGGCCCCCAAACTTTTGAGTCCTGACCACTCCAAGAAATCCTTGATCCTTCATCAAGCATATCTATCTCTTCCAAAGTGTTAGGCTGCCCCTTCCCTAAAAACACCACTTCAGTGCATATTGGTACAAGCAGCATCTGACCGTGAAACTTTACTCACAGCTATACCTGAATATGGACAAAATACTGATAATCAGGGTGGTGGGACAGCCCCCACAAATTGGGATTGGGAGGTAGGAAGGAGAGATTTCATGAAATTATTCTAAACTCTAATTTAAAAGAAGCAGAGGAAACAGAATATTTCAAAACCAGAAATTAGTGCTAGTTTTAGACTACTTCTTTTAATGGTTAAATCTGCAGTGTTTTGAAACAAAACTGATTCCACCCACTAGAACACTTCCAGATGTCAATTTGAGTCACAGCAAGTATTTTTATTTCTGATTTTCAACTTTCGACCCCAAGTGTTTTAAATTGGCCATTTGTGCGTTATTAATCCCTGTGGACTGTCTTATCAACACTGAGGGGTCTATGTCAACCACAAATGGAGAAAATACATTGTTAAACAATGTTTTCTATTGTTCCATATGGTGACAGGTTTGATGTATGATTGTGTACACAGAGCAATATTGCAATTGGACGGTATTGTCACATGTCCATAAGATAGACTCTTACCCAATCCTTGAGTGCATGGATACCAAAACAGGATAGACCAGTGCAGTAGATTCATATAAAATACTCATGAATGGCCACTTGGGCTCCTTAATTAGGAGTAAATGTCTGCTTTTCAGCTGACACAGTTTTCAAGTGAGTAGGTGGCTGCTGTAGGATTTGAGGAAGTGCTGTAGTGATTTTCAGTAAGCATTGGAACAGCTAATATCCTTTGTTTGGAAAACAGCAGGAGATGTTTGTGTGACCATTAACTTTGTGTTGCTGTGTTGCTAACTATCTACACCTGTTAAACCATGAAAAACATAACAAGAGTATGTAGATAATATCCGTGTAAACAATCCGAGCACGTTCAAATGGTGAAATCCAGCACTGCTGCCGTACAAAAAAATATATGTGTATTTTTTCCAGGACAAGGGTGCACAAGCCCACTCTAGACACTAAAGACATATTAATCACAATAAAAAAAAAATTGTGAGGTTGACTCTGAAATTTTGTTATATAATAGCTGGAATAAATATAAGGTATTTAGTGTGCATCTTGAGAATGCCCATCAACCGGGACAAGCTTGCTTTGCTGTTGCAACTGTCTACAGGTTCTAGATCAGTGTTTCCCAAGCACAGTCCTCAGGACCCTAACAGTGCAGGTTTTCTGGATCACACGTGACCTAATTATACCACCTGTGGAACTTTCAAAATGTTTCAGTCAGTAATGATTACACCTGTGCTCCAGCAAAGAGATATGGAAAACATGTACTGTTAGGGATCCTGAGGACTGGGTTTGGGAAACCCTGTTCTAGGTAATGATGACAGGACCTACCTGAAAACTACCCTAATTAAAAAGTGTAGTTCCAAAGTGAAAGTAATCCAAGCCTTCAAAGTGTTGAACTTGGGTTTGTAGAAAAAAATTCCCCTTTTTCTGTTTTATCAGGTATATGAAAAAGTGCATCACCACTGTGCAAGACTTTACATAATACATGACAAGAATGCAGGAGCATACCTTAGTCACTAACATTAGACATATTAATCTCCATGAATACAATTTTTATGCAGTAGACTCTGTAATTTTGATGCTCAATATAATATCTGAAATAATCATGATTTCTCTCTTTATTTGCCACCCTCTCATAAAGTGCTGATTATTGTTATTTGCCAATGCTCCAAAGATATGAAGTCTTTGAAACCCCCCTAGAGACTGCTCACAGCTGGGCTGTTTTTTTTTGTCATTTCACAATTCATTGGAAGACTTTAATTGTATGCAGGTTGACTCCAATCAATTGTGTGACCTCTGAGGACCAATTGCAACAGGGTTTATTGAGGTGAATTTTTGCAAAGGGGATGCAAGCTTAAGCATCCATCTTTTGCCTGTTTATTTGTGGGGGGGAGGGGTTGACATCACACAGAATTTTGTGTTGATTAGTGGTAAGAATTTTCAAATCCGTTTTGATGCACAGATGTAAGAATTTCAAAAATGCAGAAGAGAGTAAATACTTTTCATCAATGCTACCTGACAATTTTGCTTTGTTTTTGTTTTTTTCCAATACTAATGTTGTAACTTTTGCAGGGGCAAGAAACCCAAGAATGTCATGTACACTGCTGCTGTACCGATGGAGGAAAACACTTCTAAAGTATGATATTCACTGGTATCTAACAAGATCTTATTGGTGCAGGCCTTCAGTGATGCACACTCTACTCTGCACAATGAAAGAGGATCCTGACTATATTGTTTTTTTTTATGGAACCATATTCAACTTTTAAAACTGATTTACTTGAATGGGATGTTGGTAGTCATTTTATGTTTCCAATGTTCTTGCTAAATTCAGTGGAATCCTGCTCTGAAGTGGTGAAATTGATCTTTGGTGTAGATACCATCATTCAACATGTTGGTTGCTGAAAATCTACAGCTCCCAATGCGTGTGGGGTTTTTACTATGGGAATTGAGGTAAAGCAATGTCTGGAATACCTAACTGCCAAAACACTAGTTATTGAAGTGCTATTTATCAGGAAACGTCCTCTCCTTTTTATCAGAACTCTCCGTAACTGCCAGACAATTTACTGCATTCTAACACATATGTACACCTGCTTCAACAAATATGTTTCATAGAATTAGAAATATGATGGCCAATGTTCTCTTAGAATAATAGTTACCAATGGTTAGGGAATAAGTTATAGTTGACTGTACATAATCCCCGTTTAGTATGTGTTAATGCATAATTTGAAGTCTTTATTGTTCCCTATAAGCTTAGCCAGAGTTGTATTGAAATTATTTTTTAAATTCGTCCTAGTGTGTATGTCTAATGACAGCATTAGTGTTAGGAAGTAGAGATTTTCCTGTTTTATTAGAAAAAGAACACAACTGCCCCATTCATGCCAAGTAAACCAACTGAAATAAGGTCCCTTAAATGTTACTCGGCACTACTGGTTCCAGTGATGTGATTCAATCCAAACATACACTATTGGAGTTATTTACGTCATCCAAACATAAAAATCCAGTGACTGCACTGAAGTTCTGAAAGAAAAAAAAAACAACCTTCATAGAACACTTCGTAATGTTGTATTTCAAATTGACACTCTAGCTTTTAAATGTCTCTACTGTCTCCCTTATTCACACAAGATTTCCCCACAGGAATACTGCTAATTGAGCCACATATTCTCCTGTTTCTAGAATACTTGTCATGTTGCAAATATGAAACGTTCTGAACTTTTTTGTGAAATCCTTACCACCCCCCCCCCCCTCCCCACCCCAAAAAAGCCAGCCATTCTATAGTCCTATGTATAAAATAATTATTCCCAGTGAAATATGCTATCTTTATGTGAAATGTCCAGTTGAAAGAAATTGAGCACAAGATATGTGGAAGCTGGAAGAGTTTATGAACAAAATGTGGATTTTACAGTACAGAATAGTGAATAATCTTGTAAATGTGGACTAACTTAATTTACCGAGACTGAATATGGCTTTAAAAATCCCTGATGGGTCCACAACACTTCTGGCATATGCATAGGTAGCACAGTGGCCTAGTGGTTAGCACTGGGGTAATGAGTTTGATTCCCAACCATGACCTTATCTGTGTGGAGTTTGTATGTTCTCCCTGTGTTTGCATGGGTTTGCTCCGGTTTGCTCCCACACTCCAAAAACATACTGGTGGGTTAATTGGCTGCTATCAAAATTGACCCTAGTCTCTCCCTCTCTGTCTGTCTGTGTGTGATTGTGTACCTGTATTAGGGAATTTAAACTGTAAGCTCCAATGGGGCAGGGACTGATGTGAATGCGTTCTCTGTACAGCGCTGCGGAATTAGTGGCGCTATATAAATAGATGATGATGGGGCTGGTTAATGACTGAACTGCTATCAGATACTGTGTAACAAATCGGTCAGCCCTGTCCTCCTCATGTCATCATTAAGCAGCTGAGATATCTTTATTTAGAAAAGAGAAAAATACCAGTAGAACGATGGACTGGTGATGATGATGATGATGATGATGATGATGCAGATGCATACAACAACAGTTAAACATGTCACCAATGTTCCATCTTTCAGAAATTTTCCAGTGCTTTTTTTTTTTCTTTTTTGCCTATGTGGAAAGCAGCACTTGTTAGAAAATTGAACTGTATGAAGGACTGTTTATGAGTATTTCTGTTCCTGAACCACAAGTCTCCTATATTGTGTATTGAGCCACCAGGTTGTCTGTTACTAGTTTGACTGACCTATCCTGTTCAGAATTGGAAACCTTCACTTACCATACATAGCAGTATTGCATGACATTACCTCTGTTTTATAGATTTGTAATATGGTTTGCTAGCCTTGTGGTTTTAATATAATCTTACAGATTTAAGTGATTTTTATAAATGTCAATTAAGTGTTAGAATAAATTATTTTTCTTGTAAAACCAAAATTGGGTTGACAATTTTATTTTTCATGTAATCAGGGATGTTCAAACATGAATCAATTGTTGACAAGCGTCTTATACTGAACACGCTTCCATTTGCGTAGTGTATATTACATGGACTAACCCTGCATATGCTCGGAAGCGGACGTTTACGTAAATGAGCACATTCCATGTCTGAATGGAAACGATGGAAGGGGCGGACTAACGTAGGCAATGTACAGTGATTGTATGCCAACACAGATACGGCTTATGCAAGTCCTGGGTTTCTCATCAGTATGCTTTTGTTTCAGCTGTATCATTTGCACCAGTTATAGGGCAGGTGTAAGTTGTGACTGACATGGCATAGTTTTCTTTTATTTAAAAAAAATATACACGTCTGTATGTCACTAGCTAGCACAGAAATGTTTATGGAAGTAAGATATAATCTAAAAACGCATTGTATGTACACATTGAAAGTATTTTGATTTATGTATTGGATGTAAAAAAAAAAAAAAAAAAAGAAATCTTTGAAAATCTTCTTTGACAATCCATATTTAAATTGAGGGTTAGACCTTTCGGGTGTGGGATTCTTCCACCCCAATTTTTATTTTTTATTTTGGTGTACAAACAAACTATTTGACATGTATTGATATGACTCTACGAAAGGATTTGAAGGAAGAATGAGGAGCATGATTTTGCGCTATACTTTAGCTCTCCCCGGAAATAAAATATCATAAGCGTTCCATCTTATTGGCATGGATATAACAAGGTTGCAATGTCCTATTGCATGCTAGACACTACCCACGGGAGGGGAGGTATAGGTATTACCTCATAATAGAGCCGGGCGGAGATAAACATCTAGCGCGACTAAGAACTCTCCCCCGGAAATACCTTTGGAACTCACATGCGTTCCATTTCATCTAGATGGAACGCAAACCGGAAGCGAGGGTTGGAACGCAAGCGGCGTCCACCCCACAATGTTTTAAAAGATTTGGATATCTTTTGATTTTTTAACATCTAATGAAAGGAGGACAGAGGGGACACACTAGTAAGAATTTTGCTACTATGAAAATGGATATTGGTGTTCAGTTCTGTTACACTTATATACGTTTCCATTTTTTGAACATGATATGTATTAATGTTTGCGAGATTTAGATATGTTATGATCTTTCCATTATGGTGATGCTGTTGAAATGAAAATGATATTTTTATAAAATATGGGTGCTTAAAATATATGTAACCTTTGAACCAAGACCATGTCAGTTTCCTGTATAAAAGGGAGCTCATTTGATATCAGCCCTATCCTTGAAAAAGACCTAATTTGAGAGGTTGAAAATAGGGCTACTGGATCTGGAATACATGAGGACCCCATCTTTACCAACTAACAACCAGTGAAGTGGATCCCGGGGACACTGATTACAAGTTTTTCCACCTACATCTGGTAGGGACCCTCATGATCTTATGGTCCAGTTTTTATGTAATGTCTTTAATTTTTTTATGTACCAATGCAATAAATATCTTTAGTCTAAACGGTATCACGCTAGATCCGTTCTTTTTGCTTTTTATATATCTCACGGAACACGTTTATCTGAGAGAGAATCCTGATTGTCCATATGGGAGTTCCCAAAAGAAACTTGAACCCAGGCCTGTTATTTCTCTTCATCTTGTAAGTGCACTCACATAAGAAATTGGGTGAAGACACCATATGATATCTACCGTATATACTCGAGTATAAGTCGACCCGAATATAAGCCGAGGCACCTAATTTTACTACATAAAACTGGGAAAACTTATTGACTCGAGTATAAGCCTAGGGTGGAAAAGAGCGCTAATTTAAAAACCTAAATAAAAATGGTAGGTTCAATCTATGAAATCATTTTTAGCTAGATGACAAGGAACATTAATAAATGATTATAAAATCATTGGGTACAACCTAACCTAAATAAAGGGGTATATAAGGGGTAGGGATATAAATGTATGAACATGGTGGCTGTATTGTTTGTTCATTATGTAATTGCACTGTAAATTAAAAAAAAAAAAAAACAAAAAGGAGAGAGAGAGATTTCTCACTTACCCGGCAGTGGAACGCATATGCGTTCCAACAACAGGAAGTTCGGCATTTGGAACGCAAGTTTGCGTTCCAAATGCCGAACTTCCTGTTGTTGGAACGCATATGCAGAAGTTGACAGCCGAGGGACCGGACACCAGGTAAGTTCACCCGTGTATAAGCCGAGTGCCCTTTTTCAACATACAAAAGTATGCTGAAAAACTCGGCTTATACACGAATATATACGGTACTTTTAATTAATTAAGGCGCACTTATATCTTTTATCTGGTGAGTGGATTCACATAAGAAGAAAGGATTGAAGTTTTCCCACATATTCATCATATAGCTTCAGTTTTTGTGACTGTATTACACTATGTTGTGTCTTCGTATTTTCTATGCCACGTCATCATATGCTGGAGGAACGTTCTGAATGAAAAGATCTTCACACCTCCAAATATAAGTATTTTTTTCAATTTTATTATTACTTGCATTGTTGTATTAAGAGTTAGGATTGTTATTTTTGTCCTATGTGATCACTACCACAGCGCTGGAACATTCCTTTTTTGATCTATTTGTGTTATATATTGGGAAGATTGTGTGATTCCCTTAGGTGTGTTTAGCAGCAGTGGGATATTAGCGCTATCTATCTCTTCTTGAACTAATATCTGATTATATTTTTTCACACTATTAGAAGTAGAGGACTGCTGCAATATGTTTTCACATAGGAATAAGAGAAGTAGTTTAGTCAAAGAAGTATTCCAACATGAAATTGTACAATCTGATATATGTGATGAAGATCTTGACAATATATTGAATAAATTAGAGAATATCTTGTTGAAAGAAAATAGAGTATGGTGGGAGGTGGCTACTTTAGAAAAATACCAGGCTGAGCATTTGATCCCAAAGGGATTAACAATTCGCAGAACACCATCTTTTAACTCTGCATCAGAGAAATTTAAAATTAGATGGAATTCTATTCTCCGGGATTGCTCTTTTGCACTAATGAATCTGATCATAGGAGAGAGAAAAGTAGAGTTTAGAGTATATGGAGAAAGAAATCTTGAATCTACAATCTCTAATCCAACCTTTTGAAGATTTAGAAGATGTTAAAGAAAGTATTCAAAGAATAGAAAATAAGGTAGAAAGAAACACTAAAGAATTAATTCATAAGAAACAAAAAAGTATAAAAGGGATAAAGAATTGTTATCTAGTGATGACTGTGTAGAATGGCATGTTGTCAATATTTTTTTTATCGGCACTTAACTTTTGCTCAGTAACACTTCTTTTTCGCTTCAACACAGTAAATTTTTTGGGGGTTTTTGTTTTTTGGACTGATTTCGAAACACTGTGTAGTTTGACATCGCATTGCCCAGATGACGTACTGGGAACACTAACATCAGGACTGGTGACAGAACCTGGTTGCTCATTCTGATCATATGTGGACTGCTTTGAATCCATTCTGAGTGCAAAGTACTTGTAGTGGTAAAAATTATTTGGTAAGATACTGCTGACAAATATGACTTTTGACAGCCAGAAATATTTATGCACAATTATGAGGGACACCCCAAAAGCACTGGGAGTGCTAAAAATTATTTGGTAGATACTGCTGACAAATATGACTTTTGACAGCCAGAAATATTTATGCACAATTATGGGGGACACCCCAAAAGCACTGGGGAGTGCCAAATATTAAAAAATAAAAAAAAACCTCTATCCTCCTCTTCTCTAGATTTTTGTTACAGCAATTGGAATAAGAATATTGTATTCTCTGTCCCTGCTCTAATCAACCTGTGACTACACCCTGCTCTCTCCCTCTGTCAAATGGTGATGGATTGCTGTGGAGGCAGGTATTTATAACCTTGAAGTATCGCGAGAACTGAGCCCCGATGATGTAACGATGACGTTCGGCCTCGATTTGGATTCGAAGCGGGCTACTCAGCTCGGTACTCGGATACCCAAAGTTCTCGGGGATCCGGACCCGCCCATCTCTAGTGTAAACAGAATATCATCTGTAAATCTGAGTTTATACTCGTCAGATCCAGCCACAACCTTCCTAATATCCGGGGAGAGACGTATCCTCGTTATATTACAAGAGCAAAAATCAGCAGTGATATTGGACATCCCTGTAGGGTGGCGTTTAAGATTGGAAGCGAGGAAGAGAGTATTCCATTCACTGAGACCCTTGCCAAGAGACCAGAATAAAGGGCCTGGATCCCATGCAGAAAATTACCATCAAATCCAAACTTTTCAAGAGTTTCCAGCATGAATGGCCAACTGATACGTTGAAAGGCCTTCTCTGCATCAATGAAAGTACAATGGCCTGGGTCTTAATACAGTGTATAAGATCGATAGTACGCCTAGTATTATCGTGTGCTTGTCTGCCCGGTATGAAACTGACCTGATCTTTATGGATTAGTTCAGGTAACATCTGAAGAGTCTTTGGCCCCTTTAGGAATAACAATAATTCTAGCTTCAAGAGCTTGCTTGGAGAAGGATCCACCCCTCAACACACTATTGAACACATTGGTAAGATAAGGCGCCAGCAAGGCATTAAATGTTTTATAATATATGGTGGTAAAGCCATCCAGGCCAGGGGCTTTATTTTGTTTTAGGATTTTTATGATGCTGGAAATTTCATGTGAGGTAAAATCTGCATCCAGCAGCTCTAGTGCACAAGGTAGGAGTTCAGGCATATTGCATCAAGAAGTTTCGAATAGATTCCACAGGCATTGGGGGAGAACTACCCTTAGGTGACATATTATAGAGTTTACTATAGAATTTCTGAAATTTCTCTGTGATTTCATCAGGGTCCTGGGTAATGACACCTAACTGTGATTTAATTCAAGTAACGTGGGGACACCTTGGCCCCAACCTGCCCATTTTCATAAAAGGTCTAATTCAAGCATTTGAATGTGTTTTCAGTTTTGGTAGCGAGTAAAATATTGAGCTCACCTCTAGCTGCCACTAGTTTATTATAGTCCTCTGGTTGACCTGTGGGTTTGTGGGTAGCATCTAAGATGGTAACTCGCTCTGAGATCTCAATAAATTTATGAGTTCTCATTTTTTAGCCAAGGATGCTGCTCTTATTAGGCTACCACGAATCACAGCTTTATGGGCATCCCAGAGAAACATAGGAGAAATCGTTTGATCAGTGTTTTTGTTGATTATTAATTTAGGATTTCATTGGCAATTTGTGATTTTAAATGGGGATTAAGCATGGTCCTGTCATTTAGGTGCCAGGTGAATTGCCGTTGCCTAGATCGAGGGCCCGCAACGTCCACCACAGCTGGACCATGGTCCGACCAAGTGCATGGGAATATATCAACATTGAGAATAGGCTGAGTTAGCTCAACACACAGAAAGACCATGTCCAGGCAGGTGTATACCCTGTGAACTGGTGAAAAGAAGGTATAATTTCTAGCAGTAGGTTCTTTAACACTCCATGTGTCAAACAAGAGGTGCTGGGAGAGAAGAGTCATGGAATTGGCAGTCACAGTTTGGATGGTAGATCTTGGAGGAGGCTGGGATCTGTTCAGATGGTTATCTAGTGTGGCATTGAAATTTCCTGCCACAACCACTCTACCCATGCGATGCAAGGATAGGAGGTCACCTATAGTTTTAAAAAAAATGGGACTGGTTTGAGTTGGTGGCATAGATATTAAGGAAAGTATAATCAATGTTATCAAGTAACCCCTACAAGAAGTTGGTAGCGCCCCTCTGGGTCCCTGATTTCCTTAAATGGTTTAAATTGAAGTTGTTTTGCAAAAAGAAATGCAACTCCCTTTTTTTTATGTATTGGATCACAAGCATGATAGGAACACGGGAAGTATTTAGATTTAAGTTCAGGGTGGCGTGAGCCAGAGAAGTGGGTTTCCTGTAGAAACACAATTTCACCCTTTACTGGTCGAATAATGTGAAACAGGGTAGTTGTCACTCACTGGACCGTGAGTGCCTCTGCGCTGGTGCGTGGTTCTCTAGCCTTCCTGCCGGCGTCTGTCCTGAGCCGCGGCCGTCCGCCATCTTGATGGGAGTGCGCATGCGCAGCACCCAAGAACTCTTATGACCTTTGCTTTTAATCTAATTGGAAGATCAGGCACCTCTCCCTATTTAAGGCACCTGTGCTCATTACATCAGTGCCTGATCTTGAGTCTCATTCCCTGTGAGTCTCTGAAGGTGTCTCCTGTGTCCTGCTCGTGTCTTCAGCTTCCTGCTGACTATCTGCTCCGCTCATCAGCGGTTCTCATACCTGCTACTGACTTCTGTATCCTGCTCGTGTCCTCAGCTGTCTGTTGGATTACCTGCTCTGCTCACCTGCGGTTCCCATACCCGCTTCAGCCGTTCAGTGCTCCTGCTGTGCCTGCATATCCTCGTGGACAAGCTTCTCTACTCATCAGCGGTATGCTTACTGGTTATTGACTATCAACTGTTACCTTGCATATCTGCTTAGGACAAGCTTCTCTACTCAGTAGCGGTATCCATACCCGCTATAGACTATTAGCTGATACGCTGCATATCCGCTTGGCACAAGCCTCTCTACTCAGCAGCTGTATACATACAGCCATAGACTATTAGCTATAACGCTGCATATCTGTTTGGAACAGTTCCTCTGTGCTTTCATTGTATTCATACAATTATTGACTCTATTCATCTACCAGTATAGCTGCAAGTCACTGACTATCATCAATTCCATTGGCATCCTCTCTCCATCTGCTGTTATATACTTTCCACTATTCACCCTGCTGCCAGAGGACCGCTGTGCAAACTCCGCCCCTCTGGTAAGCATAGTCAACTGGTGAATCCTGGGCACAACTCCTAGTGCCCGTGACAGTAGTTCTCTTACGTGGACAGTTCAGTCCCTTTACATTTAAGGTCACATTTTTAATTGCCATAAGGAGTAGATGGGGAAATTATGCAGAAGAGAGACAAATATGCAGGTCCCGGTTTACCGGGAGCCCATGAGGGCAGTCTCAGAAAAAGGGGGAGGGAGGCTGTAGTGGGGTGGGAAATGGATGGCTAGGGTCATCAATGTGAATAGCCCAAGGAATCGGACCCAGGTAAATGGACAGCTAGTAAGCTGAAAGTGTCTGAAGCTGGTCCTCGTGACCAGAAGGGGGTGATGTGGCACTGGCTGCCACTAGATGACTAGATGTGTGTGGTGATAACAATGGTCCAAGGTGCGTGGTAGGACCAAAACAGAGATCAAATATACATATTTATGGGGTGGAACATTAGTGCAAAACCGAAAAAGTAGTATAGAAAACATTATACCAATCTCGGCAAAACATAATACAAACTAAACACATTGAAGAACAGCAGAAAACTTAGCTGTGGTATGATATGAACAAGTAACAGGTAGCAGCAGACTTGGTCACGTAAGCCTGTGTGTTGGAAGTCAGAACAATTGACAGCCATGTTGGTAGAGGGCTTGAGTACCTGCAGAACAAGGAACAAAAAGACACAGGCAAAAAATACAACATAGGTAATGTATACTGTGAATACAGAGGGGTATTGAGTCCAGATAATGTGTTTGTTCTGGTGAATTAGTATGTCTCCCCTGAGGCACTTAGAAAACTAATAGTCTCAAGGTACTTTGTGTTTTTCCGGTGTCTTGTTAGACAATATCACAAGAACTTCAAGAGGGTAAAAGTAGAACACTTAAAGTTGTTCAGGTGATGTGAGGGTTGCTTGGCTTGGATGTGACTGTATGCCAAACTGATCTTGGCGCCCTCTGAGGTAAAGCTGTAGGCCCTTTTTTACAGTTGTCCCTGGAGGAGATGAAAAGGTGGGTATCTATATATTCAATTTATGCAGAAGCGACCGAGCATCTTCGAGGGATTTAGCTGACAGCACCCGGCCATCTTTCTGAACTTGGAGGGAGAAGGATAATCCCCACCTGTATTTAATGCCATTTTCCCGTAGGGCATGGGTCACATCTTTCAGGTCTCTATGCATTGTTAAGGTGGTGGAAGCTAAGTTTTGGAAGATGAGTATTTTGACGCTATCTATCTGAATCTCAGAGCAACGCCTTGCCTCCCGAAGAATTTGATCTTATAGTAATGTAAACGGAGGATAACGTTTCTTGGAGTTTTGGGATCTTGGAAGCGGGGACGGAGCGCCCGGTTTGCTCTATCGAAGAGAAGCATGTCGTCAGAAATGGAAGGGGAAAACATACGGAAGAGGCTGAGAAGTTAGTCCTCCATTTGGGGCCATTTAATAGTTTCTGGGATGATTCTGATAATGAGGTTGTTGCATCGGCCTCTGTTTTCAGCATTCTCTTGTTTATCTGTGAGAGCTAGGAGGCTACTACGTACATGTGCAAACTCTTGTTTAGTTGATTGTCAAAATTGAATGACCTCCTCTTGCGATCTCTCTAGCATGTCAACCTGAGTGCCTAGATCTGCAATTTCTGAGGAAAGATTAGACCTGGCCTTGGTGACTAGCTCCGTAATGGTTTCTTTGATGTTTTTTATTTCAGAGAGGAGGGTAGTAATGTCTGCTTTAGTAGACTGAGCAGAGGGATACTCCAGTAGAGATTCCGATTCTGAGTCGCTGCCGTGGGCAGAAGTTGAAGATGCCCCCCCCCTAGATGGAGTGGGATGACTTGAAGTCAAATATTTGACCAAGGATTTGGAGTTGATCTTTTTGCTCTTAGCCATTCTTGTAGGATACAAAAGTGGAGTAAGGATGCCGAGAATAAGATTGGTATACGGGTAACGTTCCAACGACGGGAGGTCCATGCACCAGACCAAATGGTTATTTTATTTTTATAGCCATATTACAGAGTGTCCCGTGAAATGGGCAAGCTATGAGTGGCAAAGCATGTTGATGGTTTGCGATGACAGTTTGAATTATCAGCACAAGATGCTGTGATTGGAATAACAGAGAGTATCAGGTTGAGTGGAATTGTATATGACCAGTTGCCTATGTGGTCTGTGCTCGTGGACAATCGGAGTTGGTCAGGCAAAACACACAGCACTGGGAGAGTGAATTCTGGTTGTCGTTTTGTAAGAGTTCGCTTCCTAGAAGATGCTGTCTTGATTGGAAATAACAATCTGTGTAATATATTTAACGGACACAAAATTGCTTTGTTTTCCTGGAAGAAGACTTAATACAATCAAGTAGGCAAAGTAGACACCAGGTGGCGCTGTCCTCCTCCAAGAAGCCTGCACCTGCCGCTAGCCGAACACCCAGGTCTCTCAAAGCAGGGCTGTATTTTCTCCTCAAGACAAACGGCAGCAGGAGGGAACTGGAGTCGGGTCAGCATCCACTAGAAACGCAGCAGGCAGCAAGGGTGAAAACAGGAGGTAGTAGTGCTATAGGTTGTAGATGACCACAGTATAGATGAGGGAGATATATATTGTAACAAAGGGAGGCATTTATCTGACAAGAGGCAGAGAAAGTATACAAACAGAATAAAACATTGGCACAGTTATGCACCCAGGTTGAGGTTAAACCAGGTAAAAACGTATGTGTAGTTTAAAGTTTGCTAACTTGCATGATTTCCTCTCAGCAAACAGACAGGGTGTGTCTGATTAGTCCAAACAGAGGCAGTGATGGGCGTTTCCTTATAAAGAGAAGGTGGGTGTGTCACCTGCCCATCAAGCTAAGGCTGGGGGAGGAGTATCATGTATAAAAGCTTGACTGTGTTACTTGTTCAGGGAGATCAACGCTGGGGAAGCTGGCTGGTCTTGAGAGAGCTGAGCTATGTCTAGCTAGCGTTTAGGGTCTCCAAGTATTGCTGTGAAATCTGTACGGTGTCAAAACATTTACCATCCTGACAATAAAACTACATAAAAAGGAAGAAATTGTTCGTGTGTGCTTCAGCAGTAGCGGGCTCTTGCCACAAAATATATAGGAGGAGCAAGGGGAGGCAAGCAATAGGTTCTATATGAGTAAAGCTGTCATGTAGTGTGGTATTGCCCGAACATCTATAAAGTACACAGCAGACAGGGCTTCAGTCTAAGGCCCAAGGACAGGCAGCCAGAAGCAGACACTGAAGTGCAGGTTGGTGTAAGCCCCTGCAACAGTAATATAAATAAACCGGGCCTCTAGTGTAGAGGTGGGTGGAAGAGGGGAGAGTGGAGCCAAACTCCCCAACTGACAGCGAGCAGAGACAGTGCTCGGGTGCCTAGTGAGTATTGCTGGGAGAACTGTTAGGTATAGCTGGGCCCAGCCACTAACCTGCGAGTCCTGTCCAGCAGTGATTACAGCAGGCAGCAGGGGTCTGTATCTGGAGACACTGCACAATTGCAGCGCTCAGCAAGTTAAGCAGGTGCAGAGCCGTGGCTTCCAGCAGGCTAAGCGGATGCAGAGCAGCGTCTTCCGGGATCACAGCAGAGAACGTCTGCAGCTCTTCCAGGTAAGTAGAAGCAGGTGCCTCAGGGTGGGTCGAAGGTGCCGCGGGAGAGCACCACTGGCACAAGCACAGGATCCAAGCAGCACACTGGTCATTGTGCCTCCTCCCTCCTCAGGGTCCCCACTTGTAATACAGTCCCAAGGGGGTCCACGGAATCTGGGTAGCCAAGAAAATGCTGGGTTAGAATATCAGGACAGTACATGGAGAGAAGGCATCCGCAGGTGCTGCAGGCTGTTTTCACGCCAAAATTGCGGGTCTGCAAGGTGATACAGATTTCAAGTCTTCAGAGCCAGCAAACCCCGAAATGATCATAGCCAGTTATAGTATCAAGTCTCCTCTGCCAGATGCTGGCAATTAGGCACAGATATAATTAAATGCGGGCTGGATGTCCAAGATAGAAAGACAACTTGGGTCAGAGCAGTTGGAAAAGCTAACTGACCATCTTGGTTACCAAGCTATGCCCCCTATGTTTATTTTTATTTTAACATTGCTCCCTCAGACCTTGCTTTGATTATTGAGATGAAGTAATGTTGGAAACTTAAACTGTATTCAAACTTGAATGAGATCTTCTATGAAGCTTTATTTCTCTTTCATCCAATCTGGGGGACACTGCTACCATGGGGTTGTATGAGTGCACATGGAGTTGGCACTTCAATAGTTAAACTGTTAATGTAACTGTTGACAGAAACTCCTCCCCTCTGCAACCCCTGAAGCTACTCAGTGTTATTTAAGTGCCCAAGGAGTTGGGCTGTTCTCAGTACTGCTCTGCAGTACTTGCTGCTAGTTAAAATAGATTTTCTTTTATTTATTCTTATTATTGTTTATTTTTACAAACTGAAACAATCAGCGCTGAGTGTGATTCGGCAATTCCTCACCAATGACACATGGATCAGTGTAAAAAATTATATCATTTAATAAACATATATAAAAAACGGATAACACATTTATCCTAAGATGACCAGCTGATACAAAAACAACAGTACTCTAATGAGTCAATAATCGATGATGGTCCAACACGGAGTGTTATAAAAATATATATTGGCCAATATATTACTCCTAGAAAGACTCTGTATCAAAAAGTGTCTCGAATGTTCAGACTCGAAATGAGAGTGTACATCAATGAAGCCCTCCTGAAGTCTGTATAGCAGGTATGCCTGGTAGATCGTTATTGATTCTATGTACACGAATCAGCAAAAAATGTAGACTAGCCAGTGTGATGATAGATCTATGCGGCTGGCTAAGTAAAATCTCCACTACATCAGACTCAAACAGAGGGTTCCTGGATAAGCAAATCAGTCACTATAGGTATAACAACTTTATCCGGCATTTAGCAAATAAGCAGTACGATACCGTGTTGTAGTAGATCTCCGTAATGGTTCCTATAGGTTATATGATTGCTTCACCAACGGACCTTTAAAATTCAGATATCTCAGTCCAAAAAACCTCCTTAGAAGTGTAGGATCGGTCCCAATCTATAAATGTTGTTGATGGAACAAATCCAGGATAGTGAAAAGTTGGAGACACCCCGGTCTCTCGTTGCTAACAGCACACCACTCAATAGACACTTCTCGAGTGAGTTAGTTCAGCTGGTCACGTGACCTGACGCGTTTCATCACCAGGTGGTGATTTCATCAGAGGTGCTAGATAGTTTCCTTTGGTTTGGTCTTAAATACAATCAGGATAATTGTTTACACAATTGGTGATCAGAGTCTTTCATGATCTCATATAGATGTCAAAATCTTATTACAGAAATAGAAAAATATTATTCTTATTTAAATTTGCAATATAACCACTGAAAACATATCTATAAAATTACACATAAAAATCAATATTAAAAATTAAAAATCCATGTGTATATATTAAACCCATAAACGGGAATACATATATTTTTTAAAAACTTCTAATGTCGAAGTAGACTACATAGAACAATATATCAATACTTATAACCAC
The DNA here is from genome assembly GCF_038048845.1 of Mixophyes fleayi. Lineage (NCBI taxonomy): Eukaryota > Metazoa > Chordata > Amphibia > Anura > Limnodynastidae > Mixophyes > Mixophyes fleayi. The sequence continues at coordinate 134,580,440 of NC_134405.1, read as the reverse complement.
TTTGATCTTATATTCTCCTCATATTCTCTAAGGGATATTACTAACTTGAATCCATTTGTATATCTAATATAAGGTGGTCTTCCCCCTATAGTATCCAAAGATATCTATACTTACAAAAAGGTATGTAACCCCAAAACAAACCCAGACTAGAGACCCTGGCCTGGACAGATGAATGTTACGAAAGGACATCATTCAACTCAAGAGCTTCGTTCAAACCTACAGGACTCAGGGCATTCAGCTGATGTATCCAAAACACCTCTTGTGTGCATAACCGTTTAAAACGGTCGCCCCCTCCCTTACGGTATGTGTAACATGTTCAATTCCACAAACCGTGAGACATTCATCTCTACCATTATGCACTTGATCAAAATGACGTGAAACACTATGATTACTCATACGATTCAGAATGTTTCTCCGATGTTCCATAAATCTTACTTTGAGGGCTCTTGTAGTTCTACCCACATAGATTAAATCACAACTACACTTAAGAATATATATGACAAAACTTGTGGAGCAGTTAATTAAACCCCTAATCTTATATCCTTTGTCTCCACACCTAAATTCTGTCAGTTTGTTATTTATAAATCGACATGTTGTACATTTCTTCAACCCACATCTATAACAACCCTCTAAACGTGTTGGAATCCAACTAGAAATATTTGTTGGTTGTACCATCTTTTTAGATGTGTCCCTAATAAAACTCGGGGCAAGGATATTTTTCAAGTTAATGTTTCTCTTAAAAATCACTCTAGGATTAGTGGGTAATAACTTTCTAAGTGAACAATCTTGTTGGAGAATACCATAGTTCTTCTTAATAATTCTCCTTAATGGCTCCTGATTGTTATATTTCGAAATGAAAGCAACAAACTGATGAATCCCCCTCTTTTTTCTCACAAAACTCCTGCTGATCAGGGTCTTTTCCTTTTAGAAGTATCTCTCTTTCCAATTCTCTAACTTCATTAAATGTTCTATCAAGAAGATCTTTGGGATATCCTTTCCTTAGGAAATCATTCAGCATAACCCTTGCTTGAGATTCAAACTTTGTCGGAGAGGAACAGCTCCTTTTTAGGCGCATCAACTGACCCTTAGGAATATTCTGTTTCCACTTTATATAATGCGAACTCTTAACGTGTAAATAGTTGGCTACGTCTACTTTCTTCTTAAATGTAGAAGTTTCTATTTTACCATCTATAACTGTCAATTGTAGATCTAAAAAATCCATAGCTGTCGAATGATATCTACTCACAAATTTAAGATTGTAATTATTTGTATTTAGTGCAGATACAAAGGACAAAGCTCGTGACTCGCTTCCCCTCCAGACAATAAAGAGGTCATCAATATAACGGCCATAGAGGACCAGGTCCACGCCGAAGCCGCTCCCCCACACATGGGCGTCTTCGAACGCGCCAATGTATAGGTTGGCATAACTCCGTGCGAACCTGGTCCCCATGGCCGTACCCATAATTTGGAGATAATAATGCTCATCAAACAGGAAATAATTATGGGACAAAATAAATTGAATGGAGTCAACAATGAACCGACTCATGTTGGCATTAACCGTAGAGTCATCTGCCAAAAGTCGCTCCATCACTTCAATACCTCTAGAGTGTGGTATATGACTATATAGTGCCTCTACATCCAGAGTTAGGAAGGCATATTCATCCTTCCATTCCAGATTCTTCAACAAATTCAATAAATTGGTTGAATCACGAATATATGATTTTAACTTAACTACCCTCGGCTGCAGAAACGTATCAACATAAAAGGAAAGTGATTGTCACGGGCACTAGGAGTCTTTGCCCAGGATATCACCAGATGATGAACTTACCAGAGTAATATAGCTGGTACTATGGTTCTCTGGTAGCAGGGTGACAACGGAACAGGAGAATCAGAAGATGGTGAGAGAATGCTCAAAGAAAGTCTATGACTAGCAGCAACAGGTAATGAGTAGATGAATGTACACGAGGAACCAGATGGACAAGTAAACATGAGGAGAGTCAGTGGTCTGCGTACAGCAAGTTGTACCACTGCTATAGTGAGGAGGAATGTCCAGGAGTAGCGAGGAGGTAGTGAGAGTCAGTGGTCTGCATATAGCAAGTTGTACCACTGTCTATAGTGAAGGAATGGATTCCAGGTGCAAGTAGGTAACGGGGAAGTCAGTGGTCTGCGTATAGCAAGTTGTACCACTGCTTATGTGAGAGGATACTAGAAACTGGTGTCACAGGGAAACAGGAGTCAGTGGTCTGCGTCAGCAAGTTGTACCACTGCTATATATATGTGAGGAGGGGCACGAGGAGATGAATGTAATGCAGAGTATACACGGGGCACACGGAACTTGATCCCACGATGATATCCATAATACAATAATAACTGACAAGCGCTGCTTGAAGTATACAAGGTCACTAGAGCGATCCAGGTAATAGGACACAAAGTCAATAGTCACAATAGCTTCAGTAGATAGAAGACTCCGGAGATGAACACAACACAGTCCAGGCGGATATGCAATACAAAAGCAAAGTCAATGGAAGGTATGCATACCGCGGTTCAGGAGAGCAGGCTGTCAGTGAGACGTGCAGGGATATCTGAACGGCTAAACGCCGGCAGGAGGAGAGACCACTGGAGGATGGAAGCGGAAATCAGGTTGGTGCAGCGCACGGCAGGTAACCAGTATCAACGGAGCAATACTCAGGAAGCAGTAGTAAGTATAACTGGAAACATGATGAACATGGGAGAGTTGAGGCTGTCTGGTATCCGGCAGTAGTAGCGGAGGCAGCAGAGGGAAGACACGCTGAACACGGGAGAGTAGAGGCAGTCTGGAATCCGGTAGTAGAAGCAGATAGGAATCAGGGGAGAGCTGACACGATGAACACAGGAGAGTTGAGGCGGACTGGAATCCGGCAGCAGTAGCAGATAGGAATGAGCTGAGTGCAGGCACGATGAACACAGGAGAGTTGAAGTGGTCTGGAAACCACAAACGTAGTAGACGGGAATCAGCTGGAGCTGAATACACGAGGAAACACAGGAACACCTTCAGAGGCTCATGGGGAATGAGACTCCAAGATCAGGCAACCAGGTAATGATCACAGGTGGTTTAAATATGGAGGGTTGCCTGATCATCCAATCAAATAAAAGCAACAGGTACTGAAGGTTTAATAAGGGCTGCACATGCGCAGACCCTCAGGATGGCGGACGGCCACGGTTCCTGAACACAGGAGAAATGGCACTCACAGTCCGGTGAGTGACAGTGATGAAGTTAATGACCCTATTCCCGATATTATCGGGCGTCCAGGAGGAACGAGAGAATTTTTATGCAGTTTTGGTAGATGGTAATAGATAGCCGTAATGGGGTGCCTAGGGAAGAGAAAACTGAATTCGTCCTTAGTAAGAACCCCATCTTCTAGAGCCCCATCCAATAGTAACCTAAGTTGTTTCAGAAATTCTACAGTAGGATTATATTTAAGATCAACATGAAAATCCGTATTTGTGACCTGTCTATAGGCTTCTTTCATGTAATCATCCAAATTCTTTACCACAACTCCCCCACCTTTGTCAGCAGCTCTAATCACAATAGAGGGATCCTTACTCAATTCTTTTAATGCTTGTTTCTCGTGAAAAGTAAGATTAGAAAATTTAACTGTTGGCTTATCGCATAGTTCCTTAAAATCTTGCAATGTAACTTGATAAAAGCAGTCCACAAATGGACCCTTATACGACATGGGAAAGAATTCAGACTTGCATTTGAATTTATTATAAGTGGGATGTTTTTTAACCGAATTACAATGATTATAAATTTGAGTAATTTCTAAAGGCTCTATTTCAAAATTCTCATTTTTTAGGTCTTCTAACATCTGCAAACACTCCTCGTCTTGACCATCTAACACAATCGGATCACAATCAATATCCCTCTTTTTGAAAGCCTTACTGGCAAAGTATTTCTTTGTGCATAAAGTACGAGTATAACGATTCAATTCAACAAACAGTTCAAACATATTAGGTGCTCTTGAGGGGGCAAAATTTAAACCCCTGGATAACAATGACCTTTCAGAGTCAATAAGTTCTCTAGAGGTGAGATTATAAATCCCTCTCAGTTTTATCTCCTCCTTATCCTTCTGTCCGCATCTTCTCCCTCCTCTCTTGCCTCTAGGGCATCCCTTGCTCGTTTGGGTGTTCTTTCTCTTAGCGTTTGATAGGGGTTGGGGTGAGAGAAATTTCTCTCCTCTACATTCTGACGCTTCCCCAAAAAAACCTCCCCCGATGGGTGCTGATCCGGAGAAGCGTTTCTAATCCTTTTCGGTCTAGCCCCCAAATTGGTATCCTTAAAGGACTCATCCCTTGTTGGTCTAGTTCTAGGGGTTAACTCCCTCTCCTCTGTATATCTCTCATCTTTCTTATATTGGCCCTAATAGTCACGTGGTTTTGGAACATTCCTAAAATGTCCCTTATACTCATGTGATTGTGACAAGTTTCTGGTATTGGTCCTAGATCTATTACATGATCTAGTATCCAGCTTCTGTGAGTGAATTCTTTGTGGGACCACACTATTCTCATTGCGAAAACCTCTAAAATTTCTGACTCTATCTAACCTATAGTCCTCCTTGTCTCTATTGAATTTCTTTGTTTTATTATTAATTATCTCGTTTTCAAAGTCTTGAACTCTTTTATTTATAATGCGATCTTTTTCTTCAAACAATACATCATCCTTATATAGATCTAAATCAACTTTAAGATCATCAATTTCACTTTCAATCTGCTTAATTTTCTTTTCTCTATATTTAACTAATATTTTCATTAGGGTAAGAGAACAGACCTCTAAAGTCTGATTCCATTCCTCCAATAAATCCACATCCTCGGAAAATACGAAGGTCTTAAAGAGCCTTAAACCTCGAGGGACTATTTCGGTATCTATATATTTTTGTAGACTGACACTGTCCCACCAGTGTCTTGTCTCGGCTTTTAGGAATTGCTCTAATTTTTAAAAACAAGCATGGATGTATATTTGGATCTTTCGTAGGAATATCAGTATGAGGAACTAAAACATCTTGCTCTAAAAACATTTTCCTCCTATGTAGTCTTTCTTCATAGTTCTTGAAGATCATCCTCCCTGCAGCCGGGACCCACTAATTTCGATTAGAAAATAAACACACAAATTGTCCTGGCGCAAATGGAGGAGATATCCAACAACCATCCAATTATAACTTAATGAGGAAACAGCCGAACCACTCCCGCTGCTGAAAAGACCCGTGGAGTCTCAATAGAAACAATACAAACTGAAACAATCAGCGCTGAGTGTGATTCGGCAATTCCTCACCAATGACACATGGATCAGTGTAAAAAATTATATATATTGTTTATTTTTACTTAGGACGGCGTAAGTGCTGTAAGCAGCACTTACACCAGTGGTTCCCAAACTTTTGCAGTTTCTCAGCACCCTTAGAGTCTCCAAATTTTTTCAAGGCACCCCTCCAAAATAATTATTGAACAGTCCTGTTTTAGAAGTAGTTGGGTCAAAAAATTGTAATAAGTATTTAGGTCAGGACAGAAATACTTATTTAGTTGTATGCAAAAATTCCCCCTCTGCATCCAGACACTCTGCCCTCAGGCACTCTGCCCCCTCTGCATCCAGACACACTGCCCTCTCTCACACTGCCCCCTCTGCCCTCTGTCACGCTGTCCCCCCTCCTCTGCTCTGTCACCCTGTCCCCCTCCTCTGTCCTCCTCCTCTGCCCTCTCTCACGCTGTCCTCCTCCTCTGCCCTCTCTCACGCTGTCCCCCTCCTCTGCCCTCTCACACGCTGTCCCCCCTCCTCTGCCCTCTCACACGCTGTCCCCTCCTCTGCCCTCTCACGCTGTGTCCCCCTCCACTGTCCCTCTCACGCTGTGTCCCCCTCCACTGTCCCTCTCACGCTGTCCTCCTCCTCTGCCCCTCTCACGCTGTGTCCCCCTCCACTGCCCTCTCTCACGCTGTGTCCCCCTCCACTGCCCTCTCTCACGCTGTGTCCCCCTCCACTGCCCTCTGTCCCCATTCTCTGCTCTCTGTCCCCCTCCTCTGCCCTCTGTCACCCTCCACTGCCCCGCTGTCACCCTCCTCTGCTTTCTGTCCCCATCCTCTGCCCCGTGCCAGGCGCCAGCCATAACAAAAAAAAGAACACAGAAACTTACCAATCCGTCGGGCGCCGGGACCCAGCAGCCTCCTCTCTCCCGCAGCAGCTTGTTACTGACGTCGATATTCAGTGACAGCTGCAGGAGAGAGGAGGCTGCTGGGTCCCGGCGCCCGACGGATTGGTAAGTTTCTGTATTCTTTTTTTTTTTTTATGTCTGGCCCGCAGCACCCCAGTGACAGTTTAAGAACCGCCGATAGAACTAAACGGAGCACCGCTCCGTTCATTTCAGTTACGCTGGAAGATTTCCTTAGTTAGAGGCAGTGACAGCTGCGCGTTGACGAGGCTAACACTGATTTCTCCTGACAGGTCTGCACTGCCTCAGGCATAGAGAGCTGTGCCCTGATCAGTGAGCGGCCATTACAGGGAGATACCAGGTCCCCCGCTGAGGCGGAGGGGGGAACTTGGTTCTCACTGGCCAGAAAAATGAGAAAACAAACAGTGCAGGGAGTGAGAGCAGAGAGGCTCCCCCACAACACCAAGATGAGAGGTGCACAGAAGACTGGGACATCAGCTATTATATTACAGTGGCTGGCTCCTTCAATCTTCATCCTCATACAGACCTTGAGTCCTCAGCAGCTAAGTACCCCACTGGGGAATAACTAATTAATGAGGTTCCTTGTAGTAATTGAGAGAAAACTGTCTATATATATATATATATATATATATATATATATATATATATATATATATCTACAGTTTAGAGTTTTATTATAGAAGGCTCTAAAGTTAATGGAGACAGTATTTTACATGAGTGTTCAGTTATTTTGAGACGTTCATTTTATTAACCAGATATTAATTTCCATACAGTTTTGAGGCATTAGCCAGGGTCAAAACAAAAGTAGTTCTACTTTCTATTATCTGTGTGGTGTGATTGTTTATGGCCTGTCTGTTTTCCTTTTAAATAATGACACATAAATTTAACTTGACAGATACAAGTACAATTTCCCCTCCCTCTCATTAGCTGAGCCTGAGCCCCAGAGTTATAGTGCTTACTGTTACTTGTACTGTGCTGTCTCACCTTGTACTGTGCCATTGTTTGTCCTTGTACGGCGCTACGGATACTTTGTGGCGCCTTATAACTAAAAATTATTAATAATAATAATAATAATAAGAAGAAGAATAATAATATTATACACATATAGTGGTTAAAACCTGAGTAGGAGCATGTCATGTTCATATAGGACAACTTCCCCTTCACTAATTGGTATGTTCCATTGGAGCCAGTGCAGGAGAAGTGACAGTTGGGGGGGTATTCAATTGTTAGCGAGACGGGTGAAAATCCCGCGCTCGAAAAATATTACCGTTAATACGGTAATTACTCGCTGAATTTCAGCTCGCAGCTCCCTGAGCTGCGAGCTGAAATCCAGCAAGTAAATTACCATATTAACGGTATTTACGCGCAAATTACCGTATTAACGGTAATATTTTTTTGAGCGCGGGATTTTCACCCGTCTAGCTAACAATTGAATACCCCCCTTGGAGACAGTTAAACAAACTCCTGAGCAGTTTTATCTCAGACATTGTTTGAAAAAAAAACCCCAAAAAAAACCTCTGCCCTAGACCTGGTTCTGGGGTGATGAGGACCATACATCAGTTGTATCTTACACATATCTGTACAAATAGATATCTGTAGAATATTTCCATACTTTTACTAATTCCTTCACATAGATCAGTGGTTCCCAAACTTTTTCAGTTCGCGGCACCCTTAGAGTCTCCAAATTTTTTCAAGGCACCCCTCCAAAATAATTACTGAGCAGTCCTGTTTTAGAAGTAGTTGGGTCAAAAAAATGTAATAAGTATTTAGGTCAGGACAGAAATACTTATTTAGTTGTATGCAAAAATGCCCCCTCTACATCCAGACACACTGCCCCCTGTCACACTGTCCCCCTTCTCTGTCACACTTTCCCCCTCCTCTGCCCTCTGTCACACTTCCCCCTCTGCATTCAGTCACTCTGCCCCCTCTCACGCTGCCCCCTCTGCCCTCTGTCACCTCTCACTGCCCTCTGTCATGCTGTCCCCCATCCTCTGTCACGCTGTCCCCCTCCTCTGCCCTCTGTCCCCCTCCTCTGCCCTCTGTCACACTGCCCCCTCGGCATCCAGGCACTCTGCCCCCTCTGCAGCCCTCTGTCACGCTGCCCCCCTCTGCAGCCCTCTGTCACTCTGCTGCCCTCTGTCACTCTGCTGCCCGCTGCCCCCCTCTGCTGCACGCTGCCCCCCTCTGCTTCCCTGCTGTCCTCCTCTGCTGCCCTGCTGTCCTCCTCTGCTGCCCGCTGTCCTCCTCTGCTGCCCGCTGTCCTCCTCTGCTGCCCGCTGTCCTCCTCTGCTGCCCGCTTTCCTCCTCCGCTTCCCGCTGTCCTCCTCCGCTTCTCCCAGTCATAAAAAAAAGAAAGAGCACATAAACTTACCAATCCGCCGGGCGCCGGGACCCAGCAGCCTCCTCTCCCGCGGCTGTCACTGACGTCGATATTCAGTGACAGCTGCGGGAGAGAGGAGGCTGCTGGGTCCCGGCGCCCGGCGGATTGGTAAGTTTATGTGCTCTTTCTTTTTTTTTATGACTGGCCTGCGGCACCCCAGTGACAGCGCCGCGGCACCCCTGGGAGCCGCGGCGCACAGTTTGGGAACCGCCGACATAGATAGTCTTACTGTTGTGATTCTTTCCATTGTGAAGATTTTTCCATTATGTATAATAACACAAATTGTGTTGGGGAGTACAACTCTGGTTTTATCCCTGTAGAATTAAGATATATATGTATGTATATATATATATATATATATATATATATATATATAGTTCAAAATTAATAAAGGTAGTGTAACTGGGACTATTGATGTAGAGTTGCAGGTTACTTATTTCTGTTGCATCATAAATATTGCGAAACATGCAGAGCCGGATTAACAATAGGGCTAAAGGGGCTACAGCCCAGGGGCCTCGGGCAGCTGGGGGGCCCGCCGGCATTCATCGGGTCAGGGGGTGTCCTTGCCCCCGGCTCCGACTGTCACCTGTTCAAGGAGAATGGCAGGCAGCTAACAGCAAATGTTATGCTGTTAGTTGCCTGCTGTCGCTGTAGGACTTGCGCGGCGCCCAGTAATCTCCTTACTGAGGAGATGTTGTGAGAGTGAGACTATGAGAGACTGCGCGCCGCATAAGTCCTACAGGGAGTGGAACAACGGAAGGAGGTAAGCTCATGGGGGGGGGCTCATGGCTGGGGGGCCCTCACGGAGCCCTTAGCCCAAGGGCCTCCCTTCCCTTAATCCGGCCCTGGGAAACATGTCTGACAAAAGTAAAGCAAACAAGGTGGAATATTTTACCTCTGCAAAATGTAAAACCAAACTAACCCAGTGGATGGTAGGATCTTGAGTCAGTTTGTGTGGACTGTGATGCAGATGGCTAAGACGGGTGCTCACAAGGGCATCCCTCAGATGGGGATCCAGCATAGGCGACTGCATTGGGACAGTCAGTGGCGACGTTATTTCAGTTGAACGCCCATCCTGCAGAGGTACTCGCAGTGGATGCGATTATCACTCTGCTTTAAAATGTATCAGTGCAGCCTTCTAAGACAGCTGCCCTTACGACATCTTCTAAAGGTTCGACGGGTCCGGCGCCCCCACAGGCAGAGAGTGCTGCACTCCGTCCAGAGACCGAACATTTTAGAAGATACCAAGTTCCCCGCTGAGGCGGAGGGGGGGTTTGGATATCTCTGAGCCTGAACAGTGGTGCAAGCGAGGTGATTCACCCAAGGGACAGCGAAGTTTGACAAAGCTGTGTTAAAAGGCTCAAGGAGGCTCCGACAATGGTGTAAAGACATATAAGACAGGGGGGAATAGTTTAAGACTCCCAACCTGTCAGTGAGACATTTCAGAGCGGGAAGTGTTCGTGCCCTTTCCTTCGTGACAGGACGGTTCATTTGGAGGCACACTGTTACTCCTCTGGCTTCTCCCCTCGGGATCCTCAGGCTTCTTCCTCATTGTTTATTGCTAAGTACCCTGTAGGGGATATATGTATTTTTTACAGATATATATATATATTAGCTGCATTTATATTTATACTTCTATGCTTCTTCTTTATTGTGAACAGGAAGTCTGTCTTATCAACTCCCCTTGATTCCCAGGGTCAAATCCAGGTGGAAGTTTCTTGGTCTACTTCATTAGTACAGAAACTTGAAAAATTAAATACATTTCTTGAGTCCACGAGAACTCAGACTTCCTGTAAAAGGCATAAGTCTGCTCATCCTATTTTAGTGGTCTCTGATTCAGACCAAAGTGGGAAAGAGGCTGAAGAGGTGTCTAGTCTGCCTTCCTCCTTCTGAAGAGCTGACGAATCTCATTGAGTCAGCATGGAAACAACTAGACAGAAAATTGATTGTACCGCGTAGGTTTCCTAGCCTATTTTCATTTCGGCTGGGTGAGATGGCCCAAATGGAATAGATACCATAAGGTGGATACACCTATAATGCTTGGTATGCCTTACTTCTCTTTCTGTACCTGGCTCGACTACTTGTAAAAATAGCACTCACCGTAAAATAGAAAGTTCTTTTAAAAACCATACTTCCACATCAGTGGCTAGAGAGATAGAGACCTGGGGAGATCAGCTTACTGATGGTCTACAGAATTCTGGTTTGCTCCCTCTGGCATTACATCTGAATGAAGCCTCAGGATATCTGAGGCAGCTCGGAATGCAGCCTTAGTGTCTTCTTCCATCTCTGCATCATTAGTTACAGATCGAAGAATTTTGTGGTTGTGTTCATGGAACGCAGATAACAAATCCGAAAAGTCCTTGGAATCTCTTCCTTATGTCAGATCTGTTCTTTTAGGTACAGAGCTATACAACATCATAAGTCAGGCTATAGGCGGAAAAAGTTTCTTCCTCCCTATTAATGTCCAGAAGCCACGAGGACCTTGTTTTGATTCATTTCGTCTACCCTGTCAGGCTGGCTTTTTAAACTGTGGGCAGTCTTACAGTGGTAAGCCAATCACTTCCAGGGACCAGTCACAGAAGGGCAGACTGTCCTATTCCAACAAGTGTCCAGGGCCTAAGAACCCTGAAAAGCCTGCAACCTGCCGGGATTCTTCTTCATCTTGCGGCTGTTGTGGGTGGATGGCTCTTTTTGTTCCTGAACCAATGGGTGGTTTCCGCTCAGAATCGGTGGATTACGGAATTCATGCAACGTGGCTTCATGATAGACCTCCATAATCGGCCACCTCACCATTTCTTTTCCACCACTCCATGAGACAAAGTAAAGAGATTGGCTATGAGATAATTAATGACTTCTTATTAATACGGGAGTTATCTGCCAGGTCCCAGAGGAACAAAGGGGCAGAAGTTTCTATTCAAACTTCTTTCTGGTTTACAAGCCAGTTGGCTCCTTTTTGTCCCATCGCAGATTTCAGTGGGGGACTCCCACTTTCAGTTCTGTTAGGCCTTGCCAAGGCTCCTTAAGTGCCTTGTAGAGACCATAAGTCTTTACAAAGTCTTTACAAATATCATGGCGGTCATGGCAGCACGGTTGTGCCCCCTAGACTTTGCATCAGCCTATACTTGGATAATTTGCTAGTAAAGGCTAACTCGGATCAGACCCTCCGGCTCCATCTTTCGATGTTCAAACAAGTGCTGGAACCAAAATTTTCAAAAATTCCAGTTGGTCCCCTGTCAGAGGATGTTTTTCATTGGCTTTATACTGGACACCAGACTGTAGAGGGTGTTTCTACCAATTAACAAGGTGCATTTTCTTAAGGGTCTACATCCTACTATATATGAAACTAATAGATGAGATGGTCTCCACCTTCAAAATGTTTCTGTACGGTTCCATTCTCTCATAGTTCAGTGGGACCTCTTGTTCAACTAGTTGGGATCCCATCTTCGGCTGGCCTCTCAGACTCTCCAGTTGTCTCCCGGAATGTGCCTTTCCCTTGGTTGGAGGTGGGTAACTTGACGGTGGGCAGGTCCTTTATCCCTTTGTCCTGGATAATAGTCACAGTAATGTTGGAGCCGAATGAAGGAGACTCCCCAAATATTATTCTGGGTGGAAATGTATGTCCCGGCAAATTCTGCAATATATATTTATCCTGGGTGTAGATAATTGGGAGGCCGATTACCCAAGCAGATGCACCGTTTTGCTAGGGGTGTGGTCTCTACTCACGGAAGTGTTTCAATGGTTGGTCCAGAAGTGGGAACCTTCGGATGTGGCCCTCATGGCATCTCGAAGAAACCGCTAGCTGCCCAGGTTCTGCTCAGGACCAGAGACCCATTGGCGTGCACGGTGGATGTCATGAACAGGACATGACATCAGACACTGCGGAATTTCAGTGATCCAGATTGCACCCAATTGGCCATGTCGAGCCTGTTATGCGGACTTAATGCGCATGACCGTTGGAAAAGGGTGACAACTTCTACATTGCATCTGCAGTGAGAGTTTCTAGACTTTGGGCTCTCTTGTTGTTCAACTTATAAGGTATTCCATACTAACAGGGCTGTATTTTGCAAGATACCTTCCTTCCAACCAAAGTGATTTGGTTTTCATCTTAATCAAGAGATTGTGTTACCAGTTTTCTGGAGGTGACTGCCTCTTTAGATAAGGGATCTTTAACGTCATTGGATGTGGTCCATGCTCTAAGAATGTATGTGGACAGGACGTCCACTATGCGGAGGTCGGATTCCCTTTTCTTGTATGATCCTCACAACAGTGACTGGCTGCCTACAAAACAAACTGCTGCTAGGTGGATAATGTTCCCCGTCAGGCAGGCTTATATCAGTTCTGATCAGCCTGTACTTGATTGTGTTGCCATGCATTTCCTCAGTTCTATGGAGAACCTCTTGGCCTGCGCACAACGATGCAATGTCAGATTAACTCTGCCTTGCGCCAACCAGGTTCTCTGTCTCATGATGCAAGTTTTGGCCACAAAGTTTTGCAGGACAGATTGACAGAGCTTTCCCTCCCTCAAAGGGCTACTTTAGAATGTCCCCATGGTAGCAGTGTCCCCCAGATTGGATGAAAGAGAAAAGAGGATTATTGTACTTACGTTAAATCCTTTTCTCTGATTCCATCTGGGGGACACTGCGTTCCTGCTCTTCGCTCTTTTGTTGGTTGCATGCTATTCTGTTTCCCTTCCTTGGGGCTTTTCAATTACACTGATGAGCTTCAGGGATTGCAGAGGGGAGGAGCTTCTGTCAACAGTTACATTAACAGTTTAACTATTTAAGTGCCAACTCCTTGTGCCCTCATACAACCCCATGGTAGCAGTGTCCCCCAGATGAAATCAGAGAAAAGGATTTAACGTAAGTACAAAAATGCTCTTTTCTCTCTTCATACATAACACCAGGGACCCTAGCCAGCTTTTCCTATAGCTAAAGATCAATTTAGAATGTTTGTTTCCACACAGAAATAATTTCTTTGGTGCTTTAAAACCAAAACTAACAGCAAAGGCTAAGGGTCACTTTTGCATACTCCTACTGAATCTCTCTCCTGCGATTGGCACATCATCCTCTTCTCCTGCACATCTTCACTCCTTTTTCCTTAGTGACACAGTTGTTTCCTAGTTCACTTCTTATATATCCAACCTCTCCTTTACTGTCTATACCTCAGGCACATCTTCTCTTGGGGAACTGATTTGCTCATTCAGCCTCCGGTACCACCTGTATGCTGACAAGACCCAAATCTACCACACCTTCCCTGACCTCTCCCCTTCTTTATTATCTTCGGTAACGAACTGTCTCTGCTCTCTCCACAAGGCTGTCGCACTACAACTTAAGGTTCAACATGTCCAAAACAGACCTTATTATCTTCCCTCCTCCCAGAATCATAACCTCCTCTCAAATCATCCCCACCGTCAATAACAAATAAATCTAAGTTCTGTACCTAAAACTAAACTTTAGAGATGGACCGCTGCTCATGAACCAATGCTGTGTACCTGCCCCAAGGCCACCTCAGGATGGCAATAACAGATGAAAAATTTTATTTAAAAAATAGTTTATCGGGGGGCGTGGTCGGGCAGCCATCCTGGACAGCCACGTTTTTCTGGAGCTCCTGGGGATCTTCCCTAAAATATTATTTTTCCAGCTCTTTCCACCTGAGGATACACAATAAACGGGGACCCCTGACCCTGAGGCACCTCCAGCTTGACCCGGAATTGGGTGCCGCTTGATTCCTTGCCTGCAGACTGCCCAGCGCTCCTGAGGCCTGGCCGACGCTGGAAACCGCAGCCTCAATTTTGGGACCACCTGGCGCGATTGCGGAGCTGCCCCCATTCTACCTATCGAGGCTTCCCTCTGAAAGTCGGGATGGACTGTATTGGCCGGCTTTATCCTGGTCCGCGACCCGCGTGGTCTCGCGGCGCCATTGAGGACTGGAGCTGTTGGAAGACCTATAACCGGGAAGAGTGCCTTACCTGGTCGGAGTTGGCGACCCTCTCGGTGACCCCTCGGCCAGCCGCCTGCTCTCGTCCCCGTGGCCGCGTCCTCTGGAGCTTCTGTCGGCCGGCAACCCTGACTTCCGGTTCGCGGGGATCGACTTTCAGTCGGCGGACAGCGGGCGCTGTAGTCGATGAAGCTGGCTTCCTCCCTGCACGGCGGAACATCCTCCCAGGTCAGGCTTCCATGTATATCCCCACTCCAGCGTCTGGCAGTCTGACAGAATCTGAGGCCGGTGCATTGTAGGATAGCTGCAGCCAGGAGCGCCGCATATACTCTCTCTGACACTGGAGACGTTCATCCTGCTCCTTGTAAAAACAATCTTGCTGGGAGATTGCTTTTCTGTGCCAATTCTTCCAGGTTGCCCAGCCAAATCCAAGTAAGTGCTGGCCAGGAGATTCTGTTGGACTGCAGCCCAACATAATTGTGGCGATAGGATCGTTTGTCACCCCCAATTGGGTTGTGCTGCCATCTAGTGGCTGTTTGTACTCATTACACGATCACAGGTTGCATTTAATAATATTCTGCTGCCACCCAGTGGTCGATGGTCAACACTGCAACCTCTTTTGTCAAAGCTACAAATCTCCATTCATACACAGAGGCCTGAAGCTGCAGGGGTCGATAGGAGCCACAATATCAGCTTTCCTCTATTATCCTACACTCTCCCCCGGAGGCTCTCTACAAAGTGAGATTGAGTATTCTGCTGGAATTGGGGCACCTTGTATCATCTTTATACCATCCTCGCCACAAAAAGGCACGTCTCACCAGGACGGTGTTTTCTCGTCTCTGAGTATTTATCCCACCCAAGTGCACAAGTCGCAGCGCTCCCTGGATATCTTTCCTTACACTCTGGCCGCTGGACACTGTTCTGCTTTAATATAAGCCGCAATATGGAATAAGTTACGACGCCCCGCATGGCCCCTGCGCCAGGGCTTTCATTTGGAATGTCGCAGGGATGTTCTCTTGTCTAATCTAAACCCAGAAACCATCACAACAGCCCTTTTTTGCCTGTCTCATTGGTGACCCCCTCCCTGAGTGTACCATGCCTAGAGGAGGTAGGAAGACGGGCGAAACGGATCCCTCTCAGAGCCTCAAGAAATTCGCATATACAGAGACAAAGACCCCGACCACCTCCTCTTCACATCACGAAGCTCAGTCCGATTCTGACGACTCAGACTCCTCACCTTTGACTCGCAAGGATTTACAGTCCTTATTTCGGGAGGTTAAGGAGACAAGGAGATCGGTGCAGGCGGTCCAAACAGAAGTGCAAAAAGCTATTGGCTCACTAAGGGCGGAGGTCCAAGACCTAGGAAATAGGACGGACCATTTGGAAACTAAAATGGATGAAGCTGCCTCGTCTCACCGGGACACGGTGACTGACATCCAATGATTACAGCAGGATATGCTCCACATGCAGGAACAACATGAAGACCAAGAGAACAGGGCCTGACGTAATAACTTGCGTATCAGAGGTATATCCCTGAAGAAGTGGATCAATCCCTCCTAAATCAATATCTTAAAAGACTCTTTGCTGGCCTGACTCCTGCTACTCCAGAGGATCAGCTTCTTCTGGACAGGGCCCACAGAGCCCTTCGTCCTCGCCCTCAAGATTCCTCCCAACCCCGTGATGTCATCCTCCGTTTTCACTATTATACCACCAAGGAAGCGATCCTGCGGGAATCTCGCAAGACTGACTCAATTTCATTTGAGGATGCCTCTTTGCAAATTTTCCAGGACATTGCTCCGCTTACTCTTCTCAAGAGGCGTGAGTTGAAGCCGGTGACATCTACTCTCAGGGACAACAATATTCGGTATCGATGGGGCTTTCCATTCCGCCTCTTGGTCTGGCATAACAACAAGCTTCATTCTGCTAGGTCTATGGCAGAAGCAGCCCAACTTCTCGAGACTCTGGGTCTCCCGGCACCGGCCTCCCTCTCTCTTTCAGCGGCATTGGGACCTCGGGGTCCCACCTCCGCCGCTCAGAGGCTTCCAACTGCTGAGTGGACGACGGTGTCAAGATCCTCTAAGTCATCGGCTGCTGTTCCACCGCCCTGATATATGTTGACAGTGTCTCTTTATTTCTTTTTGTCTCAGAAGCCACCCTGTATTATATACCTCCCCTCTACATGACTGACTGCTGGTTACCGGTCCTTCTCGTGTAGATTGGGAGGAATTGGGTGCTATTGAACCAAGCTGTTGGGTTTACTTGTTCTCTTACTAACTTTCTGTGTATTTGGTTAGATTATTGTATTGTTTTCTTAATATCTCAAATATGTTAGTCACCTACTGCCCTTATCTCATTCGCTTTTTCTCTGCCTGATCGGCCCTCTGGTTTTGGGTAGTAGTCTGACCTTCCTCCCCCTCGACGTTCCTTTTCTACAAAGCTTCCTATATTGCATTTTAGACCCTGGCCGGGAGGTAATGTGGGTGTCTACATCTCACGGCTGGAACTCCCAGGCCTTTTCATTGTCTGTATTCTTGACCACGCCTCCATAAGGGGCATGATGCCCTTGCCCGGCCCTCCCTTGCCATTGGCATTGCCCCCTACCTTTCCTGGCCGGCATCATGGACCAGGTGTGTTCCCGCACGCTGGCCCTGTCCACTACCCTACTTCCCTTTTTTTCCTCTCCTTTCCTTCCTACCCCTTTCTATCTCAGGCACTATTTCACAATCTTCATTTTTATTACAACTGTATTAACTCGGAACTGTTCTTTTTTTCTTTTGTAGCGCGGCTGTCCCCTCGCTGGGGGACCTGAGGCGGCCCTGTCTTCACCTCCCGATAGCTCTTAAGATCTTCTCATTGAACGTTAAAGGTTTGAACAACCCACAAAAGCGCACAACACTTTACCTCACACTCAAACAACATAGAGCAGATATAGCTTTTCTGCAAGAAACACATTTTACACGTCATTCACATCCAGAACTGAAGTCTAAACGGTACCCTTCTGCTTTTCATGCTTGTGACCCCAGACAGAAAAAACAGGGGTGGCTACTCTCTTTGCATCCCACGTGACATTCGAGCTTTTGACATCTCACTCTGACCCTGAAGGTCGTTTTCTAATTCTAGTGGGTAAACTCAATAATACTTTATGCACCCTAGTTAATGTGTATGGCCCAAATCAAAACCAGAGTTCATTTCTTGTTGCCCTAGCCTCCTTACTCTCTCAGGTGCACCAGGGAGAAGTGATTATGGCAGGGGACTTTAATGTTGTAGTAGATGAAACTATAGATAGATCGTCCACTTTGCTCCCTCCCGCCAGTGGCTCGGAGTCCCGTAAATCTAAGGCCTTGGGGTCCCTTCTTTCCCATCACCTCCTCTTTGACTCCTGGAGGCTCAGGGAACCCTCATCCCGTGATTATACATATTACTCCCCGGTGCATGGAACCTATTCGCGAATAGACATGGTCTTCCTCAGCCACGATCTGTCATTGAAGCTCAGGGCGGCCCATATACATCCGATGGTTTGGTCCGATCACTCTCCCATATCTGCCGACCTATCAGACATAGCATTTCGCCCTCGTCCTGCTACATGGCGTATTAATGATTCTATTCTCCATGATCAGCCACTTACTCTAGAGCTCCGGACCCTTCTTGAGGAGTATTTTCTCTTTAATGACCTCCCCGATACTTCCCCCATGACCCTCTGGGAAGCCCATAAGGCAGTAGTGTGGGGCCATCTTATTAGCATGGCCTCGCGCCGGAAGAAGTTGGCCATTTCCAAGCGTGCGTCATTAACCATTCAACTCCAGACTCTGGAGAGACAGCATAAACTATCCCCAGATGAGGAAGTACTGACCAAACTCCTAAAGGCGAGGTCTGATTTGAACCTCCTTCTCTCTGAATCCACTGCCGCTGCCCTGAAACGGCTGAAGCAGACGTTCTACGAAAAGGGAGATAAAGCAGATAGAATACTAGCTACCCGTCTGAGGGCTCAGAGATCTCAAAACAACGTCATGGCCCTAAAGTCTCCTTCAGGCTCACCCATATACCGTCCTGATCAAATAGGGCGTGAGTTCCAAAAATGTTATTCCTCACTGTATAACTTGGATGCACTAAATCCCGGGAGTGCTCCCCCTGCGGACACTATAGCAGCCTTTTTGAGGCAAGCAAATCTCCCTACCCTTTCTAGTAACCTATCTCAACAACTAAATGAGGAGATCACGTCAGAAGAGATACTAGCAGTCATCAAGGCCCAAAAAACCTCTAAGGCCCCGGGGCCTGATGGCTTCTCCGCAGCCTATTACAAAAGATTTTCCCAGACCCTGGTTCCCCACCTCCGCACCTTGTTCAATGCTGTCTTACATGGAGATCCCTTTCCTAAATCGATGTTAGAGGCGCGTATTGTAGTCATTCATAAGGAGGGGAAGGACCCCAGCGACTGTGCAAGCTATCGTCCCATTTCCCTCCTTAATGTTGACATTAAGATTTATGCAAAGATCCTGGCCACCCGCTTCAACGGAGTCCTTCCGGGTCTGGTCCACTATGATCAGGTGGAGTTCATCCCAGGTCGCCAGGCTAGGGATAATACCCGCCGCGCAATAGACCTGGTTCAAATCATTAACCAAAGACGTCTCCCGGCCATGATGCTCTCACTGGATGCCGAGAAGGCGTTCGATCGAATTTCTTGGGGTTTTATGACCCTAGCTCTGAAGGCGTACGGCTTCTCGGCTGAATTTCTGACTGGGGTATCCGCCCTATATAACTCCCCCTCAGCTAGGGTCTTGGTTAACGGATCTTTATCTAACCCTCTCTCGCTCTCCAACGGGACGAGACAGGGTTGCCCCCTATCGCCCTTAATCTTTGCACTAGTGATAGAACCCTTGGCCGCAATGATCAGACAGCCGACGTCGATCTCAGGTGGGACAGTGGGGCCGCGGGAATTTAAGGTCTCTCTCTTCACGGACGACATACTTCTCTCTCTGACGAATCCTCAGGAGTCTCTACCGGCCTTATACAAACTTATAGATGAATATGGCCTGCTGTCTGGCTACAAAATCAATTTTGTTAAGTCAGAGGCCATGCTCCTTCATGCTCCCCCATCCCTTAGGAACAGTTTGCAGACTAACTTTTCACTACGCTGGCAGGCGAGTAAGATTAAATATCTTGGAGTTTATATCACCTCGACCTATGATAAATTGTATCAGGAAAACTTTCCCCCCCTTCTGTCAAAAATCAAACAGGACTTGGAGACTTGGAAGAGCTATATCATATCGTGGTTGGGGAGGATTATCGCTATTAAGATGAACTTGGTCCCGAAACTTCTAGATCTTTTTCAAACCCTTCCGGTGAGAGTTCCTGACTCCGTGTTTAGAGATTTGCATTCCTCTTTCCTAAAGTTTATATGGCGTGCCAAGCCCCCTAGAATCTCAATAGCAGTGCTTAAAAAGCCTAGGGCTCGGGGAGGCAGGGGCTTTCCAGACATTAAATTTTATTATTTGGCATCCCATCTGTCCCAGGTGGCGGTAAGTTATGCCCCTTACCAGTCTATAGCGTGGGTGGACCTGGAGACCCACTATGTGGGGGTCCCCTCTATGGCATCACTCTGGGGCTTGGCCAATATAGATAGGCCACCGGCGGCCTTCTTTCTCCAATCCCTTAAATTCTGCTTATCCCTCTGGGACTCATGTCGGGTCAAATATAAATTGTCCTCCCTTGTCTCACCTCTGACTCCTCTTTGGGGTAACCCACACTTCTCTCCCGGTAATTCAACACAGCAATTTAAATATTGGATGAGGGCAGGAATAAGGGTGGTTTCGGATCTGGTGGCCAATCAAAATTGGGCCTCTATGTCGGAACTTCACCACAGGTTTGAACCGTTTCGTCCGCTTTTTTTTGAGTACTTCCAGGTCCGACACTTTGCCATGTCTATGCCCCCCAAGAGGTCCTCCGGGCTACTACCTCCTTTGAATATGTGTGTCTACATTCCCCTCTCACTAAAGGGATGATCTCCCGGATCTATAATTGGCTCATAGACTACACTTTTGATACCCCAGGCAGACACGAGTGGGAATGGGAAAATGACCTGGGACCCCCTCCAGATGACTCATGCTGGGAGGAGATCAGGGAGATGATTGCCAAGAGCTCGATCTGTACACAAATTAAGGAAACAGCCTACAAAGTGTATTATAGATGGTACTATACTCCTGATAGGCTGTCTCGAATGTTTCCTATGGCCACTCCGAGCTGCTGGCGGGAATGTGGCCAGAGAGGTACGATGCTACATATATGGTGGACCTGCCCTCGCATAGTTCCTTTCTGGAACATGGTCCTTATTCTCATAAACTCTGTGTCAGAACCACAGATAAATAAGGACCCCTGGTCATTCCTTCTCTCTCGCCCTATACCTGATGAGAGCGGGCCTTCTAATAAGCTTATCTCCCATATCTTGGCAGCTGCTAAATCTCTAATAGCAAGACACTGGAAAGACCCTAGGGCTCCCTCTATGCAGGAGTTAAGGTCCCAAATAAGACATGTCGCATGCATGGAGAGTATAACGTGCTACCTTCATAATAAATCAGACAATTTCGATAGAGTATGGGCCCCGTGGTATTTACTAGAAAGCCGTAGCTGCTTATCCAATACGGCTTCCACTTCTGCAGCTGGAATATAGCTCTTGGGCCGCCTCCGGATCTCCCGGGCTGGAGATGGTGCGCAGCTGGTGAGTACTAATTGTATGCCAGTTTCCTTTTTGGTAGTCTATATAAGTGTGTGGCTAAGCTTTTACTAGCAATGTCCCAAGTTTGCTTGCTTAGTTATTTGTTAGCTATACTGTTACAAAAACTTGTGCCTTCCTACCCCCCCAACCTTTCTCTTTCTTTCCCCCTCCCCACCGATATAAAAATATAAAACATAGAGGAGACATTTTGAATATTAATGTTTTTATGTCAATCGTGTTGATTGTATTTTTTCCTGTTCTTTCCTCTTTAAATAAAGAGTTTAAAAAAAAATAGTTTATCCTTTGAATAAAGTATTTTTGTAATATTTTTTTTAATCTTAACTGTCTAGGTGGTGTTGCAAGAACAAAACACACACAGTACACTAGGCAAGGGTGTATCATGCAGGCCATAATTAAATCTTTTATTCTACAGACACAGACATGATTCTGCCTCAGATAATCTGAACTAAAGATTTCAATATTAGTTGACATTTAAAAATAATGTATTTCCGGCAACATTGTATCATCGTATTCTAACTGTGGTATATACTCATAAAACTGTGATGCAGATATTTTATAGAAATATATTTCTCGGCATAAAATCAATTATAGTGCCCGCTTGTATGGATTTATAAATTATTGCCACCATATTGGTCATATTGCACTGGACCAGTCATCTCTAGGTGCAGGGAGCCCAATCGATTTTTTTGGCCTCCCTCCCTAGAGGACTGGGCCAATACTCAGTAGCACTGGGCTCTTACACAATGCAAGGGGTAACAATGGATGTTTTATATTTAGGGTTTTTTGGGGTTTTTTTAAACATATTTTATTGAAAAGTTTTTCAAGTTTTAACAGCATATAGGTTAAAGCAAATATCATTCAATCAATATATAAAGCTATTAAGAACTTTGTTAACAACAAGATAATACATCAAAAATAGAAGTAGAGGGGGGGAGGAGGGGAACCTGAGAAAAGAACAATGGAGGAGGAGAAAAAAAAAGGTTGGGCAAAACGGAGGAAAGCAAAGGAAGAGACAATAGGGAAGAGGTATGGAGGGAGGGAGGGAAAAGAGAAAAGAAGGAAAAAAAATCAAGAGAAATGTGCTCAACCCGGTGTCTTAATGAATATCAGCCATTTATTATGAGATTTGATATTAGGTTTATGGTATCAGTATCTAACTCAAGAGGTGTTTGATTGTTCTACTCCGCAAGACGCAAGCCAAGGTTGCCAGATGTTCCGGAATTTGTTAGGTTGGTCATTAAGTATACTTGTGATGTGTTCGCAGTGATAAGTCTGCCAGATCCTATTTATTATTTTGGGTATCGTTGGGGGTTCTATGTTTTCCAGCTTGCCGCTATCGCACACTTGGCAGCATTAAGGATATGGCTCACTAGTGCTGTTTCATGTTTGTCAATGTCAGGTATTGGTCTGTGCAGAAGCGAGTAAGAAGGACATGGAGGGATTTGTATTGAGTTTACTCTAAGGATTAAGTTATGTACCTTTTGCCAGAATCTGACCATCTTAGAGCAAGACCACCAGATGTGTAATAAAGAGCCTTCTTGCCCACAGGACCTCTAACAGGAATTGGATGCATCTGGGAATATAGCTTTGAGATGAGTGGGGACCAGGTACCATCTATAAAGTAACTTATATGCATTCGCCTTAGTCCTCACACAAATGGAGCATTTAGCGATTTGGGTCCTAATTTCGGCCCAATCATCAATTTCTAGTTCAACTCCCAAGTCTTCCTCCAACTTCACTATCAATCCTTAATAGGTTGATGAAATGCCACAAGAAGACTATAAAACGTTGCGATTAAACCGGTCTGTGGAGACCTAATCCGACAAAAAGTTTCCAAGGGTGTTAATTGGTAGAGTGTTTTGAACACTAAAAGAGATTGAAATAAGTGCCTTAGTTGAAGTTTTATATTTCGTTTTACCATGCTGTTTGACCTAACCTGCATGTGGTTTGGCCTAAAACCAAAGCAGTTTAGGGGTTAGCAATCCGACACACATCGGATTCAGTTTCAGTTTTCAGCCTTAGATCGGAAAACTGCATCCTATGTGTGACAGTTTGCAAACGACATACCAAACCGCTCGTTAGTAAATCTACTGCCGTGTGTCTTTAATTTACAGATACGATCAGACAAGTGGCTCTTATATTAACAAATGAACTAGGAGAACACAACAGTTTTAGAATGTATTGAATTGTCAATATAAGAGAAATGGGTATTTCAATAAATATATTTATTTGGGGCTTTAATGGGCCAGAATCATAGTATATTGTTAACCATAAGAAATAAAAAATGCATTATTGAGAATTGACTTGAGACTGTGAGATCGTTAGAATGTGAGCTGACTGAAAAAATACTGATCTAAGCAAAATTAAAAAATACATCTTTTTTAAAAACAAGAATCACTGATCTAGTACCTTAATTATAAAAACGGATGTGACGGGGCATCTTTTTGAACTGAAAAAACAACATATGAACATAATGATTAAACACTTGAGAAACAAGACTACTCAATAATCCACAGAAAGAGAGGATATATTAGGATTAAATATTACACATAAGGCTGTTTACATTTCTAAATTCAAACTGTTTATTTACACAATATCACGTAAGTACTTTTTTCACAGTATTTAATATTTTGCTTTCCTTGGTACAGATGCGTAATAAATGGAAACAAAAATAAATGATTTTTAAATAATAAACGAACACAATTTTGATGTTAGAAAACATGTAGAACTCCAGAGTGCCCCATAACACAATATTTCTCCTTTGTTTTTTTTTTCGCTTTGGATTTTATACCTTCGCTGTCCTGCACATTTTTTTCAAATTTCTTTGAATAATCCAAACTTCCCATTGCCACTAACCTTCTACTTTGTTTTCAGGCAAGCTTGGGGTGGTGAAAGGATTATCATTTTCGGATAAGATTGCGGAATCTCTTCCAATTTATTTTGCTTCATGTGGTTTGGAGACTTTGTTATAATGGAACAATCTACCGTCTGATCGATATTAGCAATCCGCTTTGTTTTCAGGCAAGCTTGGGGTGGTGGTTCCACAATATCTGGCATCATCTTGGGTACATTTTTATCAATTATTTTGGGATATTCCACCCTTTGATTGACATTAACATTTTTTTGTTTTCTGGCAAGCTGAGTGTACTGGAGAAATGCTTAACAATGGCTTTGGCATTTTGAGTGCTGGCAATATTTTTGCAATCTGTACCAATTTATTTGGTTCTGTGTGAGTTGGAGGTTTTGATGAAATGGAACAATCTTCCGTTCTATTGACAATAATCTGCTTTGTTTTCGGGTAATATCGGGGTGGTGGTGTAATGATCATCTTTTTTCGATGAGCTGGAGGTTCCCTGATATTTGTCAGAGTCTGTGATCCAAATTCTCCAGCTGAGTGATTTGGTGTTATGGTGCTGGAACAATGAGTATTGGTTTTGCTTACTTTTCTTTTATTCCAGGTGAAAGATTCAAATGCTCCAGATGGTAGATGACTGGCTTCATCCTTGGTGGGTGAGAACCGAGCGTAAGCTGCAGGCAGATATAGATCTCTCAGACGAGACCTGCAAACTGTGAATGAGTCTTTGGTCTGTACAGGTTTTGAACCAGGGCTGATTGAAGCAATCTCTCTCATTTCGCAGACCTTCAAGCAAACAAAAGAAGACAACAGCTAATCTACTAAATAAACTACCGCTGGTGCTGCTCACTGTGCAGAAAGCAAGACAGTGGTATATTGTAGCCAGTGAGCAAGGTTCTAGTACAGATTTCTAAACATCCCCATTGTGACATAATCACATTCTGAGAGAGGTTGCCGTGGACACACTATATGTCCACACCTATTCTTTTACAATTCATATCCCCAATCTATAAGATGATTTTCATTGTATTGGCATTAACTTTTCTGGCAGTCAACTACAACTACTAATAATTTTTCAACTTATCTAAATGTTGTTTTTCAAATATAAGGCCTCGTACACATAGACAATTGTATCAGTTCCCCTCTCACTAAGGCTGGGTAGACACTACAAGTTTTTCAGCCAAGTATCGGCCCAAACACACGATAAACGATTGTTTGGCCCGATATCACATTAGTGTGTATACTTGCTCGATAAACAACAGTCATTGCAAAGTACCGATCGTCATGTGATTTGATTGTTCAGCAGTACTATAAATCTTGTTCCAACCACCTTACAACATATCTGCCTACTCTCCCGGAATTCCCGGGAGGCTCACGAATTCCGGGTAGTCCTCACGGACTCTCGGAAGAGTAGACATAACTACCGAAATTTGGCGAAATTCACGGCAGTGAATGGAGGGGGCGTGGCTTAATAGTGTCATTAAGCTCCGCCCCTTCATTTAATGCCGTGAAATTTGGCTTTTAATAGTGGGGGTTACGCAAAATGCCACCACGCCCTCCTCCTACCCCATGTCACATGACTTCTCCCCTGGACCTCCCCGGGGAGAAATATTAAAAGTGGACATGGGGGGCGTGGCTTGGCAGCCATTTCGGGTGGTCGTGCTTTACCTCGGCTCCTGCTCCCAAACCACAAATTGGGTGATTATATTAGAATTTACCCCTTCTAAATTGGCACAAACGACCTGGAACTCCACCTGAACTGCCCCAGAGGCAATAAAAGAAACTTCCCCGACTTCCGGGATCAGTCTGGCTCCGCCACACCAACTTTAGCCGACACCGGAGGCTAAATAAACAACCCTCCACACAAATCTCTGGAGCCTATTCATGCGGGACCCCGCTACCCACCGAGCTCCATAGAAGCAGCCGCAGACAGCATGCCCCGACTGGCGGTAACGCGCACCTCGGGGCTGGCATACTCACCTGCGGGTCAGAGTCGCGGACACCGGAGCGGCAGAAGAAACATCTGGTACGCGGCTGGGCTACATTGCAGGGCGGCATTTACCCGGAGAGGGAGCTGAGCGTGGACCGGGGGCCTACTTCCGGTGAGGACCAGGGGCTGAAGTTGAAACTTTCTCGGAGAACCCCGCTACTTCCGGTTTCCCTGCAGCACTTCCGGTCGGCCGGCTCAGCACGGATCTCCCCACGCTAGACCTACCACCAACAAGAGGGCTTTCGTGGTCGGCGCAGCCCTGTAAACCAGCGCTCCACTCTGGGTGATTGTGGCCTGTGACCTGCACTAGAACCGCGGCCTGTAGTGCCGCCCATACCCCGCCACCCGCACTTCCGGTTTCGGGGGCCCCGGCTTCCGGCACGGACCTGCAGCTGGAGTATACCTTGGCCATCCACAGGATCCCCCTGCAGCAGCTGACGCCGGGCGCAGCCGCGCAACGCTGAATCACCAGCCCAGAGGTTCCAAGCTGTCGCTGTTACTGGTGGATCTGCGGGCCATAGAGGTCTGGGGAGGCCAGCCTCTCTTACCTGGACACATAGAAAGCAGGTCAGTGTGGGAAGGCCACTACGTACATAGGCTAAATCCCATCTGCTCACCCAGCCTGCCTCCTCCTCCAAGCACTGAGTGGAGAACATCTAGCCACCAAAACTGCTCTCTAGTCCTGTGGGAGACAGACGCAGGGCTTATACTGATCCCTTTAAGTGTAAATTGCCCTAGCTGCATCTATAGTATAATACAGTACCTTCAGGCTCCACAGAGACTGCTGCCCCCTAGTGGTCAGTTGCTTATACTGCCATCCCTGGATTTCTAAGCATATAGGTATCACACTGTCATAAACATCAGATTCTCAGTCCTTCCCTGCAAAGGCTGCTCTGGGCCGCTGATTCATTCATCCATTCCATATTCTACCTATTATTGGATTCCGGCTCGGGCATCCTGGGGTGCTCAATGACCCTTTAACCCCCTAAATGCTGACGGGGGGGGGAAAAGTTTCTTCTACACTGCTTTTCAACTCCAGATCCATGTGAGCCCTCCTCCCTAAGTGGGTCCGTCCATTGTAATTTACTCTGCTAACCTGCCTGGAACATACCGCCACTCCTGTTTAAAATTCCAGCCCTTTGTGTTTCTCCACAATGCCTAAGAGAGGTAAGAAACCTCATTCTTAAGGACTTCCTCAGTATTTCTCGAAGCAATCGACTTCAACCCCGCATCGGGAGAGAACAGATTCCCCTCACACCTCTGCTGAATCTGAATCAGATGAGGATGACACATCCCCGATAACCAGACGGGACTTTTTATCGCTAATCAAAGAAATGAAAGAGCTGAAGTCTTCCGTCCATTCAGAGGTGCAAACTGCTCTTCACTCACTACGTGCGGAGGTGGCTTCAATTGGTGCTCGCACTGACCAAGTTGAACAAAGACTGGAAACGGTGGTGTCCTCCCAGACAGGAATGGAGGAGGATATTGTACGCCTTCGTAGTGACCTGACATCTGTCCAGGAACATCAGGAAGATATGGATAATCGGGCTAGGCGGAATAATCTACGCCTAAAGGGCATTCCAGAAACGGTCGAATCTGCCCACCTGGACCAGTATCTGAAGAAGCTTTTCTCCCAATTGGCTCCTGAGGTCCCGGAGGACTACTTACTATTGGACAGAGCCCATAGGGCCCTAAAGCCCAGATCGACCGACCAGAACCAGCCTAGAGATGTCATTTTACGGCTTCACTTCTATACTACCAAGGAGATGGTCTTGCGCGGAGCCAGAAAATTGCACACCCTAACATTCGAGGGTCACAACATACAGATCTTTCAGGACTTGTCACCGACCACTCTGGCCAGACGTCGGGAGCTCGCTCCAGTAACGCAAGTTCTACGAGACCACAATGTCCGTTATCGCTGAGGCTTCCCCTTCCGCCTGTTTCTTTGGCATCAGGAGCGACAGTTTTCCGCCCGCACACTCCCGGAGGCTCAGGCTCTTCTGCAACGCATAGGCCTTGCTCCCGAGCCCCCCCCCCGGGCGCCTCTCAATCATCTACCTCGGGCAACCAGGATACAAATCCGCGGCCCCAAAGAGTTCCGCAAGGCGAATGGTCCACAGTACAGAAATCTTCTACTCCTCGCAAGACCTCGTAATCTATCTCTCTGACTGTCTTTTAGGGATGAGAAACTCCCCACCCAGGGAAGGTCTATCCGGATCAGGGCTATTGAGAACCGTTCCGGATCGTATAATGGCCACCCCTACTGGAGACTATCCGAGGAACTATGTCTACCCGGAGACGAACCCTCCGAAATGTTCATATGTTGCCTAGTTTCTCACTGTACCGTTTATATGCTCTAGGTTTGCTGTTTCTGCTTGGCCCCCTTTTTTGTTTTTGCTCTCTCCTCTTACAGGTGGATCTCCATACCCATGGCCGTCTTGGAGCCACAGCGTAAAGCCGCTATGGACCCCCCTCGGAAAGGCTGTACCTCCTCTATGACCACTGACAGGCCTGTTTGTCTGATTTTAAGGTCTATTTGGACTTGCTATGTCATTGTTTTTCGTTTAACTGTTGGATCTCTTTACACGTTCACATTGGTACATATTGGCATTTGTAAGCATCCACCTGCTATCATTGTACCCTCTGGTTTGACAATGTTACATAGTTAATGTATCTGCATTATGTGGCCCCACCTTACTGATTCACTCTAGTCTGTCACCTCCCCCTCCCCGCACCCACACACATTGACCCACTGGGTAGCAGATACCCACCTCCCGCCTCCCCCCCCCCGTCAGCTATTTACCTTTCGCCCTCTCGATTGGTAAGTCCTAGCCACTTCCCCCATAGAGCTTAGTTGCTCTCAGCTGGTCCCCGGGTACCTAGGGTACCGCTCCTTCTGTCCCACCAGCACCCTGGACAGGCGTCCTGCACCACAACCGTCCACCTACCCCCACTTTCCCGTCACACCTACAATGTTTCCCCAACCATGGTCGTCTTTAGTATCTACCCCTCCAGCAAATCAAAACTACAACTCACTATATATATTTTCTCCTCCTGACTCCTCCCCTTTGACTTTCTCATGACGCTCCGTCTGATATCTTTTAATGTTAAAGGTCTTAACTCTCCCCAAAAAAGGGGCAAACTTTACACTTCTTTACAGGCCCTTAAGGGCGACCTAGTATTCCTACAGGAGACCCATTTTATTAAGCACTTGCTGGACCTGGAACTTAAGTCCAAAAAATTCCCCCTTTCTTATCATGCCTGTGACTCTGCCAAGAAGAGATGCGGGGTGGCAATCCTTTTCTCGCGTAACCTTGTCTTTGATCTCGCAGACACTCACAGAGACAAGGAAGGTAGATATCTTATTCTGGTGGGTAAATTGAACAACCTCCCGTGCACGCTAGTAAATATTTATGCCCCGAACCAAGACCAGCACAAATTCTTTAAACGCCTGGGAGTTACACTTTTTCAGGTTCGTAGGGGAGAACTGATAGTAGGAAGAGACTTTAATGCGGTCCTTACATCCCATCTGGATAGATCTGCCCCCTCAGCTGCTCTTTCCGACGGGAGGGATAGGAGGAACTCCAGGGCATTGCAAGATTTTATGAAATTGCATAATCTATACGATACTTGGAGAATCTCTGACCCTTTGGCCCGAGATTATTCTTTTTATTCCTCAGTCCATAACACCTATTCCCGAATCGACATGGTCCTGCTCAGCCACGACCTGACCCTTAAACTCACTAACTCTATTATCCACTCAATTACATGGTCTGACCATGCCCCAATTTCGGCGGACCTCTCCTCCCTAGTTTCTCGCTCCTCCACCTTCTCCTGGAGACTCAACGAGTCCCTTCTCCACGACAAAAGCACAGTAGCTCACATTAAATCCCTAATATCCGAATATTTTGAAACAAACGAGTCTCCTGATATCTCTACTCTCTGGAATGCTCATAAGGCGGTCATTAGAGGTCACCTAATGGCTTCGGAAGCGAATGCCAAAAGGGCTAGAACGGCCGAAACCATGCGTCTCTCCACGGCCCTCCACCAGTTGGAGGAACAACATAAATCTAATTCTGACCCTGCTTTTTTCGAACAGATGGCTTCTGTGAGGGGGGAACTTAACCTGCTTCTCTTCCACCGAGTGGCCAACAAGCTGAAATGGCTGAACCAACGCTTTTACGAAAAGGGTGATAAGGCAGACAAGCTCTTGGCCACTCGGCTGTGGACCAAAGTCTCGGCCCATAATCTTATGGCTATTAGGGATTCCTCCGGAGCTCTGGTCTATGACCCAAAATTAATCTGCTCAGAATTCCAGAACTATTATCTAAAACTGCATAATCTCCCTCAACCCCCCAACACCTCGGCCCTACGAGAACAGGCAGAGCATATAGATAAGTTTCTGGAAGACGCTCACCTTCCGAAGCTTACTCCCCAGGCTGCAGATCGTCTTGGTGAACCCGACTCCTTAGAGGAGGTAGTGCAGGTTATTAAGGCGCAGAAAACAGGAAAGGCACCTGGTCCTGATGGGTTTTCGGCAGCCTACTATAAGAAATTTGCTGCTCTTCTGGCCCCTCAACTCACCACTCTTTTTAATTCTATTCTAAAGGGCAAACCCTGGCCTAAAGAATCTCTGGAGGCTCGGATAACACTGATCCACAAGGAGGGTAAAGAAGTCCACAATTGTGCTAGTTATCGGCCAATATCCCTCCTTAACAACGACTTGAAACTATACGCTAAGATCTTGGCCAATCGCTTAAACACTGTACTCCCCGGGTTAGTTCACTATGATCAGGTGGGGTTTGTCCCTGGTAGGCAGGCCAGGGATAACACAAGGAGAACTATTGACCTCATTCACATACTTAACACTAGAAAGACTCCCTCCATTATTTTATCCTTGGATGCCGAAAAGGCCTTTGACAGGATCTCCTGGCAGTTCATGACTCATACCCTCAAGCATTTTGGTCTGTCTGGGGATTTCCTGGCGGGGGTCCAGGCCTTGTATTCTCATCCCTCTGCTAAGGTTATGGTTAATGGTTCTCCTTCTGATCCCGTCCCAATAAGCAACAGCACCCGCCAAGGATGCCCACTCTCCCCTTTAATTTTCGCCTTTGTCATTGAGCCTTTAGCAGCCACTATCCGAGCCTCCCCAGATATCAGAGGAGTGGAGACAGGGTCTCTGGAGAGTAAGCTCTCACTGTTTGCTGACGATATACTTCTCACGCTCCAGCAGCCAAGAATATCCTTGCCCAACCTGTTCTGCCTCCTCTCGAAGTATGGCGACCTGTCCGGGTATAAAATCAACATAACAAAATCCGAAGCCCTATTTCTTAATGTCCCCTCACAGGACTGCTGTGATCTCACCTCCCATTATCACTTTAGATGGCAGAAGAAAAAATTTAAATACCTGGGAGTGTATATAACCACCTCATATGAATCTCTATATCAGGAGAACTATCCAGCTCTCTTTCACAAACTCAAATCAGACATCTTCTCCTGGCGAACCCTAATCATTTCGTGGCTGGGCAGGATCATTGCGGTAAAAATGACTGTTCTCCCTCAACTTCTTTACCTTTTCCAGACATTGCCTGTGAGAATACCCCTAACTGAAATTTACTCTATGCAGCAACACCTTTCTAAATTTGTCTGGCGGGGCAGGTCTCCCAGGCTTCGATTGGCACTACTCAAAAAACCTAAGGGCTGCGGAGGCAGGGGCTTCCCAGACCTCAAGGCCTACTACTGGGCAGCCCAGCTTAACTCCATAGCCTCTTCATTTGCTCCTCCAACATCTCATGCATGGGCAGACCTTGAGGCTGCATATCTCTCCATACCCGGCCTATCTGGCCTTTGGGGAGTTCCTTCTGATATTCGGAAGGCCCTAACCAAACGTTTTCCAACTCTGGAGTTTGCGGCTTGGATCTGGGAGACCTGCAAGGGCCATCTCTCTATCTTTCCTAACCCTCTGCACATTGTACCCCTGTGACATAACCCCACCTTCCCTCCAGGAATGTCCCGATCTTTCTCTCGGCTATGGACCAGAGCGGGATTCCGATTTGCGGGAAGTCTTCTTGAGCGGGGAAGGCCCATATCCTATGACGCCCTCTGCTCCAGAGTCCCTAACTTTCACCCGCCTTTCTACCAATATCTGCAGGTTCGGCACTTCCTCCTGTCACTCCTGTAGGACAATTCACCTCACTACCCCTCCCAATTTGAATCTCTCTGCCTCTCTTCCCCTCTACGAAGGGGTATGATCTCGTCCTTGTATAGTCTTCTACTGGGGAAATTGGTGCCTTCCGGGAACGTACATGAGAGGGAGTGGGAGAGGGATCTGGGCCCTCCCTCGGAGGAGGACTGTTGGGAGACCATCAGGCTGAACGTGGCTTCTAGTTCCATCTCCACATTAATTAAGGAAAATGCGTACAAAGTTTACTACAGGTGGTATCTCACACCTGACAGGCTTGCAAAGATGTACCAGCTTCTTCTGATTGCTGGAGAAACTGTGGTCACCGAGCCACTTACGTGCATATCTGGTGGTCATGCCCGGTCATTTCCTCCTTCTGGGACAGGGTCTCGAGACTTCTTTCCTCCCTCCTCCAATGCCCTATTAGTAAGAACCCATGGTCCTTCCTACTCTGTTATCCTATACAGGACCTAGACACCCACTCTGCAAAACTTGCTTCACATGTCCTGGCAGCCGCTAGATGCCTGATTGCTAAATTGTGGAAACAAGCGGACCCCCCCCCCCCGCATCTCTTCTCTTAGATCATATATATGGTTCATTGCCAACATGGAAAAAATCACGTCGCTGTTGCGAGACAAAGAAGACAAATTTCATCAAATTTGGGCTCCCTGGCTTTATGCCTAGGATCCCCGTAGTTCTCTCTTCCTCCAAATAGTCTCCCCCTACACAATTCCAGATAACATTGATCCCCTTACTACTTTAAAATACTCCCATGCAGACATGAACGCGCCCCCCTTTGAAGGTGAACATGCTTTTCTTAGTATACCCCATGAGACGGCCATTGACCCCCCCTTTGCGTACCCTACACCCCCTTCAATGCCCACTTCTTTTCCCTCCCGCCCCTTACCCATTACCATCTTGTTATATTGCAATACATGTTTCTGTTTTGTGAGTGACATTGCTGGATATCTACTCTGCTATGTGATTATTGTAATCAAATTGCTTGTTGCTGTATGCTTATGTCATTATTATTATTATTATTATACAATAAAATTTTGAGTTAAAAAAAAAAAAAGTGGACATGTATGCCTTACTATCCTTCAGCGTTCATGCACTCACAACTGTCTGCCCAGAGTCTATGTTGTTAACTATAGGGAGTGTTGTAGGTGGAATACTTTGTCCATTTGTTCTGAGACTGAATATTTAGTTTCAGAGTCACAGAAGCTAACAAAATTTATAATGATAAGTGGAAAAGTCAAAGTTTATTTTTGGGTGTTAATCAGTGTGACATCTGCTCATGGACCAGATGAAGAGCACAGATCTGAAGCACGTGATGACGTCACGCCTGACATTCAGTGAGAAGAAAACAGGGAGGATGCTGGGTCCCGGGCACCACCGAATTGGAAAGTATTTTTTTATATATTTTTTTGGCCCTGGTAGCGGCACCACTGTGACAGCACACGTTGGGAACCACTGCACTAGTAATAACACCCATTTTCTCCAACAGGTCTTTTTGCCCATTGATAAATCAAAGTTCTATACCTAAAACTACACTTTAGAGATGGACCGCTGCTCATGGACCAATGCTGTGTACCTGCTCCAAGGCCACCTCAGGATGGCAATAACAGATGAAAAATTTTATTTAAAAAATAGTTTATCCTTTGAATAAAGTATTTTTGTAATTTTTTTTTAATCTTAACTGTCTAGGTGGTGTTGCAAGAACAAAACACACACAGTACGCTAGGCAAGGGTGTATCATGCAGGCCATAATTAAATCTTTTATTCTACAGACACAGACATGATTCTGCCTCAGATAATTTGAACTATAGATTACAAAATTAGTTGACATTTAAAAATAATGTATTTCCGGCAACATTGTATCATCGTATTCTAACTGTGGTTTATACTCATAAAACTGTGATGCAGATATTTTATAGAACTATATTTCTCGGCATAAAATCAATTATAGTGCCCGCTTGTATGGATTTATAAATTATTGCCACCATATTGTAGATATTAAAATGGCCATCATAATTCGTTATTAAATATTCCCTCACAACTAAATACTTACCTGAAATAACCTTCTTTTACGACCCTGCACTGGACCAGTCATCTCTAGGTGCAGGGAGCCCAATCGATTTTTTGGGCCTCCCTCCCTAGAGGACTGGGCCAATACTGAGTAGCACTGGGCTCTTACACAATGCAAGGGGTAAAAATGGATGTTTTATTTTTAGGGGTTTTTTGGGGTTTTTTAAACATATTTTATTGAAAAGTTTTTCAAGTTTTAACAGCATATAGGTTAAAGGAAATATCATTCAATCAATATATAAAGCTATTAAGAACTTTGTTATCAACAAGATAATACATCAAAAATAGAAGTAGAGGGGGGGAGGAGGGGAACCTGAGAAAAGAACAATGGAGGAGGAGGAAAAACAGGTTGGGCAAAATGGAGGAAAGCAAAGGAAGAGACAATAGGGAAGAGGTATGGAGAGGGAGGGAGGGAAAAGAGAAAAGAAGGAAAAAAAATCAAGAGAAATGTGCTCAACCCGGTGTCTTAATGAATATCAGCCATTTATTATGAGATTTGATATTAGGTTTATGGTATCAGTATCTAACTCAAGAGGTGTTTGATTGTTCTACTCCGCAAGACGCAAGCCAAGGTTGCCAGATGTTCCGGAATTTGTTAGGTTGGTCATTAAGTATACTTGTGATGTGTTCGCAGTGATAAGTCTGCCAGATCCTATTTATTATTTCGGGTATCGTTGGGGGTTCTATGTTTTCCAGCTTTCCGCCATCGCACACTTGGCAGCATTAAGGATGTGGCTCACTAGTGCTGTTTCATGTTTGTCAGTGTCAGGTATTGGTCTGTGCAGAAGCGAGTAAGAAGGACATGGAGGGATTTGTATTGAGTTTACTCTAAGGATTAAGTTATGTATCTTTTGTCAGAATCTGACCATTTTAGGGCAAGACCACCAGATGTGTAATAAAGAGCCTTCTTGCCCACAGGACCTCTAACAGGAATTGGATGCATCTGGGAATATAGCTTTGAGATGAGTGGGGACCAGGTACCATCTATAAAGTAACTTATATGCATTCGCCTTAGTCCTCACACAAATGGAGCTTTTAGCGATTTGGGTCCTAATTTCGGCTCAATCATCAATTTCTAGTTCAACTCCCAAGTCTTCCTCCAACTTCACTATCAATCCTTAATAGGTTGATGAAATGCCACAAGAAGACTATAAAACGTTGCGATTAAACCTGTCTGTGGAGACCTAATCCGACAAAAAGTTTCCAAGGGTGTTAATTAGTAGAGTGTTTTGAACGCTAAAAGAGATTGAAATAAGTGCCTTAGTTAAAGTTTTATATTTCGTTTTACCATGCTGTTTAATCTAACCTGCATGTGGTTTGGCCTAAAACCCAAGCAGTTTAGGGGTTAGCAATCCGACACACATCAGATTCAGTTTCAGTTTTCAGCCTTAGAACGGAAAACTGCATCCTATGTGTGACAGTTTGCAAACGACATACCAAACCGCTCGTTAGTTAATCTACTGCCGTGTGTCTTTAATTTACAGATACGATCAGACAAGTGGCTCTTATATTAACAAATGAACTAGGAGAACACAACAGTTTTAGAATGTATTGAATTGTCAATATAAGAGAAATGGGTATTTCAATAAATATATTTATTTGGGGCTTTAATGGGCCAGAATCATAGTATATTGTTAACCATAAGAAATAAAAAATGCATTATTGAGAATTGACTTGAGACTGTGAGATCGTTAGAATGTGAGCTGACTGAAAAAATACTAATCTAAGCAAAATTAAAAAATACATCTTTTCTAAAAACAAGAATCACTGATCGAGTACCTTAATTATAAAAACGGTGTGACAGGGCATCTTTTTGAACTGAAAAAACAACATATGAACATAATGATTAAACACTTGAGAAACAAGACTACTCAATAATCCACAGAAAGAGAGGATATATTAGGATTAAATATTACACATAAGACTGTTTACATTTCTAAATTCAAACTGTTTATTTACACAATATCACGTAAGTACTTTTTTCACAGTATTTAATATTTTGCTTTCCTTGGTACAGATGCGTAATAAATGGAAACAAAAATAAATGATTTTTAAATAATAAACTAACACAATTTTGATGTTAGAAAACATGTAGAACTCCAGAGTGCCCCATAACACAATATTTCTCCTTTGGTTTTTTTCGCTTTGGATTTTATACCTTCGCTGTCCTGCACATTTTTATCAAATTTCTTTGAATAATCCAAACTTCCCATTGCCACTAACCTTCTTCTTTGTTTTCAGGCAAGCTTGGGGTGGTGAAAGGATTATCATTTTCGGATAAGATTGCGGAATCTCTACCAATTTATTTTGCTTCATGTGGTTTGGAGACTTCGTTATAATGGAACAATCTACCGTCCGATCGATATTAGCAATCCGCTTTGTTTTCAGGCAAGCTTGGGGTGGTGAAAGGATTATCATTTTCGGATAAGATTGCGGAATCTCTACCAATTTATTTTGCTTCATGTGGTTTGGAGACTTCGTTATAATGGAACAATCTACCGTCCGATCGATATTAGCAATCCGCTTTGTTTTCAGGCAAGCTTGGGGTGGTGAAAGGATTATCATTTTCGGATAAGATTGCGGAATCTCTTCCAATTTATTTTGCTTCATGTGGTTTGGAGACTTCGTTATAATGGAACAATCTACCGTCCGATCGATATTAGCAATCCGCTTTGTTTTCAGGCAAGCTTGGGGTGGTGGTTCCACAATATCTGGCATCATCTTGGGTACATTTTTATCAATTATTTTGGGATATTCCACCCTCTGATTGACATTAACATTTTTTTTTTTCTGGCAAGCTGAGTGTACTGGAGAAATGCTTAACAATGGCTTTGGCATTTTGAGTGCTGGCAATATTTTTGCAATCTGTACCAATTTATTTGGTTCTGTGTGAGTTGGAGGTTTTGATGAAATGGAACAATCTTCCGTTCTATTGACAATAATCTGCTTTGTTTTCGGGTAATATCGGGGTGGTGGTGTACTGATCATCTTTTTTCGATGAGCTGGAGGTTCCCTGATATTTGGCAGAGTCTGTGATCCAAATTCTCCAGCTGAGTGATTTGGTGTTATGGTGCTGGAACAATGAGTATTGGTTTTGCTTACTTTTCTTTTATTCCAGGTGAAAGATTCAAATGCTCCAGATGGTAGATGACTGGCTACATCCTTGGTGGGTGAGAACCGAGCGTAAGCTGCAGGCAGATATAGATCTCTCAGACGAGACCTGCAAACTGTGAATGAGTCTTTGGTCTGTACAGGTTTTGAACCAGGGCTGATTGAAGCAATCTCTCTCATTTCGCAGACCTTCAAGCAAACAAAAGAAGACAACAGCTAATCTACTAAATAAACTACCGCTGGTGCTGCTCACTGTGCAGAAAGCAAGACAGTGGTATATTGTAGCCAGTGAGCAAGGTTCTAGTACAGATTTCTAAACATCCCCATTGTGACATAATCACATTCTGAGAGAGGTTGCCGTGGACACACTATATGTCCACACCTTTTCTTTTACAATTCATATCCCCAATCTATAAGATGATTTTCATTGTATTGGCATTAACTTTTCTGGCAGTCAACTACAACTACTAATAATTTTTCAACTTATCTAAATGTTGTTTTTCAAACATAAGGCCTCGTACACATAGACAATTGTATCAGTTCCCCTCTCAGTAAGGCTGGGTAGACACTACAGGTTTTTCAGCCAAGTATCGGCCCAAACACACGATAAACGATTGTTTGGCCCGATATCACATTAGTGTGTATACTTGCTCGATAAACAACAGTCATTGCAAAGTACCGATCGTCATGTAATTTGATTGTTCAGCAGTACTATAAATCTTGTTCCAACCACCTTACAACATATCTGCCTACTCTCCCGGAATTCCCGGGAGGCTCACGAATTCTGGGTAGTCCTCAAGGACTCTCGGAAGAGTAGACATAACTCCCGACATTTGGCGAAATTCACAGCAATGAATGGAGGGGGTGTGGCTTAATAGTGTCATTAAGCTCCGCCCCTTCATTCAATGCCGTGAAATTTGGCTTTTAATAGTGGGGGTTACGCAAAATGCCACCACGCCCTCCTCCCTCCTCCTACCCCATGTCACATGACTTCTCCCCTGGACCTCCCCGGGGAGAAATATTAAAAGTGGACATGTAAGCCTTACTATCCTTCAGCGTTCATGCACTCACAACTGTCTGCCCAGAGTCTATGTTGTTAACTATAGAGAGTGTTGTAGGTGGAATACTTTGTCCATTTGTTCTGAGACTGAATATTTAGTTTCAGAGTCACAGAAGCTAACAAAATTTATAATGATAAGTGGAAAAGTCAAAGTTTATTTTTGGGTGTTAATCAGTGTGACATCAGCTCATGGACCAGATGAAGAGCACAGATCTGAAGCACGTGATGACGTCACGCCTGACATTCAGTGAGAAGAAAACAGGGAGGATGCTGGGTCCCGGGCACCACCGAATTGGAAAGTATTTTTTTATATATTTTTTTGGCCCTGGTAGCGGCACCACTGTGACAGCACACGTTGGGAACCACTGCACTAGTAATAACACCCATTTTCTCCAACAGGTCTTTTTGCCCATTGATAAATCAAAGTTCTATACCTAAAACTACACTTTAGAGATGGACCGCTGCTCATGGACCAATGCTGTGTACCTGCCCCAAGGCCACCTCAGGATGGCAATAACAGATGAAAAATTTTATTTAAAAAATAGTTTATCCTTTGAATAAAGTATTTTTGTAATTTTTTTTTAATCTTAACTGTCTAGGTGGTGTTGCAAGAACAAAACACACACAGTACGCTAGGCAAGGGTGTATCATGCAGGCCATAATTAAATCTTTTATTCTACAGACACAGACATGATTCTGCCTCAGATAATCTGAACTATAGATTACAAAATTAGTTGACATTTAAAAATAATGTATTTCCGGCAACATTGTATCATCGTATTCTAACTGTGGTTTATACTCATAAAACTGTGATGCAGATATTTTATAGAACTATATTTCTCGGCATAAAATCAATTATAGTGCCCGCTTGTATGGATTTATAAATTATTGCCACCATATTGTAGATATTAAAATGGCCATCATAATTCGTTATTAAATATTCCCTCACAACTAAATACTTA
This sequence comes from Mixophyes fleayi, assembly GCF_038048845.1. Lineage (NCBI taxonomy): Eukaryota > Metazoa > Chordata > Amphibia > Anura > Limnodynastidae > Mixophyes > Mixophyes fleayi. Next base: position 134,540,953 of record NC_134405.1, on the reverse strand, counting down.
CCTGAAATAACCTTCTTTTACGACCCTGCACTGGACCAGTCATCTCTAGGTGCAGGGAGCCCAATCGATTTTTTGGGCCTCCCTCCCTAGAGGACTGGGCCAATACTGAGTAGCACTGGGCTCTTACACAATGCAAGGGGTAAAAATGGATGTTTTATTTTTAGGGGTTTTTTGGGGTTTTTTAAACATATTTTATTGAAAAGTTTTTCAAGTTTTAACAGCATATAGGTTAAAGGAAATATCATTCAATCAATATATAAAGCTATTAAGAACTTTGTTATCAACAAGATAATACATCAAAAATAGAAGTAGAGGGGGGAGGAGGGGAACCTGAGAAAAGAACAATGGAGGAGGAGGAAAAACAGGTTGGGCAAAACGGAGGAAAGCACAGGAAGAGACAATAGGGAAGAGGTATGGAGAGGGAGGGAGGGAAAAGAGAAAAGAAGGAAAAAAAATCAAGAGAAATGTGCTCAACCCGGTGTCTTAATGAATATCAGCCATTTATTATGAGATTTGATATTAGGTTTATGGTATCAGTATCTAACTCAAGAGGTGTTTGATTGTTCTACTCCGCAAGACGCAAGCCAAGGTTGCCAGATGTTCCGGAATTTGTTAGGTTGGTCATTAAGTATACTTGTGATGTGTTCGCAGTGATAAGTCTGCCAGATCCTATTTATTATTTCGGGTATCGTTGGGGGTTCTATGTTTTCCAGCTTTCCGCCATCGCACACTTGGCAGCATTAAGGATGTGGCTCACTAGTGCTGTTTCATGTTTGTCAGTGTCAGGTATTGGTCTGTGCAGAAGCGAGTAAGAAGGACATGGAGGGATTTGTATTGAGTTTACTCTAAGGATTAAGTTATGTATCTTTTGTCAGAATCTGACCATTTTAGGGCAAGACCACCAGATGTGTAATAAAGAGCCTTCTTGCCCACAGGACCTCTAACAGGAATTGGATGCATCTGGGAATATAGCTTTGAGATGAGTGGGGACCAGGTACCATCTATAAAGTAACTTATATGCATTCGCCTTAGTCCTCACACAAATGGAGCTTTTAGCAATTTGGGTCCTAATTTCGGCTCAATCATCAATTTCTAGTTCAACTCCCAAGTCTTCCTCCCACTTCACTATCAATCCTTAATAGGTTGATGAAATGCCACAAGAAGACTATAAAACGTTGCGATTAAACCGGTCTGTGGAGATCTAATCCGACAAAAAGTTTCCAAGGGTGTTAATTGGTAGAGTGTTTTGAACGCTAAAAGAGATTGAAATAAGTGCCTTAGTTGAAGTTTTATATTTCGTTTTACCATGCTGTTTGACCTAACCTGCATGTGGTTTGGCCTAAAACCCAAGCAGTTTAGGGGTTAGCAATCCGACACACATCAGATTCAGTTTCAGTTTTCAGCCTTAGAACGGAAAACTGCATCCTATGTGTGACAGTTTGCAAACGACATACCAAACCGCTCGTTAGTTAATCTACTGCCGTGTGTCTTTAATTTACAGATACGATCAGACAAGTGGCTCTTATATTAACAAATGAACTAGGAGAACACAACAGTTTTAGAATGTATTGAATTGTCAATATAAGAGAAATGGGTATTTCAATAAATATATTTATTTGGGGCTTTAATGGGCCAGAATCATAGTATATTGTTAACCATAAGAAATAAAAAATGCATTATTGAGAATTGACTTGAGACTGTGAGATCGTTAGAATGTGAGCTGACTGAAAAAATACTAATCTAAGCAAAATTAAAAAATACATCTTTTCTAAAAACAAGAATCACTGATCTAGTACCTTAATTATAAAAGCGGATGTGACAGGGCATCTTTTTGAACTGAAAAAACAACATATGAACATAATGATTAAACACTTGAGAAACAAGACTACTCAATAATCCACAGAAAGAGAGGATATATTAGGATTAAATATTACACATAAGACTGTTTACATTTCTAAATTCAAACTGTTTATTTACACAATATCACGTAAGTACTTTTTTCACAGTATTTAATATTTTGTTTTCCTTGGTACAGATGCGTAATAAATGGAAACAAAAATAAAGGATTTTTAAATAATAAACTAACACAATTTTGATGTTAGAAAACATGTAGAACTCCAGAGTGCCCCATAACACAATATTTCTCCTTTGTTTTTTTTCGCTTTGGATTTTATACCTTCGCTGTCCTGCACATTTTTATCAAATTTCTTTGAATAATCCAAACTTCCCATTGCCACTAACCTTCTTCTTTGTTTTTAGGCAAGCTTGGGGTGGTGAAAGGATTATCATTTTCGGATAAGATTGCGGAATCTCTACCAATTTATTTTGCTTCATGTGGTTTGGAGACTTCGTTATAATGGAACAATCTACCATCCGATCGATATTAGCAATCCGCTTTGTTTTCAGGCAAGCTTGGGGTGGTGAAAGGATTATCATTTTCGGATAAGATTGCGGAATCTCTTCCAATTTATTTTGCTTCATGTGGTTTGGAGACTTTGGTATAATGGAACAATCTACCGTCCAATCGATATTAGCAATCCGCTTTGTTTTCAGGCAAGCTTGGGGTGGTGGTTCCACAATATCTGGCATCATCTTGGGTACATTTTTATCAATTATTTTGGGATATTCCACCCTCAGATTGACATTAACATTTTTTTTTTCTGGCAAGCTGAGTGTACTGGAGAAATGCTTAACAATGGCTTTGGCATTTTGAGTGCTGGCAATATTTTTGCAATCTGTACCAATTTATTTGGTTCTGTGTGAGTTGGAGGTTTTGATGAAATGGAACAATCTTCCGTTCTATTGACAATAATCTGCTTTGTTTTCGGGTAATATCGGGGTGGTGGTGTAATGATCATCTTTTTTCGATGAGCTGGAGGTTCCCTGATATTTGGCAGAGTCTGTGATCCAAATTCTCCAGCTGAGTGATTTGGTGTTATGGTGCTGGAACAATGAGTATTGGTTTTGCTTACTTTTCTTTTATTCCAGGTGAAAGATTCAAATGCTCCAGATGGTAGATGACTGGCTTCATCCTTGGTGGGTGAGAACCGAGCGTAAGCTGCAGGCAGATATAGATCTCTCAGACGAGACCTGCAAACTGTGAATGAGTCTTTGGTCTGTACAGGTTTTGAACCAGGGCTGATTGAAGCAATCTCTCTCATTTCGCAGACCTTCAAGCAAACAAAAGAAGACAACAGCTAATCTACTACTAAATAAACTACCGCTGGTGCTGCTCACTGTGCAGAAAGCAAGACAGTGGTATATTGTAGCCAGTGAGCAAGGTTCTAGTACAGATTTCTAAACATCCCCATTGTGACATAATCACATTCTGAGAGAGGTTGCCGTGGACACACTATATGTCCACACCTTTTCTTTTACAATTCATATCCCCAATCTATAAGATGATTTTCATTGTATTGGCATTAACTTTTCTGGCAGTCAACTACAACTACTAATAATTTTTCAACTTATCTAAATGTTGTTTTTCAAACATAAGGCCTCGTACACATAGACAATTGTATCAGTTCCCCTCTCAGTAAGGCTGGGTAGACACTACATGTTTTTCAGCCAAGTATCGGCCCAAACACACGATAAACGATTGTTTGGCCCGATATCACATTAGTGTGTATACTTGCTTGATAAACAACAGTCATTGCAAAGTACCGATCTTCATGTAATTTGATTGTTCAGCAGTACTATAAATCTTGTTCCAACCACCTTACAACATATCTGCCTACTCTCCCGGAATTCCCGGGAGGCTCACGAATTCTTGGTAGTCCTCACGGACTCTCGGAAGAGTAGACATTACTCCCGACATTTGGTGAAATTCACGGCAATGAATGGAGGGGGTGTGGCTTAATAGTGTCATTAAGCTCCGCCCCTTCATTCAATGCCGTGAAATTTGGCTTTTAATAGTGGGGGTTACGCAAAATGCCACCACGCCCTCCTCCCTCCTCCTACCCCATGTCACATGACTTCTCCCCTGGACCTCCCCGGGGAGAAATATTAAAAGTGGACATGTATGCCTTACTATCCTTCAGCGTTCATGCACTCACAACTGTCTGCCCAGATTCTATGTTGTTAACTATAGAGAGTGTTGTAGGTGGAATACTTTGTCCATTTGTTCTGAGACTGAATATTTAGTTTCAGAGTCACAGAAGCTAACAAAATTTATAATGATAAGTGGAAAAGTCAAAGTATATTTTTGGGTGTTAATCAGTGTGACATCTGCTCATGGACCAGATGAAGAGCACAGATCTGAAGGTAAATCATGTACAGTCAGTACACATCAATTGGCAGACTGATTTGAACTTCAGTCATTTGTAAAATCGTTAGTGATAACATATTGGTTGAAAGTTTTTATAGTATCTACCCAGTCTAAGAGAAAACTTCCGATAAATTCAAAATAGCTTTTAGTAGTTCTCAACTTAATTGTATCATACTGAAAAGTGGGCTAAAGAAAGATGATAAATCTGCAGAGGAGAATAGTGGAACTAATGCTATGTTGGATTCCAGTGTTGAACTGGGGCATGAAGGGCTTACCAGGGGATTGCAACACTAGGGGCCCACCAGAGTGGGTGTGGCCAGCCATCATAGAGGTGAGACCAGACACTAGAGGGGGAGTGGTCAGCCCACGAAGGTCAGCTAGCACCATAGTGTAGTATATAAAGAATGCAGTGTGTATATAAAGAGTACATAGTCTTGACCTGCCCCTTAGATTGGGCAGAACAGTCACCAAAAATCTAGATTGTCCAACTAAACCAGGCTTGGCTAACCTGTGGCACTCCAGGTGTTGTGAAACTACAAGCCCCAGCATGCTTTGCCAATATATAGCAGCTTATTGCTGGAAGGGTATGCTGGGACTTGTAGTTTCACAGCACCTGGAGTGCCACAGGTTAGCCAAGCCTGCACTAGATTCAGAACATTTGACAAACTGTCCTACCTGTTCTTGTCACTTTTAACACCTGTGGCTGCTGGTTTCTTTAGTTGCGGCTTGTCTGGATCCTGGAATGTTGAGGGCCCTATTTGGAAAAAATAATGGGTAGTGTCACGGGCACTAGGAGTCTTTACCCAGGGATCACCAGGTGTTAAGCTTACCAGAGCAGTATAGGTGGTAATATGGTACTCTGGTAGCGGGGTGATCACGGAACAGGAGACAGCAGATGATAGAGATGCTCGGGAAAGTCTATGACTAGCAGCACTGGTAATATATATGTAGAAATACACGAGGAACTGAATGGACAAAGGACACGTGAGGGTAGTCAGTGGTCTGCGGTAGCAAGTTGTACCACTGCTATAGTGAGGAGGAATGTCCAACAGAAACGAGGAGGTGATGAGAGTCAGCGGTCTGCGTTTAGCAAGTTGTACCACTGTCTGGGTGAAGGAATGGAATCCAGGTGAAGGTATCCGGGGAGTCAGTGGTCTGCGTTAGCAAGTTGTACCACTGCTATGTGAGAGGACACTGGCACAGGTGACACAGGAAACAGGAATCAGTGGTCTGCCTCTAGCAAGTTGTACCACTGAATACATGAGTGAGGAGGAGCACGGGGAGAGACTGCAATACAGAGGATACACGGGCACCTTGAACTTGATCCACAATGACATGCACAATATAGTAATGACTGAACAGCACTGCAATAATACAAAGTCATAGAAACTATCCGGGCAAAAGATAACACAGTCAATGATGGCAAAAGTCTCAGCGGATAGTAAGCTCCAGAGGAGAACAACTCAGTCCAGCAAGATATGCAATACACCAGCACAGTCAATGAGAAGTATGCATACCGTGGTTCAGGAGCAGGCTGTCAGACAGGAGTGCAGAGATACCTGAACGGCTGGAGGCCGGCAGGATGCGAAGTCCCTGGAGGGTGAAGCGGTAATCAAGTAGGTGCAGCGCACAGGTAGGTAGACCAGCAGGGGAACAAATACTCAGGAAGCAGTAGTATGTAGAACTGGACTCCTGGAGGACCCTGAAGAGTAGCGATGGTCTAGACGAGATGAAAGCAGTGAGGCGCAGATCCGATGCAGACTGGCGAGTAGACACCAGCAGGAACACTGAGAAGCACGGAGAGCGGATCAGCTGCTGCAGTCACGAGTAGAACTGAGGAGTAGCAGCCAGCAGGACTCTGCAGGTACACGGAGGTAGCGGATAGCAACCAGCAGGTGCAGCCAACGATGAAACACGGGAGAGTAGAGCTGAGCTGGAACTGTTGAGCACGGAGAGCAGCGGATAGGAATCAGTTGTAGCAGTCTCGAGGAAACACAGGAGTGTTGAGATGAGCTGAAGACTGTAGCGCACGGAGGCAGCGGATAGGAATCAGCTAACAGTCACGATCAAACACAGGAGAGTTGAAGTGGTCTGAGGACTGTAGTGCACGGAGGCAGCGGATAGGAATCAGCTAACAGTCACGATGAAACACAGGAGAGTTGAAGTGGTCTGAAAACCACAGGAGTAGAAGTGGTCTGGAAACCACAGGAATCAGCAGCGCTGAATACACGAGGAAACACAGGAACACCTTCAGAGGCTCATGGGGAATGAGACTCCAAGATCAGGCAACGAGGTATGGACAGCAGGTGCTTTAAATAGGGAGTGTTGCCTGATCAGCCAATTAAGTAAAGGGACAGGTACTGAAGGTTTTGAAAGGGCTGCGCATGCGCAGACCCTCAGGATGGTGGACGGCCACGGTTCCTAAACACACGGGAAGAAGCACTCACAGTCTGGTGAGTGACAGTACCCCCCCTTTTAAAGGTGGGCACAGAACACCTGGAACCGGGCTTGTCCGGATTTTTGGAATAAAACTTCTTAAGAAGAGCTGGGGCGTTGAGATCTTCAGCTTTGATCCATGAACGCTCCTCAGGACCAAAGCCCTTCCAATGAACGAGGAAACGGAGAACTCCTCGCGAAATTTTTGCGTCCAATACATGAGTAATCTCGAAATCTTCCTCCTGATGAACTTGAACTGGCTGAGGTGCTGAAGGAGGAGCCAAGAAACGGTTGATGATGAGAGGTTTGAGCAAGGACACATGGAAGGCATTGGAAATACGAAGGTTCTTAGGAAGTAGAAGTTTGAAACAAACTGGATTTAATCACTTGAATGATCCTATATGGACCAATAAAACGGGGAGCGAATTTCATAGATGGGACCTTCAAACGAATATTTTTGGTAGATAACCAGACACGATCTCCAATTTTCAGTGGTGGAATAGCCCGCCTCTTCTTATCTGCGAAAGACTTATATTTGGCAGATGTCTTCTTTAAACAGGTTTTGACCTGAGACCAAATATTTTTGAAGGTCTGACAAACAGTCTCTACAGCAGGAACTTGGGTGGGAGGGAGGGCAGGAAATTCCGGAAAAGACGAATGGTGACCGTAAACCACAAAGAATGGAGTTTTGGATGATGACTCATGGTACATGTTGTTATGAGCGAATTCAGCCCAAGGAAGCAATTCTACCCAGTTGTCTTGATTGGCTGATGAGAACATCCTTATAAAGGTCTCGAGATCTTGATTGACCCGTTCAGTTTGTCCGTTTGATTGCGGATGGTAAGAAGATGAGAGTGCTAATCGTATGCCCAAGGTTTTACAAAGGGCCCGCCAGAATCTGGAAACGAATTGTACTCCTCTATCTGACACAACCTCAGACGGACATCCATGGATACGAAAGATTTCCTTAACGAAATGTTCAGCCAGAGTAGACGAGGAAGGCAAACCAGACAAAGGGACAAAATGAGCCATCTTCGAAAATCTGTCTACCACTACCCAAATAGTATTACAATTTTTACTAGGTGGCAGATCAGTAACAAAGTCCATACTAATATGGGTCCAGGGCTTGGACGGAATGGGTAGTGGTTGCAGCAACCCCGCTGGAGTTCTGCGGGAGGATTTAAACTGAGAACACAATTCACAAGAAGCAACAAACTCTTTGACGTCTCTCCTCATCGAGGGCCACCAGTAACTTTGAGAGAGAATCTCAAAGGTCTTGCGTTCACCAGCATGTCCAGAAAAACGAGAAGAATGGAACCACGAAAGGATTTTCCTCCTAAGAGTAGGAGGCACGAGGGTCTTCCCAAATGGTAGCACATTAGTGGAAGAAGCAGCCAGCGAGATACATTTGGGGTCTAGTATAGAATGGTTGGGAACCTCTTCAACGTTAGAGGACGTCACAAAAGCTCGAGATAGAGCGTCAGCTTTCTTGTTCTTGGCAGCTGGTTTGAAGGTTATGATTAATTCGAAACGGGAAAATAAAAGAGACCATCTTGCTTGACGAGGATTCAAGCATTGGGCAGACTGTAGGTATGACAAGTTCTTATGATCCGTGAAAATCGTCACAGGGTGACGAGCTCCTTCCAATAAGTATCTCCACTCCTCTAATGCTACTTTGATAGCCAGCAACTCCTTGTCCCCGATAGTGTAATTTTTCTCCGCAGGCAGGAGGCCCCGAGAGTAAAAGGCACAAGGATGGAATTTTTGTTGCTCCGATCGTTGGGAGAGAATGGCTCCTAAGCCCACATTAGAGGCATCTACTTCTAGGAAGAAGGGAAGTGTCACATCAGGCTGTCGAAGAATGGGAGCAGAGGAGAAGGACTCTTTAAGAAATTGGAAGGCTTGGAGGGCCTCGGATGACCATTGCTTAGTATTGGCCCCTTTACGAGTCAGGGCCACAATAGGAGATGCAATGGACGAGAAGTCTTGAATGAAGCGTCTATAGTAATTGGCAAAACCTAAAAAACGCTGGATAGCACGAAGAGTAGTTGGCTGGGGCCAATGTAATACAGCATTCACCTTTTCTGGATCCATTTTTAGGCCAACTCCGGAAACAATATACCCCAAAAATGGAATCTGGGGCAACTCGAATGAACATTTTTCTAGTTTGCAGAATAATGTATTTTTCCGGAGTCTGGAAAGGACCTCTGCCACATGTTGGTGATGAGAAGGCAGGTCCTGTGAAAAGATCAATATGTCGTCCAGGTAGACAACGACACATACATATAACAAGTCCCAAAAGATCTCATTAACGAAGCCCTGGAAAACAGCGGGGGCATTACACAACCCGAAAGGCATTACTAGATATTCATAATGCCCATCTCTGGTGTTGAACGCTGTCTTCCATTCGTCACCGGGCCGGATTCTAATTAAATTATAGGCACCACGAAGATCCAACTTGGTAAAGATCCGAGCTCCCTTGATGCGATCAAATAACTCAGTGATCAACGGAATGGGATACCGATTTTTAATAGTAATGGCATTGAGTCCACGAAAATCTATGCAGGGGCGTAGTGATCCATCCTTCTTTTTTACGAAGAAGAACCCGGCTCCAGCGGGAGAGGTGGAAGGTCAAATAAACCCTCGCTGGAGATTCTCCTGGATGTAATCAGATGTAGCTTGAGTTTCAGGTAACGAAAGCGGATAGACCCGACCCCTAGGAGGAGTCTTGCCAGGTAGAAGATCGATCGGACAATCCCATGAACGATGAGGAGGAAGACGTTCAGACTGAGCTTTATCAAAAACATTGGCAAATGAAGCATACTGAGGAGGGAGTCCCGGTGAGGAAGATGAGATGGAAGATTGCTGTATTTTAAGAGGAATGACTTGAGAAAGACAACGATGATGACATTCAGCTCCCCAAGACGTAACTTGAGGAGTGCGCCAGTCAATCTGGGGAGAATGACATTGAAGCCATGGAAGGCCTAAGACAATCGGACTTGTCGTAACAGGAAGAATTAAAAACGAAATCTCTTCATGGTGTAGCACACCAATCTGAAGCGTTACTGGAGACGTACTCTGGGTGATGAGACCATTGATGAGACGTGATCCATCTATAGCAGTCACAGTAATCGGTGTTTTCAAAGTAATCACTGGTAGGGACCATTGATTCACTAGGGATTTAGAAATGAAATTTCCTGCTGCTCCAGAATCAATCAGTGCTTGAGACTCAAAGGATTTGGTAGCAAAGGAAATCGTAACATCAAAAGCGCAGACTTTTAATTTCGTAGAAGATGGAGAGGACTCCAGGGACCCTAACTTCACCTCTCCAGAACTAGTTAGGGCCTGGCATTTCCCGATTTCTTAGGGCAAGAACTGAGCATATGTGTGGAATCAGCACAATAGATACAAAGTTTATTCTTTACTCTTCGGTTCCTCTCCTCTGAAGTTAATTTGGAACGTCCTATCTCCATGGGAATCACAGAAGGTGAAGCTGGACGAAATTAAGGGGTTGAGCGAAGAGGTGCTTTAACTGAAGTTGTTTTCTCAGATTCTCTTTCACGAAACCTCATGTCTACACGATGGCAAAGAGAGATCAAATCTTCTAATGACGTAGGAAGCTCTTGGGTAGTCAGTGCATCTTTAATTTTATCGGAGAGCCCCTGCCAGAAGGCGGCAATTAATGCTTTAGTGTTCCACTGAAGTTCAGAGGCTAATATCCTAAATTGAATGACGTACTGGCCTACTGTATGAGAACCCTGACGTAAACGAAGAATGCTGGAAGCAGTGGAGGTCACACGACCTGGTTCATCGAACACACTTCGGAACATAGAAATGAATTTGGCACTATCTTGTAATACAGGATCGTTTCTCTCCCACAGAGGGGAGGCCCAAGCCAGAGCTTGTCCAGAAAACAATGAGATAAGATAGGCCACTCTGGAACGATGGGTAGAAAAATTTTGAGGTTGGAGCTCAAAATGAACTGAGCATTGGTTGAGAAAACCCCTACAAGTTTTGGGGTCTCCATCATATTTTGACGGAGTAGGCAGGTGAAGCGTGGAAGCCGTAGACACCTGGGATGGCCCTGGGGAAACGGAGGAAAGCACAGGAGCTTCAACATTAGCTGTAGTGGTCTGTCCAGATGTTCCTTGGGAGGCTAACAACTGGTAGCATTGAAGTAACAGCTGTTGGCAAGCATCCTGTTGCTCCACACGGGTGACCAGATGCTGCAGCATCTCTTTGGCTGTAGGTTCCGTATCTGGGTCTATCATGGCCTGATCTTACTGTCACGGGCACTAGGAGTCTTTACCCAGGGATCACCAGGTGATAAGCTTACCAGAGCAGTATAGGTGGTAATATGGTACTCTGGTAGCGGGGTGATCACGGAACAGGAGACAGCAGATGATAGAGATGCTCGGGAAAGTCTATGACTAGCAGCACTGGTAATATATATGTAGAAATACACGAGGAACTGAATGGACAAAGGACACGTGAGGGTAGTCAGTGGTCTGCAGTAGCAAGTTGTACCACTGCTATAGTGAGGAGGAATGTCCAACAGAAACGAGGAGGTGATGAGAGTCAGCGGTCTGCGTTTAGCAAGTTGTACCACTGTCTGGGTGAAGGAATGGAATCCAGGTGAAGGTATCCGGGGAGTCAGTGGTCTGCGTTAGCAAGTTGTACCACTGCTATGTGAGAGGACACTGGCACAGGTGACACAGGAAACAGGAATCAGTGGTCTGCCTCTAGCAAGTTGTACCACTGAATATATGAGTGAGGAGGAGCACGGGGAGAGACTGCAATACAGAGGATACACGGGCACCTTGAACTTGATCCACAATGACATGCACAATATAGTAATGACTGAACAGCACTGCAATAATACAAAGTCATAGAAACTATCCGGGCAAAAGATAACACAGTCAATGATGGCAAAAGTCTCAGCGGATAGTAAGCTCCAGAGGAGAACAACTCAGTCCAGCAAGATATGCAATACACCAGCACAGTCAATGAGAAGTATGCATACCGTGGTTCAGGAGCAGGCTGTCAGACAGGAGTGCAGAGATACCTGAACGGCTGGAGGCCGGCAGGATGCGAAGTCCCTGGAGGGTGAAGCGGTAATCAAGTAGGTGCAGCGCACAGGTAGGTAGACCAGCAGGGGAACAAATACTCAGGAAGCAGTAGTATGTAGAACTGGACTCCTGGAGGACCCTGAAGAGTAGCGATGGTCTAGACGAGATGAAAGCAGTGAGGCGCAGATCCGATGCAGACTGGCGAGTAGACACCAGCAGGAACACTGAGAAGCACGGAGAGCGGATCAGCTGCTGCAGACACGAGTAGAACTGAGGAGTAGCAGCCAGCAGGACTCTGCAGGTACACGGAGGTAGTGGATAGCAACCAGCAGGTGCAGCCACGATGAAACACGGGAGAGTAGAGCTGAGCTGGAACTGTTGAGCACGGAGAGCAGCGGATAGGAATCAGTTGTAGCAGTCTCGAGGAAACAAAGGAGTGTTGAGATGAGCTGAAGACTGTAGCGCACGGAGGCAGCGGATAGGAATCAGCCAAACAGTCACGATCAAACACAGGAGAGTTGAAGTGGTCTGAGGACTGTAGTGCACGGAGGCAGCGGATAGGAATCAGCTAACAGACACGATGAAACACAGGTGAGTTGAAGTGGTCTGAGGACTGTAGTGCACGGAGGCAGCGGATAGGAATCAGCTAACAGTCACGATGAAACACAGGAGAGTTGAAGTGGTCTGAGGACTGTAGTGCACGGAGGCAGCGGATAGGAATCAGCTAACAGTCACGATGAAACACAGGAGAGTTGAAGTGGTCTGAGGACTGTAGTGCACGGAGGCAGCGGATAGGAATCAGCTAACAGTCACGATGAAACACAGGAGAGTTGAAGTGGTCTGAAAACCACAGGAATCAGCAGCGCTGAATACACGAGGAAACACAGGAACACCTTCAGAGGCTCATGGGGAATGAGACTCCAAGATCAGGCAACGAGGTATGGACAGCAGGTGCTTTAAATAGGGAGTGTTGCATGATCAGCCAATTAAGTAAAGGAACAGGTACTGAAGGTTTGAAAGGGCTGCGCATGCGCAGACCCTCAGGATGGTGGACGGCCACGGTTCCTAAACACACAGGAAGAAGCACTCACAGTCTGGTGAGTGACAGGTAGCAACCATCCCCGCCATTAAATCAACAGCACCCAAATTTAATAATTAGGCATCTCTCCAGCCTCAACATTAAAGTAAAAGTGCTCACATTTGATAAATAGATCTATTTCCCTCCAACCAACCCCAACATTAAATTATTAGTATTCCCATTTAATAAATAAACATATTACCCTCCATCCAAACAGCCTCAGCAATACATTCATAGCATTTACGTTTAATACATCCATTTCCCACGACCATTCCCAGCATTAAATAATTAATATTCATATTTAATATATAGCCCTCCTCCCCATACTCAGCCCCACATTCAATTATGGACCCAAACCTCCTCAGAATTAAATTAAAGGTCCCATCACCCCCTCCTTATAGTGTTCTCTGTGCAACCCCCCTCGCTACAGTTTAGCATAGGCAGCCTCCCCTCACTATAGTTTCGCATAGACAGCCCCCCCTCACTATAGTTCAGTATAGTCAGCCCCCCTATAGTTTAGTATAGATAGGCAATCCCCCTATGCCACATAGTAGTGCCCCCAATAATATGCCACACAGTAGTGTCCCCAATTCACATTATGCCTACAATAGTGTCCCCAATTCACATAATGCCATGCAATAGTGCCCCCCAATTCACATATGCCATGCAATAGTGCCCCCTAATTCACATATGCCATGCAATAGTGTCCCCCAATTCACATATGCCATGCAATAGTGCTCTCAATTCACACACATATACACATTATATGTAATATACATATATATATACATATATATACACACATATATATATATATATATATATATATATATATATATACATACATACACACACACACACATATTATATATAGATAGATATATAGAGAGAGAGAGAGAGAGAGAGAGAAAATTATAAATATATATGTTCTGTATCTATCTATCTATATATATAATGTTCTCTATCTATATATATGTCACGGACTTACCTGATCCCCGCCGCTCCGTCCAGCCGCACTTCCGCATTCAGGACCATGTGACCGCACCCGGAGGCGGTCACATGACCACAACCCTAGAGGCGGGGATTTTAAATCCCCTTCAGTATAAAAACCTCACTCTGACACTCGCTGAGTGTCAGAGCAACACTTACCTGTTCCTGGCTCCTGCTCTTCGTGGATTGCAGTGTCTTCCAGTTTCCTGTGTCTTCCTGTGTGCTGATCTCTGCCTGTTTGACTTCCCTGGCTCTCCTATCCCTGTGTACCGACCCGGCTTGCTGACCATTCTCCTATTCTTGTGACCCGTGTACCTAACCTGGCTTGTTGACTCCGAGTTGCCTTCTGATTCTGCCTGACTCCATTCCTGTGTACCGAACCGGCTTGTTTGACTCCGCTACCACCGCTTCACTCCGCTGTACTACATCTTGAGGCGAACCTGGGGACCTCGACCTGCGACTCCTGGCAGCGAAGCCCACCCCGCCTTGCGGCGGTTCTTGGTGAACACCGGGGAGATCGTTAGACTCCGCACCTCAGGTAAGCCAGTGCTAATCAAGATTAGTAATATAGTATCCAGAATCTGTTACAATATATATATACATATATATATATATATTTAAAACATTATATATATATATATATATATATATATATATATATATATAAAACATTATACATATATACACATATATATCTGTATATAAAACATTATATATAAACACATTTATATATATAACATTATACATATATACACACATATATATATATGTATATAAAACATTATATATAAACACATTTATATATTAATGATCGAATTAATTGTCTCACAACATCTGTCATCTATTTATTAGAATGCCCTTGTGGTAAGATGTATATTGGCAAGACTAAGAGAGCTCTTAAGCTACGGCTTCAAGAACATGTGAGGGCAATCAAGAATAAATCAGATCAACATACAGTTTCTAGACATTTTCTGACCTGTCAGAATGCTGATCCTAGTGGTCTTAAATTTAAAGGGATTGAGCATGTGGTGTTGGGTACACGTGGTGGAGATTTGGGGAAGAAACTTACGTGTAGAGAGATGTATTGGCTATATAAATTAGATACTTTGGCACCGACAGGCCTTAATGAGGCATTTGAAATTGCCTCTTTTCTTGTGTAATCTTGTATAATATGTATTAGTTGGTAACCCTTTTCTCTCTTTTAGGATTATCGTCATCTGGTACTATATTGGTGTGATGTCTTTTATACTAATATTTTTTACCATTATTGAACAGTGATTTATATAGTTAGATTGGATTTGTATTAGTTAGATCTGTCATATGGAACCCATATTTTTGGGCTGATTATATGTATTTGATCTTGTATGTACCATTGTACCACTGTATGGAATATTGTTCATGTATTAGATGGCATTTTTAATAATGGCTCTGATAGTATTAATTATGTTAATGTATATCTCTATGTATATAGGTCCTATCTTTGGACTATTGGTATGGTATTTTATTCGCCATACCGGAAGTGATCTAATAGGATATGACATATTGGGCTTGAGACACTTTTGCCTATACTGTTAAATGTGTTATATATTAAGAGGATTATGTATATATAAATATATATAAAACATTTTATATATATATATATATATATATATATATATATATATATAAAACATTATATATATATATATATAACATTATATATATATATATATATATATATATATATATATATATATATATATAATGTTTTATATATATATATATATTATATATACACACATACATAGATTTATGTTTTATATATATATATATATATACACATATAATATTTTCTATCTATCTATATAATGCTCTCTCTCTCTCTCTATGTCCCAGCCAGCAGCAGGGACACCAGAGAGGACTGCGGGCCCCCTGGTGAGGACAACGGGCCTTCAGATGATCTCCGTCTATTTCTAAATGGGGGTGTGGCCGTAAGGCAGCCGGGACCCCAGTGATTTTCCCGGTTTCCGGGTGGGCCAGTCCGCCGCTGTCTGATTCTATCTGATTTCTGCACACTCCTGTTTGTGCTCTCCAATCTGCCAAAGACCTAAAGCTATCATAATGTCTTAGAACACCTCTGAGATTTCGGTTATACTGCACCAAGAACCTGAAATGCACTATCCCATCTATTACACTTACCACTATTCTTCAATTATTAAAGTTCCTGTCTACCTTTGATCATTGTTTCTATTTAGGGACACCACAAATGCAGAGGCATCCTGTCTCACTAAGGTCCTGAAAACACAGAGGTTCAATTCAATATGGAGTCTCTTGTTGAGTAAACATGCTCCAATAAGTAATTCATAACTCCCCTGATATAATTGAAAGGGTTCAATTGGGTGAGAACACATGCTCTTTTTAGTATTGCTCATCTTATTCTTGTTGTAGCTGGGGTAAAAAAATACAGGACTTCCTATTTCTGTTGTGGATCTAAATAGAAAATAAATACATCTATGCTCAGTTAATCCCAAAGGGCCTGAGTCATTAAGGAAAGTAAAAGCATAACAAAGGAGTAAGTTTTCTCATGGACAAGCCATGCTACAATGTGTGACTGGATCACTCATAAATAACTTATGGTATCAATTTATTTAAGGGAAATAGCGCAGGGTGCATATTTATATAATTGCATATGCACTTATTTTTTGTATTGTCTATATTCTGAGATAGGAAATCGTTATTTCTGAGACCAGGGTAGAAACTGTTTTTTCCTGTTTTCACCTTACTAAAGGATATGGCTTATTTCTGATGCATATGTCTGATACACTAGGCCTTTGTGGATGGAGGTCTTGTATGTATGGAGATGTATTTAGTAAGGAAGTGTCATTGTTTAGGATTTATAAGGTTGCTAGTGGAAACCTCCAATGTGCAAGGGAATCTGATAGCAGGAAGTGCTAACGAAGTTTTATGATGAAGTGTCATGCCTGGTCTGGCCAGAGGCCCAGCAGGGGGTCGTTACTGTGTGGCCTTTTACCAGAGTGAATTTCATAGATAAGTGCAAATTTTGTTAGCTTTGCAATGCATGTAAATCAATGGTTGTGTAAATAGAGTATATCCTGATGCTAAAAATAGCATATGTCTGAAAGGTATAAATGCACTGACTTGTACACTGAAATGTGTTCTTCTGATTTCAACATCTGACTTGATCACTGATACCTCTAATCAGTGAGAGCAAATAAACATCTTGCTTCAACACCTGCTTGAAAACATCTTCAATGTTGCTGTATTAGACCCAAAATCTAATCTGTTCGCCGGCTGTCTGAGGTTTGGACCCAAGGTTTCCAGTACCACCGCTCTGCCTGCTACCCAGCAGCCCTGGTCAGTGTGATAGGCCTTTGGGGGATCCATCCACAGTATCCCTGATCCATAGTAAGAGGTCAGGAGTACGGGCCCGGGTACACCAGCAACAAGGTACACTAGCAGCGTCAGTTACCTAGAAGGAACGTGGTTCTGAGTGCCAGTGAAGGAGCTCAGTGGTGGCAGTATTGTAAGCCCCTCCTACTGCGGCAAGAGGGCGCATTTGGGATAACGAAAGGGAACGGTGGCAAAGCAAGCCCAGCCGCTTCCCAGCAACAACAGACAGGGTGGCATAGGCGGTCCATCCTGTCACACAATGCAAATTAATTTATTTTTGGGTTGTAACACTGGCTGCTTTTTCATGTAGTACACACATAGTTGATAGCTTTATTTTTACACTGAAATTTTAAGTTGATCTAAGACATGCTCTACCCCAACTATAAATCTGTCCCCACATTTAATATTTACCTCCCCGTCCAATGCAACATGGTTTTACCAAGGATCAAATTTACTCTTTTCTTTTTGCTTTGCTTTCCTTAATGAGGCTCATAATTTCCAGGGTACCAGCTACATGCCAATATAAATGCCATCTATAGATAAAAACAAAGACAATTGTTGCAAGCATTTATCCCAAGTCTGCATGTTTCTAGCAAAAGTATGTATTCGCTCATATTTTAAATCAAAACATGCTTGCATGTCCTACACAAACATCTATAATTTAAACAACAATGAAATGCAGTTAAAATCACATGCACTTCCCTCATAGGTATTGAGGCCGACATACCACAAAGGGCTGTTTTATAAACCAATAGTGTTAGATGGGCTGGATGAACAGCAACTCAGACAATATTAGGCAATTTGGAAACAAAATAGAAAGTAAATAAGCCCAGCCTCGGGTACTCCCAAACTGTCCAATGTACCAGCTGAATATATAATTTATATGGCAATATAAATGCCCCATATGGATACAAACAAAAAACACTGTTTTTGTCAGCACTTATACTTACTATAGCAAATAGTTTGCATGTTAGTACAGTGTTTGTGTGATGGGCTGCATGTTAGTAAAGTGTGTGTGCGTGTGATGGGCTGCATGTCAGTAAAATGTGTGTGTGATGGGCTCAACATGTCAGTAAAGTGTGTGTGATGGGCTCAACATGTCAGTAAAGTGTGTGTGTGATGGGGTGCATGTTAGTAAAATGTGTGTGATGGGCTGCATGTCAGTAAAGTGTGTGTGTGTGTGTGATGGGCTGCATGTCAGTAAAATGTATGTGTGACGGCAGCATGTCAGTAAAATGTGTGTGTGTGATGGGCAGCATGTCAGTAAAGTGTGTGTGTGTGTGATGGGCTGCATGTCAGTAAAGTGTGTGTGATGGACATCATGTTAGTAAAATGTGTGTGTGTGTGATGGGCCGCATGTCAGTAAAGTGTGTGTGATGGACAGCATGTTAGTAAAGTGTGTGTGTGTGTGTCTGTCTGTGTGTGATGGGCTGCATGTTAGAAAAATGTGTGTGTGTGTGATGGGCTACATGTTAGTAAAATGTGTGTGTGTGATAGGCAACATGTCAGTAAGATGTGTGTTATGGGCAGCATGTTAGTATAATGTGTGTGTGAGATGTCAGTATAGTGTGTGTGTGTGGAGCATGTCAATATAATGTGTGAGGAAAGGGGGGTCTTAACTTAGTATGGGAGGTAGGCTATTTAATGGTGGAGTGCAGGAAGGGGCTAATTATTTAATGGGTGCTATTTTGTTTTTGGGGTGATGGGGGGCAATTTAATTTATTGGTGGGGCTGTTTGGATAGAGGGAAATAGGTTTATATATTAAATGTGTTTGCTATCTAATGTCAGGGTTGGTTGGAGGGAAATAGATCTATTTAGCAAATGTGAATATTATCATTTTAATGTTGGGGCTGGAGGGAGGCCTAATTATAAAATGTGGGTGCTATTGTTTTAACACTGGGACTGGTTGGAGTTTTCTAAATTTTATGTAACCATTTTATTTCCAAATAGGGCCTCCAATATTCCAGGATCCAGATAACCAGCAAATGAGCTAATGATGAGTGAAGGAATAGGCTGAACGAGCCTAAACTAATACTATATGGTCTGGCAGGGACTTAACATTGAAAGGGGTTAATAATAACAATGGAGATTCCGGCCAATGGTGACACAGGGAGGAGCAGAGCTTCGGGTATATATCCTCTTCCTGTGGGCGGGCCGGTCTCTTGGTTCCTGCATCGTTTGGGAGAAGACACAGGATTTTTCAGGCACAGGTTCTTAAGCTTATTCGTATTCTTTGCTGTGCTCATTCCTTTTCTAACCTTATTTGTCCTCCTCTGGTCTGTTCCCCGTTTTGTATGCTTCCCTGCTCCTCTAACTGTATCCTGTCCTTATAGTCCCAGTTCCCAACGCTATCGAGACCCAGGAGAACAGTTCACCCTCCCAGCCGCTTCCGTGAGGCTGCCAGCTCCCCACCTTACCGCACGAGTCCCACGGCACCTCCGCCAACCAGGCTCCTTCCTTGCCCTTCAGGTCCCGTCAACGGCCGCCATTGTCACCATCCCCACCCCACCCCCCTTCCCCCGGGAGAGTCCTACGCCGTGGGAGAGCCCATCCCTCTGCCAGTGGTCACCAGTTGGGCGGATCAGTAGGAGGCAGGTCTCTGGCTCCCGAGCAGGCGGTGCGGCCGCTTGGCTCCGGAGGCCACACACAGGCAGGTGCATCTACGAGCCGGGGCGAAGGGGGTTTCCCGGCCACCTCTGCCTTACCGCCTTTCCAGGGTGACAGCACAAGGCGGCAAGGGGAAACAGGCCAAGACAGCCAAGGTGCTTGGGTGGGGGGGCAGGATGATTGATAGTATTACTCCGTCTCCCCCCCACCCTCCACTCGGGCGCACTTTTCTCATTGAAATGGGTAAAGAAAGTGTATTGCACAATAAACAAATGCAGTTAACAAGAGTGATCACTCTGATATAACAATAATATAGAGACCCCCTACACCCCCCAGCCCATTTCTGCAAGGAAATATCCTGGGTGGGCCATGGTTGCCAGTTTCCTACCCTCCCCCCCACACTGATGTCCCTCTCTTTAGAACCCCCCCATCCCCATGGGCTGTGAGACATGGTAGGCCTCAGGATGCATGGCAGCATCTCCCCTCCTCTAACTCCCCACTCCTATTCTCCCTGGAATCCCAAGGTGCAGTATCTTCCTAGCCTAGGGATCGTGCCTCATCTACAATGACACAGAGTTTTGTGGGGTCAGGTTTCCCTCGGTTGCTACGTCAGGCCCCCGAGATAGCAGTCGAAGGTCCCCACCACCACCCAGCACGGAGCTCTCCAGTAGCCCCGGGGGAGGGTGACTCATCCCTAGCCTGGCCTGATCCCTTAATAAATTCCCAGAATCCACTCAGGTCCGGGGAACCAGCCTGCGGGGCATACCCCTTTACTAACACCAGAATGTCCCCTCAATTAAGGTCAACTTGGTCGGCCCCCTACCCACATCCTAGCTCAATCCCATTTTATGACCCTTCACCTAGGCAATTCTCAGCTGGAAGGTTTCAGCCTTATCCAGACACTCAGCAATCCTTACCCCTTTCACATATAGGTAATACAGAAACCCCCCCAGGCACAGTGGCATCGGTCCCTATGTCTCCCTATCAACAGTATCAACCCAGGCTGCAGATTCCCGCAGCTACTAGGAGTCAGGAGGTAGGATTGACCTCATTTTCTGTTGCTCAGGAAATTCTAAATGTTTCTTCTGTCCCGGTTACACAGGCTACCAGGAATACGGAAGTCGGTCCTAGCAAAAGTCGGGAGCAGCTGGAAAGAAGTTCATGGGCTCCAACAGCGGCAGCAGCTTCAGCGACACGGGAGAAGAGTCCGGACGGCCAAATGGGGCAAGGGGGTGAGTATGAGATACACACTTCACAGTTGTCACATACACTTAGTCCACCTAGATCCACAACAAGTGAGGGCTCGTCAGGTTCCAAGCAGGGATCGCAGAAGCTTATAAGAATACTAAACGAGCACTTTAAAGGAGCTAGGAGCGCGCATAGGCAGGCGGATCCGGGAATGCTTAGTCCAGTTAAGGTAGACAGTCCCCTAGTGAAGTGTGAAAATACTGTACTGCTTATGTCAATTCATCCTAGTGTAAGGGATAAGATACGTAAAGGGTACTATGTGGATATGTTCTCGCTCACGGAGAAAGCTAGGTAAGAAACCATAGCTGTATGCACAAAGGGAGATATGGGTCCCGAGGCCTTTCAGTGTTTTCCCAACTGGTTAATCGGCTTTTGCATGTTCGCAGGTTGCTATATAGAGACCAGACCTCAAGCAAATGTGATCGTATGGCGTTACCTACACCTTATTACGGAAATGTCCATTTGCGACGGTCCAATAACATGGCGTCGCTATTGCGAGAGCTTCAGGGGGAAGGTTTCAGGTCAAAGAATGATCCCTTTTGCATTTAAAGATGTAAAGACATGGATGGCGCTTATGAGACCTAGCGCAGGGGACACCCAATCAGCAACGGACACTAGGTTTCCGTCAGTGGGGAGGTGTGGCCCTCCTCGAAGTTCCAGGAACCGATGTTTTGCTTTTAACTCCTCCACATACTCCTGGGGGGACTCCTGCAAATATCAGCATGCATGCTCAATCTGCCGCAGCGGTCACCCGGCTAAAGATTGTCCCAGGGGATCCGGGAACACAGGCAGGGGTCGCAACAATCCCGATGCCTCTGGACAAGGCCCCATCACCCATTAGAATTTCAGTTTTAAACAAATGGCTAGATTTATTCCCCAATGCTTCTCAGTCCCACTTTCTAAAACAAGGCTTTCAAGAAGGTTTTTGGATCCCAATTAGTAAGGAGATGAAAACAACAGCATCCAGAAACCTTAAGTCAGCTTATGCGTTGCCAGACATATTGTTAGAGAAGGTCCGTAAAGAAGTGGGACTGGGACGCATGGTGGGGCCTTTTACATCGCCTCCCCTAGACAACTTGGTAATTTCCCCGGTAGGTGTAGTCCCTAAGAAGGTTGCAGGAAAATTTGGGTTAATTCAGCATCTTTCCCACCCACAAGGACGCTCCGTTAATGATGCCATCGAGGTCTGCAATAGCTCGGTAGTTTATCAATCTTTCGATGAGGCCCTTGCGCTAGTTAAACATTTCGGGAGGGGGACATAGCTGGCGAAGCTGGATATTGAATCAGCATTTCGGCTGCTGCCTCTCCATCCTGAATTTTTCCATTTGATGGGGTTTAGGCTGCCAGACGTTTTCTATATAGATAGGTGCCTTCCCATGGGGTATTCAATCTCATGCGCATTTTTCTAGATGTTTAGCTCCTTCCTGCACTGGTGTATCCAGGCAGGGACGGGCCACCATGGGATAGCACACTATCTAGAGGATTTCTTGTTCATGGGCCCCGCTCTATCCCTGGCTTGTAGTGACACCTTATCAGCTCAGGCTTTGTTCAAAGACATGGGGGTACCAATTGCTCATAAGACGGAGGGCCCTGCAACCTGCCTGTCTTATTTGGGCATTGAGATTGACACAGTGGCAGGGTGTTGCAGGCTACCAATGGACAAGGTTAAGAAACTATCCGATTTAATATTGGAGGTGCATTCTACCCCTTCGAGGCCACTTCATTGTATTCAATCCCTCTTAGGTTCATTCAATTTTGCATGTCACATAATACCGCTAGGAAGAATATTCTGTAGGAAGCTTCAGTTGGCTACTGCCGGTCTGGTCAAACCACATGCTAGGGTTCGCTTTGCGAGAGAGTTAAAACAGGATTTGAGTATATGGTTTGAGTTTATGCAGAATTTGAATGGGTCTTGTATATGGCCTGCCCCGGTTAAATCCAGTCCATCCCTTAATCCCTAGGTTCCCAAACTGTGCGCCGCGGCTCCCAGGGGTGCCGTGGCGCTGTCACAGGGGTGCCGTGGACAGGAAGGAAAAAGAAAAACAACTACTTACCAATCCGGCGTCACGCCCGGCATTCAGTGAGAAACGAGGAAGGAGGAGGATGCTGGGTCCCGGGCACCGCCGGATTGGTAAGTAGTAGTTTTTTTCTTCCTGTCCACGGCGGGGGCACAGCGAGGGGCAGAGGCTGAGGACACAGCAAGGGGCAAAGGCTGAGGGGACAGAGCGGGCAGAGGCAGAGAGAACAGAGCAGGCAGAGGGGACAGAGTGGGCAGAGGGGACAGAGCGGGCAGAGGCTGAGGGGACAGAGCGGGCAGAGGGCACAACGAGGGGCAGAGGCTGAGGGGACAGAGCGGGCAGAGGCTGAGGGCACAGCGAGGGGCAGAGGCTGAGGGGGCAGAGGCAGAGAGCACAGTGAGGGGCAGAGGCTGAGGGGGCAGGGCGGGCAGAGGCAGAGGGCACAGCGAGGGGCAGAGGCTGAGGGGGCAGAGCGGGCAGAGGCAGAGAGCATAGCAAGGGGCAGAGGCTGAGGGGACAAAGGCTGAGGGGGCAGAGGCTGAGGGGACAGAGCGGGCAGAGGCTGAGGGGGCACACAGTGTGTGTGTGGATGTAGGGGGCACTGAGTGTGTGGATGCAGGGGGCATGGTGTGTGTGGATGAAGAGGGGCACTGAGTGTGTGGATGAAGAGGGGAACTGAGTGTGTTAGCTGTAAATTATTCTTTGACAGAAATATAATTGAAGAAAATACATAAATTCTTTTCCCTTGGATTTATGTGTATTATTTTTTTATACAACTAAATAAGTATTTCTGTTCTGACCTAAATATTTATTACGTCTTTTTGACTACTTATAAAACGGGACTGCTCGGTAATTATTTTGGAGGGGTGCCTTGAAAAATTTTTGGAGACTCTAAGGGTGCCGCGAACTGCAAAAGTTTGGGAACCACTGCCTTAATCTACACACGGATGCATCCAGTGCCATCGGGTTTGGGGCTTTTTTCCAAGGGGATTGGTGTGCCGCCCAATGGCAAGCATCTTGGGTGGACAAGGGTTAGTGAAGAATTTGCTTGTCCTAGAGCTATTCCACATAGTGGTTTCCCTGGAATTATGGTCTCATAGGCTTCGGGGCAGAAACGTTGACTTTTGGTGCGACAACCTCGGGGTGGTACAAGCGGTTAATAGTCAAATTGCAACCTCTCTACCGGCGGTTAACTTACTCCGGAAGTTATTTCTTCAAAGCCTTACTCATGACATCACATTTCGGACATGTAATGTCCCCGGCATAGAGAACAACATAGCCGACGCCCTTTCGCGGTTCAACTGGCGGCAGTTTAGAGAGCTAGCCCCTTACGCAAAACTAACAGGTACTCATTGCCCTTCTTATGTTTGGCAGATGGTCGAGCCGGCATAAGAAGACTCGTGGAATCATCCCTGGCCAACACCACCAAAAGAGCATACCGTGCAGCATAGAGCCAATGAGTGAATTGGTTAGGTGATAGGGTGGGTTCCCCCCAACAACAAGAAGTGGACATTTGTGATTTCATGTGGTTCAAGTATAATAGTGGCGCTTCTAAAACCTCTATGGCAATGGTACAAGCAGGAATTTCTTTCATGTCACAGCCGCACAATAAGTTTGACCCCACTAAATCATTCATCATATCCAAGGCCCTTAAACGGTGGGCGAAGACGCGGCCCGTAGTTCCAGGTAGTAGAAGACCCATTGATAGCGGTATACTCAAACAAATTATAGACATATTACCAGTCATAACAACTGATTCGTTTGAGACTCTCCTCTTTAGCATGGCTTTTTCAATTGCTTTCCATGGGGCTTTCCGCGTATGTGAGCCAGTCGCTCAGTCTACGATTAGTTATGGGACGGCTTTGCTAGCTAGGAACATGGTTAGTACTGATTCTCATGTTTACTGTAAAGTGGCTAAGTCCAAGACCGACCAGATGGGTAGAGGACAATGGCTGTTTTTACCGAACCCGTAATGACCAAAGCATTTGCCCTGTGGCCTTGTCGACAAGATGGGCCAAGGTACGTCCCCATGGGGTGGATTTATGGCTGATACATTCTAATAGTTCTCCCTTGACAAAATTCCAATTTAGTACCCTTATGAAATTATTCCTTTCTCGTTTGGGTTATGATCCTAAATTATACGGCACCCACTCATTTAGAATTGGAGCAGCTACTGCTGTGGCAGAGTTGGGGGCTCCTCCAGAGGCCATTCAACAACTGGGGCGTTGGAAGTCCGCAGTGTCACGGCTATGGATAATTATGGATCCCCAGCATCTACTTAGATGGTGATAGTAGAGGGTGGTGGAGACAGGACACAGTGGAATTAAAGTCTTCAACTTGAGAGCCTCACTGGGAACAAGAACACAAATGATGGTAGTAGTGTTGCAACTTGATATATT
Source organism: Mixophyes fleayi (assembly GCF_038048845.1). Classification (NCBI taxonomy): domain Eukaryota; kingdom Metazoa; phylum Chordata; class Amphibia; order Anura; family Limnodynastidae; genus Mixophyes; species Mixophyes fleayi. Next base: position 134,515,450 of record NC_134405.1, on the reverse strand, counting down.
GATTGAAGATACAACAGCAATTATAATAAAATACAATCGTAGTCACAGATGCACTTCAGTTGGTAACCAATGGCAACAGCATGTGAAATAGACAATATAACAGTTCAACGCTAGATGGTAATAGAACACTAGGATCCTACACGAAACACACAGCAGATGAAGGTGAACCACTGACAGAGCTAAAAGTCCAATAAGAATAGTGTGTAGACTTGGCTGATCCAACAATAATATGATTCACTTTAGCAGTTGATTATAGGTATCACAATAGATCATATAGCGGAACAAGGAGCGTTATATGTTATCCAGGAACTTGAGTATAACTGGAAACATGCAGAAAGATGTTGCCTAAAAGTACAGCGTGATAACGAAATCCAAACTGAGCGTAGAACTACAAGTCACAGGAGATCCGGTTAACAGGTAACAAGGGTTCATCACAATTAGACGATAGCTGGTAATGCGCACAACTTGTATTGAAGTAAAGGCTCCCGGCTTAGCAGTATATTCATAATAACAGTCCAGCAATAATAATCAGCAGAATAATAATAGCCGGGCCAGACATAGAACCACAGTTGACAAGAAAACTTGATTTTAGTTCAACATAGCATACTGCAACATAGACAGCCGAGTAGAATAGTCCTGGAGCCAATCAACATGAGCGCAGGTGTAGCAGACAACTCACAAATAGTTCTGTGTGCCGATGATAACACCACGTAACTTCAGCTTGTCGATGAACCACGAACTGGCATACAGCGGAGCCGATGGAGAGCAATGATGACAGGTAACTTCGGCAACCGATAGTATCCAGCAGAAAGGCAAAAGATCAGATGTGCAGCCAAAACCCACGGCAGTGTGAGTAACATGAAGATCAGGCAATGAGTCCATGATTACAGGAACTTGAAATAGTCCTCTAGGACCAATAGGCTTCAGAAGGAGGTCCCAATCAATATAATGAAAAACACCTATGAACAGGTAGAGACTCTGAAGCGAAAGCAAGCACCAACATAGTTCTTAAAGGGCAAGTCACAACGCCAGTACCTAGCTATGGGACCGGCGTGTGACACGCAGCTTATAAAAGGTACATTAGATCCAAAAGTGAACCCCTGTCACCAGGCTGTTAACCCAGGGCTAGTCCATTCGTTACTTTTAGCGGGGGCACGTAGGGATTTTCTCCCATTGATCAGTGGATAAAGGCCTGATTAGTGGTGCGCCTCCAGGGTTTCTTTGGGTTTTTACCTTCGTTTGGGTCAACATGCTCCACCTTCAACCCCTCCCCAACTTAAATTCCCTGTGTTTTCATATGTCACATGTTAAATAGTATTAAGCACTCCGTTTTATTTGCCCTAGGTGTCTCTTCCTCGAAATCCAAAGTTTGAATAATGGGCCATACTTTTGTGTACTGGATGGCCAGGAACCCTGCAGCTAAAGATTGGAGTTTATTCCCCTCACCAGTTAACATTAAATGGATAGGGAAGAGAGGTTTAAAATGGAAAGATCTTATCCCTTTGCTGGAGGAAGAAGTTAAGAACGAAGGGCTCCCAGATATACTGATTTATGCAGGAGGAATTGATCTAGGGAAGGGTAAGTCGTTAGGTTTACTGATTGCTATTCGTGAAGATCTTAGGCTTATCAGGGCGAGGTGGCCATCAATTAAGTTACTGTGGTCCAAAATCATTCCTTGTATTACATGGAGATCTCCGGTCCCTAATAAAAAGATGGGAGATGCATTGAGAAAACTGAATAGGTCTATAGGGATAGTCATAAGGGATCTTGGGGGTATGTCTATCACTCTACCTTTAATACGGTTGGAGCAAGGTCATCTGTTTCATCAAGACAGTGTCCATTTGAGCAATGGATATTTTTATTAGTCATATTTTCACACAGCTTAGGGGGGCAGTGAGGATATATGGTGGCAGGCTGTGACTTTGCTAGAGGTCTCAGCGGTGGTAGGAGAGCAGGCAGACAGCCGTAAATGAGCAGACGGTGTTACCAGTATGGCTGGGGTCATTGCCCCCTCCCAAGAATCATGACTCATGGTCCTACTGAGTGAAGGACCCCTTGGCAGGCTTTGAGCGGGCGCCAATGTCGAGTCCAGGAGGGGTGCAGCCACCTCGTTAGCCCAAATTTAACACCAGGTCAATCGTAACAGAGTTTTACTTCTGGGACCAGTGGGTAAAGGTATGACTTTCCACTGTTTGGCTTTGTTTTTGCCTGCTGACTGCTCTGCTCTCATCGCCAACTAAGGTCAGGGATTAAATAAAATAAATGAATAAATAAACATCTTCCTTTTACCAACTAAAAAGTTGTTTGTCTGGTTATTTCTTGATTTAAAGTGAGGATTTTTATGGTTGCTGAAGGTTTAAGTTGTGGTTATAAACATATGACATATGTAGTTTAAGTAGCCACCAGCCACAATTGGTGACAGTGACAAGAACAGGTAGGAGAGAGCAGGACAGACTGCCAGCTGTCCTAAATCTGGTGGGACAGTCCCGAATTTGGGTGACTGTTTCGCTTAGGACAGTTGGGAGGTATGTCCCGCTTCACGGTGTACTGCTCGTGAAGCCAGAACTGTGTGCACCTAACAGTAGTGCACCCAGTATTGCCTGTGCATTTGTCTAAAATGATAACCATGCTACATCATAGGGTGTTTCCCTGTCTAAAGTGCCCAGGCCCCCAGAGCCTTAATCAAGCTCTGGGCCTGGGCATAAAAATATATATATGGTTTAAGCAACATTAAAATAGCCTCTTTTTATATAGATAATTATTATACTTTAAGGATGGGTCGCTACTTATGGGCCAGTGATGTGTGCTTTCCCCCCAGGCTAAAGTCTGCCAGCCCGCCCCTGCTGGGGGGGGGGGGCAGTGTTATAATAATGGAGAGAAACTGTGATAATGTGGGGGGGCAGTGTGATAATGAAGGGGGTGAAACTGTGATAATGCGGGGGGGCATTGTGATAATGAAGGGGGTGACACTGATGATGAAGGGGGTGAAGCTTTGAAGATAAAGGGGTAAAACTGATAAATGGGGTAAAGCTGTGATGATGAAAGAGGTCTCAGTGTGAGGATACAGTCTGATGAAAGAGAGGGTGCAGTATGACGAAGGGGGCATTTTTTTCAATTCTATACTTCTCCCCAAATTAATTTCCCAAAAGTGTAAAATTTTATTACAAAGAATACATATTCTTCCTTTATATTATTCACAACAATAAATTTCACTGTTTAATTTACTTATTTGTAATATTTTCTTTATGAAAGGTTATTATATGATTTGTATTAAGAAAACAATTATTAAATGAACAAATAATTTATGAAAAGAGGAGGGCACAAATTTATATTTTGCAAGGGGGTGCCAGACATGCTAGCACCAGCCCTGTTGATCACAGACTGATAAGTCTCTTATTAATAGCACTGGCTCGGAGTTTCTTTTACTGGCCAGGCTGGTCAAATGTTAGCCAGGTGGCAGCCTTATGTATAGCCCACTAAACATACATGCTGAGTACCATTTAAAAAGCCTATTTGTTGCTGCACTAGTTTTCATAAAAGTCTCACTTTTTTCTTCCCTGTAGCTATTGGCATTAGAGGTTCTGTGCTATATACCTGCAGGGACAGGAATGCTCTAATCCTGGTGGTCGATAGTTTTCTTATATTTAGCTCTGTAATATATATTGAGGTCTTCTTAAGAGAATGTGTGCAAGCATCATGCTACATGACTACAGGTTACTAAATTATAGAAGGAGCGGAATGTATTCCTATGTTGGGTATGGTTTCCAGTGGTGGAACTATATAGCCACTGCAGGTGGTGCAGTTGGTATGGGGCCTGCCGATGCAGTATCACCCCACCACCCCCCCCCCTCCCCCGCTCTCAAAAGAGCAGAAGTATGTCTACTGAATATGAGCAGGGGTCCAAAAGCACAGCGGGTGCTAATATCCAAATTTTGCTACAGGGTTGATGACTGGTAAGGTAGATGCATCACGCTGAATTCACCATAATGTTCCTGAAACATTGGCATGGAGTAGAATCTTGGTGCCATTGACTGCAAGTAATTTGGGTGACCGCCCATTCTCAATACCCCTGACGCATTGTTCTACATGAAATCTTCTGTGGGGCTGCTGTTCCATATTCACTGTTACAGGTGCTTGTCAAGGCTGCTACAATGTTAGATTCAGCGTTGACTAAATCATTTACTGTGTTAATCCATCACTCCACTCATAATTGCACATACAGCATCCATTGGAACATGCTTACCTGCTTTTAATAGCATTATATGCACAGATGTGGTTTCCTTTAGAGTTAAGAGCAAATCCAGTTCAAGGGTACAAATCTACACCTAGACGATGTTATGATGCAAGGGATACAGATTTTTTTTGCATGCAGGGAAAACAGGCTGCTTTTGCATGTAGCATACATACACTGGGCAGCTTTAGCGATAGAGGACGCGTCCCCTCACAGCCGTAAACTTGTCCACACATTTTAAATTCTCCCTTGTAGCGAAGTATGGTTATGCCAAAGTGCAAAGTTACATCTTCCCGCTGGATTTACTCTTAACTCTAAATGAAGTCCAGACTGATTTTAACAATTGAGCAGCTAGTTATAAGGAGAGGGTGCGCTACATAGAGAAAGTCTACATGAACTTCACCATAATTAGAGAGCAATATTAAGATAATAATCCCTCTTGCCAGGAGCGTACAATGTAAAATATATGGCAGAAAGAACATGTGTGTGTGTATATTCAGGAGAAATTCTTCCTTAGAATTCCTTAATTGTTGTCTTATTTTCACTATTGCATCTATCATCATCATTTATTTATATAGCGCCGGCAAATTCCGTAGCACTTTACAATTGGGAACAAACACAGTAATTAACAATACTGGGTAATACATACAGACAGAGAGGCAAGAAGGCCCTGCACGCAAGCTTACAATCTACGGGATATCATCCACTTTGATTTTTTATTTCTCACCCATTTATTATAAAAATGTCATAAAATTCTTCAAAAATAAACAACATTTCCTGAGACCTATCCAACATGCTCTGTGGGATAGACCGGATGATAGGTTTTCCACAGTCCTGCAGACTACCACATTTCATCTCTAATGCTTATTATAGAAATCAGACAGCTAGAATTATGTTTAAATACAGAAATGAAACCATAGAGACTTCATCTAAATAAAATTGCTTCGTTTCCACAGAGAGAATACTACAGCAGGTCAGGTGAGACGTGACTGACCCACCCAATCTGCTAATAGAAACTACACATGTCATTTAATCCTTAGTTTACTTTTATGGATTTTTTTAGTCAGTTTTATATTTAGTATGTCTGTACAGATATAACCTCTGAGGGCTTATTACTGCAATACCTCTTTGTAAATGTATTTTTATTACTTTACACAAAGACTTGATTTCATATTATAGCCTTATAAGATGGACACTTTTGCAGGAAATTAAAAAAAATCGCCTGGTGGGGGGCACAGGATTGCTTTTTTTTTTTAGAAAGTTGAATCTGTTAGGGTTGTTCCCCTTTATAATAAAGTATTTGTGCATTTTCCAAAAGCAATAAACAGAAACTTAGGGGTATATTTACTAAGCGGGGGATCCAAAGAAACGCTGATTCTCTGCGATTTGTCATAATGGAAGCCTTCTCTGTAGTGTGATGTGGGAAAAAGGCTTGTTTTGGTTTGGGATGTTCTGTGGGAATGGGTATTCTGAAGAAAGACCCCATATATTAATTGGGTCTTTTGCTGTGTAAGGTTTCACTTGGAGACAGGAAGGTTTCATTTAAAACGTGCTGCTAGATTTCCTGCGTCTAAAACAAAGATGCAGGACATCACAGTGTTTCTAGAATTTCACAGATAAATGTAAAATATAGCTTTGCAATTCATGTAAATCTATGTTTTGGTAAACAGGGTACATCCTGATTCTAATAATAGCCTGTGACCAAATCTGTATAAAATGTACTGTCATGTACACTGAAATGTATCATGCTGATGTTCCATCTGACCTGACCACTGACCTTTAATCAGTGGAACTGTCCTTGTCAGGGTACCTGAGCGAAATAAAACATCACTATTTGTTTCAAGACCCTGCTTGACAACTTCTTCAATATTGCTGTAATCCTGTGACCTGCAGATTAGACCCTAAATCTAATCCATTCACTGGCTGATTCTGAGGTTGGACCCAGCTCTCCAGTACCACTACCCTGCAGCTCTGGTCAGTGTGGTAGGCCAGGGGAGATTCATCCATAGTAAGAGGTCCGGAGTTACCAGCCCAAGTGTACCAGCACAGGAGTACATTAGCAGTGACAGTTACCCAGAAGGAACGTGGTTCTGAGCACCATAAAGGAGCTCAGTGGTGGCAGCATTGTAAGCCCCTCCTACTGCAGCAAGAGGGCGCATTTGGGATAATGTAAGGGAATGGTGGGAAAGTAAGCCCAGCCGGTTCCCAGCAACAACAAACAGGATGGCATAAGCTGTCCATCCTGTCACAGTAACCATAAAGATATACAGATTTTTAAAGTTCGAAACCACCATAACAAAGGGCAATACAAGTCCATTCCCCACATACTGATTAATATAGGAGGCATCTCCTTTTCAAGGTAGTCACAAGGTGTCCTGATAGCAATTAATCATTGAGAGAAATAGGTGGATCCTGTAAAAATATTCTAGTCTCATACCAGAGTGTTTGGCAAAAACACTTTCGCAGTTGTTCTCTCACAGGGACAGGCAAAGTGTCAATAACACTCTCCCATGTCTCAAAAACCTACCTGCGAGTTTTGTCTTTTGAAGAGAGGCCACCACCAGTCCATCCTCATGACAAAAAATAGTTTTTCCTTAAAAAGATCAAATGATGGAGGGAAGCCTTGAATTCACATGTGGAGAATGCATTTTCTTTCGACAGCCGAGATTGCCAGCAATAGTTTTTCGCTGCCTTTGGCAGTTCACATTGATTACACTTTCTAATTTGACCAAACAGGTGAGTAGCCAAATTGAACACTGCTAGACCACATAGGGACATTAGTAGGATCAGAGGATAGATTAAAACAATCTTACAGTCTGTGGTCGAAGTGAGCTGGTATACAGTGATATGCCATATCGCCACTTCTCCTATTGCTTTGATTGTAAATCTATGTGATGTTAAATACTTTTGTGTCAAAAAAGGCAAAAATATTATAGGAGTGATACCTTTATTGTATAATCAAAAAGAGTATATTATATTTGCTAGCTTTCAGAGCACAGAGGCCCCTTCATCAGGTAAGTTTACAAATGAATGACTGAGAAAAAGGCACAAAATTTAAGAGCTGTTACATCAAGAAATTTGGACAGAAGGGGGGGGATACATCATTAAGATAAGCTAAAGTAATAAAACGAAGGTTTTCGTTATGGATGGAAGACTAAAAGTCCTAGGAATTCAGAGATCTAGAGGTAAATGTATCAAGCTGAGAGTTTTCCGGCGGGTTTGAAAAACCAATCAGATTCTAGCTATCATTTATTTAGTACATTCTACAAAATGACAGCTAGAATCTGATTGGTTGCTATAGGCAATATATCCACTTTTCAAACCCACCGGAAAACTCTCAACTTGATACATTTACCCCCTAGAGTTACTTACTCTGCAGTGGGGTGTGAAGTGTGTCCATGTAGTGGGTCATAAATCCAGGTGTTATATTGAGTCCTTGATTTAGTGACTGGAATGTTCTTATCAGTTTGTATTCCCATTTTTTTTTTCTCCCTGTCATTTTTAAAAAGACCTTTTAGTATTAAGACTTTTAAATCTGTCATACTGTGTCCTGGTCCAGAGAAGTGTTTACCCATGGGGGTCTCCAGAGACTTCCTTATTGTGTGTCTGTAGATCTTGGATTGCAGTTTCTGCTTGGTTTCTCCAATGTATATTCCCTCAAGGCACCTCGTACACTGTATCATGTACATCACATTGGAAGATGTACATGAGAATGTGTTAGCTATTTTATTTTTCCATTGTGTGTTGGGTATGTGGACTGTGTTTGTTGGTAGGACAACAATACTTGTCTTTAAGCTAAATGCCCCCTTCCAATTATAGTGTCTGATGTTGTCTGACCATTTTACACATCCAGCTATTTCTGGCATATGTGTCTGCCACTGATTCTTACATCGGTTCGCATGGTTGCTAAATGAAGCAGAACCAAGCTGCACATAGACAGCCTCATCTGTTGACCAGGGAACCATGAGCAAGAACATCACAGTCCACAACAGTTCTCTGATTGACAGTCCCACAGATGGTGCAGTTTAATATACTGGGACTAGCAGAAACTCAGGAATCACACATGGATGTATTTTATATGTTACAAATCTGATAAAAGTGGTACTTTCCAAACATGTTTCTAAATGGTGTTTCAGCAATATATACATGCTTTAAGATCTATACATTAAAAGTAAATATTTTAAAGAATTTACAGAACATTGTCTCTGTACTGAATAGTACTGTACATAATCCAGTCATCCCTAATCCTCTGATACAAAGGTTTTGTATACCTTATAACTTCTTAGACATGACCAACAGAGGAGAGAACAGAGTGGTGGATCAGGTAAGAGAGAGGGACAGAAAAAAAAAGTTCCTTGAAGATATTATATGAAATACAACATTCTGGAATTGTAACATAGTGCCACCTTGTGGTGACTATGTAGATCTATAGTAATATATATTTTTTTCGTGGCTGAATGAGAGATCATTATTATTTGTGAGACATTTACCTGTTGGAGCCAGGGGGAGCACACCTAGACAAACTTGCCAGCTGTACATAATTTTCAGGGACAGTTCAGGCTTTTAAACATTTTTTCCTGGAATTGTTTATCTTTGAAAATATCCCCAATGTTCAGTATTAACCAACTGCACAATAAAATTCCTATTTTTCTACATATAGATGCTATTTCATACCATCTTTTTTTATTCCCAAGGCTTTTGGAAGTTAATATTTACAGAAAATGATTATTTTAAATGCAAAAAAAGCCATGATCAAATTCAGTAAATAGCACATGATTTAAAAATGTTGACAACTCTTCACATCATGTAGTGACGTACATGTCTGGATGGAAGAAAGGCAGCTAGTTCTCTGTTGCTGCTTTTTGTCTTCCTAGAATCAAATTGATCTTGAAATTAGCACTCATTTTGCAGTATAATACAATTCTCCTTAGTCAAATGGGACCCGAGGGGAAAAAAAACCTTATAATGATTAATTGCAATGGCCTCCATAACTAATACTTTTTCTATCTATATCTATATATCACCTTATTGATGGCACTACCCAAAAACAGTTCATTATAAGCAGCTGCATCAAATGAGTAAATGCTGAAACCAAAGAAAAAGTTGACATATAGCAACAATAATTTAGTATAAGTATTGTATAGTATTAAATGAACAAATATATAAATATCAAATATATAAAAATATTATTTATTATCGTTCATACAAATATCTGCAAATTACTACACAGTCATGGGTACTAGGTTTGCCCCCAAGTTTTGCTATCTTGTGTAAGGGAGTAATTGAAAAAAAATATTTTGGGGTGGACAATTCAGGGTGAACCGATATATTGATGACTATTATAACTATAAATTGTTTTTGTTTAAGAGAATTGACATGCAGTTGATTCTTCTGTCAAACATATTGGCACTAATATGTTTCACTTAAAATTCAATTCTGTATCTAATGTTGCCATCAATGTGCTGTATATCATCTACTCAGTTGGCTAACGATAAAATATATTGAAAATCCTATTGGAAGATGGTAGATAAAAAATAACTATCTTACTTTTTCTAGCAGACACTTTAAATCATAGCTAATGACTATTCCTAAAGGTCAGCTAAGGCATATTAGAAAAAAAATATTCAAAAAAAAAAGGAATATATTTAACAGGCCACTAACATGTTGCCATCATTTAAGGAGAGGAATAATCCAACTCCATTAATGAACAAAAGCCTTTGAAAAAATCTTTCACATAGGACAGACATATTCTGCTCTTGGGTAAAGTTCTACATTCTAAAACCACACAAAATTAGTATTAATCCTGCCAGACCACCCTATAGTCTTTTTCAAGAAAATAACCAGTTTATAAATATATGCTTACCCCTAGTATCTATACACAGAAGAGCACTGTAGAAGCTACACACAAATGAATGAGTTTATAATTATATTAACTGCAAATGAATAAAAACAGTGCTAATGAGAATGCATAGAAATAGTAAAATTACACATAATTAAATTATGCTATATTAAATTTGATATTTGCAGTAAAGAATTGGCTTACTAGAATAAAATATTAGTAAAAAAAATATCTTGAATAAAAAAACAAAAAATTAAAAGCCACAATTATAAACAGACTGTATATCCATTATCAAATGTACAGATGACAATTCATGAAAGCATTCCTTTAAGACTCATTACATAACAATACTTTGTATACTACTGTAAAGCCTTTAAAACAAAGTAGAGTATGACAGAGAGGTATATCAGAACAGTTGTCCATTACAGAACTCACAGTCTGGATCCAACAATGAGGAGCAGCATATCCCCAGTACTTCGAATATAATCAGTCTCAAGACAAAGTTAAGTTTGGTGTGTGAATTCATCAGACAAAATTTGTCCTCCATTACTATTCAGTTCGCAATTGTGAAGTGGCCACTTCCATATTATTAGTGTACTGTTTGAAACTCACAATTACCAGCAGGGCCTCACTCCAGAAATCACTGCTTACAGACCTGCTTCACTTAGGACTCAGTTCAGTCCCAGTAAATAGACTTACATGCTATGTAAGAGTACCTCATATAACTACCAATTAGGGAGTTACAAAAACTTTTCATTTTGTTCACATAAAAGATTGAATGTTGGAGGAAAGTCTGGTCACACAGAGTCGGGAGTTCCATAAGTGAGGAGCAGAATGGGAGAAGTCTTGGAGGCGCAAGCAGGGCTGCCAAGAGGAATTCAGGGCCCGGGTACAACAAATTCATGGGGCCCCCCTCATAGCCGAGTAAGCCCTCAAATTTTTGTAACCTTTGGTCATACATTCAGGGGCGTGGCAATGCACCGTTGGGGGCGTGGTTAGCCTAACACCGGTGCAAATTTTTTGGGGGGTGTGGTCATACATTTGGGGCATGGCAATGCGCCGTGGGTAGCACTAGATCCTGAATTCACCAGAGCGTCACATATGTCCCAGCACTCCTGACTTTTAAGACATCTAGCACCACAGAGTAGTATACAAAGAATGCAGTGTGTACACAAACAGTTCAGTCTTGGCCTGCACCTTACATAGGGCACGACACTCACCAAAAATTCCCATTGTCCCTACTAGAATCACAACATTTCACACACTCTGCTGCTCTCTCCTAGCTATTCTTCTCACTTTCACCACCTGTGACTGCTGCTTTCTTTAGTTGCGGCTTGTCCGGATCCTGAAACGTTGGAGGACCTATTTGGGAAAAAAATGGCTACATTTAGAAAATTACAGCCAGCCCCGGCGTTACATCAATAGCACCCACGATTATTAATTAGGCCTTCCTCCAGCCCCAACATTAAAATAATAGTATTCACATTTAATAAATAAATCTATTTCCCTTCCTGCAAACAGCCCCAGCAATACCTATTTCCCGCAACCATCACTGCCATTAAAAAATTCATAGTCACATTTAATAAATAGACCTCATTCTCCCTAAACTCACCCCCATATTCAATAGCCCCCAAACTACCCCACGTTAAATTAATAGTCTCAACTATTAAATGTGCCTCTCCCCTTTTTTTTTTTTTTTTTAACTCTGTGCTTCTCTCCCCTTATTTATTTATTCTGTTTCTCTCCCCTTTTTTATTTATACTGTGCTTGATAAAATTTACCCCCAGGTGTGACATTAGGTGTCAATTTAAATAAAGCAAATAACACTTCAAATGTGAATATTGAAATGCTTCCTGCTTAGTGTGTTTTGGAAACAAGCAGCAAGCTTTTTCACTGTAGTGACCGGAACAAGTTAATGACCCTGTCTAGATATGAGTGATAAGTCATTCTCGACTCCTCCTTCTCCTTAAAACCTCACATTCTGTCCCTCTTAAAATACTGCTACTTCCACCTTTGGAATATAGCCTGGATACAGCCATGCCTTGCCACGGAAGCCACCAAAACTCTTATTCACTGAATTGTAATCTCTCACCTTGATTACTGCAACCTTCTCCTCTCTGGCCTACCTGACTCTCATCTTGACCCTTTTAAGTCTATTATCAATGCTCCTGCCACTATCTCTGCTAGTCACTACACTGGCTCCCCGAAGCCTACAGAATTAAATTTAAACTCCTCACCCTCAAAGCTCTCAATCAATCCTTCCCTCCTACATCTCCAAACTCTTCTCTCCTTACACTCCTTGCCACTCCCTGTGCTCTGTCATCAGTGACCACCTCCTCACTAGTTCATGGATTACATCTTTCCCCAGGACTTTGCCCGAGTTACTCCCCAGCTGTGCGACAATCTCCCACGCCCGGTCAGGTTATCAAAGGCTTCAAAGCACGCCCCCTTAAGAGTCATTTCTTTATTTAAGCCTAGCAGCTTCCCACCCCCACTCCCCAAATAGATACCATGCTATATGAATCTCCCCCTTTTCTTTAGGATGTAAGCCTTGATGAGCAGGGCCCTCTCTCCTTGTGTTTTTCTACTATTCCATCGCCCTCTGTACCTCTTAGCTCTGTTTCTTAAACTCGGGACTAGTTCACACTGGTCACTACCATCATACTTACTCCCAGCCCCGTATACAGTTTGATTATTCAGTATGTCTGGTCTTTGTATTTTGTTCATGTATCATGCAAAATGTAATGATCACTGCTTTCTGTATATGTCATGTACAGCACTGTGGACTGTTAGTGGCATCTTATAAATAAAAGATAATAAAATATGCTAATAGAAAATAAGAAATAATAAAAGCTTATATAATAAATAATAGTGCAGATGAGGTCACGTGTCAACTGCCACACTGCAAACGGAAAGGTAGATAGGTGTACACACAGAACCATCACTGCTAGGCTTTGCTAGCTCATCTGAAGAGAGGAAACACAGACCAGTACCACTTAGTGTCCTGGTGTGAGTACCTGGGTGGTTCAGTGACAGCATTGTTGTACTGGCATGGAGTGTTCCTTGTTCAAAGGCTTATTGTGATGGCATATCCTTGGTTGACTAGAGGCAGGGTTGGACTGGCCTGCCGGGGAGCCGGGCTATCGCCCGGTAGGCCCCGACCCCGATCGCTCCCCTCTTTGTTGGGGGGGGGGGGGGGGGGAGACACTTTAAAGAAAAAAACCAAACTCACGTGATCGCGGCACCGGCTCCCCTCCTCCCTCCTCCGTCTGCACTGGATGACAGGGGTGACGTCATCACACCCGACGTTCATTGAAGAGTGTCGCAGAGAGGAGTTGCAAGAAGACAGAAGAGAAGAAAAGAGAAGAAAGGGGCCGATCGTAAACATAAGTGAAGGAACGGAAGCAAGTGGGGAGCAAAGACAGCACAGCAGAGTGTGAAGGGGGGAGTAAAGGTAGCATGGCAGAGAGTGAAGGAGGGGGGCCAAAGCAGCATGGCAGAGTGTGAAGAAGTGGGGCCAGAGCAGCTGGGCACAATGTGGGCCAAAGGGGGGGGGAGCAAAAGCAGCATTGAGGGCGCAGTGTGATCATAAGGGGGGGCTTGTGGCAATATAATGTGTGTGGAATGTGGTGGCTAACTAATGGGTGCTATTTTGTTTGTGGGGTGATGGTGGGGAAATTTCATTTTATAGTGGGGACTTAATTAAAAATGGGGTGGTTTGGGGGCTATTAATTGAATGTGGGGCTGAGTTTGAGGAGCTTGAGGTCTATTTATTAAATGTGAATATGATTTTTTTAATGGTAGTGACTGTTGCGGGAAATAGGTATATTTATTATACATAAATGCTATTAATCTATTGCTATTAAATGGGAATACTATTACTTTAATGTTGGAGCCGGAGGAAGGCCCAACTATTAATCGTGGGTGCTACTGATTTAACACCGGGGCTGGTTGGAATTTTCACAATGCACCCATTTTTTTCCCAAATAGGGCCCCCAACATTCTGGGATCCAGACAAGCCGCACTTAAAGAAACCAGCAGCCACAGGTGGTGAAAATGACAAGAACAGGTAGGACAGTCTCTCAAATGTTCTGATTCTAGTGGGACAATCCCCAAATTTTTGGTCACTGTTCTGCCCAATCTACAACGCAAGTCAAGATTGTGTACTCTTTACATACACACTGCATTCTTTATATACTACACTATGGTGCTAGCTGTCCTTCGTGGTCTGACCACCCCCCCTCGAGTGTCTGGTCTCGCCTCTATGATGGCTGGCCACACCCCCTCTGGTGGACCCCTAGCCTTGCACTCCCTCGATGTGCCCTTCATGCCCCAGTCCAACACTGCCTAGAAGCACATGGTAACCTATCAGTGTATGGATGGTATGATGGGGGAGTAATCTGAAACAGCGGATGACATGTTGGGGCACTTGTGCAACCACTGACTAAAAATGACAAATCTTAGTACTGAAAATAAAAAGCATTGAAAGCCTTGGGAGATTTAAACATTCATATAATATTTTTAAACAGAGGGTCCAAAAAAATGTGGTGATAGGGTTATACAGCCAAACATTCTTTTGGAGCAATAGACTTGTAGATGCTGAAATGAAAAAGTAAATTCAAAGAAAAAAAGGAACAAGCAAGGTCTGAAACAGATACAAAAATGTAGGTGATGACGTTAACCCTGTCAATCAAAGAAAAAAGGATTTTTATACTTGCGTAAAATCCGTTTCTCCTAGTTCATTTGGAGACACTAGGGTAGAGTGTAGGTGAAACAGGCATGTGGCACTTTAAGAAAGCTGTTAACTAGCCCTAGCTCCTCCACCTCTATACCCCACTTCCTGCTTAAGCCTCAGTTTATGTTTAACCAAGCCTCAATGGAAAGAAGACTATAGAGAAAGAGAAAATCAGAGCGTCAAGGGTGGAGGCCTAGTGTTCCCCAATGGACTAGGAGAAATGGATTTTACTTAAGTAAAAACATGCAAAAAACATGAAACCAGAGAACCATATAAACATGTGAAAAAGGAGAACCAGGAAGACCAATGGTCGCCCGAGACAGCTTCTCAATCGAGACACCATGCCGTGCCTCCCAGGATGCACACACAGACCTTTCAGAGTGAGCCCGAAGAAATTCAGGAACAGGGTGACTAGCCCCCCTATACATACATGGACCATAACTCCCTGTACCCTGGCATCTATGGTAGTTGAAACCACCAATCCCGTAAAGGAAAGACACGAGTCTCCATCACCGGCAGAATGCTTGACAGAAACCACCCTGGGATTGTGGAGCAATAATAGGAAGAATGTACTCTTATTTCCCGTTACCTGAACGATGATGGTGTTAAGCTGAAGGCCAACAAAATACCCACAGATAAAAAAAAAGGCAGTGTTTCAAGAGCCCATTTAAGACTTCATAGCAGTTGCCAGGACATAACCAGAAAGTCTGACAGAGACTGCAGAAACAGATATCTGTGCCCCAATTTGTCTCACATCCAGAGCCACCTGCCCAAAATAATCTGACGTACAGCCCATACTAAATTTTCCACCCCGGCGGTCATGAGGAAACTTCCTCCACAATGGAAGAGTTCTAAACCTCAGAATAAACAAACAGATACCTCACCCTTCTCCTGGAACATGTTCTGATTTATTTCAGTGCAGGGAACTGCCACCCACCCGTGCTTAAGGGGGGTGGCGGCATAGCTGAATTCAACCTCCTCCATAAGGAGGAGGAAACGTAAAACCAAACCTTGTACGCAAGACCACGTACCCAGGCTGGTTCCGCAGAAACCGCAACCCCAGGTCCAGCCTGACCAGGAGCATAAACCACCCCATGTGCCACAGAGGCAGAGGGATTTGGAGAATGCCCCGGCCACTAATATAGACCACACGAATTGGGCAAGCAGAACCACAGCAGTTGTGACAGAGCCCAGGTGGTTCTGCCAAATCAGCCAGAACCCCCATCCTCCCGGGTGCATCACAGACTGTTATACACAGAAGGGACGAAACACACTGAACAAAACAGTGACAAAAACAAGCAGCACTCAATCAAAGCACAGAGGGTGAGCCTGCTGTAAAGCCAAAGAACCCAAACACTGTACGTGTAACAATACACCCCGCCCAGTACCTTAAAAGACAAAAGGACAGATAAGAGGACTGGAGCTCCAACATGGCTGCCATATTCAGAGACCACCAGGGAGGAAATGCAGGGAGAGAAGCACTACCCTCTGCAGGACAGTCCCCTCGACTACTCCAGTAGCCACCCAAGGCCCACTGTGTCTTCTACCCCACCCCCCCTCCTCCTTCAGCACTGTGCTGTGAAGGGATTTCACTTACTTGCTGCCAACCTCCGTGTGCACAGTGAAGCAGCAGCTGCTTCTGTGCAGCCGCTTGCTAGGGCCTGCGGACACTGACCGGGCTCCCAGCAGGAATCCCACGTCGGAAGCAGAGGGGCTGCAGCGGAGGCAACACCAGATTACATCCAATCCACTGCTCCAAGCAGCGCAGTTGTCTGTGCTGTACGCTGGGTAATCAATGTGGACTCAGTAGCTGCAGGATATTTTGTGTTTATAATAAATAATATTATATATTATTTTTTTTTAATGGCTGCTAGAAAACTGTAAAAATGAAAATTCCTCCGTCCGCAGTCAAAGGATTGTCATTTAAGATTACTTACAAACTAAGCTATGCATTTCACTTAGAAACAACTACGGGGTGGTCCATAACTAACACACTCTTTTACAACTGAAATGAGTAAGGAGATATTAATCCAGTTACTACACCTATGATCTGGGTGTGGTGGGTATGTGGCCAGTATGGCAGCCATCTTGAAGTCAGCCATCGTGGATGCAACTCTAGTTTTTTTAAAATGGGAAGGTAGTCATGTGACATATCAGATGCAGCATTTCATAAGAAAAAAAATGTAACTTTATTCATTCTCGAGTTTTAACTGAGTTTTCTTTTGGCGGTAGTGACATTACTGAAAATGGCACTAACACAAACAGAACATATTGAGATGGTCTTGATATCTGGATAATGACGCACACGTGCTATAGAAAATTATTTCACCCATATAGGCCACTCAGTTAGTGCAATTGCCAAACTTCTTGGCAAATTTAAACAAACCAGATCCATTGCCAATAAACCAAAAAGTGGACTAAGAAGTTGTTTCAAGAAACTAAGCAGATGGAAAGACAGCGCTTAGACTTGCCTTTATTGACCTTGAATCCTGATACCAACCTGAATTTAAATAACTCCTGAAAGAGGTTTGGGATCAAAACAAATGGCTTAGTGAGTGACAATAATGTGTCGTCCCCAAATAAGGATATCTTGTATTTAGAGGTCACTGACATTGAAGGAAAAAAAAACTGCATGCAAAAACCTAATAAAAAGGTGGGGAAATGGCTTAATGAACCATGTATTGGGCCAATGGTGGAAACATGCATCATGTTCCATATGCTACAGCCAGGATTTAGATCTGGTACTTTACTATTAAGTGCCTTTACAATAGTAATGGAGATAATATGGCCCCACAATTACCCATGACTCTTCTGACAAAGAAATAAGTACTAGACGCTTTGACAATGCTACGATTCATCTTGGAGTGCCAAGTATTATTTGTGACAGTATTTTATTTCTGTGTTAAAGTAGTCTTCTCATATTCCATGTTCTCTCTCTAATCATGGAGAACTTACTTTTCATTGTGGTTCTAAGCATTCACAAAGCTTAATTCTCAAGTACTCACTTTTCTAAAACAAATTATATTAAAAAAAACAAAAAACAAAAAAATACTGTGACTAAATCACGTATAACTTCTGGTATAAATTTATTTAAAAGGAAATAGGGCAGGGCGCTTATTTATATAATTGTACATGCACTGATTTTTGATATTGTGTATATTTTGAGATAGGAAATTGTTATTTCTGAAACCAGTATAGAAAATTTGTTTTCTGTTTTAACCTTTCTAAAGCAAATGCCTTATTTCTGATGTATATATCTGATACAATAAGCCTTTGCTTACAAAGTCTTTTGTGTATTGGAATGTGTTTTGTATGGACGTGTCGTTGTTTGGGGTTTGTAAGGTTGCTAGTGTAAACCTCCAATTAGACATATGGTGAGGGAGTCCGATAGCAGGAATTGCAAAGTTTTGTGATGAAGTGTCAAATGCCTGCTCTGGCCAAAGGCCCAGCAGGGGCTCATTACCATGTGGCCTTTTTTCATAGTGTTCAAACCTTTCTGAACATTGTGAACAGCATGTGATGCTTGACATCACAGCGTCTCTAGAATTTCATAGACAAGTGTAAATATTGTTGGCTTTGCAATGCATGTAAATCCATGTTTGTGTAAACACATTACATAGCGATTCTATAAAAATACTGTTTAAACTGTATAAAAGACACTGGCTTGTATTAAAAACTTGTTCTTCTGATTTTCATCTGACCTGATCACACTGGTACCTTCAACCAGTGTGAGAGCAAATAAACATTTTGCTTCAAAGACCTGCTTGGAAACATCTTCAATATTGCTGTATTCCTGTGACCTACAGATCAGACCCCAAATCTAATCCTTTCCCAGCTGTCCTGAGCTTTGGACCCAGCTTTTCCAGTACCACCGCTCTGCCTGCTACCATGCAGCCCTGGTCAGTGTCTATTTACCCTTATTAGCTCTCTCTTTAGCTTGGAATGTTTGAAGGAAGTCGTATAAATCACTGACAATTTTCGTTTCCCAGCCTATAAAACATCTTGCAATTAAGAGACTATTAGGAAAGTGCTTACAACGCACTTACATCCCACTATTCAGAATGTTTTCTTATATACATCAATTTATCATTTCATCACACAGAACATTAAGATTACAAAACAAATATAATAATTTACACCAGAAATGGTAGCATTTGTTAGCCCAAAAGGCAAACATTTTTCCCAGAATGTTTATTAAGTTTGCAGAAATAAAACAGCGATCTCACAAGTGAAATCATATACATTCCGTCATCAAATGAAATGAGAAAAAGTCACATTACACAAAGCTAGAATGAACTCATCCAGGTCGGAAATGCAGATGTGTCCTTACAGCTCACACATTACCAGTGGCTGTAAAGCTGCTGAGGAACTACAGTAACCAGCTAAATGCCATCAATGTCTTGAGAGCCACATGAATCCTATTTCTTTTGAAATATGGTACAGAATGGAAGATTTGGAATATTAGCAGCTTCTGGCATCAGATCAAAAACAAATGCACATTTTTCTCCATACAGTCAAACAAAAAAAAAACAAAAACCATGATTAGAAGAACAGACACGTTTTAAAATGAAATACGCTGTGCTCCCATGCACAGATAGGAGATCCTGAGATCAGGGTTTAGAACATACAGAGCCAAAGCAGTGATAACTTGCTACTGAATCAGGAAGCATTTTATCTTCTATACAGTACACACTGAAGCACACCCAAAACAGGATAAGTTTACTGTAGGAAAAGTACAACGCATTTCACTCAAGCACCGACACTGTTAAATACAAACACACTGCACTGTGTAACAATGCTGGATAGCTGCATTCACAAACAGCCCGGGAAATGGCTGAATTTCATGGCCATGGGTATAGTGAATAAAATAGCACTATATAAATATTCTAATGAAAGTGCAGAGACGCGTCGCATTATATTAGCCTTTCCATCCCAATCCAGAGACACACAACTCTAAAAAGGATAAAAAGTTTGGGATGAATAAAGTGGTTCCTACAAGGGAATGGAAAAGAGGTATGAAAACTGTATGGAAAAGCCACTAGCTTTAGTATCGATTCTGAAGATAATAAAATTCCAAACAAGTTTGTGCATTGAACACAACTACTACAAACATCGTTGTGAAAACAAATATCAGATTTAAGATTTGTGGTAATCTTATTTAAATTTAGTTTTAATTACACTTTAAATTTATACACATTTTATTTAAATGAAATGTTAAACTATGTTGAAACAAATAAGAACATACAGCAGCAATAAAAATATAAATTGCAGTACAAAACAAAAACCATTAGTAAAACAATCCTTATTGGTACATATGGTAATTTAAATAATGTTAATAGCATTTCTCATTTTTTCATTTACAAAAGGGTTTTGTTTTCATTCACAACCCTTCATAGATACGAGTCCAGCTGCAGTAAGACATTTATACCACAATATTAAGCTACTAGAAAGTCAAAAAGTATAATACTTTGTTTTTAATCCATATCCTCCCTGAACAGGCAGCTACAAATATCTGGGAAGGAAAAGTTCAGGAAGAGTAACAGACAAAAAAAAAGGAAAGAAATAAACAAGGTTAAGACTCACAAATTACATTTCTAGCACTTATTAGTGTAAACCATTAAGTGGCATCCCTTAAAGGGAACGAACGCATCACCAGGTTAAGATTTATTTATATCTGTTCAAACTTTAGTAGAGGCCAATATGCAATAATAAACAAAATACAAAACAAAAATAGTAATCAAGAATTTGTACAGGAGAGTCGGTAAGTAGCGCACAAAAATGTTAAATGCCTGATGCAAAGAGGAGATTAGCTGGTGACTAATATATTTGTTGGGTGCAACTGGGATAGCACTGATGTATATGTGACCTGTTCGATAACTGGTGAAAATAACGAGGAGGCTTTAAGACAATTGCATGTAAACAACATGTAAATGGTACAATGTATTTCAATTGCCCATAACCACAAGCCCAGTGTCTGGATTCCAGTGATGGACATCTTTACCAGATGGATTTGACACATTAATTCAATGAAAAGCTCCAATGCTGCTTACTGTCAAAGGCCAGGGGGTAAATGTATGAACCATTGGTTTCTGCAAGTCGAGGGAAATTGGCGACTTTGCAGGGGAAATTTAAAGCGGTGATGGCTTATAATGCAATGCACTGCAAGTTTGCCTTTACATGTCCAACTTTTTTAGGCTGTGGTTGCCCAGAAGAAATTGAAGCAGGACTGTAAGCCCTGGGGGTAAATTTAACAAGCTGTGGATTTGAAAAAATGGAGATGTTGCCTATAATAACCAATCAGATTCTAGCTATCAATTATTTAGCACATTCTAAAAAAAAAAAAAAAAAAAAAAGACAGCTAGAATCTGATTAGTTGCAATGGGCAACATCTCCACTTTTTCAAACCTGCAGCTCTGCAGCTTGATCAGGGGTGGGCTGGCAAATTTTAGCCAGGGGGGGGGGGTGTGGGGCACAACTCAACTCAGGAGCCAATTAGAAACATTATAAAGGGAAAAATGTGGTCCAGCGATCCAGCCCAAGGTAGCCCACAATGGGACCGGCCCAGGGGACCCCCGTGCCCATGAGCTTGATGCATTTACCCTCTAGACCAGGCCTGTCCAACCTGCGGCCCTCCAGATGTTGTGCAACTACAAGCCCCAGCATGCCCTTCCAGCTATCAACAGGTTGTCTACTGGCACAGCATGCTGGGGATTGTAGTGTCACAACACCTGGAGGGCCGCAGGTTGGACAGGCCTGCCCTAGACTGTCAGAATATATGTCAGACTCCGCACAGGTACTCTCAGGTAGCTAATGTGGTTGGACACTTGGTGGCTATCCTATGAAGATTGGTGCATCATCTATACCTAGGAGGTGTGCATGTATGAATGAAAAGGATCAGAACATATGTGGTTAGCCTCTCTGCATTGTTAAAACAGATATTTTATATGCAGATATACACACACAGAATATATATCTATCTATCTAGATGTCTATCACATACACACACAGAATAAAGAACTCAAAGTAGCCTCTTGTTTATTTTATTTTTATAATAAAGCTGTACAGCCCACCCACAGTGAAATCTGAACAGAAACAAAAATAAATTTCTATCTATGACTAAGATTGAGGAATGCCTTTTACCTCAATACTTTAAATACTAAACTTGTTTTTTTTTATTTTGCCCAATAACATGTACATATCAAATAGTGGATTAATATCTACCCAATGAAATTCGGAAATGCAGATGTGATTAAGTTAGGAGATTCGGAAAGAGTTCCCCTGTCAATGTAGCTTTTTGGGGATGTATAGATTAGAAGAAGGAGCGCCAACAAAAGTGGGCCTATTACCCACTTTTTGGGGTCCAAGCATCAGACAGTCTTCCAAAATCAGAACTATTGGGAAGCATGTATATATGAATACTCTACAAACTCACATCATGGATAATTCTGCAGGCTTGGTTACTATCAAACGTAAAGGCTACATAATAGTTCAGCCCACAAAATAATTGACTGTACTGTGTAGGTGAAAGAACCACTTTAGTACAAATCAATCCTTATGTAGGTTAAAAGATGTAGCTACTTTTGTAGGATGACACATTCATAAGTTATGGAATCAAGGAATAGTGAAATAAACACAAAAGATAACTATAGCCTTTTGTTATCTGTACGACCTAAAGTCGTGTCAAATAAATTGATATTTAATTAGTAAATGTTTATGATACAGAACTAATGGCACTTTTAACAGATGTGCTTTTACACCATGGGACAAACAGAACATTAATCTCTGTAACATAGGCTGTTCCTATAAAGCAAAACAATTGAAACCAGTAAAACAAATCCTTGAATAAAAGGAATATATTTTTAAAATACTGGAAAAGCAAAATATAAACAGCAAAGAAGCAAACTACGCAGTCTTATATGCACTCTGGAACAAGTTTACTTTTGAATATTTTCAAGCCATGATTTTTCACTAAAACAATGTGCAAAATAAAATTAAGATGCAATCAGCAGCTTCATATTCACAACTGAGACCGACATCATCCTGAGTATCAGTCAAAAAAACCACTCATTTATGTACAATGGCGAGAAAACCAGCAGTACGTCACTGCAGAGGATTTAGAGGCTTGTGGGAGTTTTTGGGTGCATAGGTCGAGCTTTGTGGGGTTGCAGGAAAATAGAAAGCACACGGATCTCACACACTGAAACATAAAAGCAATAATAGCAAGTACACACAGATACACTACACCCATCCACAACAGCCTGATCTATCTACATGCTCTAGAGCAAAGCACACACAGATGTTTGAGGGAGGGTGTTTAAAGTCCATACAATCATATTGTTTCTTTCGCCAGACCCGTCAGAATAACATAATTAATATGCCATTGATTATGCTGAACATTTCTGTTCTATGA
The DNA here is from genome assembly GCF_038048845.1 of Mixophyes fleayi. Taxonomy (NCBI): domain Eukaryota; kingdom Metazoa; phylum Chordata; class Amphibia; order Anura; family Limnodynastidae; genus Mixophyes; species Mixophyes fleayi. The sequence continues at coordinate 134,492,235 of NC_134405.1, read as the reverse complement.
GAAATTAATCTTTATTTCTTCTGGCATTGCTCCAAATCCCTTAATTCAGTGCATGTTTCAAATAGCTCCTCATAAGATCAAGTGTGAGCCAGTGATTACGCCACTCTCAAATGTCACAGCATACATAAACAAGATGATACGAGGCACTTTTACCAGTACTTGCAGATTTTTGCTTTTCCATAATCTGCAAAGATGACCTTTTCCATTTTTCCCACCAAGAAATGGAAGAACAGGTCAAAATTCTGTATACAATAAAACTGCAGGACAGGTTAAAACACACGCAAAAAAAAAAAAAAAAAGAGTAGGATTACATACTCATGTCATTATATACTAGATTAAGTGTATTTAGCTTCAGCCGTTTAAAACAGTTTTCCACCTTTGGAAATCTATTTGCCCTAATTAGTGTCCCCTATATAGCAATCTATTGGGACTCCCTCCATATTACGTTAAATTAAATGGTTGACAAGGTAACAAAATACATGTTTTCAAGTTTATTTACAAAGTACAGCAATGAGCTGCTGATGGAGGAAGAGCTGTCCAGTGAAAAGCAGTGGATTATTTCCATGTTCCCCTGCACAAAATACCTGTCAATTCTGGTAAATCTTCCAGGCCCATGACACCAATGTTTGTTTTGTGGGATACAATTTTAATTTAGGATAATGGAGAGAGTTCCTCCTACATACTATAAGGTGAGGGACCCAATTAGTGGTCTCGGACTGTGGAGAACCCCTTTTAATGATTGTTCAGTAGGTGATCCAATGAAGAGATCTTAAAAGCATGCAAAACGGCTTTACAAAAAATAAATAAAAAAATTGTGCTTAGTAATATATACTTTCATATATCATCTACTGGCTAAAAGGGACATACTGAGCAAGTTCATTCTAGCATCTGGGAAGGTATGTTTATTCACGGAGTGGGATTATGGTTATTGGATTTATTTGGAAAGCAGGAATGCAAATGTTCACACCTGGTAGTTACTGCAAATGGGAACATGTATAGTTTACACTGTTACTACTACAATGCATGGTCTAAGGGAGCCTCAAAATGCATTATACACATTCAAACATACTTTTGGTAACTTTATCACCACTATTACATTAGAATATACTGGTGCATTACATTCACATTTAAATATGGCTACGTTTTTTTTAGACTTTTTAACCACATAAAGCAGACCTCACTGCTCTGTGACCCTGCATTATTATTGTTACAAAATTACATTTGAAATTAATATTACACTTGTTAGAACCCTATAAGCACACGTTACTTTCCTGCATTTATCCAGACTTGTTCTCAATGCGTCCACAGGCAGCAATCAGGGTTTGCACATATAGAAATGTAAAATTGTTACCACTGACAACCATGTAATAAAAATATATACCAGATTGCATCTCTCAGACATAATATGCTCTTAAATTTGAAACATAATACAAATAGATCGCATGGTTGCTCGAGAACCAAACTTATAGAAACAAAGTTTAACCATGCAGACTTGAACAGAGAGGAGAATAAAAGGGTACATTTTGAGAAATGCTATACTATAATCAAATTTAATAAAGGGGAAAGGGGAGTTTGTAAATTAAGATTTTGTGATTTTACACTTGTCTCTTTGTTCCTGCCTTTTGATTCAGCAGGTATGAAAAGGCTTCCCGCAATAATCTTCCACTCCTGAAACCCTTGTCAGCAACTGTCTCATATCTGGCACTTTCAGCAAACAGCATGTTTTTGTTTCCCCCAGAAGCCTTTGCAGCACCTCAAGTTGGCAAGAAGCCATTCAATCAGGTGTGCCACAGTCCATCTCTTTCTCTCTTCTGCGTGCTACAGTTCATCAAAGTAACACACAACGAAAGAAACTGCTTTTCTTTGCAGATTTCTCTGTGATTTTTACAGGGCCTCCTCCACCTGGAGAGCTGCTTTCATTCTGAAACATCAAAAGGTGAAAGAGGAATTAAGAATTAATTTGAAGATATGCCGTAAATTGTATTTTTAACAACCACAATCTAGCAATTTAAGTTTTCCAGCTTTTGTATTAAAAAAAGAAACTATATTCTCAGGTGTAAAAATGTATATATGGTACATAAAACAATTAAAATACAAATAATAAAAAAAATAACTCCTCCCCATTTCCTAACATTTCAGTTAACAGCAGCACAGTCTTCCAATTGCTATCTGTCCATAAAGTTACTTTTTCCAGTAAAGTTGCCCACCTATGATACAATAATTATTTTATATTTAGTCACATAAGCCCAATATTTCACCATATGGCCCTAGAATAAATTACAGATAATTCAATAAATTTCAATCGGAATCTTTTCAGTCTTGACTCCGCTCTCAAATCATCTGCAATTCTGTCGTCTCCACCTTTGAATATTGCTAGAATACACCTTTTTGTTATCCAAGGCACAATTAACACTCATCCATTCTTTTATCTTACATCTCAATTACTGCAAACGTCTACAAACTTGCATACGCTTTAATCTGTCCTAAATTCCACAGCAAGAAAGATCTTCCTCTCACTAATCTACATCCACCAACCATACTCTGCAAACCCCTATAACTCTGGCTCTCCATATTCCCCAGAATCCAATTCAAATTACTCCTACAAGGTCCTCAATAATACCTCCATTTCATATATCTCAAAATACTCTGCCCGAAATCCTCTTATATTTTTTTTAATATTGTTTTTATTAGAACTTTTCAAACACAAATACACACAAGACACAAAACCCAACCTATTCTAGCTAAACAAAAAAAAAGAAAACAAAACAATCCTAACATATCTATGTACGGTGAGAGAAGTCTAGTGTGAGATCAAGAAAAGGATAAACAAAATCAATTTACAATACACCGCCAGACGTATAAAATGACCATCAGTGCTGTTTTTGGCACCACACTGGGCTGCATATAAGAGGACAGAAAAGCATAAGACTACAATTTACACATCATTATAATCATCTTGGTGAGGGTGAATAAGAAACTGAGATTTATACCAGTTACACCAAACCTTATGACATTTGTGTGTAGCCTCCCTACTCTCATACATAAAGCATTCATGCATCCAGACGCCGTTCACCAGGGCAGTCCAATTATGGACACTAGGTGGTTCAGGTGTCATCAAGCTTCTGGCAACAATAACCTTGACCAGCAAAGTTAGGTTAAACATATAATATAAACATAGATTTATAAAAACATTCTTCCAGAGTGAGGCCAAAGAGGCAAACTCTAGGGCACAATGTGAGAGCCGCTATCACTGTTGGGGAAAACAACCTTTTCCAAAACATGTACACAACAGGACTCGTCCATAGCATAGCCCAATAGGTGCCTGCGAGTGTGTTGTATTTAGAACAAACAAGGGCTACCACGCCCTACCCATCTTGTGCAACCCCAGCTGAAGCAAGATAAACTTTATGCAAGATATAAAAGTATACCTATTGAAAATGTAGGCATGAAGTGGCTTCCCCGATACCATGGAGCATCAGACTCCAGCCTTCATCAGAAATGTTGCCCATGTAAACATCCCATATAGCTCGAAGGGGGTCCAAGCCCTCTGGCAGCAGCTGGAGTAGCATTGTAGTATAGAATACAGAAATCACCCTATGAGGACCCAGCGTTCTTAGGAGATCCTTAACAGGGAAGGCTACCATGTGAGGCGTGTCTTTTCCAAATTGTGAAGTACATGGCACTCGTTCTAAGGCTGAAAAAACTACCAAAAACATCCACTTCCCTGATGAGGCTAGCCACAGTGTACAGCGCTATGCTGTCAGAGACAGCCCCCATCTGGAGGCCTCTGACATCAGGGTGAGAATGTATAAAGCAGACGATTGGCTCTATAGAAAACGCAAAAAGAGCAGGAGGCAGCCCTGACGGGTTCCCCTTCCCAGACCAATGGGGCTGTCGTATACCCGTTAACACAGATACTGGTCACTGAAGCAGAGTACAGTAACTGCATCATCAAAATAAATCCAACACCAATAACAAAAAGAGTCAGCACATGCCACAAGTAGTCCCATTCAACGGAATCAAAGGCCTTAGCCGCATCTAAAGACATGGCGACTGTCCCTTCATCCGTCTGCAGGACCATTTGAAGATGCATGCATAGACGCCCGACATTGGCGAGAGTAATCTTACAAGACAAACCCCGTCTGGTCCAAATGGACAATCTCATTAATAACCTTATTGAGGCTAATAGACAATGGGCCTGATTCATTAAGGAAAGTAAGTCAAAAATAAAAAAAGTGTAAGTTTTTTTTCTGGACAAAACTAAGTTACAATGCAAACGGTTCAAGTTTATTATTTTGCACATAAAAATACTGGCTGTTTTTTCATGCAGCACACAAATACATGATAAATAACATAATAAAGTTTATATAGGACATGCGTTACTATAAATCTGTCCCCGTATTTTAAATTTAGCCCCAGTCCAATGCAACATGACTTTACCAAGGTGCAAATTTACTTAATTTTTGCTTTATATAACCTAAGGAATCAGGCTCAATATCTTTGCCAGGATTTTAACATTGTTCGTAATTAACAAGATGGGGCGGCAAGATTCAGGGTATAAGGTATCCTTGCCTGGCTTGAAGATCAAAATGATAATGGCCTCAGACATAAAAGGGGGCAGTGTTCCATGTTCCAATAGGTGGGTATAGTTTTCCAGGAGAACAGACAAAAAAAAACTTGTTATAGACCACCAATAGAATACAGTCCATTCCTGGGGCCTTTTTATTAGGCAATGAGGAAATTGCCTGATCTATCTCCTCATCGATGATGAGGGAGTCCAACAACACGGCAGAATCCAGTGAGAGCCTGGCAACCTTATTTTACCTAAATAGTCTACAAGCTGAAGTGACATATATCTAGCTTGTGACGCATATAGAGTTGTATAGTACTCAAAAAAATGATGCTCGTCATTTTGTCACCCTCATGTTTAACACCGTAGCTATCAAAATTAGCCAGGATTGTACCAGAGGACACTTCATTCTTGGCTAAACAGGCCTCTCAGCTTTGTCTTTAACCCGCACCACACCTACTCTTTAAAAGCTCTCTCACTGCCTCCTACAAGACTTCGCATGTGCCTCTACCAAGCTATGGAATTTCCTACTATGCCGGATCAGACTCTAAGAGGCATATTCAATTATGATTTGCGGCCGCGATTGTGCCAGGCCACACGGGTCCCTGTACCGCAACATCGTGGATTTCTGTGCGCACCTGATATTCCGCTACCGTAAGGATGCTTTATACATGCTTCCGCGCATAATTGCGGCTGCAAATTGTAATTGAATACCCCCCCCCCCCTAAGTCTTCAAAATTTCAATGCTCTGAAAACCCTGCTCTTTACTACAGTCTACCCTACTCACATCTAAACTACTTACACTTTTACAGCCCCGCTACTGTCCAAACCTTGAGTCGCACTCTGGCTACCGGTTTGCCAGCACTGGTTTAAAGCATTTATTAGGTGCTATAATACATGATCAGATAAACATTTTCCTTTATCTTTTTTAATACAAACCATTTTCCTGTTGAGTTTTGTCATTATATCTCGACCAAGGGTGAAAAATGCCTGAAACAAAAAACAAAACATATTACATATATAAAAATATATAAATGCATGTCATATAGGTATCAACATATCTTTGTTTATATAGTATGTACATCTATCAGTTGTTATGGTCTGGTGCCATAGTATTTGTAATGTAAACATTTTTTTCTTCTTATGACCTATAATGCAGCAACTGTACAAATTAATACATTACCTTTAAAACAGACAGTAAAACATCAAACAAGCTAGCACTGTGTGTATTGCACGTGACAAGCTGTATACAAAATTTACAACATTACTGTAAAGCATGAACTCCTTACTTACCAACAGACTATTTTTATAGACTAATGTTTAGAAAGCAATTAAAATGGAGCATCGGGGGCGTGGCCTGTAAGCCGACATGGCCGGACGCTTGTGAGAGAGCTCCGCCGATTACACATAGGAAAGGCCAGGTTGGACCAGACAGAGAGTGCAGAAAAGCACAGAACACATCCCCGCAGCGCCTCAGGGTTCTGTGAACCCAAGTGTAAAACGCTAAAACGAACTGCCCGAATACCGGAGGCCAGCTCTTCCCCGGAGCACGCTTGGGCGCCATTACGGTGCCCGCATAGGAGCTTCAATCAGCAGAAGCAGAAGTGTTCATCACTGCCAGGGCAGCGACCCTGATTTCACAAGTCCTGACCCACAGAATCAGATTCACGGATAGTATTCAGATTTTGGACTGCCTGAATCCGCTACCGACGGCTGCAGAAAACAGCTATCGGCACTTGGGGCCAGACAAGAGAAAAAAGTTTTGGCGCGAAAACACCAGTCGTTGAATCAAGGTGAGAAATATCAGCTCCTAATTCTGAGATATTAAACAATATAAAGAAGAAGTTAACACAGAAATATCTTGCAAAGAGAACATTTATTCCTGCAATCCTAGACACTTTTGCAAAGATATTTGACAGCAGTGGAGGCGATAGTGCCCCCTCTAGTGGTTTGAAAGTTCATTGCAGCATAACCTATACTTTAATACATAAAACTGTTCTTAGCTGAAAACACAGCAACAAAAGCAGAACTTTTAACATAGCATTTTGGAACAACTGTCCTTGAAATAATCTTCTTCCTATAAAACAAATAAGAGTATTCCTTCTATATTCGTGAATCCTCTGAGATGTAATACTCAAATGTAATTGGGAGGGAGCACTGCCCACTCTATCTAAAATTGAAGGGGACTTACTCTAAAATCTAAAGTTATTCATCTGGTAAACTGTCTTTTGATCTATACCATCTATAATGAATAGGTATGTTAATCCACCCACGGGTGGTAAGCAGCAACGCACTGAATCTGAACGTAAAAGAGGAGCGAGGAATGTTGGGCAAGGCAACAAAACGAGTGACAAAGATGTGAGTGACAACTCAAATGCCAGCTCCTCATCTCCACCTTGTGCTAATCACTTGACACTGGATACACCAGCTCTCTCTTATGAGTCAGTAGTTCGAGCCATCAAAGAGACTATGGAACCTTTAATGCAACAACAAATGAGCACTCTTACAGCTGCTATGCAAGAGCTTAAGGACCAGGTCTCGCAGATTACTAAACAAGTCCAGGTAAACGAGCTACGCATTGGAGAGAATATGCGTGATATCGGAAACCAGAAGACTCTCAGACTCACTACTCAAAACTCAAAAACAGATGCTAAATAAGCTGGATGATTTGAAAACAGATCCAGGAGAAGTAACTTACGGCTGGTAGGTCTCCCAGAAACAATTAAAGGCCCAGCCCTTCTAACGTTTGTATCGAAAGAGTTACCAAAACTTCTGGGGATAAGCGAGGATTTCGCCAATATGGAGATTGAACGTGCGCATAGATTGGGGCCACCAAGAGAAAATATGAAAGAAAGGCCTCGCACGGTAATCTTTAAATGCCTCAATTATACACATAAAAATGCTCTCTGGATGGCCTCAAAATCATCGGGCCCGATAAAATGGGAAGGTTTCCGCTTGCTGCTCTTCCAGGATTACTCGGCAGAAGTTACTAGGGCAAGGAAGGAATTCTCTATGGTCTGTTCTATGATGGTGAAGAAAGAAAAAAAGTTTGCTCTTTTATACCCAGCACGCCTGAGGATCTTTAAAGGGCAAGATTATAAGGACTTTATGACTGCGGGCGACGCGCAAGCCTATTTACAAGAACTGGAAGCGGAAGCTGAATCAACAAGTCAAAGAGACTGACCGAGTTCTGGACTTACCAGAAACATGTTCCAGCTTATCACGTTATCAGAGCTGTCGTGGTAGTCGGTTTCGGTCCCGTGACCACGTAAATATGCCTTTCTAGTCTTAATGTGTTTATTTGTTTAATCCATACTTATATTCCTAGAATGTTAATTATATAGACTTTCTGTGGCAGAAAGCTTTAGGAGTATGAACTGATTTACCTAAGGAGACTCAACACTAGATAAGCTTGAGATTTTTTTAAAAAAAAATAAATAAATAAAAAATCTATTATTAAAACTCGAATAGTATAATACAATCTTGAGACTTTTCAGATATTAAAGGCCGCAACGGTAACTAAGAACATGTTTAATGGTATAGTATTACTAAGCTAAACTACTCTGGTCTGATGTTTTTACGCTTTCGCCCTACCTGTTAGATCTAGATTTAACACATATGTAAACTTTAATGCAGAGTTATCCCCGTTGTGTTATGTTATATTGTACTGTACTGCATTAATTAACATGTTATGATGATGGTAATTGTGGGTTTCTACCGCCAAATGAGTGGGCTCTCCCTCCCTCCCTACACTTTCAACTCTCTATCCCAATATTATGCTTGGGTTAGTATTTCTCATTCAATTTACATTTAATTTGTCAAGATGGTGGGCTGGTCTCCAGCACACTAAAAAAAAAATTGGAGTTCACAGTGACTATGCTGTGGCGCACCTATTCCTTTCACACCCAATGTTTATGTCCCCACCTCTACTTTACCTTAACAGTAGTTGCTCTTCTTTAAAGCTTAGACAAAACAAGAAACAAAACAAAACAAAAAAAAAAACAGATCAAACGCCAAACTACAGTATGGGGGAAGAAAGACCAACACACGAAATATTTTTAATTAATTATTTTATATATTTTTTGTGGTCAGGTCAGTGATATACATTTCTAATTCATATTTGTAGTCTAAAGTTTATTGACAGTGTCCGAGAATATATAAATATGAAAGTTAGATGTCTGCGCTAAAAATTTGCTCATGGAATGTTGGAGGTATCAACTCACCTATTAAACGGAAAAAACTGCTGACATATTTGAACAAGTCTAAAGCAGATACAACCTTACTTTAGGAGACCCATCTAACTGACTCAGAGCATGACAAACTCTCTATGTTAGGACATAAAATTCTGGTATATGCCTCATATAATAAGAAGTCAAGAGGAGTGGCAATCCTAATTAGAAAAAACCTTCAGGTGGATATTCACCATAAGATAATTGATAAAGAAGGGAGATTTGTTATATTAGAGGCTACTATCGAAGGCTCCAAATATGTACTTTGTAACGTTTATGCCCCTAGTACGCAGTCTAAACCATTTTTTCTACAACTGATTAATAAACTCTATACATACTCAAATTCATCTCTCATAATTGGAGGAGACTTTAATATGGTGGCCTCTAAACACCTAGATAGATCAGCTCCCTTAAGACAGAAGAGATCGGGTGGTCAAATTGGCATAAAGTATATAAGTGAACAGCTGGGGTTGTTTGATATATGGAGAGCTAGACATCCAGTCGATTTAGAGTTCACATGTTTATCAGCAGCTCACAACACACTCTCCCGTATAGATTATTTCCTGATCTCACACACTCTAGGCAATAAAATCCTATCAACTGGTATTGAACCAAAAGGTCTCTCTGACCATGCTATGATTTGGATTAAAATAGAAAGACAGACCCCACTAGGTAAACATAGGCAAGGGAGATTCCCAGCCAAGCTTTCCAATTCCAATAAATTTAAAGATATGCTAAAACTAGCATGGGACGAATATGTGCATAATAACCAACAACATGCCGATGACCCTTTGCTGTTCTGGCAGACGGCCAAGGCAGTCCTGAGGGGGGAGATCATTTCATTTATGACAAAATACAATAAAGATCAGCAGAAAACTTATTTGGAGGCTCAGCGTGAACTGACAAAGTCCTTTGAGTTATATAAAGGTCAGCCCACCGCAGAAAATAAAAACAAATATAAACAAAAACAAGTCCACTTTGATCAGGTAGTGCAGCAGCAATGCACACGACAAGATATGGCGAGTAAGTTTAACTTCTATAAGTTTGGCAATAAATCCAGTAGAATTCTTTCGAACTTACTAAATGGCACCAGGCTAAACAGTAATATCCCATCATTACAATCGCATGATGGGTCTATAAAATATAGAGGGACAGAAATCATAGAGATCCTAAGATCATTCTATTCTAATCTTTATTCCCAAGACAAAATTGATACAAACGCACAATCCCTGTTTTGGGGTAAAAACGCTCTGCCCCAACTGACAAAAATGCAGGCAGACTCCTTAATTCAGCCCATCTCATCTGAGGAGGTACTGCAAGGGATTAAGCAATTGAAGTCTTTCAAGTCCCCGGGCCCAGACGGGTTTAGCGGGGAATTTTACAAACTTTTACAAGACAGAGTTGTAGCTCTGCTGACAGATCTCTTCAATTTGATACTCTTGGAAAACAGAATCCCAATTTATTTTAATAGCGCTATTGTCAAGGTGCTCCCTAAGCCGGGACGGGATCACAGGCTACCAGGATCTTATAGACCCATATCACTACTTGATGTTGATTATAAACTATTCACGAAAATAATGGCAGAACGCCTCAAAATCCTGTTGCCAACTATTATTCACAATGATCAAACAGGTTTTATATGAGGCCGCATTCAGTAACCAATGTTAGAAAAATCCTAACGGTCCTCCAGGCCTTGGAGGGTTCAGGGAAAGAAGACCCAGCCTTATTACTCTCCCTAGATGCCGAAAAGGCATTTGACTTGGTAACTTGGGAACATTTATTCACTACACTTCACAAATTCGGATTCCCTGCACAATACATTAAAACCCTGAAAACATTGTATCATTCACCTAGCACACAAATCCTGTCCAATGGTTATCTATCAGCTCCATTTACAGTAGAAAGAGGTACCAGGCAGGGGTGGCCCACTATCCCCATTATTATTTGCGCTGGCGCTAGAGCCCCTCGCAGTGGCTTTAAGAAAAAACGCAGATTACATAGGCATAAAAGTTTGCAATCAAGAGGTTAAGCTAGCCCTCTTCGCAGATGACATGCTATTGATGGTGTCTAACCCAGAAAAATCAATCCCGGCTATCCTAAGCACAATTCAGGAATTTAGTTCCTTTGCAGGATATAAGATAAATTTTGATAAATCAGAAATGCTCCCATTGGCAGGTTCCCAAGCTATAACGAATAACTCATTCCTCACATCTCACTTCACGCTGAGTCATACCAAAATCAAGTATTTAGGAATTCATATCCCAGCTAAGCTCCAAAACCTGTATGAAGTCAATTACCCTGCTATTATCAAACAAATTTCAATGCTTTTGACCAAGTGGCATGATCTCCCACTCTCTCCCCTAGGGCGTAATGCGGTCATAAAAAGTGTAGTTTTTCAAAAGCTATCATATCCAATTCAAATGCTCCCTATAGGATTAAACAAGCTGGACACGCATGTTTGCACAAAATTATTTTCCAAATTTATTTGGCACTCTAAAAAACCTTGTATACCAAGAAGCAAACTGATTCTCAGAAAATCACATGGAGGAATAGGCTTGCCTGATATAAATTTATTCACACGAGCAGCATTATTCAGATACATCTCTGACTGGCTTTTTCAACGTAATTGCTATACTGATAAAAAACTTGAAAACGCTCTATTTCACCCATACTCCCCGGCAGCACTTTTAATTTACCTAAAGCCTTGATACCGCCACAATTTGATAAAAATATCTTTTTTAAGGATACACACAAAGCTTGGATCCATATTAACAAAAAGTATAATAGAGACTTCAAAACCACTTCTTATCTCCCAACCTGGGGTAATCCTGCATTTCAGCCCAGTTTAAAAAATATTAACTTTCTCGCATGGCGTGATAAAGGAATAATGGCAATAAGGGACATTTTTGACCCGGGTGGCAGGATTTACTCCTTTGAGCAGTTAAGAGAAAAACTAGGGACCCCTAATTCTCAGTTTTTTATGTATCTCCAACTTAGGCATTATGCAAACTCAAACCTAGTTCCAAGGAAATCTAAAGAAAACCCAGATAGTTTGGAAAGTCTGCTCTCCTTTTTGAAAAATATCAAATTTAAAATTAGGTATATTTATGCAGATCTACTATCTACACAAAATATAACCCCCTGGAGCCGAACAGTGAAGGCGTGGCAAAAAGACATCTCTAGTATAAATGAGCCAATCACCTTAACTCGGCACTTTGAATTTATCTGGAAATCCTTATCTACTGCTCATCTCCAGGAAATACACTTGAAGGTGATCCATAGAGCATATATACCACAGTCAAGACGTAGGTTTATGGTTGAGGGAGAGACAGGCCTATGCCCAAAGTGCAAATCTCAAAAAGCAGACTGGCTACATAACTTCTGGAACTGCAGGAAAATTAGGAAATTTTGGTATAAAGTTGTTGATTTTATTAACAACACATTTAAATCAGGGGTGACATTAGCCGCAGAACCTCTCTTGCTGGCTGACTTCAACAGTTGGAAGGAATGCCTACCCGGCTATGGGATTTTACCTGCTCTGACTGTATTGGTTACGGTAGCAAAGAAGCTGATTCTGCGATTTTGGGCATCGCCAGTGCCTCCATCTCTAGAGATGGTTAAAATTGAAATTTTTAATATTATTTATTTGGACAGAAGAGCCACTCTTCCAGACACAGAAAAAGGTGGAGAAAGATTTCAGAAGAAATGGGGCACTTATATTGAGTCGCTAGAACCCTTGATCCAACAAAATATCTACAAATTATTTGAATATAGTACTTGGTATTTACTTAAACAATTAAGCTAATTCTCGACCCGCCTAATGGGAAAAAAAAAAAAAATATAAAAAAAAATAAAAATCTATTCGAGTCGAAAGATACTGCTTACTCTCTCGGATGCTGAGGATTTGAGTTCACCCTGAATACAGAGAAAAATTACAAAAATAATCCCCAGTCTTATCCCCTCTATATTCCCTAAAAGACACAGACAACTACTAGGTTGGAAAAAGATTGATCTGTATTGTTTGGCTGACTTCTGCTCGCTAAAGTGGCAACTACTCCCCCCCCCCCCTTTTTTTCTTTTGTTTTCCTTAAAACCGTATTTTTTCTTGTTCTCTTCGATATAGATTTTAAATTGTTATAAGCATAAAGTTATATATACTGTCGATGTATAATGTAAGCAAATTCAGTTACTGGACTAAAATTTTGATTGTATATGAACGCATCTAAATAAGTAATTGGTATTGTATACTTTGTGTTTGTTACTGTCATGTCTTTTTTCTGACTTCTGAGAAAAACTAATAAAAAAAAAAATGGAGGATCACTGCACCTATCAGCAGACAGAAATTTCCTGGCCACACCACTAGAGCCCCATTATTTAACCTTTGGTAACCTCAAACCCTATTCGATCATTTATTCTTTGTAAGAACATCTTTATGCCTATCCCAAGCATATCTGTCAAATTTAAAATGTGCCTTTTGTCCGTGTGGATGTGACACTCTTCTTCATTAGCGACGAGCATCCTGTGATGTTTGCAGGAAGGCTCAAGGTGGTGGAAGAGATTCTGATCAGATCTACATTGCACACCAGGGGGTATATTTACTAAAAGTGGAGATGTTGCCTATAGCAACCAAACAAATTCAAGCTGTCATTTTGTAGAATGTACTAAATAAATAACTATAATCTAATTGGCTGCTATAGGCAATATTTCCACTTTTTAAAACCTGCAGTTTAGTAAATATACCCCCAGGACTCAAATTCAACGATATCTCCAAGCTAAAAATACCTTTTCTTCAAAGCCCCATAAGAGCCCATAAAGAGCCAAAAACTACTAGGACAAGGATAGCATTTTGACAGTGTTAGATATTGAGTATTAATATTTGCTAACTATACTATTTATTATTTGGTGTCTATATAACACAAATGTTATTTTCTGGGGTTGCATCAAATGTGTGAAAGTAACTCTGGAAAGAATCTTGAGGGGCAGGGAAGGGGTCAGTTCCTATTTCTGCCGGTCTTCCATTAAATAAGAATGTATCTATTCCCATGTGCTACCTCAAATAAACTTTAGCTCACGTCAAACGGTATACAGGCAACTTGCAATACATGTTATTGCTTCTAGTTACTATAAAGCATGATGTTCCAGAACGTAGCAAAAATATCATGACAGTGTTGTACTATTTTATTTACATTTTACATCATTCAATAAGCAGGCGGAAGTTTTTGGTTTGCTTAAGTATATGAGTAGTCCGATTTGAGCCCATAAAATGTAATGGTTAATTTTCTAAATATACCATTAAACATAAAAACTTGTACTTACCTCCTCCACATTGATGCTGGATTTCGCACTTGTTTCAAGGAACTTGATCCCATAATCAATAGCAAGCTGAAATAGGAGACATAGTAAAGTTTAGAGACTGTTCTCCATCTTACTTGATAAATGAGCAAACTATCCAAAGAAGAGCAACTAAAATGGTACATGGTCTACAGCGCAAAACGTACCTGGGAAGACTAAAAGATCTTAATATGTAATATAGTAGTAGTTTGGAACAGAGACGGGAAAGGGGGAACATGATAGAAACTTCCAAATATATCAAGGGTTTTAACAAGGTAAAAGGAGGGAAATATTCTTCAAAAGAAGAGAAGTACTAGAACCCGAGGACATGCACTGAAGCTGGAGGGAAGTAGGTTCAGAATTTTCTGTTTGAGGAAAAAGCACTTCACTAAAAGGGAGGTAGATAAGTGGAATAACCTCCCATCAGAGGTGGTAGAGGCGAATACAGAACAGCGATTTAAACATGCTTGTGATAGACATAAGGATATCCTTACAAAGAATAAAGGATCGACTAGGCTTTGAGGTTACCATAGGTTAAAAAAATTGGTAGACTACATAGGCCAAGCGATTCAAGCATGGCATTAAGACAGTGAGGTTTCCAAATGTGCCTAAATGCAAAATATGGCAATATATTATGGATGAAGATACTGCATAAATAAATACAGGATCTATATATTATTTTTTAAAAGATGAAAACAGTAACAGAACATATTGTAGCAATAAGGATAAGATCAGATTACCCCCAACAGGAACAATCGCAGGAAGCTTACCATTTCATCTGTTACTTATTGTGATCCACTCTGAAGAATTCAAAAGCCAAGAGTGATCTGATCCATACTGTTACTATATGCTCCGTTACTGCTTTTATCTGGCATAAATATTTCCACTTTTATGGTAAATTTAAATAAAATGTTTTAAATTGTACTACAGAGCATCCCCTCGCTCTCAGAACAATGACCCCAAACATTCTTCAACTGCACCCAGAAATGGTTAAAGACAAGACTGTTTTGTGGCAAGCAATGAGTCCAGATCTAAATCCTTTAACTCCCATCTACTGAAAACAGTAGATGTGAGAAGGAAGATGGGAGAAGGAACCTTCAAATCTGGGAGAACTGTAGCAGTTTACAGAAGAGTGGACCAAACTGCCAGTAGAGAGATGCAGGAAGCTCATCTGTTATAGGGAGGGGTTGGCTGCAGCTATTTTGGCCAAAGTATGTGCTACCAATTATGAAATCTACGGTGTCAATTTTGTCAATACCATTTTGTTTAATATTCTGTTTTAAAAAGATGTTGAGCTTTAAATTCAGAATCTAAACAAAGGTTCTGTAATATTATCAGTGAAAGAATTCTGCAGACACAAATACTGTTGTTCATTTTAACTTTTGTTTAGGAGGAAGCTGAGTTGTTTGAAAAGAAATGCAAGAGTAACAATATTTGTGGTTATGGCTTTATCTGCATAATGTAAATCCCAGTATTTTTACCCGTCTGTCTTAATAAAATACACAAGTCCCCAAAACACATCCAGCAGGGTGCCCTTTTGCATCCAGGATAGTATCCATTACATTCACTGTCGGAATATATCACTATTAAAAAAATATAAAGTCCACGTCTAGACTTCTATTGAAGATTTAAATATTTTGGAGGTGTTTGTACACCATTTATCACTGTCTTGCCATTTAATATTATTCAGTGGAAGCACAACCAATGTACACCTCCATTCCACATAAGAATGGCCTTCAGTTATTTGAGAAATACCTAGCAGTACACGAGGCAAGAAACATTGACCATATTGCCCTACTATCAAAAAGCCAGTGATAGTGAAAAGTAATTCTGTATATCTATTTTCAGAAATACCATGCGTCTGAAACCCAAACCTGGAAATGTTAATCCATTAAAGAGAAAAGGCAGTATAAGATCCGGATACACTGAGCTCTCCCCTCCATCTATTAGGAATATGTCAGATTGAAACATTCTGGTTTTTTTGCATCGGTTACTTTTTGGCCAATGCATCTTAATAAAGGATGAGATATTACACCCTGTCTTGGTTATATCCAGGTAGGTAAGTATGTATGTATGTAAACAGCAAATGAAAAAGCGATGGTAATAAATGTTAACAGCTAGCAGTAATTAACATTCTCCCTCATCTATACAGTTTGTAAATGCATAAGACTAGACCCTCATTTTACGTCACATCCAAAGCAAATATATTAAATTATAAACATCAATGCGTGGCCATAGCCCTTTTATATTTCAACCACCATGGCCAAGTAGGTTCACATTTAAATAAGGACATTGTGGTAAATATACATAAATCTCTCATGATCCAGGGTTTCATTGACAAAGCACACCAGGCCAGGACACGGAGGCTTTGCAGTCAAGCATTGCTAGCTATTACAACTGTAGGCAGCACACTTGTAATATATACACAGTCTTGGTTTGATTTACAGACTCTGGTAGATACAACCTAAAAATACATATACGTGGATTGAGCTGATGCACTTCCATGCCAGTATCATGGATGTCATCCACTACCAGAGCCGGATTAACAATAGGGCTAAATGGGCTACAGCCCAGGGGCCCCGGGCAGCTGGGGTGCACGCCGACATTTATTGGGTCTCTGACTGTCACTTGTTCAAGGAAAATGGTAGGCAGCGAACAGCAAATGTTATGCTGTTTACTGCCTGTTGTCACTGTAGGACTTACCGCGTAATTGCTATAGGGAGTGGAACAACGGAAGGAGGTATGTTCACAGGGGGGCCCTCACAGTATCCTTAGCCTCCCTTCCCTTAATCCGGCCCTGTCCACTACTCCTTCACAAAAATGTTGAAAGTGAGGGCAGCTCCACAATAAGTGGCAAAAGTTGCCCTCTTACACATTGCAGCTTAGGCAAATGCCATTATGCTCGCTGGAAAACTTCACCAGCCCAGCTGGACAGTTATCATCTATAGAATGGTCAAGCTGTATTGCCATCTTGTGCAGCAGGTAGCCTTGTAAGGAGAACACAATATATAAGTCTTCTTCCTCAATTGGCCTCAGGTGCATTAGTCATTAACCCCTTATTTTGCCTAGTGTACACTCCTCTAAATCTGTTAAATTCTGCTCTAAGTTTTTCAAAAGCTTTTAGTTGGTCATCCACATATAGCCTCCCAGAAATGACAAGATATTTTTCCCAAATCGAGGCATATTTTACATAGTCCGACAAACATGGTGTTAGTGTACCAATGTTTTAATAAAGGTAGAAATACCTTGGTCCATTAAGTGTGCCAATACACAAGTGCTCAATAAAAAAGGTTTAATTCTTTATTCATTCATCCTTTAAAATTCATTTGAATATTTCAAATGGGCATGATCTCAAAATTCAAAAGTGTCACTTTAAAAATGAGATATCAATTAAATCAGTCTCAAAAATTGAACATAATTGTAGATTTAATTCTTAAATATAACCATTATTTGAATAAAATGGAATACAAGCATGATTAGTAGAGACATGGATATCTGAATGTCTAAGTCACAGAACAATTCATCTGTAACAGGCAGCACGGTGGCTTAGTGGTTAACACTTCTGCCTCATAGCACTGGGGTCATGAGTTTGATTTCCGACCATGGCCTTATCTGTGTGGAGTTTGTATGTTCTCCCTGTGTTTGCATGGGTTTCCTCCGGGTGCTCTGGTTTCCTCCCATACTCCAAAAACATACTGGTAGGTTAATTGGCTGCTATCAAATTGACCCTAGTCTCTATCTGTCTGTGTGTATGTTAGGGAATTTAGATTGTAAGCTCCTATGGGGCAGGGACTGATGTGATCGAGTTCTCTGTACAGCTCTGCGGAATTAGTAGCGCTATATAAATAGATGATGATGATGATGAATAGTGGCTGCTCCACCTAGTGTAGGAGAGCTATTATTACACATGAATTGCCCAGTTAATTAGTAACGTATGTCCCTGATTATCTTCTAATCATGTTTATATTCAATTTTATGTCACTTTAAGCTATACCTGTCAGTGGAAGCCCTATAGAACCATTTATCCCTGCTCACTTTGCATTCAGATAAGTTATCTTTAAATTTTAAAATCTGGAACAAAATCACTTATATCCGTGACGAGAGCACATTTAATAACATGTTAATACACTATTGTGCGCCCTGTCACACCCCTGATGTAGCAAGACAAAAAGCTTAATTTGTCGACCCGTATCTTGCATTCTCTAGCAGTACCAACGGCTGGAAGCGGTTGCTTACACAGCTGCTGCGCCACTTCCGTTTCCAGCTATTTGACATATTGTATCATGCTCCCATCACACTGAGACATACAGGTAAGCTTTTCACTATTTAGAGCATAAGGTTTTTCATTGTTTATATACAACATATATGATTACACATAATACCCTGTGGTTGCCTCTCTGGCATACTACATAATTTACATGAGTACACACTGGGATGCATAAACATGCAGAGGTCCTAGCCAAGGAGCGCACAAGACATCCAAATTAGCACTATAAATTATTTCAAATGTAAGCAGATTTAACAAGTGACTCCGGCACTGAAACCATCTCCCTGTTTTCCAATCTATACCCGCAGGCCGATCCCTTACAGACTGGCATTCATTAAAATAGTGGAAAATACACTAATATATTTATGTAAATATATAGATATTATATTATATTAGTGGTGTCCTTATAAATGACAAGATCATCAAGATATGAAACTATAGTGAAGTATGCAAAATCCACTTACCTTTTCCCCTTTTTCTCTGGATACTTGTCTCTTGTCATTCATGTCGCATTTATTACCCAAAATCATCCGCTCCACGTCAGATGACGCATGCTGGGAAACAATTGTAAAAATACACATATGTTATTTTTATACCTGAAATGTATCAACATAATACATAGGTGTGAAACAAATACTGGAATTGCCGTACCATGGCATATGTGTGTCTAGACTGAGACAATGGTGGAACTGAGGAGCAATTACAAATGCAGTGCAGCTAACAGCATTGTTTATATTAGTTAGCAGCATGTTTGTTATGACAGCAATCTCAAAGTGTTACCAAAATATAAAAACATTATATATGGATTTGAAAATCCCTCTTTTTTTTTTTAAACAGGTTTTGTTAATATTAGATCTAATTTTTTGCACAGATGCCATCAAATTTCTAAATTGTGACATTAAAATTTCTACATAAACAGGTGGTACATGGCTCACTAGTGTATTTAATAAACTTGGTTACAAACATCCATTCACATCTTTGTTAAGGATTAGTGGTGCAAGCTTCTACAATTCAGCAGAGAGAGATGATGATCATGGGGGCACATTTGTGAAAACTGGTACCTATGTAGCTGGGGGGGAATTTAATAAAACTAAAATGAGAGTCTTAAATGTGATTGATATGGGTTACAGCACCTCATTTTTGCCAGTTTTTATTCTATATTGAGGTTTTCCAAGCAGAAACAAGCTTAGAATCCAAGCTCATGCTTCATAGCAGTTGCATCACATACATAAATGTTTCCAAAGTCAGGGGTAAGGGGCCCAATCATGTGAGTTATGTGAAAGACAGGAGGGAAGAGATGCATGTTGGAGCACAATTAAATTGTAAAGCCAATGATAAAAGCCAATGATAAACTAATATATGCAAAGATCTAGCTAGAAATTAAGAAGCACACTTATTAGAGGTCTCTTCCAAAACAAAGCAAAGGTGTGCCTTTAAAACCAATTTTCTAAACAACACTGCCGATCTCCATTCCTCTATATGGTAGCAAATTCCTCCATTTCCATGGTGAAGAAGGAATCAAGACCTTAGTAACCGGGAATAGATTCAAATGCAAGAGTGAAAATGCAGGGATAGGGGTGTTTCTGCATCTGTCACCTTATGTAATATTGCATGGACCTTACATATTTCATTACACCTTAGTGTAAAACCACAGATGTGTAATAAATGTGTCTCTCTTTCTTCCTCCTCTAATATCAGTCAGAGGTCCCCTTGAAGATAATGAAGGGGTTCTGTAACATCTCGTCAAAAATGTATTAGTTTCATTGCTGGAGCATCTGTACACCAGACAGAGCGCTTCGCAGCCTTTTGGCTAAGATCAAGTGCAGTTGTGGTCCTCTGGCCAGGGGCCGGGTAGGCCGCTTGAAAGCCTGGGACAAATGTGCCTCCGGGAGTGGCGACCCTGGGGGGCCATAAATCACGGGTCAAGAGACCTTAATACAGATATCACGTGATTATGTTGGCACCCATGCACTTTTGACCTCTTTCTTTTGCACCTGCTATATTTTTTGCCCTGGCCTTTTGGCTGGGCGAGAACATTTTTATACCAAGCCAAGCCATTAGGTTGGGGCTGTATCCACTCGGCACTATTTATTTTCCTCCACGTTTGTCACTTTCACGTTCCACATTTCTGGATTTTAGGGTGCGGGTAGGCCCTTTTTGGGCTCCGTCCCCGAAAGATCTAGGTTCCGGTCCCCCTGAAACTATCGAAGGTCCTCCCTCTTGGGGGATGGACTAGCTGTCAAGCCCTGGGTGAAGCCTTGATGGATCCCAGGGGATAAAGGGGCCCCCCTAGCCTTGCGGCGAAGGGGGTCCGAAGACCCTTGCCCCCCCTAAGGGACCTTTTGGTTCTGGGGGGGGTCGGGGATTGAAGCCTCTTTTTAAAGGAAGGGCCACATTCCTGCATCCTTTTGTGCACTTTTTTATGGTTTTGCACCTTTTTTGGATCACGAAAGCACGTTCCCAGGCTTTCAATAAAAAAAAACCAAAAAGAAATAGCACACCAGATAGAAAACCTTAGCCAGAGTCTGCTAGTAAAAGCATCAGATCAGGTGTCTCCTGGCTCCCTGACTAACACAAATGCGTTCAAAAACACACCAGATGGCAAAACCCATAGATTGTAAGCAGGGTTCTCTTACCTCTCTGTATGTATTACCCAGTATTATTTTATTAATGTTTGTTGCCAATTCTAAAGCGCTATGGAATTTGATGGCGCTATATAAATAAATGTTGATGAGGAAATCTCTCCTGCTTATTACCCCAGGATAGCGTTCCATTGGAGTTCGTTTTTTCAATAGTAGTGAGAAGAAACTTTGTTCTTTTTTTGTTACAGTATTACAATGGGAGAGTTCTCCTATTTAGCCAGTCACTTCCCTCCAATAGCATAGAAAATGAAAAGCATACAATTGTAAGCAGTCAGTAAACGTCTTGTTAGCATCACAGAACACTAAAAATACTAAATGCAACGGCAAACAGAACCAACCGATAGCATAATGAAGTCAACACTTACTTCTTCAATGTTTCTTATCCAATTTTTAATATTGTCAAATGATTTTTCGTTGGTGATATCATACACCAACATAATACCCTATAAAGAAAGAATGAATCCCAGTGTTACAAGACAGGAAACACAAGGACAAGCCACAGACAACCGACTAGTCATGGGGAAAGGTTACAGGGACAAAATGAAACCTTATGAAGAGAAGAAACATATGAGAATAGGAGGATTTATATAACAATATTTCTACTAAAAAAGAACCACTAACGGTTAATTGAAGTTATGGAAAGAAAAGAAAAATGAACTGAACAGAAAAAAACCCTAGTTAGCACCAGTAGATATTTACCATTGCTCCTCTATAATATGCTGTGGTAATTGTACGGAACCTCTCTTGTCCAGCCGTGTCCCTGAAAATAGAGCACCACAAGGCACCTTATTAGATGGTAAATACATGTTTCCAAAGCTTACAACTGCCACCTTTTTGATCATATTACGCTCATTTTACATACAGGAAAAACTCAAAAAAGCACAGAGTAGGAATTAGGTTTTTTTTATTTGTTTGCTTTTTTTTTTTTTTTATTTCATTTAGCCTGCCAAAACAAGACATGTATAAAATAGAGAAGATATAGTACCATAACTGTTCCTGCCTCCCAATACCACCTCGATATAGTGAGAGAGGCCCAAAATAGAGGTGGAATTAAGGTGCTCCACCATGTTAAACCTTCCAGAGTGTACAAAATACAACTTCAAATGCTCTGTGCATAGATAAAGCGATCAACCTTCACAAATAGGCATTATATATGCTTTCATATATCATGTTCTGTAATGCAGATATACATAAATACATGGTGTGTACTATTTATTTGTTGCTTGATTATTTTATGGATATTTGGTCCCATTGTGGGATGTCAGCAATTATTTGTTCTATAGTCTCTTTATTTCCTCTAAAAGTCTTCCCATTAATCTTATTTATGTATGACAATCCTCCCATAATACAACAGTCTGGTCCAGTAGCAGGGGTCCGAGATAGGTCACCTGTGCCCATCTTTTGATTTGTTTTTCTATTTAACCTTGATGGCAACATGGGTTGAGGAATGAGCATGTTTTTCTTTTCTGTTTAATCCCAGCAAGTGCTGCCTGATATTTATAAAAGGAAGACAGGCCCTACCACCTACATTTGCTCATCATCTGTATATAAATAGAATATAAAATCATGCCAAACATATGTGATTGGCACAATTATAAAACAAAATGCTTTGAGGCAAAAGTGCTTTTAAGTTAAATGGGAATTGCTATATTACTTGGTCAAAGTATAAAATAATATCTGTTATAAATCAACATAAAACAGTGTCTCTAGGGGGAAACTTCATCAAGCAGCTCTTATATTAACTAAGCAATAGGTTACAAACAAAACAGCCCAGGATGACTCGTGTTACTCAACAAGAAGCGTTGTTCCAGGCCTTTCTACACACGTATTGTTGAATTATTTTGTGCTATGAAACAGTGAAAAATATGTAACTGAATTTGTAATGTAATTTTTTACCCTGGTCATCATGCTTATCTGCGTAACCAATGCCTTCTCAGTCACGAGATAGGAAATTTCTACTTGTTTACAAAGGTGCATGCCAGGAAAATATAATTACAGTAGTCCTGAATAGATTGTTCCCAAAACATTCATGAGTATTGGTCAAGTACTATGTTCCAGGATTCAGCTGATCAAAGAGAGGGCAATACCATGCTTGAAGATGTATAATTTAATCTGCATAAGGCAGTAGTGAATGTAGTGTAGTATCGCCATATAGACTGCAGGTAACACTGTTGTCTATGAAGAATTGCTATCAGCAACAGTGATGGTGCAGCAGAAAGAATGTAGTATGCAGCAATTTGAACAGAAATTACATAATAACACCACTTTATGAGTCATGTGATGCAAGCAGGCAGGGCTTTGTGGAAGTACATATAGACAAAATAAGTTCATTTTGTCAAATCACAGTAAAATGAAATGGTGCCTGCGCCCATGTGTTGGAACTATTAAGCAGTAATATGCACTGGATGCAACTTGCATTTCCCTGTGGTCAAACTATTCTTTAAAATTAAAAAATATTTAGTCTTGGGTGGAATTACTAGATTAAGAAAAGAAGAAAATCCCATTTATCTGTGCTCCATGAACAGGTAAGCGCCACAATCCATAACGATCTAAGCAGCAGAGTATCTCTCCTGCTCAGTGCAGGCTAGTTTCGCGCTTGCTCTGCTGTCAATGAGGGCCTTGACAACGCTATAAGAAGTATGAAAAAAATGCGTTATTCACCCCCCCCCCCTCTCCTTTGACTGTGCTGCATGCCAATTAAAAAACAAAAACACAAACAGCCCCAAGCAGGGATTGTTATTGTTGAACCAGTCGTATAGGAGTACTGAGGAAGTGCAAGCAGGTCATGTTTTCTTTTACTTAATTAACATAATTCCACCTAAATGGGGCGCAATTATCATTTAAATCAAGAAAAATATTTGATTGAATCTTTTATACATATATAAACTTTTTCCAGAGCAGATAATAATTGGTTAAAAAGATATAGTTTAGATAGAACCTGCCATTTAGTACAGAATGCTTTGTGCTCATGTTCACCTGGGCGAAGGCATATAAAAGCTGACAGCTCAAATTTAGTCAGGCTTTCAGAATAGGTCTGAGATGTGGGGAATCCAGACACGGAGGGCCTGATTCAATAAGGAAAGTTGAGTAAAAAAGTGAGTAAGTAGTCTCCTGGACAAAACCATGTTACAATGCAAGGGGTGCAAATTAGTTTTCTATTTTGCACACAAGTTAAATACTGTTTTTCCATCTAGCACACAAATAGTTGATAGCTTATTTGTACACTGAAATCTAAAGTTGATATTTGTGTGCTACATGAAAAATAACAGACAGTATTTAACTTCTGTACAAAATAGAAAACTAATTTGCACCCCTTGCATTGTAACATGGGTTTGTCCAGGAGACTACTTACTCCATTTTTTTACTTAACTTTAAATAATGAATCAAGCCCGGAGAGTGCATAACGCACAGACAGTGTGCTCTTTTACAGGTCATCTCCTAGGTGAACAGGGTCACCTAGTGGACAAGGCACTATATATAAAAAAGGATATAATGTGACAGTTTCTCTTTAAATAAGGAGTACAGCATAAATAAATAAAAACAATAATACAGATAGATCCAACATACCAGATCTGAAGTTTAATCTTCTTTCCATCTAATTCTATGGTGCGGATTTTAAAATCAATACCTGAAAATAATAAAAGAATATAGTTATAGAAAAATAATGTAAAAAACACGTATGTACATACAAACACATATAGGGTGGTCCAGAAGTGTGAAAACAAATTTTTAATACGGAAATGAGCAAGGAAATATTAATCCAGTGTCTACACATATGATCTGGGTCTGGTGAAAATCTTTTTAGGGTGTGTGGCCAACATTTTTTAAATATTTTAAAAGGGTGTTTCCACACTGGATCACACTGGACCACCCTGCATATACATACATACATATATATGTACACACACACACACACACACACACACACACACACACATATGTGCTATCTTTCAGACACGCATATTTCCTTTGGGGCAGGAAGTGGCCTATGTGCGTCATGGTTGTACAGAAAGTCAAGGGACCACTTCCTGCAGAACACAGCCCTAACATCCTCTGTGCAGAAATACACAGTACTGAACTACAACAAGAAGCACAAAGTTTTACTTTCATTAAGCAACTAAGTTTTGCAATGTCTGTAAAAGTAAAAGGAAGAATAAACCCAACTGCTTAAGATTTACTACAGACCTAAGAACATGCTCATTTTAATGGTACTAGTTAAACAGGTTGTAACAGATGTTAAGATCAAGATGAATAACAACAAACTTTAGCACACATATTGTAACTCAAGAACCACAGCCACAAGAGTCAGGGAACTTTTGGAGACCAAGTTGAAATAGAGTCGGGAATTCTACCACCTACATGGGAAGTCTGGTGATGGCATCACCAAGTTAAGGGAAACACATACCAAGTAACTCTGCAAAGACAAGCAAAGATGTTTGGATAATAAAATGGTCAATGTTTGTGCTCGCTTAAATCTTGTACAATACAAATATGGATTTGTGCACTATATAAAAATCTGTATATATTTATCACAATTTACAATCTATTAACGTGGGAGAAAATTGCAATACATATTCCTTGGTCATGTTTTACAAGAGGTCATTGACAATGGAGGAAATAGGAAGAATAAATGTTTGCTATTTATGGACAGAGCTGGAACATCTGCACATGCCACATTCATTGTTTTTTGGTCTTTTTCCTCAATCAGTTAAATTAATCAAACAAATAATAATTGCTCAAAAATAGGTTATGTTTAAATCTGTGCATTGCACAGGTTGTTAGTTTCTTTTCACTTAGAGAAACATGCAACTTCAGGAAGTTTTGCATACAAATGTATGTCAATTGGGCTTTACTAAAATCTCTGCACGCTCCATGACATCATTATTCAGTTTAAAAAGATCCACACTTAAAACCAAATCGGATCAGATTCGGACTGTTTCCAAAAGACGGTTTTACTGGTCACATACATTTCACAATCATCCAGATCTATACAAGTGCATGTCCAGGTTAAGGGACAGAGTGACCCTACCTCAGTGCAAGCTGACATACTTCAATACTGAAGTCAGATACGATACTACTTAGCCATTCCACATGATTATGTATAGCTGCTGTAAAATGTTGTAATGATAATTGGATTATTGGGTAAGGAGTCCACATGAAGTAGTGTGAAAGAATATTAACACAGAGTATTTTCGTATAGACATTAAATGGGATGTGTGCCCTAATTTATTTATGCCTCTATTCAAACAGGAGCAACCAGTAATGACGGTGTATCCAAATGAATGAATGAATGAGGTTATATCAGTAAAGCAGATATGACATTAGCTGCATTTGGGCAATTCCCTTCTATGGGTCTGAGCCAATAAAATGCTGGATTAGCTTCAAGAAAAATGTTTACAGTAAAAAAAGAAATGAAAGCTGATGTGACCAAATTGCAGTTTAATATACCTGGAATTAGGAAACAAATGATGATTTTAATTTGGAATTCACATGTGGCCACTGACTTCTCAGAAATGAGCCGCTGCCTTACATAAAGGGAGGTTTGGTAGACAACAGCAATATTCTTTGCACCACACTTGACAAGTTGCTCTTAAACTTTGGACTCCAATCAGAGAGTAATAGTACAGATAACGGATAATAAATGTCACCTCAACAGCTCACAAACATCATAGCTCCATGTGAGCCAAGAGGCACATTGCAATGTTTCAATATCAGGAGTTTCATGTTTGTTGTCAGCAATGATGGAGTTAAGTAGCCATAAGAAATGTTATGAGGAGGAAAATCTTGAGTGCTTCAAGGAGGTGGAGTTCAGGGCAGCAGGAAGGTGGTAGGGTTAGAGTATGGTTACAGAACGGAAGCAGCATGGCAACTGGAAATCCCCAGAGACTCCAAGTTCTACTAATAATATTCAACATTTGAAGCTGTAGATGTATAAATCTGTGTTTTATACACACCAATGAGATATGTATATATTAAATAGAGTAAAGAAAAAAAAACAAAGAAATAAAGATCAAATGTCAGAGAATTCGAATTCGAATCATGATCCCAATCACTATATAAAGACGACACAAATGTGCTTTGCACTACACAGTGACCAATGTTAGACTTGGGTAGCCAAAACAAGGCAAGCTAGAATAAGTTACAACATTCATTAATATAGGTTACAGCATGTTTTATCTGCACACTGTTATTTAACTAACCTAAAGGAACACATTTTTTTAACCAGTATTACTAGGGTTAAGTGTGCTGCGTATATTCAAACTAAATCGCTAGCTCATGAGAGCAGCCTGGCAGTTACCGGTACACAGCAAAGGAGTGGGTGTACATGCAGCGTTACCATGGAGGAAAAGCTAAAATACAGCCATAGTGAGTCATCACAGTTCTCTGACATGTACCGTTATGTGCAGGAAACATTATACACATAAGTAGAAATGTGTCAGTATGTTTTGCTAACGGGAATAGTCACCTGAGGGTCAAGACATTGTCATAAAATACCAGGATCTGTCATTTTAAATGCACTGAAGGTTAATAAAACACATTTTCTGTCATGTAAAATATTTTCTGAACTAAAAGAAAACTGGGTTAGTCTCTTACACCAACATATACAAACTAATGGGTGTTTGAGCTCAAGCTTAAAACTCAATCTTTGTGCACTGATTATGAAATTTTATTTCTTATTATTAATCAGTGTAAACCCACCTTTAAAACATGCTCAACAGCTATCTGATTGGCCGTTATATCAGTTTCTCCAACTCAGTCCTCAAGAACCCCTCTACCACCAACAGATCATGCTTTATTGATTTCCCTCTGTGATGACAGGCTAGATACAGACCAAGTCAAATAGGATAATTAACCCAAGTGATACTAGTACTAGGTATCTTTTATGGATATCTTACGATGATGACCTGTTTGGGATAAATACTTTAGATGAAAAGCCCCGATAAATGTTGGCAGGATCTGAATCTAAAAGGAGAAACACAACATCTAAGGGACAGATTTACTAAGCTGCGGGTTTGATGTTGCCTATAGGAACCAGTCAGATTCTAGCTTTCATTTATTTAGTACTTTCTACAAAATGACAGCTAGAATCTGAGTGGTTGCTATACGCAACATCCCCACTTTTTCAAACCCGCAGCTTAGTAAATCTAGCCCTAAATGTTCATCATTTGCATAGTAAGAGTGACAAAATTTAGATGAGTAGAATATACGTTGTCAGTATGGTATGTAAAACCATATACTGTAAATTCTTGTACAAAATCTAATTCTTCCTTGTATCTTCATAAAGCCTTATCTCCTATACTTTAAGCAACAAAACAGTGTACATATAACAATGTACAAGGAAAAACAAAATGGTGCTGGCCTCACACTCACTTGCCTTATGGTGTAGAATACAATCCAAAGGGCGCTTTTGATTAATAAAAATAAATAAAATGTCTTCTTAGTCATCGAGTAAAGCTGATAGATTACAAGACTTTATTACAAGTCTGAAAAAAGGGACCTCAGAAATATGGAATGCTGACAAAGTGATAACAGATATACAGTATATCTATATATGTATACACACTTGCATAGCATATTCATATAAAAATACAATTTTTATATGAAGAGAACAAGTTTTCATGACATACTGTATTCATAAATGAAGGAATTGCCTATCTCTTCAACGGCAAAATAAGATTGAATACTATATTAGATTTGTCTTGTTCCCTAGATACCACAGCAGTTCTATATGACCATGCAGAATAAAGAGATAATTTTTAGAATTGTCCCCTTATATGGGACAATGCAGAAATCCCAATCGCAAAAAAGCAAATACTAATCAAGCCAATACTGCAGTATGTGACTGATCTAAATATTATTTCAGACAACCTGTATATGATTAACTCATCCCATTAAAAGAAGGCAGGAACAATATTGTACAGCAAAAATGAACCATTAACAAGGATCTCTGTGTATATAACCAGTCTTCACAAAAAGTCATACTTGCTCAACAGAAAGACCAGACACTGCAACAAAATTTGCTCTTTTCAATACTTATAAAACCTCCTACCATGACTCACTCACTCTGTCTATATTTCAATACGTTTGGAGTCATTACTTTGCCCTTTACACTTTCTGCTTAATGCCCATCCAGTATATTGTAAGTTTGTACTTTAGTACAACTACATTTCATGAAGGGAAGCAGAACATGTAAATAACTGAATCCCAAAAACAAGGCATATATCACTGGACAAAGTTACATGCATACCCAATAGGTGCACTACATGTATAATCAAACAAATACAGAAATAAAGCCAACAGGAACTTATAACCCAGGGTAGAAGCAAAAGATAAAATAAAAGTAACAGTGAGAGAGGCTACCAGGATATGGAGATACATCTAGAAAACATCTTACAAGAGTGTTTTATATGGCATTTCAGGGGAACGTTTATGAACACGGTTTCACAGGTAACCATGCAGAAAAGGGGGTGCTGCCCATAGCAACCAGAAGTTTGCCTTTATTTTTGGCCATAACTGTATATGATGTATCCTGGAGATAGTTAAAAATTAAATAAACTCAATGTATTTCTTCGCAAAATACTTTATAGCTAAAATTAATAATTTTCTAGACTGTACTACAAAAAGGACATGATTTGATTGGTTACAGTGGACATCACTATATTGTGCACAGTTGCCAATGCATACTTACAGCCACTAAAGCAGTGACAGACAACAGGCCGCCTTCTGAGCCATCACCTGTAGCCCCCAGCTCTCATCTGCTTTATTGTCAGATTTGTTTGTTATAGCTTGAAACACTTGTTTAAAATGCCTGTTGATTTATTACAGATAGTATCTTTCTTTTATTAAATTGTTTAAAGTTTTTTCTGAGAATAAGGGTAATGTGCAGCCCTCACGAAGGCAAGAGGGCCATTCACAACGCACCTTACCCTTAATCTCAATAATAAGTTAAAACAATACAGTTCAAAGAAAAAGTCAGCTATCTGTTATAACATACCAGCAGGCATTTTAAACAAGTGATATAAGCTATAACAAACAAGTATTAGAATACAGCAGGAAGTAGCTGGGGACCATAGGTGAAGGCTTGGAGGACCGCATGCACCCTAGGGCCGCCTGTTGCCCTACACTGCACTGGACAGATAAAAACGGACTTGTTGCAGAAGTGCTTTCTTTAAGCAATGTCAGCAAGTCACCCTGAAATTGTCTATATGTGGCATAACTGCTAACTTGGCAGCTTTTCCTGAAATGAGCATTTTAAGTTAAAATGGCATTAGTTACAATTAGTTAATTCAACCTAGTTGGATGCAATTATAAAATCTGAGAGAAAACCAAAAGTATACTTGTTACACTTTTAAAAAGAGTCAAGTTTAAGTAAAAAAAAAAAAAAAAAAAAGAGTTAGGTTAATAAGTGTACAGTATGTGGTGTCATGAGAGACACTAGATGTATATAATGTCACTGGACACAGGCACATTGTATATATAGGGCTGCTGGTCAGAGGCACAGTTACACACATGTTGTATATGGGTACCCTGGGTAGAGGGACTCGCTTGGGGCGCACTCATAGGCAGCTGGGGAGAGGTACAGGATGAATATGGGGTGGTTGTGGGGGGACACAGGCTGGACGGATGATGGGAGCAGGGGAAGGAAGTGAGCAGTGGGTGTGGCGAGGTTACTGACCGATGGTAGAGATAAAGGTGGTGTTAAACGCGTCCTCGCTGAACCTGAAGAGCAGACACGTCTTCCCGACCCCGCTGTCCCCAATCAGCAGCAGTTTGAACAGGTAATCGTACGTCTTCGCCATCTTCACACTTTCCTCTCATAGAACAGGAGACACCGCCGGCCCGCGGGGACCGATTAAACCAATAGGAAGCCGAGTCAGGGGACTCTGCCCGTGACGTCACCCTTCCTTCCACCCAGCTGCCAATAACAAGTGAGAGGCGGGATTCCAGAGGCCGGTGTCACCCCGGAGACGGGTGACGCGCCCCAAAATCTCCTCGCCTCTCACTCTAAGTTACCATGGAGCCGCAAGGTATCACGGGAGATGTAGTTTCTGCAATGTGGCTTTAAAGAGGAACAACCACTCCCTGCCTTTCTAAGTAGTCAAGTCAACGCGAAGCTTCAATGGAAATGTAGTCCTGCCGGTAGTGCTGCGAGTTGGATCATAATGTACCTGACAAATGGTCAAAGAATCCTTCAGAAAAAAAGTATTTTCTTACACACGAACAATAACAGAGTTTTTATACAATTAATTTTTATTGGATGTAAAAAGGAGTACTGTACATGCAAATGACATGGTGAACTAGAACAGAAGCATAGGATGTAGATGACATAAGATATCACTAATTTACGTTCAGATTAACAAATGAAATAATGAATAATATAGTCACAATCCAGGGCCATAACTACGGCTGTGCGACGGGCGATCGCCCAGGGTGCACCACTAAAGGGGGGGCGCAATTTAGGAATATTTTAGGTTTATTTGGTTAAAATTGAGTGCTAAGGGGGCGGCATTTGTCTTTCTCACCCCATGCGCTAGAATTCTAAGTCTCTGTCCAATCTTCCAAAACAGTCTGCTACACACAACTGCATCCCCGTGTCAGGATAAAACCAACAAGGCTACCCCGAGCTGGATAACCACACTGGTACTTATGCAGGAAACCCTTCTCCAGAAACAGAAGAGATAGGAGGTTCTGTTAAGATAAATGGTCAATGGTGCCAACCAATGACTCGTTCATTTTCGTGGCTTTTCTCATTCCAACCGTACCCCACCACTGGTAGCTGCACACAAATACCAGTCACTAATAGCTGCTTTAATATCGATGGTTGCTAATGCTTCAGCCTAACAGTTGTCACACTCACTTTCCCAACCATCAGCTACAATTGTTATTCCGCTAATTTATGTACCATTTGTTACCCACACTTCCTAGATTGCAGCAAACTTACTATAAACCAGGGATATGCAATCTTTTTTGGTCTGAGGGCCTCATTAGAAAATTGTACTCATTTGATGGGCCAACAATAAAACTTATCTTGCTTAAAATGAGAAAGACATAGAATTAACTACAGAAGAAGAGAAACCTTTTTGTGGTTACGCCATAACCCTCACCATTGTTAAAATGTCCCTATGGGGATAGAACTGACCTTACATAAAGCTGAAGGAGAAACCATGTCATGTAAGGGGTGCGGTCACATCGCATTCTGGGCTTGCCATGCCCCTTTCATTTAAAACTTTTATTCCCCCCTTCCCCCACACATTTCTTTACCCACCCATCACCTGTATCACTTATCTCATTCACAATATTTACCTCAGTTCAAATTCTCCATCTTTTGGATTCATCATTATCATCCTCATCAGCTATTTATATAGTGCCACTAATTCCGCACTAACTCACATCAGTCCCTGTGCCATTGTAGCTTACAGTCTAAATTCCCTAACATACACAGACTGAGAGAGATTAACGTTAGTATGATGACAGCCGATTAACCTATTAGTATGTTTTTGGAGTGTGGGAGGAAACTTACACAAACATGCGTGGCGAGGGCATGCAAACTCCACACAGATAAGGCTATGGTCAGGAATCAAACTCATGACCCCAGTGCACTCAAATTGACTCTGGCCTTTTTTTTTTATGAATTGTTCTTGTTTGGGTCTGATGCATAGAGACGTGTATAGATACATTTTTATGTTGGCCATGCAATCTCCATAGTCAAACATTAGTGGTAGGATGGGTGGTGCCAAAGAGCTCAGTGAATTCCCATGTGCCCTGTCATAGGATGCCACCTTTCCAACAAGTCAGTTTGTCAAATTTTTACCCTGCTACAGCTGCCCTGGTCAACAGTAAGTGGAAATGTCCAGGAGCAACAACAACTATATAAGCTCACAGAATACCGACTAGTGAAGTGTGTACAAATTGGATGTGCTCAGTTGCAACACTACCGAGTTTCTAAATGCCTCTGGAAGTAACATCAGCACAAGAACTATTTCTTCTGGATCTTCATGGATTGAGTTGCATGGCCCAGCAGCCACACACAAACCTTAGATCACCATGCACAACACTTAACATAGACTGGAATGGTGTGAAGCACACTGTCACTTGACTGTGGAACAGCGGAAACATAATTGCTGGAGTGACAAATCATACTTCACTAACTGCCCTATAGATTGTAAGCTTGCAAGCAGGGCCCTCTTACCTCTTTGTCTGTTTTACCCAATATTGTTTATTACTGTTTGTCCCCAATTGTAAAACGCTACAAAATTTGTTGGTACTATATAAGTAAATGTTGATGATGAACTGGTAATCTGATGGCTGAATCTGAGTTTGGCAGAGAGAACGCTTTCTACTCAAATGCATAGTGCCAACTATAAAGTTTGGTGGAGGAGGAATAATGGTCTGGGGCTGTTTTTCAAGCTTTGGTCTGGGCCCATTAGTTCCAGTAAAGAGAAAACCTAATGCTACAGCATACAATG
The DNA here is from genome assembly GCF_038048845.1 of Mixophyes fleayi. Classification (NCBI taxonomy): domain Eukaryota; kingdom Metazoa; phylum Chordata; class Amphibia; order Anura; family Limnodynastidae; genus Mixophyes; species Mixophyes fleayi. The sequence goes on along the minus strand of NC_134405.1, from coordinate 134,458,729 downwards.
ACATTCTAAAACAATGCCTTTAAAGCCATTGCCGCTTTAAAAAATTTATTGCGAATTTTCCGAATAGCGGTGAATTTGCAAAAGTCGGAAGTTAATACATTTACCCTAAGGAGTCACTGTTTAAATACATTTTTGTATAATAATTTATAAAAGGCTGTCCCTATTATAGGTCATGGCCCATGGAACTGGTTAGTATCTGGACTAACTACAACCAATCTGCAACTTCCTCTGTTCAGTGTTGGGCTTGCTTGTGTGAAGTTGTATATAGCCAGTCCATATCATTTGTAAAATAGTGCCAATCTATCCAAAGCAGAACTTAAAGCTACCCAGAGATGCTGCAATTTTCTGACCATTTAGGTTACTTTACACCTAATGGCCACAAATTGCAGCAAATACTGAATGGTAGGATATTTCAGTTTTAGAGACAAACTTGTATGATCAAATATTACAGGGTTGTGGCTGCTGGGCTATTGGGCCAAGTAGCCATACTGTCTTAAGTATTAGGGTTCGATTCATTAAGGAAAGTAAAGCAAGAAAATGAGTAACTTTGAACCCTGACAAAACCATGTTACAAGGGATGCAAATGAGTTTATTTTTTTGCACATAAGGAAAATACTGGCTGTTTTTTCATGTAGGATGCAAATACATGATAACGTTAGTTTTACACTGACATTAAAAGTTGATCTAGGACATGCTCTATCTCAATTATAAATCTGTCCTCACATTTTAAATGTACCTTCCCCTTCAATAAAATATGGTTTTACTGGGGTCCAAAGTTACTAATTTATTTTGCTTTACTCTCCTTAATAAATCAGTCCCAGCTAAAATTTGATTGGTTGCTATAGGCAACATCTCCACTTTTTCAAACCTACAGTTTAGTAAATCTGTCATTTACTAAACTGTAGGTTTGAAAAAGTGGAGATGTTGCCTATAGCAACCAATCAAATTCTAGCTGTCATTTATTTAGTACATTCTACAAAATGACAGCTAGAATCTGATCTCCACTTTTTCAAATGTGCAGTTTAGTAAATATACTCCCCAGTGTGTTTTAAGCAATGTGGTGGATTTTGAATTACAATGTTGTATGTTTCACTTACTGCTTCGCTTTGAGGTATGTCATCTGTTTGTATAAGTTCAGGTGAGGAACTACTCTCCGTCTCCATGTTGCAGGTGGACTGTCAAGCAATTTGCTCATCACGGGTGAAGCGCAGGAGGTCAAAGTACCACAACTTGAGCACAAACACATCATCAGCCCCTGCTTTTATGGAGGCCTCAATCTTGTTAAGTTCTTCTATAAAGACTGTCCTCAGGTTTTGTATCTTCCCCTTTGTCCACTCTACATTTGCTCCAGAATAGTGTGGAAGGCACACTTTCACAACATCTTCCAAAGCAGCACTCCTCTTCTGCCTGTTTAAGTATTCTTTAGATTTTGCTTTCCACAAGCAGGTATAGGATCTCTAGGCTTCAATGAAGTCCCTCATGAGCTCCATACTTTTGTCAGATGCCATGACAAATTATTTCCTAAAAAGCATAAACCATATGTATTGTCATATTTCCATACACACACACACACCAAAAAAAAGAGAAACATCTAGTGGTATCAATAGAAAACATATATTTGTAGAATTATATACATAACACAAAACATACACAATTCCAGTGCTATAGATAAAAAAATGTACTATTATATTTGATATACACACCCATAATCAAAAACTACAGAAAGTCTTGTGCTACAAAGTTCGTACCTTGCTGTAATACCAATGAAATCAGGTAAAACGTATGTGCTGCAAATAAAATAAAACAGATTCAACAGGCGTGCCCCAAGGATGCAGCCTCTCTCCCTCAAAGCATTAGCACCCTAAATGCTCAGTTAATAAAATGGATAGACTAGGGAGGGTGAGAACAGGCGCTTTCTTTCAATATAGATAGGGATACATCTGAAATCACAGTACACATATGTATAATTTCACACTGTTCAAAAAAGTCTCACAAAAGATAAGGTAAACATCTGTTTATTCCACTTCTTCCAGCACAAATGTGAATCTACTCACAAGATGAAAATGAGAGTGTTCGCTGAACGCTAAACAATCTCCACACAATCCGTGCTGGGAATTTATTCAGAATCCAATCCTTATTACAAATAGACATCCAAAGAAAGCTTTGCGTGCAGGCTAGGCCAACACCTGATCTTGATCACACAGGGTTTCTTCAATCTGTGGATATATCTCTCCCCTTGTGGGCTCAAAATATCTCACACCATATATGGGCCCTTTAATGTCTGGTTTTTAAGTTTGAAACAGATCAAAGAGTGATCCGATAGGCTCATGGGTTCTATACCTACAGAACCTATTTAAGGTAGTAGGGAGGAGAAGACGAGAAAATAATCAAGCTTCAAGAGGGTACCATATGCCGCTGATAGCCAGGTATATTCTTGTGCTGTGGGGTTTCTGGTACTCCAGATACCTATCAAATGGGCAGCACGGTGTCTAAGTGGTTAGCACTTCTGCCTTACAGCACTGGGGTCATGAGTTCAATTCCCGACCATGGCCTTATCAGTGTGGAGTTTGTAAGTTCTATCCGTGTTTGCGTGGGTTTTCTCCGGGTGCTCCGGTTTCCTCCCACACTCCAAAAACATACTGGTAGGTTAATTGGCTGCTAACAAATTGACCCTAGTCTGTCTGTCTGTCTGTGTTAGGAAATTTAGACTGTAAGCTCCAATGGGGCAGGGACTGATGTGAGTGAGTTCTCTGTACAGCGCTGCGGAATTAGTGGCGTTATATAAATAGATGATGATGATGATGGTCTGCTATATATTGTATGCCTTGTTTGGGGCAGCCTCCAACCCAAGCAGATGCTCCCCCACCCGTCCAATACCCACGAGGCAACCATATTGAAATCACCACCCATGATGATATGAGAGTTTCTGTTTACATATAAACGATTAATTATGTTCTGAAAAAAACTTATATATTGAGACTCTTACATGTTTATTATTTTTGTCAAGAATAATCTCCAGTTGGTATACTGGCATTTACATTTGAAGCAATATTCCTAATATATCAAGTGACGTGTTTACTGGCTTTGACATCTGACATGGATGCAGTTCGTTAAGTGTGCATATATGGTCCTATGGTTTCTATTATTAATCAGGCTGGTTAAGATGCTTTGAGACTGATTAAGGTCATCATTTATATCATATGAATATGCTGACAGAGTTTATTACGCTCAGGTTATTTAACAGAGTGGTGGGAAGGCCCGTTCCAAGTGTTGATGACAGCACCACATCTCTGGAAGTAGCAGAAAGAGACACTTAGATCCATTCTACCCACTGCAGGAAAGTCAACAATCCGGAGAAGGTACAAGACAAAGCAGAGACTGACACCACAGATCTGTCACTTGTGAACCTGTTCCGGGAGACCTAAAGACTGCAGTTACTGACATCTGAGCCAAGGACGTTGCAAAGGCTATTATTCCAGTATTTAGTGGTAGTTCTTCTATTCTTTTTTTCTACAATTCTTCTTATTTTTATTCTTTCCAGGACATTCAATTCTTGCGATCGTGATCAAATGATAGAAAATGGGTCTCACGATGTTGTTCTGTTTTTTTTTTTCTTTTTTCATGACTAGTCTTTCCATTTTTCTATGTGCTAGGATTTTTTTTTAATTTTCATGTACTCTAACGCTTTCTCCTCTCCCTTCTTTGAAATTCTTGGCAATTTTTGCTATGTATCTGACACCTACATAGGGTTCTAAAATCTGATTTTGTCTGAAGTAGCAGTGCAGTCCTTTCCTATCGTTTTAGTTCTTGTTTTGTAATTCTGGAATAGCGGCGTACTCCTATCTTATAGCTCTACCTGCTCCTGTTACATTGTGCTGTATTACTACTTTTATTCTCACTCCTCTCCAAGAATTATTACTACTATTGTTACTGATATTGTTATTTGAGATTATAGAATTTATAGGGGCATATTCAATTAGCTTTCCGTTCCGCGGGATCGCGCCGGAACGGGCCGCAAAGTGAATCCACGGTACCGCAATAACGTGTATTTTCGTTCCCACCCCATAGGGTTGCGTACGAAAATCTGCGTTATTGCGGTACCATATTACCGGCAATACTGCGCAGGTTTCGCAGTAACGTGCGTTACCGCGAACCGGAAAGCTAATTGAATATGCCCCATAGACTTTATTGTTATCTTGCAGCTTTATGCAGGCGACATTTGTTGTGATCAGGAGGGTTTCTCCATAGCCAGATGATTCTCTTATTCTTAGCTACACTCACATTTGAAACAATTTTTCTGAATTTCATTGGTTTATCATGTCTTCCAAACATTGATTGTAACATTTTTATTGTATTATGGTTCCTTCTACTGTTCTTTTTTATACTTATCACAGAGCTTCACTCTTTGTCTTATGCAAATGGGGACTTTTTGGGGGGGAGGGGTACGGGTGTGTGGGTTGTCAATGTTACATTAAGATATGAGGTAAAATGACATCAGGAAATCTCACACACTTTTTTTTCCCATGACCGATCTCAAATTTTGCAAATTTTTGCACATTTTGGAATGTAGACGGCATTAATTCTCCTATGAAGTGTAGGAAAATACTCATATTAATAAGCTGCAGTCTGACATCACATTCCTACAAGAGATTCATATGACGGGTCCTAAACACAAAAAAATTAATATGGTACTATGTTACGCCAGACCGTAACCTATGCTTAATAGATTAATACAGTGGCGATCCTGATCAGGAAGGGGCTTCGGATGGAGTTACATCATAAATGCACAGATGTTTCTGGCTTAATTGTGCTGTTAGATATTTCCATTGACGTTACGCGTTATACATTATTTAACATCTGTGTCCCGAATGTTTACAGTAAACCCTTTTTTTTTCACTGTACAAAATCTATTATATTCTTACACCAATTTGAATATAATACTTTGAGGTGATTTTAATATAGTTGCCTCTCAACAAGTATAGAGAACTGGAGTACTATTTAGGCATAAAAAATATACACATGGGGTTCATCATTTTGTCACACAACTCCAGTTCTAGATATACGGAGAGTGAGAAATCCCACGACCCTTTACTATACTTGTTTATCAGCAGCACACACCACATTTTGCCCGTATTTATTTTTTCTTGATCTCCATCTCTTTACTGATTAGGACACTTTCAACTAAAATAGAACCCATAGGTTTATCGAATCATGGGCTGATTTGTATTAAAGTTGTCCGATACAACACACAGGGGGAATATCGTCACTGGCAATTTCCTGCATATTTAACAAGTTTGATCACTAAGGTCCTCCCTAAACCAGGCAGAGATCCTACCGAACCAGGCTTCTATCATCCAATCTTGTTGTTAGATAAGGTCAGTACTATGAGAAACCGCTGACTAAACAACACTTTGAGGCACCTCTGATCGGACAGAGCCATGAGGTACCTCTGACCAGACAGAGCCATGAGGCATCTCTGGCTGAACAGTTCCATTAGGCAGCTCTGGCTGACCAGTACTGTTAAGCATCTCTAAACAAAGCAACTGGAGGGACAGGGCCGTCTCTGGAGCAAGCTGAAGGGACAGGACACTGTCTGGAGCAGGCTGGAGGGACAGGGCCCTCTCTGGAGCAGGTTAAAAGGACAGTGCCCTCTCTGAATCAGGCTGGAGGGACATGACTTTCTCTGGAGCAGAATGGAGGGACAGGACCATCTCTGGAGCAGGCTGAAGGGACAGGACACTGTCTGGAACAGGCTGGAGGGACAACACCCTCTCTGGAGCAGGTTAGAAGGACAGTGCCCTCTCTGAATCAGGCTGGAGGGGACATGACTTTCTCTGGAGCAGGATGGAGGGACAGGACCCTCTCTGGAGCTGGCTGGAGGGACAGGACCCTCACTGGAGCAGGCTGGAGAATTTGTTATGCAGATCCAGAGAACCTTTGGGGCACAGATCACAAGTGCATACAGAGACTGTCTCTGATGCAAATTATGAAGAATATTGTTTTGAAGTATACATTTACTATGTTATTCACAAGTCTTGACTTTTAATGTCCATTTGAGGCTTGTACTATAATCCTTATCTGGACATGCTGAGTTCATCTTGTGCTAAATATCAAGTTTGGCTGAATATGACACCCCCTGCTAGGTAGCAGGATACAGACCAAAGTGAGAGCAAATTGTGATCATAGGTAAATTAACCCCTTCTGTGCTTGCACCCAGGGAATTCACATGTTAAACCCATTATACTGGAGAAGTAATCAGTTATATATTTCATATTTTATTTTAGTCCTTCCTGATTATGTCATAATTTACCACATGGGATCTTCATTGAAAAGCTAGCAGAGATTTGAGTGTATGCATTGCAAAGTGGCATCCAGAAGAAGGTCACAAGTATGCATTGGGCGGCACAGTGGCCTAGTGGTTAGCACTTCTGCCTCACAGTACTGGGGTCATGAGTTTGATTCCTGACCATGGCCTTATCTGTGTGGAGTTTGTATGTTCTCCCTGTGTTTACGTGGGTTTCCTCTGGGTGCTCTGGTTTCCTCCCACACTCCAAAAACATACTGGCAAGTTAATTGGCTGCTATCAAAATTGACCCTAGTCTCTCCCTCTGTGTCTGTGTGTGTCTATATTAGGGAATTTAGACTGTAAGCTCCAATGGGGCAGGGACTGATGTGAGTTCTCTGTACAGCGCTGCGGAATTAGTGGCGCTATATAAATAAATTATGATGATGCATTGTGTTTTGTATAGTGGTTATCAGAATGCTATTTGTATTGTATTTTGCTCATTAGAATGCCCTGTGTATTTTCACTAGAATGAGTTCTGTATTGTAAAGCTGTCAGAAACATGGGACACGTGCATTGCAAAGACACCAGAGATTTGGGGGTTTGCATTGCATAGTGGCATCCAGAAGGTCACTAGTATGCACTGTGTTGTATAGTGATCACCAGAATGCTATTTGTATTGTACTTTTGTCGCTGGAATGCCCTGTGTATTTTCATTAGAATGCTTTCTGTATTGTATATTGGTCACTAAGATTCTCTCTGAATAGTATGCCACTAGAATGTTCTCTGTATTGTATTGAGGTCATTAGAATAGTTCTCATTTTAATACTGGTCAGATGTGGCTCTTTTTGTGTCTGATTTGAATAATTTTCCATATCTTTAATTTGCTGTGAAAAAACACACCGACATTAGACAAACCAGACCTGTTTGTTTTAACACACTGCTCTAAGAATACTTAGCTAAAAAAATGACATGCTTAAAAGGTACTTAAAATGATATTTAAAGAAAAAGAACTACGCGTGGTTGCTGCTTAAACTTTGTCAGGGAAATCCAGGTACTAATATGATTCCCCCTCATTCCCAAACAAGCCAGTGTTTCCCATTATGGTACGTTAAAAATACAATTCACAGCAGAAAGAGCTCTGGATTCATGATACATAGCAGCCATCTTTGTTGAGGGCAAGCTTCACGCCTTGTGACCATTGACCGCTCAATCTCTCCACCTCTTTTTTTTTTTTTTTTACCGCTTTCAATGTTTATAACTGCCCAAAACAAATATGGCCGCCAGTAGTTTTAGTAAAATCACTCCCCCATGCCGGCCACACCCCCTGCCCGGAACTGGAAACTGCTGCGTGGAGTGTGTTGTTGAAGTCCATGCGGGATAAACATGTCTGTGAGTGACAGCGCGTGGGTATCTTTGGGGGTTTGATACAACACGTATTATGAGTGGGGAGATCATTGCCGACATGTTCGTGTGCAGATACGCGGTCCACACAACGTAAAATAAGACTGGGGTGTTAATCGGTGACGTCATGTAATCCACCTCGGCATTAGACGTGTGGGGTGCAGGGTTTATATATGTGGCAGTGACCTTATGGTGCAAGCGGGTAGAGGGCACGGGGCATGGTCGTTTTGCTGCATGGCTTATTTACAGCGCATTAAGGGCCCATAAAATTAGGTTGAGGTATTTGCCTGCTGCTTGTTAGGTGTGGGGCAAGATAAAAGAGTGGGTAGCGTGGGTGAAATAAGGCTGTTACAAATGTGTTCGATTGAGAGACGAGTCAATATATGGTTCAAGCATAGGTTCACATGCCAAAGGGAAATACCTATACCAACCGACAGGTGGTTTACTGAAGGTGATTTCAGCCGTAAGCCGAGATGAGACTTATATAAAGTGATTTGGAATTAGTCTAGGATCTCGCATCCTCCTTCTCGGTTCACAATAGACTATATAATAGAACCTTATAGGCTGCAAAAAATACTGTGTTTTAATTATTTTAAAATGCTGTGTGTCTGAAATTTAGGGCTGCATAGATGCTGATGAGGTTAAGTATTGTTTTTGCAGAAATTAGTGAATTCATCTTATCAATTGTATGGCATAAGTAAAATAAATAAAGGGACCTCTCCTCAAAACTACTTGGTGACATATTCATAAGTCACATGCAATATTGGTAGATTGGCTTCACTACTTCTTTTTGTATGTATAATGGTTCTGAAAAAAAAAAAATGCTATTGTCATGCTAAGATGTCATATGGTAAGTCTGGATGTATAGTTTCACATTGTCTCACTTTCTGTATCAGCGATAAATTTCCCAGCTCCATGTAAAGATGTTAATGTATTAGTATTGGCTAAAGCTGGATACACACTACCAGTTTTTTCTTTCTTTCTTCAAATTTTGTCACTTCAAAAATAGATATGTGACAGTTACCCAAGAGGGCAGAATCAAGTTACACTGTCAATTGGATATCAAAGTATAAAGAACAAGTCCACTTGGGGCAGTTACAAAACATAAACTGGTAGAAGAATTTTGCAACATTAATTCAATGAAAAACCTTAAAGGAATGCTGGGAAGTGTGGTGTTGTATACAGTAGTGAAGGCAGAGCTAAGATGGGAAAGGGGAGAGGTGGATGGGGGATTTTGAGACCAGGTCTGGCGGCCAGAGAGTAGACCAAATAGGACACTATACGGCAATCGACCCAGACAGTACTGTTCACAGGAAGAGGGCCAAAATATTCTGACATTGATCTGATGATTGATTGGGACCTGAGGGACCACTGTAGATGAACCATTCACCCTAGATTTGGGAGAATTTATTAATTTTCTTGTTGAAGTACACTGAAATATTCTCCATAGATGCTAGATACCAGATTTTATTGAGAAGTTGCAGTCTGGAAGGAGGGTCAGGGTTTTTTCAGTGTATTGCAACCAGGCATATAGCCGCGTTGAGAATACCTCGATGGGAGAGCCTAGAAGAAAGGACCATGGGCGTTTTGACCGTCACATCATCCCAGAAGGAAGCTATTCCCGGGCAAGACCACCAGATGTGGATGAAGGACCCCTGTTCCCCACACCCTCTCCAACATAGGTCAGAAGTTGACCCATAGATTTTCTTCGGCTGGGTAGGAACTAGGTACCAGTGAAAATAGATTTTGTAGGCGTATTCTGTAACAAGGGATGAGATGGAAGTCTTAGAGACCCTCTCTCTAATTGTCTCATGTATCCTCATCTGGCGGTTGATCCAGGTGAGCCTCTTCCACTGGAGTTTGTGAATAGGGGTGTGGGGTTGTTTGGAGATGGTGAGAAGATTATATAGAGTGGATATCATTCTCCTTTGCAGAGATGATTGAACACATAAAGACTCCAAGGGAGTGAGGGGTCTCGTTATATCAGATCTAGGAAGGGAGGCGACATAGTCTCTTACTTGAAGGTAAACAAACGGGCTCATAGTAGGGAAGTCAAATTTCTCTTGTAGCGACGGCAAAGAGGTACATTGATTTGCAGTTAAAACATCCCACACCATCCTGATACTCTTCTCCTGAAATGTCTTAAATCAAGAATGACATTGCCCTGGGGTAAAGGCGGGATTGTCCCAGAGAGGTGTTGAGGTGGTTTCAAAGTGCAGTAGTTCCATTTATGACCGGTGAAGAAAGCAACTGGATGAGATCGCAGTGAGAGGTCTATCGCCAATTGTACCTCCCAAAGTTGAGCCTAGGGACAGTGTATGGCAGCAGGAGGACTCTAAATCTATCCAGCTAGGGCCTTGGCTTTTTGTAAACCATGCCACCACTTGACTCAGGTGATTAGCAGTGTAGTACAAGCAGATGTCTGGAAAGCCCCTGCCACCGTTAACTGTTGTCCTTCACAGAGTGGAAAAACTAGTGCGCGGGGGTTTATGCTATCACACAAATTGAGAAACCAGCAATGTAGTTGGATGAGGGTGGATGTGGGCACCTGCACCTGGATAGTCTGGAAGAGATAAAGCAAGCAGGGCAGGATATTCATTTTAAGTGTGACTAACCTGCCCAGCCAGGAGACGATAAGTTTCTGCCACCTGAGCAGGTCTATCTTGATTGTTTTAATTATGGCTGGGAAGTTTTTTGCATACAGAGAATCATAAAGGGACGTAATAAAGACACCTAGGTATTTTACCTTAGTCCAGGGTTTCCCAAACCTAGTCCTCAGGGCTCCCTAACAGTGCAGGTTTTCCATATTTCCTTGCTGGAGCACAGGTGTATTCATTACTGACTGACACATTGTAACAGATCCACAGGTGGTCCTAATTATGTCACATATGATCCAGAAAACCTGCACTGTTAGGGAGCCCTGAGGACTGGGTTTGGGAAACCCTGCCTTAGACTGTTACCAGGAGAAACTGAAGTTACTTTTAAGGAGATTCAGGATTGGGGAGGTACGTGGAGAGCAAGGGATTCAGTTTTTGAAAGGTTTATCTTCTAGCCTGAGATGGAACAATAGACAGAGGGTGGCAAACATATTTGGCAATGAGGTATGGGGGGAGGTTAATGTGAGGATGTCATCTGCGAATAGGCTAAGCTTCTATTCGTTGGAGACAACAGTAACACCTTTGATATACGGGGAGGAGTGAATTTTGGCCGCCAAGGGCAAAAATCGGGGAGAGAGAGGACACCCCTGACGTGTGCTGTTAGTGATCTAGATCAGCGAAGAGAGCACTTCATTGACCGAAACCCTAGCAGAGGGGTTAGAATATAAGGCCTGGATACCTTAAAGAAAGGTGCCATCAAACCCAAATTTCTGAAAGGTTTCCATCATAAAGGACCAGCTAATGCGGTCAAAGGCTTTCTCTGCATCCAGAGAGAGTACTATGGTTGGGGGTCTCTGTAGAGTTTATGCAATGAATGAGGCTGACTGTTCTGGTGTTATCCTGCGCCTGATTGTTTTCAGGTGTGGCAGCACAGGATTAAGACGGTCAGCAAGAGCCTTCGCATAAATCTTGACGTCAGTGTTTAAAAGTGAAATAGGCCTATAATGGTACAGTCCGAGGCACTGGGCCCTGACAGTTTCACGGCTATGTATTATAAGACATTTAGTGGGCTTTCTTTCGCCTTATCTTGTTGACACGTTCAATAGTGTGTTAAAGTGAGGCTTCTTGTCGAAAGAAGCCCTCGAGGCCCGTATTATTGTTATCCCAAAGGAGGGCAAAGACCCCTTGTTCAATTTTAGGTTTTTTGATGACATCAGATATTTCCTGAATTGTGAAATCCGCTCCCAAGTGCTCAAGCGCGGCCAGCAGTAGTCTGGGAAGGTGGCAGTGGGAAAGAAAATGTTTAGAGGCCTCTACTGAAGATGGAGAGGGATCGTTAGATTGTGAGATATCATATAGTTTGTTGTAAAAGCCTCTAAACTCCTCTGTTATATTTGGGGATCTTGAGTGATGCCACCCGAGTGAGATTTAATACGGAGTGCATTGCACTGGGAGAGTTTAGAACGTAGCTTGGACGCTAACAATCTATCCACCTTGTCGCCTGTTTCATAGAAACTTTGGTTCAGACATTTGAGAGAATTTTCTGCTCTGGTAGAAAGTAAAAGATTTAATTCTCCTCTCGCTGCCACCAATTTAACATAGTCCTCTGGTAAGCCTGAAATTTTATGAGTTCTATCTAAGCTCGCTACTCGCCTAGAGACCTTGTGAATTTTCTGAGTCCTCATCTTTTTAGCATAAGTAGCTGCTCTGATCAAGCTACCCAGAATCACTGCTTTGTGGGCATCCCAGAGGAGCATGGGGAGATGGCGGGATCAACGTTATTCGTGTAGTAATCTCGGATTTCTGTATCTATTTGCGATTTAAGTTGTGGGCTAAGGAGGGTTCTATTATTTAAGTGCCAGGTGAATTGTTTCCGCCCGTGACGTCTACCGTAGCCGGGCAATGGCCCGAACATGTGCTGGGGAGATTGTCAACATCAAGAATATAACTTTTGAAAGTAATAGACAAGTATGGCGCTTATACTCTAACAGATGAACAAAAGTATAAATTCCAAAAGCATACAGTCACTTTGAAACTTCCTAGAACGATCCAACTCAAGTCCAGAAAAGTATTGTCCCGTACAATATCCTCAATGTTCCCGAATTCAAAGTTCTCAGTTCATAGGAAAATAATATTTATCCTAGTATTATGTTCTCCACCGATGTTCATCCATACAAAAAATAAAAAGATCACATTACCATAGGTCAATACAATTCCCTATGATCAATGCATATATAGCACCAGTGTGGTATTAGATTTAAATTAATCACCACCGTGTGTAATAAATCACTTTTTCATTAGGTAATACACTTACATAAGAAGAGACTTCTTGTCCAAAGTAAAAGCATATATGGAACTCTTCAATAATTTTCACATTGATCTCTAGATTTTATCTCAAAGACAGCAAAAAAGGAGAAAAATGCTCCACATAGTGCATTATCCAAAATGATTCTATTTAATGTTTACACACCATAAAAACAAATAAAATAAGTACATAAGAGGATTGTCGCGGACGGTCCCGATAAAGCTGGACCCTTACCCTGTGTAAGATGGTATCAGGCGTGTAGGGAAACCTCTATGTCCCTCTCCATAGATCAGGAAGCCAGCTGGTTACCGTTCCACAACACTAGGGTTTCAGATTCCAAACCGTCTCAGGTAATCCGCGATTTTCCTCCTGGTCACCACATCTGCCGCCAACGCGTTTCAATTTTACAAAATCTTTATCAAGCTTCCACAGACACCTTACTTCATCTGCATCAGTTATATCTGTAGCACTTTATAAAATACAAAGTTGGTATCAAAATAGTTGATGGTCTATATCAATTAATTAACGGAGCCCAGGTTAACGCAATGAAAAACCTTGATAAAGATTTTGTAAAATTGAAACGCGTTGGCGGCAGATGTGGTGACCAGGAGGAAAATCGCGGATTACCTGAGACGGTTTGGAATCTGAAACCCGAGTGTTGTGGAACGGTAACCAGCTGGCTTCCTGATCTATGGAGAGGGACATAGAGGTTTCCCTACACGCCTGATACCATCTTACGAAGGGTAAGGGTCCAGCTTTATCGGGACCGTCCGCGACAATCCTCTTATGTACTTATTTTATTTGTTTTTATGGTGTGTAAACATTAAATAGAATCATTTTGGATAATGCACTATGTGGAGCATTTTTCTCTTTTTTTGCTGTCTTTGAGATAAAATCCAGAGATCAATGTGAAAATTATTGAAGAGTTCCATATATGCTTTTACTTTGGACAAGAAGTCTCTTCTTATGTAAGTGTATTACCTAATGAAAAAGTGATTTATTACACACGGTGGTGATTAATTTAAATCTAATACCACACTGGTGCTATATATGCATTGATCATAGGGAATTGTATTGACCTATGGTAATGTGATCTTTTTATTTTTTGTATGGATGAACATCGGTGGAGAACATAATACTAGGATAAATATTATTTTCCTATGAACCGAGAACTTTGATTTCGGGAACATTGAGGATATTGTACGGGACAATACTTTTCTGGACTTGAGTTGGATCGTTCTAGGAAGTTTCAAAGTGACTGTATGCTTTTGGAATTTATACTTTTGTTCATCTGTTAGAGTATAAGCGCCATACTTGTCTATTACTTTCAAAAGTTTTATCTATATACATACATAGATGGGTTGTATGGCAATAGACAAGGGCAGCTAAATACCAGTCAGCGCAGACATATCCATAATTTTTATATAACATCAAGAATATGTTGAGCTAGGTCAATGCACAGGAAGACCATGTGCACGCCTTGGACGGGTGAGTAAAAAGTGACATTTTTCGCGGTAGGCTCACTACCAGTTTTGTTCAAGTATTGTGCCAGTCACACGATAATCGACGGTTAGGTCCGATATTGCAAATCCCACAATCATGTTTTTCTTGTATCAAAGCACATATCTGAAAGTGAATCATGTAGGTCTGTACACATAAATCTACATGCTCATTGGGACTTTGTCGTTGGTAAAATCATTACAGATATCGCAAATGCAGTAATTGTCTGTAGTGTGTACCCAACTTAAAGTCTGTGTAATGGTTGGAAGTTCCAAATCCTATATACACATACATACAGCGGGTGACATAAGTATTGAACACCAACATTTTTCTCAGTAAATATATATTTAATGTGACTATTGTAATGAATTTTACACCAAATGTGAGCAACAACCCTTGCAATCCACACATGCAAATAAGTTTTGTGTAATAATGTGAAATGACGCAGGGAAAAAGTATTGAACAAGCTTCCTGAAATTTATTTAATACTTTGTACAAAAGCCTTTGTTGGTAATGACAGCTTCAAGACACCTCCTGTATGGAGAAACTAGACGCATGCATTGCTCAGGTGTGATTTTGCCCCATTCTTCAACGCAAATAGTCTTCAAATCTTGAAGATTCCGTGGGCATCTTCTATGAACTCTGATCTTTAGTTCTTTCCATAGATTTTCAATTGGATTCAAGTCAGGTGTTTGGCTGTGCCATGCTAGTATCTTTAATTTCTTTCTCTGAAACCAATTGAGTGTCCTTGGATGTGTATTTGGGATCATTGTCTTGCTGAAATCTCCACCCTCGTTTCATCTTTAGCATCCTGGTAGATGGTAGATTTTTATCAAGAATGTCTCAGTACATTTTTCCATTCATCCTTCCTTCACTCATTCGCAGTATGCCAGTACCGTGTGCAGAAAATCACCCCTACACCATGATGTTCCCACCTCCAAACTTCTCTGTTGATTTGATGTTTTTGGGGTGACGTGCCGTGCCATTTCTCCTCCAAACATGGTGTGTATTATGGCATCCAAAGAGTTCAATTTTGCTCTCATCTGACCACACTATATTCTCCCAGTATTTTGCAGGCTTGTCCAAATGTTGTCCAGCAACCTTTAAATGAGCTTCAACATGTTTTTTCTTCAGCAAGGGAGTCTTGCATGATGAGTGTGCATACAGGCCATGGTGGTTGAGTGCATTACTTATTGTTTTATTTGAAACAATTGTACCTGCTAATTCCAGGTCTTTCTGAAGCTCTCCACAAGTGGTTCTTGGACAACTCTTCTGATAATTTTTTTCACTTCTCTGTCAGAAATCTTATGAAGTGCACCTGGTCGTGGCCGGTTTATGGTGAAATGATGTTCTTTCTACTAACGGATTATGGCCCCAACAGGGCTCACTGGAACATTCAGCAGTTTAGAGATCCTTCTGTAACCAATGCCATCAGTATGTTTTCCATCAATAAGGTATCAAAGGCCTTGAGAGCTCTTTGCTTTTACCCATCATGAGATGTTTCTTGTGTGACTCTTTCATAATGAGACACATTTTTATAGGCCATCAGTTGTAGCTGAACCAGCTGGAAGGATTGCTTTCTAATTACTGATATATTTCATCCGGTGTCTTGGCTTTCAATGCCTCTTTGCGCCTCCCTTTCTTCATGTGTTTAATATTTTGTCCCTGTGTCATTTCACAGTATTACACAAAACTTAATTTATGGACATCTATGGTTTGATTTCTTTGCATGTGTGGATTGCAAGGGTGGTTGCTGACATTTGGTGTAAATTTCATTACAATAGCCACATTAAATATATATTTACTGAAAAAAATGTTGATGTATTTCATCCGCTGTGTGTATGTATATATATATATATATATATATATATATATCTATCTATATCTATCTAGAGATATATTTTTTTTCTCTGTGAAACCTGGCATTGAAGTAGTTATGTGTTACCTGTTATTTACCATAGTCTTTACTTTCAATCTGACAAATCCAAGGGAGGTATTTATTTTGTACAACGTGCCTCTGATAAGAATAGATATGGTTATTACTGCGCAATGTTCACTTGTTCTGTGTCATTAACATAATGACATATCCTAAATGTCATGTGTGTTTTTAGTTTTGCCAAAGTGAATGAGATAGCACAGTAGGAAAATCTAAATAAACAATTGAACAGCTATAGCCCAAAAAGAGGTGACAATAGAGTAGGTTTTGATCAGATGTAAAAGATCCATGTGTGAATGTGTCATGTCCATTGGTCAGATTATAAGAGTTACTTAATGTGATACATCTACTCCTAAGGTTTTGAGTGTAGTAGATATCCATTAGCGCAATACTGGTGAAAAAAAAGAGGAACAAAAATAGTCTAGTATGTTCTAGATGGGCAAAATTCATAATAATCTGATTTCCAAATGCTCACCTTTTAATGGGTTGACTTCAAGCATGTCTATGATCTTTGTCCTGTTTGATTGGTCAGCCTTTCACAGGTATTTCATTGCACGCAGTTCAGTTGATGATATGCCATGAATATAAAAAAACGTAGTGCAATATTGCTCAAAGGAGGGTACTTTTGGGCAATTTTGAATTACAGAATTTCCTATTCTATCTATATGTACATAGAATTGAAATCATATGTATGGAGTAACATATTTTCTGTGCTGATCATACAAGTGACCCATTCCTAACAGGAAAAACGTAGGAGGCACTTGAAGTAATCTATAACAGACATAATTTGTAAATTTCATTGCACTCATTAAACGATTATCTTTGTGTTTAGATATAACCAAACTAGTGAGTCATTTATATTGCACAGTTCACCTCCGATCTTGTAGTTTGCTGCATAATTTCACATGCAAAATAGCATTTCTGGTTGTGTTCCAGTGCAAAGTGTTAATTCCACCCAAGATAACAAAGGTGAGTGTGAAGGTTGTTTATCCCTGTTAATGTTGACAGGATCCAGGTCAGCCCTCTGCATTTAGTCATTTAACAGTTATCTCTTCCTTCAATAGAACATTAGTAGGTCTCTTACTGTACGCATTCTTATTCTTCACATATCCTAATATTGTAGAATAGAGCATGGTAAGTAAACTCTTGCTTTGCTAATTTCTGTTCAGCTCACTGCTTAGGAGCAGACACCACCTGTGCATTATATATTCATTTCTGATGTCTGTCATGCTTAGTATATACTTGTTCCTACCAATGAAACGCATCTATGTAAAGCCTAAATGTATGTTACTTCTCTTCAGTTGGCTAAAGACTTGCTGCACCCATCCTCTGATGAGGAAAAGACCAGGCATAAGAAAAAGCGATTAGTTCAGAGCCCAAACTCTTACTTCATGGATGTTAAATGCCCAGGTAAGAGGAACTGGTTGCTGGGGTGTTTGTGGTTTCTTTGTTTTTACAATGTATGGAGGGTTAAAACACTACCCATAATTTACTTGTATCCATGTCATACTACGAAGGTCGGTACCAGTCTGCTGCCCATTTTCAGAAAATCAGTGATGTAAAGGAGTCTTCCATCCCATTACTGAGTTGAGATTACAAATAGCTGTCTCTGTTAACTGAATTCACTTACTAAATGTAATTTAATCTTTCAAACCCTTCAGATCTTTTTATAACCAATGTTAATAATACAAAATAAACCAGACCAGAATTTGTGGAAAGGCCATAAAGACCCTTGCTGTGGTTCACCAAAAGACAGTGGGGCACTCATGTTAATGTGCAAAACTTTTTTTTTTTTTTTATTTGGTCTTTTAGTTAAATAGTTACATTTAAGAATATGCTTATAGTATTACCATGTACTGTATGTTTATAGGGTACAATAAGGGCACATATATAATGTCCTGGATGGGAGAATATAAAGAGAATGAACAGTAATATCACTCATATCTACTACTATAATATGTCGGTGTATTGCTAAAATAATTAGGAAAATGGGCACCACCTGCAGCAAATGGGAAGCAGTAAATTTAGTGTAGTTGTAAGTAAATGGTGAAATTAATTAAATTCATACAAAAAGAGAATTATTTTTGCATAAACCAGAAAAATAATATTTAATTGTGTGGCTGTTGGTAAGTTGTTGCCATATATATAAGAAAAAATATGTGGCTAATTTATAGGTCTGAAATTAAATGTAGGCTAATACACAATTTAAAATGGTTTTATTTCCTAAATGGTTTTAATACTGTATAGTTATCTTACAGCCATATAAAAAGTGGGGTAGCTGGGACTGAAAGAATAACATCATATAAAATGATATTTAAATGTTCTTTATGGTGAACTACAAACTGGTATTTGGAATATAATGCCCATAACTGGTCACCAAAAGCAAAGCTATAGTGCAGGTGACTGATTCGTGACCCAGACAGATTTTTCACTGGAGTTTCCGTAGGTGGAATCTTGTATGGTGCGCTGCAGAACAATGTGTCTTTTATCTCTCTTGTTCAGTTCTGACAGGTTGCTGAAATATTATGTATATATCAATGTTGCTGGTAAGTTGTTCGTACGGCAAATCTTGTATTTTAACTTTCCAGTGTTTTTCTAGTATCTTTGTTTTTGGGTTTACCTTATTTGTGCTTTCTTTCTAGGCTGCTATAAGATCACTACAGTTTTCAGCCATGCGCAAACGGTTGTCCTTTGTGTAGGTTGCTCTACTGTTCTGTGCCAGCCCACAGGTGGAAAGGCCAGGCTTACAGAAGGTAATTATAGCTTAATAACTGGAGTAAATGTTTCCGTGGTAACAGAATGCCTAGATCTCACCCATCTACTTTGTAGCAGACCAATTTATCCACACAACTGCTCCCCTCTTTTTCCCATTCAATTCTCTCTTCCATTTGCCTTTTTGTTCAATAAAGGGTAATAGGGGAGGGGGTGAGGTGTTTTAGATTATATCTGGATAGATGGTGAGGTCATATATCTAGTTCCTCTCAGGTGCTGACTTAATGTGCAGGTAGTTCCACTATGGATTCTTCTTTTACAAGGATGGACAGTCTTTGTTGCTCCATGGAGCTGATGACTGGGAAGTAAGTTGAGTCTTTGGAAGTGAGTGGCCTTTACTGCAGAGTACTTAGTGCTCTGTAACATAGAATAGGTCTCATCATCCAGTACTCCCTGTGGGCACGTATTGCTCTCCGAGTTTATTATTGTCCAGGTTGTGGACACTTAAGGCTAGATTTACTAAGCTGCGGGTTTGAAAAAGTGGGGATGTTGCCTATAGCAACCAATCAGATTTTAGCTGTCATTTTGTAGAAGGTACTGAATAAATGACAGCTAGAATCTGATTGGTTGCTATAGGCAACATCCCCACTTTTTCAAACCCGCAGCTTAGTAAATCTAGCCCTTAGTCTGCACAGGTTCAGAGTCTGCCTCTGTGTGGTGTCTTTAACTTCTTCTAGACATGGCGGCAGCTTGTAACTTCTTTGTAGTCACTGATATGTTGAATGAATAAGAAACACCCAGAAACTGTTCCTTTCATGTTTATTTGGTGTTTATTGTTAGGATTTTTTTTTAAGCCGCTTTTGTTCGAGGGTGGATAATTTTATTTTATTTATTTTTTAATGTATTTTATTATATTTTAGGCATGGTGTTCCAAATTGCAGATCGCAGATAATATATCTAGTATAATATTATAAAACTTAATAGTTATTCTGCAACTTCTAATGTTTACTATAAGTGGTATATTTTGTGGACTGAATTCATTTTGAAAAGTTGGTAAGGGAAAAACCACAGTGTATTTGTTGCAGAGTTTTTTGGGGTTTTTTGCCTTTCTTCCCTGTATAATATTTGTTCCAAAGAACAATATAAATTACACTTAGAGTGATACTCCAGGTGCAAATGATAGAAAAAATAAATGGATCTAAAAATCTCTATTTCTTTATTCCTCTCACAAATTCCAGCAGTCTTCTATATATCTCTCTGTGTATTAGTTACTAATAGTTATTAACAGTCATAACCCACTGAAAAACTTGGTCAAAATGACTGCATAAGTCAATGCATATTGTTTGCTGGTAAGATGGAGCAAGATTCACAGCACTCTCTCCGTTCACAGGTTGTTCCTTCAGAAGAAAGCAACACTAAAGTTGCCCTGGTTTGCGTGACATGACTCTGCCGCACCTTGCCCCTCAGGATGATTTGCCTTATGTCCGGCCTCACGCGCCACTTCCCTTCCTGTGGTATAGCACGTCAATCTTGTTGGCTTTTGTAATTCAGGGAGATTTTTTTGCAGTTGGACTTTGATTATGTGCAAACAATTTCCTAAATAAATGCAAAACTGCAATTAAATCCTTTGTCCTCATGATATGAATATAGATTGAAAATAAACAGTTTTTTGTGCCACCTAGAAGATAAAGTTGAAAGTTGTAGAGAGGGATCCTAATGACAGATTACCTTCTTGGCTGAAGGGAAAACTGAAATGTGTAAAGGTTATTTTCACCAGGCACTCAATTATGGGATTAAAGGCTCATTAAAACTATGTAAAATATTGACCACTACAGATAAGGCTGTATATTAGTCACATTATTTATCCTTATGTATTGGTTACATAGCATGTATTCGTAGGTGGTTAGAACCAAGTTCATTGGATAGAACAGACCGGCACCAACATTTTTAGAGTTTTAAATGAAGGATTTATTACTAATACATACTAGACATTACAGGGTGTAAACACAATAATCGTTTCAGTGTATGACTAAATATATTGAAGTCTGTGGTATTGCCTGTGAATATATGTTATATAAAAACAACTATCTGACTTTCTTCAAACTATCTATTGGAACAATGTGGCAAAGATCTAACCAAGGACATTCTGTGAAAACTGGTGCAAAGAAAAAAGTTACAGATTGGTTTATATATGCAACATTACTAAGTTTTCCAGTTCAGTTTAGAAAATAAAAGCACACAGCTGCTTGGCTTATATGGCCAATGCCCCCTTTCACTTTGCACCAGTTTTCATAATGATCAGTGATTTGTAAGGCAAAACAGTGCCCCGCAGTGCCGGACCGTAGTGAAAACTGGACATACATAAAACAGGGACATACAAGGTAGGAAGGGCCCTGCTGATTACAGAGTTTTACATTCTAAATGTCCCCCAATTTTATGGCTTATGGAAACATTTGCACAGCAATTACATTCTCAGACATTTCTGAAACTCCAGACACTGAATTTTTAGGAGGTCATAAACTGTTACTCCACTAATGTAGGGTGGACTGAAATGTGGAGAAGAAACAAGATGTAATCGGTTATGCAGTTCGTTCATTGAAAGATTGAACATAACCTTTTGTCTTTTCTTTTTGATCTTACAATGTGTTTAGTGTGAATTTTACTTATGGGGGAAGTATCAGATCTATCTTTCATGGTGTTAATCAATGAAAACCATTTTTTAGGGCAGAGGATGCAAGTCACTAATTTCTAATTTATCTTGCAATAATCATAAATCTGTTTCTGCTGGCATTTGGGACAATAGCAAATCTGAAAAGAAAGGGAAAGCAGGAAAGCCACTGCCTGAG
This sequence comes from Mixophyes fleayi, assembly GCF_038048845.1. Classification (NCBI taxonomy): domain Eukaryota; kingdom Metazoa; phylum Chordata; class Amphibia; order Anura; family Limnodynastidae; genus Mixophyes; species Mixophyes fleayi. Next base: position 134,437,146 of record NC_134405.1, on the reverse strand, counting down.
ATCATGGATTTTTTTGTAAGTAAAGTTGTAAGTTCTATCCGCCTAAAATACATATTCCCTCATCTCCGATAAAGCTTCAGTATGTCAACAACAAATGTTAATGTCACAGTTAATTAGCAAGTGACCTGTCCTATTTTGTCTTTTTTTTTTTTGTCCAGTAGTATTGAGCTGTCTAGTTAGATGGCTACATACTGTTGAAAGTACCAGTGCTGTGGCAGCTCAGCACTTCTGCTGGTTGGGGCAAGGCCTTACATGAAAATCATTACCTCCAGCATGGTACTTCCCATATAAGACTGCATAAACTGTTTCAGTCCCTTGGGGGAACTCTGACAAAAAGTGGGCAATCACCAGGACTGAAATGTGTATTGTACATGGTAGATGATTTTGAAGAATATTTTCAATTAACTATTAAATTTATATCAATTCCAATTAACAAATCTGTGCTGTCCCAATATAGGACCCCCAGATAAACTCTTCCCCTCCACTGCTGTACTAGATCCTTTGTCCCTACGTCAATGGCAGCGCTGTACATTTCTAACACATATACTAACTGGGAGATTTGAAATCCAAACAGAGCTTTAGACACTCAAATTGTCAGTGCGGCATAGGGGAGCTCTAATCATAGTGAGACCCCCAAAATTGTACTTGATGGCAGTGTTGATTTAAAATGTACTATTTGGTTAACTTAAATGTGCATTTATCAACTAATGTGTTGCAGTAGAATTTAACTTGTACATTTCATATAAATAATCCTATTAATTCTGGTCTATTTATATTTCTTGTGATCCAAACAAATCTTCCTTTCCAACTTACTGTCTGACTTACAACTACTGTCTTGTTTTTAGATATAGTGATATATATTGATTGAAGTTGAAATTTAAAAGTGGTGGAATATGGAATGGCTAAGGTCCACCTAACACCCAAAGCTTTAGAGAATTTTATGGGTTTAAATTAATCTTAGCCCTAGTTTTAGATGCTTCTAACACACTTTAGTAAAATACGATGAGATATTAAGCGACTCAAGGCCATCCCCTCTGAGACATGGGCGAGATGGTGATCACACACACAGATAATAACATCTAGTATGTAGATCTAGAGCAGTGGTTCTGTACAGTTCACATGAATGTATTGATCATGGTATAAAGCAGAGGCCACTGTGCCCCTCCTCATTTGTGGTATAAGCAGCATGCTGCACATTATAAAGGTTAAGCCCACTTTGCATCCTCACTATCTTGTACTATTATGGTATTGTATCCTAGTTTGTCATTTTCATATTATGCAAAATTCTTAAATGTCACTAGGTGGGTCTCCTATGCACCATGGAGTAGATTAACATGTTCCCTATAGGATCTACTATCAAATGTGGTTATCAGAGCAGTCACCCGAGGAGCTGTACCCACTACTTGCATAAGACGTTATGGGAAATTCCCTCACTAGCAGTCAGACATGTTGTACCGATCAGCTCCAGAACCATTTCCCTAGAAGAGACTACATAGGGATGGACCAGGGTTGTCCAGGGGGTTAATGTGACTTATGCTCCCCTTGATGGTTGTGCAGGCACTGTGTTCATCTTCCTGTCCAGTTAGACTGTTCCGAGCCACCCACTACATGGTGCCAACTGTTACCTGAAAACTGGGTGTAGCAGGTTAGTCCCACTGATCAGCAGCCATGCGTTATCTAACTCCTGCCCTGCAGAGGCCACACCACAGTGGAAACTAACGGGCATAAAAGACAGCATCGCCCCACCAAAAGTCTCTTGCTTGGACAGTTCTGGCTAGGGTCACTGCTCCTGTTGAACTAGTTAGTAAATAGTGCACACTACTGGCCTGCAACTTATCGAGCTGATGGAGGAGCAGAATAATGTGACTTAGCTGCCAGGACACTGCCATCGGTAAGTGATGACTAGAGCTCCTTCTGGGCAGGGTTGGGTGTTGGAATTGGTGCAATGACTTACTGCTATTTATGCCTGTAAATTGCAGTGTTGTACAATAAACGGTGTTTTCTTTATCTACTAATTGCCTATGGGAAGCCAGACTGATGCATTAGGCTGCTTTCAGTTACACCATGCAGTTGGGAAACAAAAAAGGCACATTTACCCTGGTATTCTCACCCCATTGCAATGAAATCTGGGTCAATCACTAACGTACTAAAATGTTAACTATATGACCAACCTCCCTGTGCCATGAGGTGAATGCTGAGCATGTAACAGAGTTATGTAGAAACAATAAACAGGAGAACTCCATGTTTGTTCACTCTGTTGATGAGTTCCTAAATCGACATTTCACCCGAACATCCGTTTCAGTTAAATTAACTTTTATCTTACATTCTGTGTCCGATTGACTGAATTATATCTGATGGCAACCATTTTTATGGAGACCAAATGCCCTGAGGCCTATGCAAATAGCTCACTTCCTGTGTATCACGTGGGGAGAAGTGCTGGTATGGCATACAGGCCCACTTCAACCAGTGGGTGTGTGTATAGGTATAGTAAACATGGAATAGCCAGCAATGTAACATTAAACCATTTCACAGTAGAAGTTAGATTTGACTTTATGTACATCAAACAGATGCTGGGTTCTGATTTAATTATCTACTTAACTTACATTTTTATTATTCAGATTTATTAGTTCATGCATACCATTATAAAATCTCACTTTTTGTTTAATTACAATAAAAATATGGATCCAAGTCATCAGCCACAAGATCCATTATTACTGATGTAGAAAAAAAAACAAAACTGTGCAGCTTATACATGTGCAGCCTTGGCTTTATCAAATTCCAGTGCAATCTTTAAGGCTGTGCTGTTGAGCCCTGTACTCTGCATGTTTGCTATTATGGTTACCACCACTCCTTTTGGTGGGGTCTGCGTGGGACTGTCTTCCTCAGGTAGAATTAGTATGACACTGCTAGCTCCAACTGCCCCTCCTGTGTGCGATATGTAATGTTTCTGATGCTTACACAGGCCACAAACCTGCTTCCTTTCCACAGTTCCCCATCCCATGGCATATTTTCCATCTTTGTCCCAACTCATTTCAGTATTGGGGACTTGTCGCCACACCATGGAAATTGTGTCTGGTTTAAGGTATCCTGGTAAAACCGTGGCAGTTCCCTGGGCCTGGTAACTATACAAGAGAACATTTCCAAACATTAGAAGATCATTTACAGTGGAGAGGAACCCACCACCAGCCCACTTGTAGGAGTTGTCAACGTAGGGACTGTTCACCAGACGCTTCTTGTCACTGAAATTGTAAAATCTGTAAGCGACAACGACAGAGACAAAAATAGATGAAATAACTATCCTTTTAGCGCTGTGATTCACACTCCTCAGACAGAAACATAAGGTTGTTACTACATAATTATTATTATTAATTTTTATTTATAGGGCGCCACTAGGTGTCCGTAGCGCCTTACAGGGACAAACAAAATTACAATATGAGGTCAGACAGCACAGAACAGTAAACAATAATCACAGTAACTCAGGGCACAGCTAGAGAGGTGGGGGAAGGGAGAGGGGTAGGTCCACCAACAGTGGCACCTAGGGAGGGGGGCACGAAAAAGAGGGAGACCCCCCAGGGGGAAGGGGGTCATTGAGGAGGAAGGCTAGGTAGCTGGTGAGCAGAGTAAAAGTGGTGGAGACAGGAGGAGAGAAGACCCTGCTCAAAGGAGCGTACAATCTAAGGGGTGGGGTAGACTGACAGAAAGAATTAAGTTATAACTTCATGGGTTTAAAAACCTTCTTTCTCTACAAACACTGTAATATATTTATTGTCAAATGGTGGGTTATAGGTTAGAGACACAAGATTGTTCGTACGTTAATTGTATTAAAGCTATAAATGTTAAGTGTAACGTTAATGTCTCCCTCTATTGATCTCAAATCATTTTCTCATTTAATTTGAAATTATCTTGTGCTGCTGTGCAAGGTACTTATAGGATCTGCATACAATCATGTTTGCTATTGCCATTCACTAAAAGGCACATAGATCAGACTCTTTAGGCTATAGGCACAGATAGTGAAAATACAGCTGCCTCTTATTTTCAGGACAGGCTCAAAAGACAAAGCCATTGATACTTATACATCAAACTGTAAAAAGTGAGATTTATGCATAATTGTATCCACAGACAATAGATAATGAGCTGCCATTTGGAGGGTATTTACTTCCTCACAAAATAGTACTGGACATAATTCTCTGGTGCTGAAGAATGTGAATCTTGGTAATCTTAGCAGCTGCTGTGAGCACTACACCTTCCGATCACAAGAGGGCGATGTCAAGAGCATGGAGATTGTAAAGTTGCTTGTGGCAAAAAAAGCATTGTGATTATTACTAAGGGCTAGATTTACTAAACGGCGGGTTTGAATAAGTGGAAATATTGCCTATAGCAACCAATCAGATTATTTATGTCATTTATTTAGTACATTCTACAAAATGATAGCTAGAGTCAGATTGGTTGCTATGGGCAACATTTCCACTTTTTCAAACCCGCAGTTTAGTAAATCTAGCCCTAAATCTCTTGTATGTCACATACAGAAGTTGTATGACATCATTTGGATGTGTTGCTTGTGGGGAGTTGTTTTTTTTTAGGTTATGGTTTTTAATTAAATATGATTTTTCATAAATGAGTTTTTCTACAACTTTTTTTTGAGAATACAGATACAATTCATTAATGCACACCGGCACTTATTATATGTAATCTAAGATAATGTTAATGCAAACACTAATAATATAGGGACATCTCAGTATGTCATCTGAGTGCTTGTTTAGTGCGAAACACAATATTATATACATACACATTTACAGTACCATGGAGTAAGGCACTGGCGCTGTCTCTACCCCTCCATCTAACAAACACCACCAGAAACCAGGTGAGAGTATGTGAAGAACAAGAGGAGGCGACATAACCATACATACTTTCATAAGAACAGTTTAATGCATGGCCAGTTTGTTACTAAATCTATAAATAAAAATGTTATTAAACAACCTCCTTTAAAAAAATAAAGTTAATTATGAATGCCAGAAGCTCAATGATGTAATTTTATGTGCCTCATGCATTGTACAGATCCAGTGTGCAAGTGTTTAAGGTTTAACATTAAATCCATATTATATATAATTCAGGTGTCCTCTAGAAGCAATACCATTTATATAGTAGTTTCTGTATTGTATATGATAGACATTTCCCAAACTAGTTATACATTGAGTAGACTGTGTTCTATATAGCTGGAAACAGTCTAATGTGTGCATTAGATTTTACCCATTTTCACAGTGCATATTTGTAATGGAGCCCCTAATGTCTCTGTATGATCACTCTAGAAAACCCAAGCAAACACCATGAAGTTATAGTAACAGCCAGCAGGTGGCAATACAATCACATTTTTAATTCATGCAATACTTTCTCCTACTGAGACTTGTGCTAGTTATGAGTCTAAAAGAAAAAACAAAAGTTCCCTTTGCAGCAGTTATTCAGTTTATGTATACATTTCTAGCCATAAACAAGTATGCACAACTATTGTGAACAAGATATAATATATTCCCACTTTGATAGAATAATTCATTTAAAGCCCCTCTTGATAACAATTTTACAGTGCATTGCTCAGATTTTAGATCTTTCATGCTGAAGGGTAATTCCTAAGCGGCAGGAAGAGAATCACCATCATGGGTTTAGAACAGTAGCCTGGTAATTTCCTTGCTGAAGGGCACTCCAGGACACATTTATTGTGCAGAGTCAGAGGAAAAACATCATAATTGTGGCATGTTTTGTGGTTTCTTGACCACTGCCCCTAGCATTCTTGCACGCTGAATGGTTCCTTAGACATCTATCTGCCCTGGGGTGTGGATTGTTTTTCTTAAAGCAAGAGAACTTTTGTGTCTAGATAACTAACTGCGAGGGCCAAGGACGTACCAGGTGTGCAAGGAATAAATTTGATATACATGTAATGTAGATATGCAGTTCTCTGGAATGTTCTGCAACCATAAATATGTCAGAGACCAAGGGAAAGCAAAAAAGCAAAAATCTATTAGTACAAGGAAAAACAAAAAGCCAAAAAAAACAAAAAAACAAAAGTTTAGTATATTATATTAGGTTTAGTACATATTCAGTCCTTGTGTGTGTGTGTGTGTGTGTGTATCATTATTCAATTAGAGTGGCCACATACATAAAAGGTAGGTATACACACTTATAGCACATGAAGAAGACATGACATAGTAGGCTGTATACTGCAACTATAATGTCCCTTAGCTATTTCTATATCATCCTTCTCGGCATACCCGATCCCCATTTAAATGTCCTCTTCCAAAACATAATTCTCCTCACTTAGGACCTCGCTTAATTGCCAACCTGCTCATTGTAGTGGTGAAATTATAGGAAAGTTGTTTGGCACTATCAATTGTGATATTTTCACATGAACCTCCTGAATGAAGCATTGGACTACTGCAATTTTCTATTTCTATCTTTTGTAGGGAAAGTGGATTTAAAAGCCCAAACTCTAGTACATTTCATACTCAATACAGATAAACTGGACTCTCCAGCAAAAAGTAGATATGTTAGAAAACAAACTTTAATAGGTGTTTTATTTATAAAAAAAAAAAAAAAAGGCAGCAAAAAAACATTGATATGCAAACTAGTATATTAGCAGCTGGGGATAGGAATTAACCACTAACCACCAACAAAGAGATGAGAATAAAGGTTAGAAGGGTTAGGGCTCTATTAGGACATACTTAGTACATGAAGAATATGGTGTGCATAGAGCTATGCTGAGCGTAGTGTAATGTATGGTAGGCACACGGCTGTGGTTATTATGAGGTTCTGCTGGACAGTGTATAGTTGGCATGAGGCGGTTATGCTGGACACAGTGAAAATAGGACTGTAGTGGACATGAATCAGTTATGCTTGGGACAGGGGAGTGAAAGGTGCACAAGTTGCCATACTGTGCTCTGTGCTATACCACAGTACACGTAGGTCTGAAAAAATGTTTATGTATGTTTTATGTCTGTTGTACTAGAAAGCAAACTTATTTTAGGAATGTTCGTTTTCACTTTAGGATGTAGATGCTTTGTCAATATTCCAATGTTGGGTTCAATGACACAAATTGCAAGCCAAGCAAAAATATACAATTTAATTCATCTCAAGGAAAATAAATTAAGCCAAAAAGTAGTAATGGAATTACTTCTCCGCTTGTCCCCAAGCACAGCAAATATGTGCAAACAGATACTCTCTCTCACTTGGCCCCAACATATCAGACATAGGGATCTCTATGTTCCTTTGCCAGAATGGTATTGCTCTCTAAAATTTCCACCCCTTCTATGCGTCCTACAGCTGAGCCAATAAAAGGAATTTGAGACATTGAGAGGATATTGTGGCAAAGAATTAGACATGAAACCAAAATAATTTTCAAGGAAGAAATTAAAACTACCTCCTTAACTTAGTTAGGAAGGGATCTGCATTACTATTATTAAAAATCTATACAACTTAACCCTCCCTACCCTCTTCTAGTGTTCACTGGCTCTCTGATACAAGTGATTTAATGCATGCACAACCACCACCAATGAGATATAGTCTTTAAGTTATATTTTAAACTCTTGTGAGCCGGGCCCTCCCTCTTTCTGTTTTATTGAAAGCTCCCATCTTGTCTTTATATAATCAAATATATGTCTGACTGTATACTGCTGCAGAATATTTTGACACAATATAAAAAAAAGAGTGTTAATAATAAGAGTGGGAGGAAAAAAACTTGGAATAGCTCATTTTTGTATGGTGCATGCGTTTCTGTTAATACTACAATATTTAAATTTGTGAAGACCGATATTTATCTTCAAATAGATTTTGTAATCACTTTATATTGTTTATGGATGTTCACCAATACAGCAAAAAAAATAAATAAAAATAATTTTACATATATGAAACTACTCCTACAGTATATAGTTCAGTAAATCATATGCCTGTGCTTCCCTGTCCGCATCACTGCACAGCTATGCGCATGTACCTGGCTCTGTTGTATATAATTGGCTCATGCTCCTCAGGAACGGTGTTCTTCATACCCAGATCTTTAAACATCTGCATCATGTGATCCAGGAACTTGCGCCCTGAGGCACGCTCTACCACAGCACTTAGCAAGGTCCATGCATGAGTGGAATATAGGAACTGCGACCCTGAAAAGCAAAGCAAATGGCTTAACAACATAAAGATAAGTGATAAAATCGTCAGATGATAGGTATGAAAATTAAGCAATACTATATACGGAAATAGGCTAAGACTGGGTACAGACTACAGCAGTGGTTCCCAAACTGGGTGCCGTGGCGACCTCCCTGGGGTGCCGTGACCAGGGCTGGTGGTAAGGTGGGTGACTACTTGGTAATTATTTTGGCTTAGGGGTGCCTTGAAAAAATTATGGAGACCCTAAAGGTGCCTCAAACTAAGAAAGTTTGGGATCCACTGCACTACAGGGTTTTCAGACGATTACCGACCAATCACACGATAAACGAGTGTTCAGCCTGATATCGCATGGTTTCATTTGATTTTTAAACAGAACTAAAAATAAAAACTCATTAAATGATGGAAAGATGTCTTTCCAGTTCTGCAGTGTGTATGCACTCATGAGCGACAGTATCCATAGATCTCTATGGGGTGTGCAGAGTCATGATCTTTTCAGCCGATGGTTATGACAGATGAAGAGCACAGATCTTAAGGTAAATCGTGTAAAATGTGTTTAGTGTGTACACATGAATTGGCATACTGATCGGGACTTTTTTTTTTTCTTTCTTGTAATCGGTGGTAAAATTGTTAACTATATCGCAACAGGAGAAATTTTCAACAATGTGTACCTAGTCCAAGTGTCAAGGACAAGTAAAAGACAAAATACATGAGGTTAAAAAAAAAGAAGAAGAATATGTGGAAGTCAGAGAAGTAAGGCAGATAGAAACTGTGATTAGATAACAGACAAAGCCTACAAAGGAACTCTGTTCTCCTGTCTTTCCTCTTTTACACTTCATTGTATTCAAACATGTGATATCATGTGGCAAAAAGGAAGTATAGTCTGGCTATTTTATGGGCTTGTTCATATGAGAGTTTTGTTGAGCTTATCACTAGATATCTGCATAATTTTCCTTGCAGTCTCATCCGAGCCACATAATTGCATTGCTGTTCGTGTGGACAACATAGGCAGTTTGGAATAGAAAACAATGCAATTCTATGAGGCGTAATCATCAACGGATCTCTGTGCTGTTATGTTGTCCTGTGAAGAGCTAAGCTAGCCAGTCATGCTACATGATATCACAATAATGGGCAAAAATTATGAGATACACATCTATTGGATAATTATTGGGGGTGCAGCATAATGTGGTTGAAAGGTGACTGCTAATAGTTTTTATGTGCAGTCCTCTTGAGACAGAGGCTCCAGTGTACGTTGAAAGTGATTCCAGATGCTCAGCCCAAGCACAAAACAGCCCATGCCATGTGTATATCCTCATGCGTCTGGCATTCCTACCTGGTTTAAAAACCAAAGGATCATTTTTAAAAAGCTCCAAGGAATCTATCACACTCTCAAACGTGTCCTTGATATAAAACTCTTCTGGTTCCATTGATAAACACTTCTGGGATTTTGTAGTATTTGTTTTTTTTATTTTGCAGTGTTCCCCATCTTTCGCAGGTCCGGCATTATCTGGTAGCACTTTCTCTGGGGTACTCTCTGGAGATGCTGCTTTCTCCAAAGATTTCTTAGCAATTTTTTTTCTGATTTTCTGGATATCCTTCTCATAATGCCGGATCCCACTTAGATGCGAGACCAGTAATCTGGTGGTTATTGTCACCTGAAAGAAAGACCACAACTTGGAAAACTTATATGAAGCTGAATATACAATAAGAGTAGAGAAGCAGCAAACATTGAGAACAGGGCGTTTCAGATTCTCCACACTGGCAACGAATCGCTCAAATTTTCTGCTATACCCAAGTTGCATATGATTTTTTACATTATTATAATATTGCAAATGGATAAAAAGGGTCCTTCTATTTTGTTTCCAAAACGAAAAATTAAAACTTAATGAACTATATTATCATCAATTTTTATAGCGCCAATCACATTACATATCTAATCATTCACATCAGTCCCTTCCCCATTGGAGCTTACTAAATTCCCTTACCACACAGACACACACAGGTCCATTTTGTCCGAAACCAATAAATTTGTGCAGATAACCAAACTGCTCTGGCTATCCCTGTTTCTCAGAAGGGCCGCCCTCTGCACTTTACTGAACCCAAATATAAAATACTTCTAATATATAAAGCCATTAACAAAACGGCACCAACATACATCTCTTTGCTTGTCTTAAAACCTCTATACATAATGCCTTCACTGTGCCCAACACCTGAGCCTCTCATCCTCCCTCACTACAATACTCTAGTTCCCGAATACAGTACTTTTTTGGGCTGCACCCACTCTGTGGAATAATCTCCCTCGGCACAACAAGACTTGTCCCTCATTTACTGGGCAAATGAGGGACAAGACACAAGAAAACGAGATCAAGGTGTGGTTCATCCGAGCATGTCCAAGGGCGTTGCCTGTAATTACAGCTAGCATAGTGGATCTGTGCTTGGCAGGAGCTTCAGTGACCAAGACAGCTCAACTTGACAATTGATGAGCAACAGTCTAAGTAGAAGTCTGCATGTAACACTGAGGGGAAAACCATCAGCATAAGGGCAACAGTGGGTGGAAGTGCATACTCCAGGGTTGCGATATCTTTGCATTAATTTGAAGTGAGCAACACAGATCAATTGAAAAATTTACATCTTCACCCCATGTTCTGCCTTTTCTTTCCTGTCATGAAGGGCGTGTTTCAAGATGATAATGCCCCATCCACAGAGTGAGTGTGGTCTCCAAATGGAGTATTTATCTGATATTCTGGAACAATGCAAGTGGTAGGCTCAATGCCACGTAAAGCATGTGGTGGCCCAACGGCCTATTAAGTTCCTTTATACTGATGTTTCCCTTATTGTCCACTAACTCTATTAATACGATGATTATTATTATTATTAAAGGTTCGGGTTGTGTCTTCTTCATTACATACTGATTCCTGCAATTATATGTCATTTACACAGTTGAAACATCAATTATTGTAAACATTGACTACTGCTACATGGGAAGGGTCACTGATTTTATATATGAATAGGACTATGGTGAACATTTCAATCTGGCATTTTATATATAGTGATGGGGAACCTTGCAGAGGTTAGAGTGGTTAGCTGGATAGCCTGTAACATACATTTTACCAGAGAAATAGTAGTAGTTACAGTGAACATCTGTGGCTCCACGCAGCAGTTATATTGTAGACTATGCCCTCAGAGAAGTCTCCTGTGCTCATTTCACCTCTAACTAAAATCTGTAATCTCTCACTCACTACTGGCATCTTTCCATCACTATACAAGCACGCAGTGATTACTCCTATTCTAAAAAAACAAGATCACTGCTAAAACTAAATGGCATTACTCTCTGCTAATTCTCCTGGATCTCTCGGCTGCATTTGACACCGTTGACCACTCTCTTCTCATACAAACGCTGCAATTCCTAGGTCTTCAAGACACTGTTCTATCCTGGTTTTCATCCTACCTATCTAATCGCTCTTTCACTGTTAATTTCTACGGGCCACCTCTGCTCTGCTTCCTTTATCAGTTGGAATACCACAAGGCTCAGTGCTAGGTCCTCTGCTGTTCTCTATCTATACCGCTTCTCTTGGAAATCTAATAAGCTCAGTATTTCAGTATCGTCTCTATGCAGATGATACCCAAATCTATCTATCCTCTCCTGATCACTCAACATCAGTGTTGTCCCGTGTAACTGACTGTCTTTCTGCCATTTCATCTTGGATGTCCTCTCGCCAACTCAAACTTAATCTTTCTAAAACAGAGTTAATAATATTCCCACCCGCCAACAAGAGCATACCTGACATTTCTATCTCTGTTGATAACATGACCATAAATCCCACCCCACAAGCTCGCTGCCTAGGTTTAATCCTTGACTCACACCTATCCTTTGTTCCCCACATTGACTCTATATCTAAATCCTGCTACTTACATCTAAAGAACATTTCCAGAATTCGCACATATCTCACGCAAGACACTGCAAAAACCTTAATTCATGCACTTATCTCCCGCATTGACTATTGCAATTCCCTCCTTACTGGTCTTCCCCAAAACAGACTCAAACCCCTACAATCTATTTTGCACGCTGCGGCAAGATTGATTTTCCTTGCAAATCGTTATTCCTCTGTTGAATCACTCTTTATGTCTCTACACTGGCTGCCTGTTTTCTACTGAATCCAATATAAAATACTTTTACTAACCTACAAGGCCATCAACAAAGCTGCACCAACATACATCTCCTCTCGAATCAAAATATCTCCCAACTCGGCAACTCCGTTCTGCACAAGATCTGCGTCTCTCATCCACCCTTATTACATCCTCCCATTCCCGGTTACAGGACTTTTTTTGGGCTGCACCCACTCTATGGAATTCTCTCCCTTGCACAATAAGACTCTCCTCTGGTCTACAAACTCACAAAACCCACCTCTTCAGACAAGCTTATAATATTCCTAAACCACCCTCTTAACCTCACTACATTACCCTATTACCACCCGTTACACAATTTCACACAAGACAACTACCCCCTGACCAACATTGTTGTGTGACAGGATCATTTAGCTTATGAGTCACTTTTACCTTTGCAGTCTGGCTGGGCCGAAATGCAAAATGTAGACTTAACCTCATGTGTCAAACTCCCATTGCCCCATAGATTGTAAGCTTGCGAGCAGGGCATTCTCTCCTCTTTGTCTGCTTTACCCAGTTTGTTTATTAGTTTACTATGTTTGTCCCTAATTGTAAAGCGCTACGGAATATGTTGGCGCTATATAAATGATGATGATTACATAGATGTACATGTTTATGTGAAGCTTTGATGTTAAATTGTTGCAGTTGCATATAAACAGTGTACACTTAACAGTGTACTATAACCATTTTTGTGTATGCAGGTAATACATCTATAACAATAATTATTTTATTGTCACAAATGTGTTTTTTACATATATAAATGTGTTTTATATATTTGATGTGTAACACGTAGGTTTAGTGCACATGGAAAAATGAAGACTGTAAAGTGGCAGTGTTGATCTTCTGAAAGACGCTAATAGAATATCAGTTTAAACAGAACAGCATTTACCATTATAATTTTAGCAGCTTTCACAACAACAGGTACAGTAGCACTGTGAATACCCTCCTCCACACCTTTTCACCTTCAAACTCCTTTTCCGGGAACTCCGGTACATACTTCTGTACTGGTGCGTCTAGATCTAGCCGATTCTCTTCCCAAAGCTTGGCCAGTGCCGTCATGGTAAAGGACTTGCTGATACTGGCTACGCGCATGACACTCTCTGGTGAACATGGAATCCGGTTCTCCACATCAGCAAAACCAAGCCCTATGGGAAAGGAGCACAGAAAACATTCAAACACCATCTCATTTCTACATGACCAATCTCTTCTGGTATACGGTAATGGCATTTTATTGCTAGGAACATTATTGTTTTTAAAGTCCAGTTATTGCAAAACTTCAATTCATGTACCTAAGATTATACATATAAAACAAAAGCCCCACACAACACTTTTTTTGCCATAATCTGTTAATCTGTAGTTACAAAATAAAGCTGTTTAAATTGCTGTGTGAGGCTCATTTTACAGAAGCTCATTCTATACTTAGCACTGCGCTATTCTGGTGATAATTGAATTCCCCCATTATGTACTCTTCTAGGAATAGGTTTGTGAATATGAATAAACAGGGACGTATTAGTGGAGATATGTTAGAGGGTTATGTTTTAGCCAAGTAAAACCTTTGCAAAAAGTTAATATGGATACCAATCTATTTTATTATACTAACTCATACTTCACAGCATGGCTAATTGAAATGCAGCAAAGTACACCACACCCCCAATCTGCACAAATCACAAGTCTGATCTGCCCATACTGCAGCTATGCCCTTTTGGTTCTACTAATCTTGAGTCCTTGTCAGTTTACACGTATGTATTCGTATATAAAAGACGATTTTTTACTCACCGTAAAAATCGATTTCTCTTACTCCACTGGGGGATACTGCGAGACATTGGGAATAGTAGGTGGGACTAGGAGTTAAGCACTTATCAACTTCTTTGTTCCCTAAACTGCTCCCCTACTATGCCCCTCCTATCCAGCTCAGACCTCAGTTTTGTATAACTAAGCCAGGAAGAAAGGAGAAGCAATACAGAAAATAACCACCAAAAACAGCACTACTTTCATAGCAAGGGAGGTTGCGCAGTGTCCCCCAATGGAGTAAGAGAAATCGATTTTACGGTGAGTAAAAATCTTTTCTCTTGCCTACCATTGGGGGACACAGACATTGGGACATACCAAAGCTGTCTCTAAGGGAGGGATTGCTCTTGAACGGCTCCGCGCAACACTCTACTACCAAAGCTCACATCAGTGAACGCAAAGCCATGCAACCAAAAAATGTAGACGTTGCCATCCTGCGCAACTGCCTTACCGAAGCACCCTGACATGCCGTCCAAGAAGCGCCAACCGTCCTGGAGTGTGATCTCTAAAGTCACCCGAACAGGATAAAGGGCGCAAACCTCCCACAGAATGGTGGAAGGGATGTAGCGGACATGTGTGTCTGCAAACTGACCAGTTCTGCTATTGAATAAAAGAAGAGGACATTAGTTCCATGGATAGGGAATCTGCGGGCAATTTGGCACCCAACAGCATCCAACCGAGGAAAAGTGTCACACGGAAAGGAGAAAGAATAACAGAATGCTCGACCACAAGCTCCTGAGTGAAGTGTAATGCAGATACTATCCTTTGAACCAAAATGGGCCAGAGCAACGCACCTCTCTATTCTCCTGGGAAAGTAAAATGTGGGAGTGCAATTCACTGAACCCCTGTACCTTGCGGGAACCTAGGAGGTGTCCCATATCAGAGCCTGCTTGCGAAAGAAAGCGATGTAAGAAAACTCTGCACTGTTTCTAGACCCAGGAGAACGGGTGAGCAAAATGCCTTACAGACTCTATTCAAGGTACGAAGCAGCTTCCTGCGTAGAACCTTTGGCCCTAAGGCTAGGGTTTTCCCAACGCCACTGCGCCAAGCTAGATGATATAAAGAGTGTCAGAAAGAGGCCCCCGACAGAATCTATTTGGCCCCAGAGGTAGGCGAAAGGTTGAGAACATGCGACGTGGAAACGACAGCAACACCAGACCGAAGCTCCAGGGAACATCCTGGTATTGGAGAATTTCACTTAAGGGTCTATAGAAGATAATCAGTAACGGGGGGGTGGGGGTGAAGGGGGGGTGTGACCTGAGATAAGTATGGATGCCCGGGGGATAAAGTCCAAAGTGCCCCCAAAACTCCACCAGGAGGACAAAGGATGTCTCTGTGGAGAGACCCTTCCACCTGGTTAATTGCCTGCCTGTCGAGACTCTCGGCCTCCACCTATTCACCCCTGTGGTGCTACAGAAATGCAACAGCCATGGCATTATGTGACTGATTGCCTGGAGGTTTCCTGATAAGGACCTGCTGGGCCTGACGCCACATCTTGTGAACCCTGAGTACCAGATATGAAAGAGCAGTTTTCTTGGGAGGACCCAAAAGACCCTGGAACCCCAAGAATCTGATTAATCCGTTTTCATCTAACAGACTAGAGCCTGTCCGGACTGGGGTCAAGGAGCTGGTGAACGACTGACCTCACTCCTGACTGTCTGGCTAACCACTGTGAGAGAGATAGACATGTGGGTTAGGACAGAGAGATGATGTGTGAGTCCAATAACCCGGGAATCTGCTCCCTTCCGGGAAATTTCCCTTCAGAGATGTCGAGAATGGAACATGCAAACATTTCTACCCCGAACGTTGGTACCCTGTATTCCAGAAGCCTCATGCAACTGAGAAAAGAAAACTTGTCTCTGCGCCAGGAGCAACCTTTTCCTGCGCTGAAATGGGAGGGCCCCTTTCCCCCTGTAGGAGGACCCTGTGAGACCCAGTATAGAAACTTAGGTTTAAGAAATGTTTGTGCTGTGACAGATTGGGTGGGGACCTATGTAGTTTCTGTACCCAGACGTGTGTTTCCAGGAACCGGATGGAGATATATTAGTGATAGAGAGATGTCGGAGCACTCGGAAAGTGGTCGTGTAGACACGGTACTATCATGACTCGCCACATGCGTCGTAGCCCTGCTCTAACCACCATAAGCTTGGAAACTCACGAGGCGCAATGTGCAAAATGAAATGCAGGACCCTGAGCCGGAACAGAAATTTCTGTACCGCTAACGCGAAAGAAACACCGGTGCCCCCTTTCAGACTGGTACACGTAAGACGACCGAGGTGATGTATATTGAGGCCAAGGAATCTTTTTGCTCACTGCCTGCAATGACTGTGCGTAGTGACTACATTCGAAGCAAGAGAATGCAGGCATGCCTGATGAGAGACTGCCAGCTTAAATGGAACGAAAGGATCCGTCTGTGGGCCAGGAAGAGGTTGGAATAAAATATCCTAACCTCTGGAAATACCACCAGGTATATAGGTTCTTCACCTAGCTGCACCTGTGCAGGTACTATATGCTCCTATGGGAGTTAAGAAGCGACTACTTGATGAGGCACCCCGACCCCAGGAAGGAAAAGGAACGAGGGATTTAAGACCGCCCTTGATGTGGCCTAGTGGAGCTGACGGGAAGAAATGTACATATATAATGCAGTACAGACGAACCAGTGTTTTACCCCTGAAGGTGCCCTTTTAGACATAATACAATGGTAAGACAGGTGTAACAGAATAAATCTGTCTCATCTCATACACATCTATCTATATGCTGCTGGAGGAGGGGAAGTTCCGTCTCCCTGCTTCCGCTGTCCAGTCTGCCTCTCTGCATCGCCGAACAGCCTATAACATGGCTGCCGGCTGTTAGTATTAAGCGCTTGGCAGAGTTAATGTGCCCAGGCTGCCATGCTGTTTTCAGCATACCGCCTCCCATGGGATCGCCGACTGTCCCCCATAGATGACTTCCGTTCAATGCTCATTACCTAGGGGGACACTGCCGCAAATATGTTGTGACGGGAGGAGAGGCTGTAATAGATTCCCTCCCGCCGGACCTACAAACAGCTGCTCAGTCCTGCCATTCTGGCAGGCTGTATGTGTCCTGCAACTGCTTGTTCTAAACTAGGGGAGAGTTGCCGGCAAGCTGTGCTAGGGGCGAGTCAGCTCAGCAGCTTATGCTTCCTCCGCAGGGACCAGTGTGAAGGGAGCCTCGGGCTTTACACTACTCTGGGTCTTGGTTCGATCCCTGCGCAGCACCTAAAGAGGAAATAAAAAAAAAAGGTGAAAACCTATAACTAATAACAGTATAAGCAGGAACTTATACCAAAGTGACCTATCTCCTAGGCACTTAGAAAAAACTGAGGTCTCAGCTGGAGAAGAGGGGCATAGTAGGGGAGGAGTGTGAGGAACAAACAAGTTAATAAGTGCCTAAACGCCTAGTCCCACCTACTATACCCCAATGTCTTGCAGTATCCCCCAATGGTAGGAAAGAGAAATATTATTTGCTGTAATCCCCTTCACCCCCAATTTGTTAATACAAACTGGCAGCCTGCTAGGTTCCAAGCAAGCAGATTCATACAATTGTGGGAGATGTAAAGCAATTTGTTAGATTCTTAGGATTTAGAGTTGCATATAAGTGAATTTATATGTTGTAAAGATGTATCTTAGTGCGAAAATTGATGCATGTATCTTGTACTTGAGGCCCCATGTGCTTGGAGAGGTGGATCAGGGGCGATCATGTACAAGTGCAGTACAGTAAGGGCCTGCATACCAAGTCAGGCACAACCCTTTGAGATACAACTTATACTACTTTCACATTACTGCTCCTGCAATATCCCGGGTTTTTCAAGCTGAGTTTTTTCCGAATCACAGAGCATCCCAGTTAGGAGACCCCATTCACACTGCACCTTGAACCCGGGAATTTCCCGGGTCGACCCCATTCACACTGAACCTAGGTCCTGCCCTGACAATAAGTGAGTGTCATCACAAGAGAAGTTTTGATTGGCTGAAAAATGGTGAGGTCATTTAAAGGGGACTTTTTTTTTTTTTCTTGGCACACAAACATGAGGCCAAAGTTAGTATTGACTGTTCACAGCATTGCTTTAATCATGGCAAGATCTGTTAGTACTATTTTATTTTATCTGTTAATATTTTTGCTATGTTATAGTACACCGTTTCATCCTTTACAGTGCCTATGATCTGCTTTTTGATCTCCTCCTCTCCTCTAACGGCCAACAGCTCTCGCACCTCGTCATCTAGTCAATCTGTCATGTTTGCTCCTTTCTCATCTCTGCAGCATTGAAATATTATCATCCTCCAGCGTCCCCAATACCCACAATCAGCTTCTTTATACGAGACTCAGGTTGACACGGGAATAACCCTCCAAAAGTCTCGGGTCATCAGACCTGGGATTTCGCACTGACCCCCTTTCACACTGAGCCTCGAGCTGGGTTGTCGGAGCTCGCCCCGGCAAAAACCCAGGTTTTTTTAGGCAGTGTGAATGCGGTATTAGTTTCAGTTACATGGATCTTTACATAAGTTAGTTATGAGACATAGATTTTGCACCTATGTGACGCTATAATGACCATGATGAACATCAATCATGCATTTGTACAATCTGTCTTATAATTTAATTGAACTTTTTTTTTTCTTTTTAACTAATTTTACATGAATATGTACTTTGCTTAATTTCATTACATTGTACATTATTGTCTGAAAGCCTTATAAGACAGTTTGTAACTGTCACAAATAAGAACCAACTCAATAATCTGTTCTTTGTCTGGGTTACTAAATTACACCTGTACAAACAATTGAGCTTTGTGTGGTTCAATTTTCTGTAGTCTGTTGTCATACCAGAAAATCTTATTGTGATTGTATTTTGTCAACATAAATTGATTTAAGTATTTTATTTCCATTATATAACCCCTTATATACTTTTACTTTAGTAGAAATTGAATATTCAAAACAGCAAGCCTGCTGTTGAGAAGAATGCATGTTGGACGTAATTTACCCCAAAAAATAAACCCACTATAAAAATAGGATATTTACACCCATATGCCGAGTTACAGGCATCTCCAGTTCTGCACATGTAGTATATACGACAGGCTTACATCAGGCTTATGTACACACACATATATGCATACACGCAACCAGATTATTGCCACACGAAAACTCAACATTTATTTTGATAGCAAACACACACATTTAATTAGGCTTATCATTATACAGCAGATATAATATTCCTTCTCAACTATGAATTATAATAGCAAAACCATCTTTAAAATATGCCCACCAAATCCTATAATATAGGCACAAACAATGAAGAAAGTACCTATATCAGCTTCAGAGATGGATTCACAATCAGCCAATGAGAAGCAGCTACTTAGTGCTGGTGACAATCATCATCAATGTGTATTTTAACCTGTCCTCTAGCAGGTGCAAAAGATACAGCTCCAGACATGTGTATGCGTCTGCTGGTCTGCCTCAGCCGCATTTGCGTGAAATCATCCTTATTGTACTTGGCCCCTTCCTTCCACCGTTTCACCTCTCGAGACATAAAGAGGCGTAAATATAGATACACGTAACTCTGCATGTACGCATATGCGTGTGGCTTGTTTTCTGGGCATGCACAGTGCTAATGTGCGGCATTTTATGCTACACAAACATTTGTACATCCAAAATACGCTCTGTATGTTAATCCAGTGATACTCACCTTCTGTCCAAACAGATTCTCCATCGACAGAGACACCCACCACCATTCCTGGAGATCCCACTTCATCCTGAACAAAAAAAAAAAAAAGACACTGGTAGGATTTTCAGTTTCTAAGACTTTGGTAACTTACATAAGGGGGTTTCTGTTAGTGTTTTAATAAACACCATAGTTGTAGGTGCCACAATGTTTCACAGTGTAGGACTCATTTACAAAAACTTGTTTTTACATTTCTACCTGCTGTGCTCTGAACATATTTTGTGATCTATATAGTCTTCAGCAGTGGTAACAATAATTACGTGTGCAAGTCACAATGATACATAATGCAGTAACACTGCAAATTACCAACACTGAACTGCCCTGAGAGGACCCCCTCCCTCCTCCTTCAATAAGCCATTTTTCAGTCCACCGGCTGCCTAACACTGCTGGCGAATGGAGAAAGTGCTATATGGGAGGAATCTGCTAGATCCCACTGAAAAAGACAATCACTATCCTGGAATAGAGATCCGTTGCTTAAAAAATTGCAGAATACTACTGTGCCTATGGAGTTCTATGGAGACAGCAGTAAGTGGCGTTAATTAGGTTAATACAGGAGATATCTGTTTTCTCCAGTGTTAATCCTTTTATAAATAAGAAAAATTGGCGAAAGAACCTTTTGCCGATGTTTACTCTGGCACTTTGGCTCTTCACCACTTGTTAAATAGACTCCTTCATATGAAGGCAGTTTACATGATAGAGGAAATCGATTACTCTCCAGTTTTTCACCTGGTTAATTAAAAAAAAGTTTACAAATAATAATAATAATAATAAAAATGACAAAAAAATATGATTAACATTCTTTTTTTCTGGGCACCAATACCAAAATATGTGCAAACGCCACATAACTGGCACTACATCACCAAGAACTAGCCAGTTGAGTTTAGGATGAACTTTTTGTAGTTCTTTTTGTAGTTGAATAATTGGTAGTTGACTAATTGGGATATGTTTATTCTAAACAATGCCTGTGAATAAAATAACATTTACTGCAAAATGACACAAAAATAAAGCCCTGTCAACTAAAGACAACAAAACAATCCGCTATGTAATAGTAACTTTTGCAGACTATTGAATCCGATGGACTGCAACAATATAAACAATATAATATAGTTAATTTAACCCTGAATAGTCAATTTGTGAGTCTCCAGCTGCTGATAAACTACAACCTCCTAGAAGAGGCAGCAGCTGGGAGTTGTTGAACAACGATGTATAAACATTCTGTATTACTTTGCACCCATGTTATACATAGTCCTTCTCGATCCGACCTATAACATATAAAATTCCAGCACTGAGCACAGATCCCCTCTCACTTACTTACCTTGATTCGCTGTAGTAACTCCCGGCTTCTGTCTATAGCTGTACTGTAGACTCCTCGGCGTTTCCTCTTTCTCTGTCCGTCCTCCTCCTTGGACCCCTCGGCGAGTCTTACCGCTGCCACGGCCAAGCCTAGGCCCAGTAAGATCCGTGGGAGACCACGGCCAGGTCTCGCTAACCGGGACAACATGCTTCCTGGAACCTCGCAATCACAAGCGCAGTCCTAAATCTTACACTTACTCCGCCTGCAACTTGCCGCAGTCTACACCAGGAAAGAGCGAGGAGGGCCGGGCCTCATATTACCTTCCTCAGTGACATGGTACAGGCCGTCGCCAAAATAAACCATTTATTCAGTAATAAGGACTAAACCAAATTAAGATTCTAGGGGTGTGAAATATTGCAAAGATTAACTATATATTGTTTAGAACGGCAATGGTCTAAAATATATATAAAATATGTTCCTGTATTAGACTTAAAATGCTAAAATATACTGCAATGTTGACATTGACATATTAGAATACTTTATTGCAGCCAATATCAAGCAATTGTATGCCTGTGGGGCCTAAGTACTATGAAGCTATGTGCACAATCACCTTCAGACCTTATTACCAGACCCTTGTAAAGCAAGAAGTGCTCTGGCCAAATGGCCCAAACAGTTGAACAACAGCTAGACCCAAGTCTGGTGGAAGCTGGGTAGCCTACACACCTCTCCTCCTTTGGAGGACCCCTTTCCCCTTGTAAGCTGCACCACTATGCAAGCAGCTGACCTGCTGGCCCTAGCTAGATCTCATCCCAATTGGCCACTAATGTATGAGGACAAATTAAACACTTTCCCTGGCACTGGAGCTGAGAAAAAGGCTCATCCTGTATGTGGCCAGCTTTAGCATCTTGAAAACATCTAGTTTCTAGTTATTTGGGGAAAAGGTATTTTATGCAGACCACACTCTACAATTTTGCAGCAGATATAAGGCAACTGGCCCCATATAGCAGTGTGTGTGATCAGAAAATGACCTGGAATGTTAATAATTGCAGTGACCAACCATTGTGCAGCCATCTTCCAACCTAATTAATGATGCCGGGAGTGATGCTCTGCCGGGGGAGTTGGATCCCATCCAATTTGGGCACCGACATGTATGGTGAAATTGGGCATTGATCCTGTCAATTGGTGCCTAGTGACTAGATTTGCTCTGTGTGGCCAACTCAAGCTTTGTCTTTTTTGAGAGATTATAGAAAAACATTCAGGTTAAATATGTTGCCAAATTTGAATAGAAAATCCAGGATCGGTTTGTCTTTAGCAAGCTGCATCTGTGAACACCAATTAACAAACACAAATGTCTATGAAGACAGTGAACACCATAGTAATAGTCTACTGGACCATGCACATACCCACCCCCATTAAATAAAAATCACCCAAGTAGTAATATAAAATGGTGCATGTATTTACAGGGAATTTCTAGACAAATCAGTTCCCAGGGCATGTATAGCCCCTTCTCACCAAAGGTCAACATAGTTTTTAAAGGGTCAATGCAAATTAGTGGGACTAGAGTAACAATCATTGAGGGCTCGTAGCACAAATTGACACCAGGTTGAACTGTTCTGCAAACAGTTAGTACTTTCGTAAAAAAAACCAGTATACACCAATAAAATAATACGCCCCATTTAGATAGCACAAAATAAAGTACTCTAATTGCACAAAATAAAATATAGCCTTATTGAATTGCATATATTGGGCAGCATGGTGACTTAGTGGTTAGCACTTCTGCCTCACAGCACTGAGGTCATGAGTTCAATTCCTGACCATAGCCTTATCTGTGTGGAGTTTGTATGTTCTCCCCATGTTTGCATGGGTTTCCTCTGGTTGCTACTCCCACAATCCAAAAAGAGTATGTGTGTGTTGCAAATGATTACCAGATATAGCAGCAGAGACTGTCAAGCTGCACTTCTTTTTTAAAGCAATAATAGCATACCTTCTACAGCATCTGGCAGTGGCAGTGCTGTAGAGGTATTATGATGTCTCCTTTACTAGGAAAGGTGAAGCTTCCCACAGGCAGGGCTGCCAAGAGGAATTCAGGGCCCTGGTCCAACAACTTCATGGGTCCCCCCCTTACCGACGAGTGTGTAAAAAAGTTTGCGTTGCCGCTGTGCGACGGCGCAGAAGTGGTAGTGAGTGTGGTTATACAATTGGGGGTGTGGCTATGCATCATTGGGGCCTGGCGAGCAGGTGAAAGCACTAGGCCACCCTCCTACAGAAAAAAAATTGTTGCATTGTTGTGTACACCATTGGCACAAGGGTACAGTGCCCGGTCACCGAAGCGTGACATATGTTCCAGCACTCCTGACTTTGAGGACATCTAGCACCATAGTGTAGTATATAAAGAATTCAGTGTGTACATAAAGAGTTCACAGTCTAGGCCTGCCCCTTACATTGGGCAGAACACTTACCAAAAATTGGGATTGTCCCACTAGAATCACAACATTTCACAGACTGTACTGCTCTCTCCTACCTGTTCTTGTCACTTTCACCACCTGTGGCTGCAGGTTTCTTTAGTTGCGGCTTGTCTGGATCCTGGAATGTTACGGGCCCTATTTGGAAAAAAATATTCCAACCAGCCCCTGCGTTAAATCAATAGCACCCACGATTAATAATTAGGCCTCTACCCTCAACATTAAAATAATAGTATTCCCATTTAATAAATAAACCTATTTCCCGCCCTCCAAACAGCCCCAGCAATAAATTAATAGTATTTACATTTTATAAATATACTTATTTCCTGCAACCATCTGTCATTAAATAATGTCATTAAATAATTCATAGTCACATTTAATGAAGACACCTCTTCTTCCCAAACTCACCCCCACATTCAATAGCCCCCAAAACACTGCATCTTAAATTAATAGTCCCCAATATTAAATTGCCCCACCATCACCCCACAAACAAAATTGCACCCAGTAATTAGCTACCACCTACCTTACACTACATTGCCACAAGCCCCCTGTGCCTTCACACAAACATTACCACAAGCCCCCTTTGCCATCACACACACATTACTGTGCCCCTTCATCATCACTCTGTGCCCCTTATGATCACACTGCGCCCTCCTTCACTGTGCCATGCTGCTCCCCCCTTCATTACACTGTGCCATCCTTCCCCCCCTCTCCTTCTTCACTCTCATGCTGCACCCCCTCTCCTTCATCACTGTGCCATTCTGCCCCCGTCTCCATCACTCTGTGCCTTTGTTTTCCTCCCCTTGCCTCCATTCCTTTACTTACCTTTGTATTGGCTTCTTTCAAATCTTCTGTCTTCTTGCTGGGTCCTCTCTGCGCCACTCCTCACTGAATGTCGGGTATGTCTCCTGTGCTCATTCCCCCTCTAACTAAATCTTTCTACTGGTATTTTTCCATCACTATTCAAGCATGCAGTGATTACTCCCATTTAAAAAAAACAGAATTCTGACCCTTACTCTCTCGTAAATTACCGCCCCATCTCCCAGCTCCCATGCCCCTCCAAGCTTCTCGAGAGAATTGCCTACACTCGCCTCACACACTTTCAGCAAACAACCTATTGGATCCTCTTCAGTCAGGCTTTCGCTCCCAACACTCCACAGAGACTGCGCTGACCAAGGTTGTCAATGATTTGTTCACAGCAAAAAATAATAACCATTACTCTCTTCTAATTCTCCTGGATCTCTCTGCTGCATTTGACACTGTTGACCACTCTCTCCTCATACAAACGCTACAATCCCTAGGTCCTGAAGGCACTGTCCTATCCTGGTTCTCATCTTACCTATCTAATCGCTCTTTCAGTGTTAATTTCTCTGGATCCACCTCTGCTCCACTTCCTTTATCAGTTGGAGTACCGTAAGGCTCAGTCCTATGTCCTCTGCTATTTTCTATCTACACCACTTCTCTTGGAAAACTAATAAGCTCCTTCGGATTTCAGTATCATCTCTATGCGGAGGATACACAAATTTATCTATCCTCTCCTGATCTTTCACCATCTGTGTTGTCTTGCGTTACTGACTGTCTTTCTGACATTTCATCTTGGATGTCTTCTCGCCAACTCAAACTCAATCTTTCAAAAACTGAATTAATAATATTCCTACCCAAAAACAGAAGCTTCCTGCCTGACATTTCTATTTCTGTTGATAACATGACCATAAATCCCACCCCGCAAGCTCGTTGCCTGGGTGTAATCCTTGATTCACAACTGTCGTTTATTCCCCACATCAACTCTATATCTAAATCATGTTACATACACATGGGGCAGCACAGTGGCGAAGTGGTAGCACTTCTGCCTCACAGCGCTAGGGTCATGAGTTCAATTCCCGACCACGGCCTTATCTGTGCGGAGTTTGTATGTTCTCCCTGTGATTGCGTGGGTTTCCTCCGGGTGCTCCGGTTTCCTCCCACACTCCAAAAACATACTAGTAGGTTAATTGGTTGCTATCAAATTTGACCCTAGTCTCTACCTGTCTGTCTGTCTCCCTCTCTATGTGTGTGAGTGTGTGTCTATATTAGGGAATTTAGACTGTAAGCTCCAATGGGGCAGGGACAGATGTGAATGAGTTCTCTGTACAGCGCTGCGGAGTCAGTGGCGCTATATAAATAAATGATGATGATGATGATACACCTAAAGAACATTTCCAGAATATGCACATATCTGACACATGACACCGCAAAAACATTAATTCATGCACTCATCATCTCCCACATCGACTATTGCAATTCCCTCCTTACTGGTCTTCCCAAAGTCAGACTTGAACTCCTACAATCTATTTTGCACGCAGCGGCAAGATTGATTTTCCTTACAAACCGTTATTCCTCTGCTGAGCCACTCTGTCAGTCTCTACATTGGCTGCCTGTATTTCAACGAATCCAATATAAAATTCTTCTACTAACATACAAGGCTATCAACAAAATTGCACCGACATACATTTCCTCATTTGTCTCGAAATATCTCCCTACTCGACACCCCCGTTCTGCACAAGATCTACGTCTCTCCTCCACTCTCATCACATCCTCCCATTCTTGGTTACAGGATTTTTTCTGGGCTGCACCCACTTTGTGGAATTCCCTCCCATGCACAGTAAGACTTTCCTCTAGTCTTCAAAACCTTCAAGCGTTCACTGAAAACCCACCTCTTTAGACAAGGTTATGATATTCCTCAACCTTCATCTTAATTTCCCTAGATTACCCTATTACCATCCTCTACACTGCTAACACAAGACAACAACCCTCTGACCAACATTGCAACACACACAGCCCACTCAATAATTTTACCTTTGCAGTCCAGCTGGTCCAGTGTGCAATATGATGTAGCACATGCCCTTGTGTTTCTAACTCCCATTGTCCTATAGATTGTAAGCTTTCGAGCAGGGTTCTCTTACCACTCTGTCTGTATGTATTACCCAGTATTATCTTATCAATGTTTGTTCCCAATTGTAAATCGCTACGGAATTTGCTGGTGCTATATAAATAAATGTTGATGATAATGACGTGATGACGTCACGCCCGACATTCAGTGCAAACGGAGCAGAGAGGAAGGAAGAGAGACACCGGCGCAGCGATCATGTGAGATTTTTATTTTTATTATTTTTTAATACCCTGCTCCCCCACCAAAGAAGGGGGCGGAGCTACCCCCCCCCCCCCCCCCCCCACGCCACCCAAAACAAAATAGGTTTTAAAAAAACCCAAAACAGTTGAAAGTGAGGGCCTGAGCTGGGCCCCATGGCATGTAATTAGTACACTCCCCCCTCTCGGCGGCACTGCCCACAGGCATTACAGATGTTCATCTATTTTGTGTGTGCCATTTAAATTGTGAGAATAGCACAGCTTGAGACCCTAGCGCTAACCTCTCCCATGGCTCAACCCCTACAAGTTCCATCCCCAATAACACCGTTCACACACACGACACCTACCTACTTTGTGCCCCCTCTGCCTTTCTCATCATGGTGGTGAGCTATGTGATATTTTTTTACAGTATTGTTGAAGCTCTACTACTTCTCCAATATGATCTAGGCTTTGCCTCTCTGTATTGTTTTTCCCTCTGAGCTCCTCCCCCTTATTGTACCCTATGCCTGATATCAACACTTTTATCACTTGTCTGCTCCTTTGCCTCAAATCAGCCCCAATTGTTTCATATCTACTACCCCATGTCTACATTCGTTTGCCTCATCTATGTTCATCTGCCTCAATATCTTATAAATATGTTATAAATATCTTATCAAGTCTAAGGCTTCTAAAATTGTGAAATGGAAACCTGAAACACCCATGTGACCCGAACTTTGCGAAGACCATAAAATGCAACACACACTTCTTTTTAGGTTTTAAATAAGTTAAGTCTAGGTACACACTGAAGAATTTTCCGACCAATGTGACTTTACCTTCGACTGAAGGTCTGATCGCTCGGACGATTAATGTTTACACACTAGTTACATTTTAGACAATTAATAAAAGACCGACCATCCGGACAGTGAGTTATATAATTATGCAGGCAGACAAATGTAATATACATATTTTGCATTTTAAATGAATGTGTATTGAGTGTACATTAAAGAGACAAAGGGCCATAATTATGGAGGCAGACATAAGCAATCAACAAAACGTTATTTTTTTATAACACTATACTGACAAACGTTTGTAATTAAACTGGCAGACATATGTTATACGCATAAATGCAATAGATAGCTGCAATTGCTTTACCGCTAGAATCACCTAATTTCCAATTGAGTGATGTGCAGCCACCGCATCACATGGGACATGTAGAGGCATCAGAAATTTACATACCCAAAGAAGTCGCAGTTTGAGAAACTATCGACAGTTGCTCGTGGATCGATCGGAAATTCATACACACTACATGATCGTTAGGTGATTGGGAGGAAAATATTAAACAGTACAACCAACCAAATGAGCCAAAAATCACCACTTTGGGTCGACTTTTGACCATTGTGTCATTATACACACTAACCTGACTTCTGACCGGACGGTCGTATGTTGGCTGATTGGCCGATGATTGCATTAAATAGCTCCAGTGTGTACCTAATCTAAGACAGGTAGAGAAGCACATTACTTAGCAGCATTTTAGTAACACCTATGCACTACAGAGAGCATGTTAGTGACCGATATATAATACACAGAGCATTCTGTTTCACCTTGTACTGTGCCATTGTTTGTCCTTGTACGGCGCTACGGATACTTTGTGGCGCCCTATAAATAAAAATTAATAATAATAATAATAATAATAATAAATTCTAGTGGCTCCTGTAACTAAGCCATCACTGCCATGATCCCTTGAGGCTGACGCCAGGGCAAAAGGTAGAGTCTGAAATTAAAAATGATTTGCCATCAGTCCGTTTTCCCATCAGTCCGATGGCGAATCCGGGAAGGCAGAATATGAAAGTTTGATTTCCATGGACACCATGAACATGTAGAAAAGTAAAAAAAAAGAATAAAGATTTAAAACTACATGCTGCCAATGGAGCCATAGAAAATAGTGCCCAACTCCGACAGCCAAGTTAAAAAAAGGAGGTTCTCAGCAGGCTGCAGGGTAGAGAGGGGGAGTATGGTGCTTTGAAATCTAATTATGCTGATGAGCTGAAATGGTGGGTGGAGGGCCCCAGCAGTAAGCTCTGCTTAGGTCTGCTCTGCAGGACTGGTCCACGATTATGAAAGCTAAATTTCATCAGTGGTTCAGAGGAAACGTGTCCCAGAGATGGAGCCCACTTGCATATCTTGCAATAGATATTTTGGGGTCTTTCCTGAATTGTGGATCCCAAAAGGTGTTGGCTTATTGAAGGTGGGCACTGCTTTATCACTGCTTTATCAATGTGGTTGGGTGGATCAGTGCAGATCAGCCAGTTTAGGATGGGCTCTGATTTGTCCCAATTTTGCATTTTTCAGTGGTGGGAAGTGTGCTTTTTAGAAAGGAAAATTCGACTTTAAACAATTGTTTGCAATGTGTCTACTTATTGTAATGAACTTTATCAGTATACTAACCACTTCATCGCTAAGGATGAGTGGGACTCGTCACACATAGAGGTCTGTCTTGTGCCACTGATTGGCAATGGATTCTGTCACTAAGATACTTGGGGAAGAGAATTATTTAAAAAAAAAAAAGTGGTTGGATGGAGATCTCATTTAAATAGTATGTGTACATCACATCAGCATTTTCTGTTAAATGAACGAATGGTCAAAGAGAAAGCTACTCATACAATTTACAATGTCCAATGAAGATAGAATTTTGGCCCAGCATCTAGGAAGGCATTCCACTTTTAAAGGTGAAATTCACTATTTTAGAATCCCCCTCATTCTTACCCACTCATCCTGTGTAGTAAAGGGTGGTCCCTTCCCCCAGAAATCCTCCTTACGCCATTACATGAAGCCACCACATGCTGATTAAGCTGTGTGGTCGCAGCATGAGGAGAGGAAGTCTGTCCTTTGCTTTTCCATATAGCTTTATAGAATCCTAGCATATTATATAATTAAGGCATAACCATTGCAAAACAACTACTGTAGCTGGATAATATAATGTTTTGCATTCACTCTTTCTTAGGACATGCTTGATCTTGAAAAAGAATGCAGAGGACTTCAGACACAAATATGTTATCTTTTGGCCATTTCTAACATAATGATCTAGTTACACCCTACACATGTAACGTATGTGTCAAGGTCTGTGTGTGTGTGTGTGTGTATATATATATATATATATATATATATATATATATACTGTCGAAGTCGTATAATTGGATGAACAAAAGTATACTGGTTAATATTGTTTTACCGTGCGATTGCGATCAGTATGCCATGTAACACGTGGCACGGAGCGATCACACGGTAAAATACGCATGCATACACTTGCACTCTCACATTTAGTTATTTATATATTTCATATTTATAATGGTTCCATTCCACATTAATTTATGAGCAGATGGCATTTAGTTTCTAATATATAAATGCTTAGTGGCGTCTGTCTGTCTGTGTGTGTGTGTGGAAAAAAAAACCAAGTTGCAGCGCCACCTGCTGGGTGGAGTTATACACTGACCTACTAAATTCTTAGTGTGTGTGGGAAAAAAAATTCAAAAAGGGCTGAAATTTGGTAGGGCTCAAACTCATTTTCGTGAGGTAATTTTACCTCATGAACACACATGTGAAGAGGCGTGCGTTAGTGTGTGTGTGTGTGTGTGTGGAAAAAACTATTTTCTCAGAAAGGGCTCATCCAATTGACCTGAAATTTGGTATACTGACATTATTTGACAAAAAAATTAGAATAGTCAAGTCAGTTAACTTCCATCATCCCCCCTTTCCCCCGTGGGAGGGGTAGTAAAGGCTAAATTTACGAGTTGAGGGGTCAAACTCATTTTCGTGAGGATATTTTACCTTATGAACACACATTAAAAAGGCCGCTTGCATCGGGAAGTAACGCTCTTCCTCTGAGGAGGCCTGGGCTAGGCCCAAATGCATGACAAGAACCTTTTTAAGACCTTAAGTAGCTTGATTTGACTAGAATGCATGAGTACCATGCACGGGTTAACTTGTGTATATATATATATATATATATATATATATATATATATATATATATATATTGTAACAAAAGGAGGCATTTAGCTGGCAATATGCAGAGAAAGCAGGGAAGTAGAGTAAAACATTTGTGCAGTAATGCACCTAGATTGAATGTAAAGACCTATGTATGAAAAGCAATAGTTTAAATTTAGTTTAACTTACATGACTTGAAATCCTTCCTCTCAGCAAACAGACAGGGTGTGTCTGTTTGAATTACAGAGCCAGTGATGGGCGTTTCCTTTTAAAGAGAAGGTGGGTGTATCACCTGTCCATCAAGCTAAGGCTGGGGGAGGAGTATCAGGTATAAAAGCTTGTTTATATCATTTGTGCACTGAGATCAACGCTGGGTAAGCTGGCTGGTCTTGAGAGAGCTGAGCTATGTCTAGCTAGCGTTTCGGGTCTCCAAGTATTGCTGTGAAATCTGTACGGTGTCAAAACATTTACCATCCTGGCAATAAAACTACATAAAAAAGAAGAAGTTGTTTGCGTGTGCTTCAGCAGTAGCGGGCTCTTGCCACAATATATATATATATATATATATATATATATATATATATATATATATATATATTAAGGTTATATTTACACTTTAGTGATACTTAAGGTTCAGGTTACAGGAAACATGTCATGTTTAGTATCATTTTAATCCCCTATTCATTCGCAGTTGTCCGGTTCATTCACCGAAGGGATCGCACATTGCATACTCTAGTTAGCGATGCTAGGGAATAAATGTTTAAAATGTTACTGACTGTGTATTGTGAATAGACTAGCTTAAACTAGTTTCTGGGCAGGAGAACCATCTGGAATGTTGACCCTCACCCTTGGAGGGTGACCAAGCCTGGACCTATAGAAGCAAGCCACGTCATCTGTATTGTTTTCTCTGTAACACTGAGTGTATATATACAAGCTCCCTGGGACCAGCTTGTCAGTCATTTTCTGACCACAGTATTCTGGAGTGAAATACTGTAGCTGGTACCAGCGGAGCGCAGCTAGCGCAGGCGGGCGCGGCGGTATGTATGTATCTTTGGTATCGGCTGTACTGTATTATAATTATGTATTGAACTGCTAACTTTTGCATCTGCTAAATAAATTGTTTGTGCTTTGGAAACACAAGAAATCGCTTAGACAATGCTTATTGGAAAACGCTAAAATTACTTTAATAATTTGGGGGCTCTTGGTGGGGTTACGTTACCGGATGATACGCAACACACACGGATTTCGGTTCCTTAACAAAGGGTGGAAGACACGTCACATACGGGAAAGAACGCAATGTGTTCAAAACCTGTTGTTCATTCTGTGTTGTGAAACCGAATATCTGTTGTTGCATAATCTAAAGGAACGCTAACTTGAATCTAGGGACAAGAAAGAAAACTGTTTCTTTTTATTGTCGTTTTGCGTTTTAAAATGTATTGCATTGCATAGCGTATGTGTACTTCCTGCATTGAGTATGCGCACTTCCAGTGATGTTGCCACGTGTTTAAACAGTCGTTTTTATAGTTTGTTATATGTATAGTATAATGACTTGCTAAAGCCTCTGAAAATATATTACTATTGTTTGGGAATAATTTTTCTGTGCAGAAAACAAAAGGTTGTATGTGTATGTGAATGTTATGCATAAAGACAAGAGTTTATTCACTGTTTAGAGGAGACAGATAAGAGAAAAGTTGTATACTGTTGAAAAGAGACAGATAAGAGAAAAGTTTGTATACTGTTGAAAAGAGACAGGGCTGTTGTTCAGGGGTGTCTGACTAGGTACGGTAAAAAAATGACCTGAAAACAAAGGTTCTGTTCTAAGGGTGAACAGGATATAAAGAAACCTTTGTGTGAGTGGCGTTCAGTTATAACAAAGAGCAGGGGAAAAAGAGACGCCACAGAGTATAAACGGCAGGTATACTCGAAGCGAAAATAACAGGTTTTCGCGGCATTCCCAATAGTAATCGCAAAGATTACTGATAGCTAGTATCTGTAGGCGGTGCGATCGGACCGCATGGTTGATTGTGCAGCTGTGATTGTGACTTGGGAGATGTGGGAGGAAATACGCTGCAACCACTGATATTTGTGATGGGTATCGGGTGCTAACAGTTGCAAAGTATTCAAACTAGGAAAGGCAGGGTATTGCGAAGTTGGTACTTGTCTGATCCCAGTTCTGTTAGGTTGTTTCTCCAGTGAGTACGTTGACAATTGCGTGTTATTGTTCAGTGGTACTCAGTAACGTGGAGTTGAGGGGACGTACCTGTTGAAATCGTTCAGGGCCAAGAAGAGATGGCCAATTGTGTGCTACCTAAGGAATGGCCGGTTGTTGCGGCAAAGTATGTTATGCATAATAAGTATGGTGCGTACGCAACGGCATACTGTGACAAATGGGTCAAGATGACACGGGAGTGTGTGAAACCTTTCCCAAACATTGGTAGTTTCGAGTCAGAGGTGTTAAATAATGTTAGAGATAAAGTGCGGTTGATTAAATCAACAAAAACGAGAATTGAACATGATGACTGTTTAAAATTGTGGCAACAAGAAGGGTACACGTGGCAGAGCAGCGAGTGCACAGCGGAAGTAAGTGTGGCGAAAAGCACGTGCATAGCGGAAATAGCCGCTGAGAAGCGTGGAGAACTGAGCGCAAGCATGCCCCCGACAAATGTGGTCGGGGCGGTAAGTACAGCCGATACCAAAAATGTAAAAACTGTAACCAGTAACTTGTATGTTGTATTAAATCATGTTAAGAGTAATGTTTCAGAAGAAGGAAACGTACCCACCGTCATTTCGGCCATTGCCCATGCTGGTAATGTGAAAGGGGCACCACACGGACAAGGAAAAGGAACGGTCCCTCCAGCAGGGGCAGCGGCTAAAAT
This sequence comes from Mixophyes fleayi, assembly GCF_038048845.1. Classification (NCBI taxonomy): domain Eukaryota; kingdom Metazoa; phylum Chordata; class Amphibia; order Anura; family Limnodynastidae; genus Mixophyes; species Mixophyes fleayi. The sequence continues at coordinate 134,403,601 of NC_134405.1, read as the reverse complement.
TGGTGAGAATAATGTAAAGGTTAACAAAGAGAGACTGCACACATGACCACAGTATAATAACATCTTGTTTAAGGAACAGAAACAACATGAGTTGAGGAAGTGTTTTAGATGCCATAAAACAGGACACCAAGCAAGGGACTGTACAATGACAAGAGCGGAAGCAAAGAGACTTGGGCCACCTAAGGGGGAATCACGTAGGCACCCACAGAGAAGATGCACAGAAGTCTCAGATGTTTCTCAACAGCTGCCTGCACACCTCATAGCAGCAAATGTTTTGAGGAAGAACTATAGTCAACTCTAGAAGTCGGGTCATACCTGTAGCCCTACCACCAGGCATGGTAAATGTTAAACTGTGGTAAGTATCAGTGTGCAGGTTTAGAAAGAAACGGATTAAAAGGTATATTTTGTTGCTAGTGCTTGATTGTTTTATGTTGTCTTGTGTTTGTTTTCCTGATCGCTGGCCGATGGTAAGGAATGAAAATGTTTGTTTCCTTTGTTGTTTAAAAATAACTATCTTGTCTTTTCTTTTTCATAGATAAGGATAAACAAAAGAAATATAGACTTAGTAATTAAAGGGTGGGATAGAGAAGTGGAAAAAATTACTCTTGAAAGACTAATTAACAATGGAGCCACTAATTAACAATGGAGCCACTGCAGCCTGAAACTTTTTGTTTCAGGCTGCAGTGGCTCATGATAATTTGTTTGGCTCAGAGTCATTATTCAAAAATGAAGTATGTACATACTTTGCTCTAAATGTCGTTTTATGTATTTCAGAGAGAAACACCTGTGAGATATTAAGTATGAGTCACTTTAGAGTTAATTTGTTAATTTTTCACTTATCTATTATAAGCTAGTAAGTCTGTTACAAAGGTATATAGTTATGGTGATACCGAGTTCCATATGAGCTAATGACGGACGACATTGTATTGCACGGTTGACGTAAGACCCCCTAGTTAAGTATGGGGAGGGGTCATAGTTTAGCGAATAGCTAAGGGGATTAGTTGAATAAATACAGCCATTTTCCCATAGTGTCCAATCCACCTGTCATGTTTGCTGTAAAATCTCCCTTTCTGCCTTTCTGTTTGTATTCAAATCCTTGTATTCTTATTATTCTTTGCTCTCCTATTTCTTATTCTTTACATCTCTGTTAGTATCTCTCTCTCTTCTCTTGTATAGAGATACAAAAAGACGTAGACACGGTCTCACTCATGGGGCTAAGATGTTTGTGACATCAAACAGATTCAGGCATACACATACACTAGATTGACATAAGTCACAGAAGCAGCTAGGGGTTTGTTTTTATGTGTATAGAAGCTGCTGATTTTCATGTTTTATATTGTTTCACTGTTAGACAGACATGTACTGGATAGTGTTATATTTGAAGAAAGTGTTATAGAGATAGACCCCTTTGCCGTTCTCACTTAGCTAAGTAGCTGAACGTGTGGGATTGAAAATGGCATGTGAGTTGGCAGAGGGAAAATCGATTGATATACATTGGTCTTCAGCATTTTTCTAGTCTAGGGGGCGACGTTGAGGCGACTGAAAAACTTTTATATAGCAATTGTAGTACATGAGTAGAACATTACATATAGGACTTGATACAGTGACACAGTTACCAACTGAAGTAGCTGCTAGTAAAGTCCACACTTACACACACGACTGTGCATGGCTGTCACAGCAAGGCGAACATGGCTGTCAAATAGACAGCAGGGTTTTATGTGACAGCTGACAAATCTATGTTTTGTTTTGTTTTTTGTTGTTTTTTTTAAATTTTGTACACACACACGCAAGCACACACATACACGCATGCACACACACACAAATTAGTTAATATATGAGATTTGTGTTGCCTGAAGAATAAACAGTCTGGAAGGTGAAGGGATGTGGTCAGGAGTCTTCTGGGCCGTGGAGAGATGGACAAGGTAGACCAGGAGCTCCCAGAAGAGTACCGTATATACTCGAGTATAAGTCGACCTGAATATAAGCCGAGGCACCTAATTTTACTACATAAAACTGGGAAAACCTATTGACTCGAGTATAAGCCTAGGGTGGAAAAGAGCGCTAATTTAAAAACCTAAATAAAAATGATAGGTTCAATCTATGAAATCATTTTTAGCTAGATGACAAGGAACATTCATAAATGATTATAAAATCATTGGGTACAACCTAACCTAAATAAAGGGGTATATAAGGGGTAGGGATATAAATGTATGAACATGGTGGCTGTATTGTTTGTTCATTATGTAATTGCACTGTAAATAAAAAAAACGAGAGAGAGAGAGAGAGAGAGAGAGAGAGAGAGAGATTGATTGATTTTCACTTACCCGGCAGTGGAACGCATATGCGTTCCAACAACAGGAAGTTCGGCATTTGGAACGCAAGTTTGCGTTCCAAATGCCGAACTTCCTGTTGTTGGAACCATATGCAGAAGTTGACAGCCGAGGGACCGGACACAAGGTAAGTTCACCCGTGTATAAGCCGAGTGCCCTTTTTCAGCATACAAAAGTATGCTGAAAAACTCGGCTTATACACGAGTATATACGGTATCTTTCAGACCTAGCGGAGGCAGCACATGGTCTGGCTCAGCTGGGTACAGAAGGTATGTGGAAGCAGGTGAGAGTATATTGGGGTGCACCAGACGTTTCTTCTCAAGATAGTAGGAAGGCAATGTCCTGTCTTTATTGAGAGGGTGTCAGGAAGATGATACCAATAGAGCCATCCCATATCCATCCTACAGATGGGTTTTCTCCAGGTAAAACAAATCCACGTCATCCGATTACCACCATGCAGGATCCTCAAGTATGCACTGGCGTACCAATTAAATATATCTGAGTAAAGGTGTATTGAAATGTTTCTAATGTATTACTGTGTCATACTCAGAGCTTTTGTTATTCAGTGTGATAGCCCTAGAGTTATAATAGGTGATAGGGGTATTCATATTATTGATAATAAATGTATATGTATGAGCAGTGATAACAAATTACATACTTTTTGATTAGACACAAACCAGTGTGAACATAAAGTAACGGTACCAGTTAGAACGAATTGAATAGAATAATGGTTGAAACTTGATTAAATTGGCTAGTAGCTTTGGCCACTAGTCCTCCCCACTATCAAGATTACACCTGGGCTGTCTCCTAACCTGTTGTCTTTTGACATGTTTTTGACTTTTCTTGTGATGTGTTTGTAACTGAGAGACTAGTGTAGACCTTGAGAGGAAAGGTAAATAGTGAGACAGCAACCGAGAACGTTCAAAGCACTGTCTCCTGAAAAGTTACACTAACTGTCAGGACGTTGGACCAGGAGAGTAAGTTGTGGAACAGTAATTTCCTATGCTCAGGTTATTTGACAGACAGGTACCAAGTGTGGGCTACCAGCATCACGTCCTTAAGGGTAGCAGAGAGACACCGGTACCCATTCCATCCACTGCAGAGGAGCCAACACCCAGAGAAGGTTCCAGTGACACTCATGAATCTGTGCTGGGAGGCCCAGAACGCAGTAAGCAACACCTGAGCTAAAGACTAAGACTGTTGTCCAGCATGAAGTGGTAGTTTTTCCTGTTATGTGTTTCTCTCATCTCATTCTCTTTTCAGGACAGTCAATTCTTTCAATGGTAGACAGGTGACAGGGGCTGGTTCAGGTAGTCATATTGAAGAGTTGGGGATGAAGGAGATGTTGGTAGCACAATCGATCCAGTCAATTACTTTATTCAATTCAAGGGTAAAGAAAACTTTGGAAACCATGGAGCTTGGAGAAAGTGTGAAGGGCTATTGTCTGAGGAGTATTACGTCCGAAAGTACATTGACCTTATAGTTGAAGAGAGGTACATCCAGCAATGCCAGTCCAGTAATATTCGGACTTGAGCAGGCATCTTTGAGAATGAGTATTATTTTTGGGTGGGTAAGGTTGTAGACCAAAAAGTGCTGGGTGTGCTCTCACGTGCTTCAGAGACTATATCGAGTAGGACTAGTTCTCTTTCCACTAAATATTCCTGAGGTACCTGAATTATGGGTCACTAGGGGAAAGGTAAGACAGCTAGGTCCCTTAGTTTGGAGTCTCCCAATATTTGGCAAACTGATCACTGTTACAGGGAAACTTGAGCATTGGGAGACTGGGAAGAATGAACAGACAATAGCCCGCCCAACAAGTGCTAATGAAAAGAACTGATGACATTATTAGAGTGTATATACTAACGCAAGCTGAAGGAGATTATAAAACATTTGAAAGTCGAGTTGGTGAGCCCGTTGAAACATCAAAGGGGAAAATGTTAGGGTAACCTCTATAAAGGGGAATACTCAATATTATGCTACTGCTGAAGTGAACATAGAAACACAGTATGATTCCATGATATTTACGGTTGGATTAGTTCCTTGTTTGGGATTTGATTCAATACTGGGGTGAGATTTTTCCCTATTCTGGAAGCTGTGGGAAACCCAGTTGGTTACACAAGCAAATAGCCCAAACCCGGGTGATAAGGTTATAGATATAGTTGTGGTGGGAGTGATCCCAGAATCTGAAACGTTTCCTTTCTGCTTGGGGAGTCAGGAAGTGATGAGGGCAGCAGAGGAGCACAGGATAATGTACCTCCAAGTGAAGAAGAAAATGTTGTTGAACCAGTTGACTGTATGCCTGAACTTAAAGTAAGAGCCTTAGAGCAGTTAAAGGACCCCACTCTGTTAAAGGCAAGAGAAATGTAAAAATGGTTGATGGAAAACTCCTAGGTTGTCGTACCCACACATGGCAATAAATCAAGAGTTGCTGTATCAAATGTTCAAAAAGGGTGAGGATATTGTGGAACAGCTAATTGTACCTAAGGTCTATAGGAGAATGGTGCTAGACATGGCTCATGGTCACATAACTGCAGGGGATATAGAACATAGCTGAGCATAAATTGTGAGTGTAGAGGTGGATCCACTGTTTAAATACATTGAAACCGGATGGTCTAAATGAATACACAGATTTAAATTTTGATTGATGTGATGAGAACTTTAAATATAGTATTTTGGGTGTATGAAATTATTAAGAAAATATAGGACCCAGTTAAGGAGTTGGAGAATGTCTTCCCTAGTTTGGTCAGGGGGTTGAACTTGGATCTGTCAGGTTGCTGTGTAGTTATTCTACCCGCTCAGCCATCTCCAGGCTATATCCTTGTATGAGCTTAACACTACATTTATAGAGGTCATAAAAGGATCTGAAGTTTGAACATTATATATATATATATATATATATATATATATGATCCATTTCTGATAGTATCTATATGATTATGTATATGAAAGAACCATTGACTGTATTAAACTGTTTACTTTTGTAATCTTATTACTCACAAGTAGTCGCATTCTCCCTTTTTTGATATGTTGTTTCTTTATTTAACACAACCTGTTTTAATTATTTTATTGGCCAATGATTGGCTGCTATTTGAATAAATTACCTCTGGTTTCTCTTACTACTCATTCCTTCTGATGAAAGTGCCCCAGGGCACAAAAACGCGTCAAGGCTCTTCTATTCCATTTATAATAGATTGTGCACCTGTTTTTCAAGATCATTGCTGAAGCTAAGTGTAGAGGTTTTGATACACCTTGCAATCGCTATATAACTTGGAACTTGTACATAATTATTCTTCGATGGAACTCTATCAGCAGCTGAGGAATCGATAATTGTGCGGTGCCTGTGGAGTTATAATATGGGCAGCTCTATTGGGGAATCCCCCACAGCCACACGTCAGTTCCAGCAGAGTCAGCGTGTGCTATGGTTTGTTTCTATGCCTTTTTCAGCACGGCTAATTTCAACTGGTTAACATCTTGCTTCTAATGAGGATTCTTCAATCAGCCAAAGCATCGGTAACATCCTCTCATTTCTACATATTCAGATGCCTATACACTGCAGTGTTTTCTGGACTCTTTTTTTTAATTCCACTTTCACAAACAGTGAGTAGCTCGCTACAAGCAAGCAAACATATCCATTTACCTCTACACTCACAATTTATGCTCAGCTATGTTCTATATCCCCATAGTATGAATTTGGGACATATAAGTGCACATTTATATTTATCTTTATTGCTACTTATTTAGTTGCTGATTATATCGATATTATTGGATCCTTATCTGTATTCTATGGTGCACCATTTATATATTATAATTTTTAATATATTATCATTAATAAATGTGAATATAATGTTTTATGTATGAGTATGCAACGGAATTTTAATTCAATTCATCAGATTTAGCACAGACACACCTTTGCATAGTTTCTTTTGTTTGTTGGGTACATCCACTACCCTTGTGACTGCAGCTAATCTTAAATTATAATCACCTCAGTGCCATCAGAATAGGAGTTTTGAGCCTCTTTCTGTATTTCCGCAGTTATACTCTGACTCAATATTTTCTCACATAACTGCAGGGCATCTAGGGGTAGAAAAAAACTTTAGAATGTATATTGAATTGTTTTTTTCTGTCCAGAGATTCATAAAGATGTGTCTGACTACTGTGCATCCTGCCCCGAGTGTATCAATACCATGCTCCTAGGCCACTCTTTAAAAGTCTGCATGTCACATTACCCATTATTGAGTTTGAAAGGATTGCCATGGCTTTTGTAGGTCCTTTACTAAAGTCTGCCGGGGGCATCAATATATTCTGGTGAAATTACATTATGCTACAAGGTACCCAGAAGAAATCCCGTTATGCAATATATAGAGGGAACTCATACATGTCATTGGAGAGTTGGGATTCTTAAGGAAATCCTCACTAACCAAGGTACTCAATTAAGTCCAGAATTATGAGAGCTGTGTTGCCTGTTTAAGGTCACTCAACTAAGGACCTCTGTGTACCACCCGCAGACTGATGGTTTAGTAGAGAGATTTAACAAAACTTTAAAGCATATGTTAAAGAAGGTTGTGGATAAAGATGGGAAAAATTGGGACTGTTTGCTACCCTACTTGTTACTAGCCATTCGAGAGGTACCCCAGTACTCCACACGGTTCTCACCTTTTGATTTGGTGGATGGGAGACACCCTAGGAGTCAATTGGATATTACTAAGGAAACATGGGAGGGGCAACTCAGTCCCTATAAAACTGTGGTTGAACAGGTTTCCCAGATACAAGAAATAATATCTGCAGTGGTGCCGATAGTAAGAGAGCACTTAGAACAAGCCCAACTGGCCCAACAAAGGGTGTATAATCGTAATACCCAAGTACACACCTTCGTTCCTGGGGTGCCTACCATAGAAAGTAAATTTTTGGCTAAACGGCAAGAACCCTTTTAAATAATGACTGGGGGAAGTTAATTACAATGTATATCAGCCAGGGAAAAAGGAAGCCAGAACAGATCTACCATGTAAACCTTATAAAACCTTGGAAAGACAGAGTAGCTTTGTGCGCCACCCCGGTTTCAGTGGCAACCGATATACCTCTGGTTCCAGAAGTAGTAGTAGCGAACACTCTCTCAGTTGCCCAACAGCGTGAGGCTAAAGAGTTTCTCATAAGAAACAGACACTTATTTTTGAATGTACCTGGTAAAACAAAAATCACTAAACATGATATAGTCACTGAGCAGGGGATTAAGATTAATCTGAAACCATATAGAATATCCGAGGCCCAACGGGAGTTGGTGTCTAATTTTTTTTTAAAAAGTTAGAATTGGATGTAATTGAAAAGTCACATAGTGAGTGGTCAAATCCTATTGTGCTCATTCTGAAGCCTGACGGGAGTTTACGCTTCTGCAATTACTTTCATAAACTAAATAAGGTGTCTAAGTTTGATGCATACCCAATGCCTCTGGTGGACGAACGGATTGAAAAATTGGGTACAGTACGGTATTTAACCACTCTAGACCTAACCAAAGGGTACTGGCAGGTATTGTTGACCGACAGAGCCAAAGAGAAGACAGCTTTTTCTGCCCTGGAGGGTCTCTTCCAGTATAATAGGTTTCCATTTGGTTACATGGGGCACCTGCCCCATTTTAGCAAATGATGGCTAAGATACGGAGGCCCCATAGATACTATGCTGCGGCATACCTTCATGATGTAGTCATCCATAGTCCAGATTGGCAAACTCGCCTGTCCAGGGTACAAGCAGTGTTGGACTCCATCCGTAAGGCGGGTTTAACAGCCAACCCAAAAAAGTGTTATTTGGGAATGGAGAAGGTGAAATATCTGGGGTATACCACAGGCAGATGTCTGATAAAGTCCCAACTTAATGAAATTGAGGCAATACAAAACTGGCCAAGATCTTTCAACAAAGAACAAGTTAGAGCTTTCCTGGGAATCACCAGGGATTATACAAGATTTGTTCCCAATTTTGCCACCATTGCTGTCCCATTGACTGAGCTAACTAAGGGTAGGAAGTTAGTGGTGATTAAGTGGTGTCTGGAAGCAGAAAATGCTTTTCAGGCATTAAAGATAGCATTATGCACTCAACCAGTTTTAATGACAGATTTTAAAAATTAATTTGTTGTGCAGACAGATGCGTCAAGTGTAGGGTTAGGTGCGGTGTTATCCCAAAGTAAAAATGGTGAAGAGCATCCTATTTATTTAAGCAGGAAGTTGAATGCACATGAAAGAAGTTATGCCACTATTGAAAAGGAAGCCCTAGCAATTAAGTGGGCGCTAGAAACGCTAAAAGGTATTACCTTTTGGGCTGGAAATGTAGGTTAATCACCAACCATGCTCTGCTGAAATGGATGTCTGAGAACAAAGAAACCAACAGAAAAACAACAAGGTGGTTCTTGGCTCTCGAAAATTTTAAATTCTCTGTAGAGAATAGGCCAGGTAGCCAACTGGCCAATGCAGATGCATTGTTTAGGGACAACAAATGTTCTGCCCTGTAGGTCGAAACAAGGTGTAGGGGGTGTAGGGTGTGTGTGTTATGCAAAAGGAGTGATGGGAAAGAAGCGAATGGGAGGTACACAAGTCCTAGATTTCTGTCATTTGTATTTTAAAACACCAGGGAGATTGATTGTGTCTGAGGAAAAGCTTCTCAAAATGTGTTTTTCAGCTTCAGGAAAGGCTGGTAAGAGTCCCTAGTGTTTTGTATGGAGAGAGAGGAGGGTGGGCTCCATACAAAAGGCTCAGTCCGGGTCTTCTGGTCTGCAGGCTTACAGCAGACTGATTAGGAGCTGCACCTAAAGGGTCTGTAAAAGGCTGCAGCTCTGCCTCTATCACTCTCTCATTGTCTGGGGAGGAGGTCAGTTGTCTCCTGAGAGAAACTGCAAATTGTGCTGTGCGTTCCATTTGTTTGCTTTATGTGAAGGACACTAGGCTCCTTACTCTAGAGAGTGCATTCCATTGTATTAGTAGCCAGACAGCTAGTATTTTGTCTGTTTTGTTCTGTTTTTCAAGCTGGTGAATTAAAGTAGCCGAGGTTATTGAACCTGAAAACACTGAATTTGTGCGATTTTCTGGCTGAAGTGCAAACACATACATACACACAAAATCTATTCTGCTGGTTTATATTAGTTACAAAAAGGGAGGTACACATTTTTTTTTTAAAAAACATGAAATAAAGTGCATGTCCGAAGGAGCTAGCACTTTAATGTCTTTTAGTACTTGTTCATACAAGTCTTTTTTTTTTTTATCATGTCCAGGATAATAACAACAACTCTAAAAATAGTGCAAACATCAGGATCATTTTTTCCCCCAATGCCTGCACTCCCTGCTTTTCACAACACTTTATTTCATGGGTCAGAACAAGCCAATGGAAAATGATACACACTGTCTGTGCTGCTGTCTACCTGAGTGCCTGAGGTGTGCAGGCACCAGGGCCAATAATTCCAGCTCCTGTAGTATTTTCAGAGCAGGATGCTACCATCATGTTCATGAAACAGTATAAGCAAATTCAAAACACTAGTCTAAACATGCCTAAAATCCTTTACATGTTTATGGCAATGAGTAGTTGATATAGATTTTTTAGGGTATCCAACAAGTCTAGCAGGATTTGTCTCAATGATCTCATAGTAAAAATGTCAGTAATGCTAAACTGAACATTTCTGAGAATATCCAAATAATTATTGCAGATTTCCCAGTACTGCCTTTACAGCACAAAGATACACCACAGCGCCTTTTAATGAGGAAGTATACACAATCTGTTAGTGGATGTTCATTCTTAAAAGGTCAATTATTAATTATTTAACATAAGATCAGTTGATCAATTAAAAGCATTTTCAAAGTTTGCAATGATTTAGAAAGTAACTTTAGCTAAAGACATAAGTTGAATAGCAAGTCTAACAAGATGTTACTAATAAAACGTATTTAAAAAAATAAAATAAAATAAAAATGAAGACAGGGATAGGGCTGGAACCTATTTGACCTCCCCTGTCCCCCCCCCCCCCCCGACCAAAAAAAACCCAAAAACACCACGAGAGAGAACTGCAGCTCCGTTTCAGCAGCGCTGTCCTATATAGCAGCCGCGGCGCTGCCAAAGAAGCGTCCGCAGAGGTGCTGTATACAATACAGCACCGCCGCGGACGCTTCTTTGACAGCGCCGCGGCTGCTGTATAGGACAGTGCCGATATGGTGGGCACTGAATTAGCGCAGGGGGGGGGGGGGGTTCTGGAGACTCAGAAACCCCTCCTGCGTGCGCCACTGCACTTTCACATGTGCCTGACAATGGCAGCATGATCCATTCCTTCCATTAACTGAAGTGAAGGTAAGGGGGTCAATAAAAGGAAATTCATCTCAAATGCAGGTTTAAGCAGTGGTTTTCCGAACACCAATGGGAAACTGGCCTTAATGTACTTTCTTGCATATAATACACTTGGTACCAAATAAGTCATTAAAGAGTGAGCACTGCATTAAATTTTAAAAAACAAAAAACACATTTTCTTCATTTCAGTTTTTTTCCCTATAAAATAAATATTGTTTGTGTCTATCCTCCTTAATATAAAGTGCCCCTAGTTTTTATGCACACTCATTTGCATTCCATTATCAATCTTACATCCTCTTATTACAATTGTTGCCACCACTTTCTGAATATCCCACATGCATTTCATTACAACTACCCCTCCAATGTGCACTTGTGTTCATTATTAATGCTTAGTCATTTATTTACTACCTACATTTCACTTTATTAGATCTCCTTTGCTTTAAATCTCCACATACAGACCATGGCCCTTTCATTTTTACTATCAACCTTATTAATTTGTGCCACTCCACTTTATATGTAGTGCTGCTGATAGGTGCCACTCTGTGGTGACAAAGGTCCTCCTGACACTATCTAGACCAGCCAAGGTCCTCAAACTCACTAGGACTGCAGGGCTTTCAATGCCTGGGCTAGAAGGGACAGCTAATGGAGAAGCCAGAAATAATTTTGGCTTCTGTCGAATAAAACCAAATGCGGTTTTAATCAATCAATGGAACAGATTTTGAATAGCGATGACGGAGAAGTTTCACAATTAAATTGTGTGGTTTCCCCAACAACTGATTCAGTCTCATGTGACAGGGAAGCAGAGTGAACGCTCTACTTCTTGCTACTGTGCTAAAGTAACGGAACAGGCAGGAACTTTTATGTAACAGGACTAAGGGGTATATTTACAAATATATTCTCAGTGCTTTGCAGTTATTTTTTTAAAGTAGCAATTTTATTAAAGACAAAAGCCCATCGGGTTTAATCTTTAATAAAATTGCTGTTTTAAGAAAATGACTGAAAAGTGTTGATTATATTTACTAACTGCCGAATCTCATATGAGGATTTTACATTGCCACTGCATTAATAAAGTAGCAGCCACAAGAAACTTGGATGTGGACCTCTATTTGGGAGAGCCCTGCTTTAGAGGGTGGTCAACAAAAATATGTGGTTACCTACAGTTTTCATAAGAAATAGACCTATATAAACATGTTAAAAATAAAACTAAATTTAATATAAAAAATGTAATATGCAGATTAACTTTACATACCACCACAAAAAGCTATTGCTTTACTGTTTACAAAAAGTAAACCGATCATCTTTTTACCTCTAATCAAAACTATTTGTCTAATTGGTTTACACAATAAAATTCTCCTGGTCTAAGTCAAATCACTGTGAATGAAATTAGAAGTCTAAAAACAAACTAAAGAACAATGCACTCTCTTATAATCTACCTTCCCCTGCTTTTCATCAGTATCTGCAAATAAGACTTTTCATAGCTTTGCTGCCAGAATTGCTGCTAGACCGTTAACTGCCATTGTCTGAGCAGTCACTCATCCAGAGGTCTCATATCATCTTTGTATCAATCTATGTTGATATTTAAAGGAGTCAGAAAAATCCTTATGAGTCTCACCGCAAATTAAATTTAATCAAGGTCTTTGTTGTATATACGGATTAGAATCTCTCAGTCCTCTATCAGTGTGCATCTTTAAAACAGAATGCATATAAAGCATTTATACCACCGATACCTGGTTCCAGCAAGGATACATAAGATTTATCTAAGGGTTTCACCAGTTTGTTGGAGACTGGCAAGAGCCAGACTCTTTTCTTGATAAATCATGGAAACAAAAGTAACTTTAATTTATACACACACTATATGGACAAAAGTATTTGGCCACACCGGTGATTGAATTGAGGCGTTTCAATCAGTACCATTGCCAGAGGTGTATAAAATGAAGCACCTAGTTATGTAGTCTCCACTTGCAAACATTTGTGATACAAAATGGGTCGTTCTGAAGAGCTCAGTGACTTCAAAGCATGGTACGGTGATAGGATGCCACTTTTGCAATAATACTGTTCATGAAATTTCATCCCTGCTGGATATTCCATGGTCAACAGTAAGTGATATTAGAAAGTGGAAGCGTTTAGAAACAGCACGAAGCGGAATACCCACAAAATCACAGAGCGGGATCAACGACTACTAAAAGGCGCATGGTGTGTAAACCCCCCCCCCCCCCCCAAAAAAAAACCCACCAACACTCTGCTGATTCCATAGCTGAAGAGTTCCGAACTTCCAGTGGCATTAATGCAAGCACAAAAACTGTGCGGCGGGAGCTTAATGGAATGGGTCTCCATGGCTGAGCAACTGCATGCAAGCGTCACATCACCAAGACCAATTGCCAAGGTGTCTGATGGAGTGGTGTAAAGCACACCGACACTGGACTGTGGAGCGACAAATCACACTTCTGTTTGGCAGTCAAATGGTTGAGTCTGGGTTTGGCTGATGCTGGGAGAACGTTACCTGCCTGACTGCATTATGCCAATTGTGAAGTTTGGGGGAAGGAGGAATAATGGTAAGGTGCTGTATTTCAGGGATTGGGCTAGGCTCCTTATGTCCAGTGAAGGGCAATTTTAATGTTTCAGTATACCAAATCATTTTGGACAATGGTATGATTCCAACTTTGTGGCAACAGCTTGGGGGAAGACCCTTTGCTATTTCAACATGACACTGCCCCAGTGCACAAAGCAAGGACTACAGAGACATGGTTTGACGAGTTTGGTGTGGAAGAACTTGAGTGGCCCACACAGAGCCCTGACCTCAACCCCATCCAACACTTTTGGGATGAACTGGAACAGAGCTAGGCCTTCTTATCCATCAGTGCCTGACCCCATAAATGCTCTACAGAATAAATGGGTACAAATTCCCATAGAAAACACTCCAACATCCTGTGGAAAGCCTCCCAAGAAGAGTGGAAGCTGTTATCGCTGCAAAAGAGGAAGCAACTTCATATTAAAGTATATGTATTTGAATACAATGTCACTGCAGTCCCTGTTGGTGTAATGGTCAAGCGTCTGAGAATATACACTATATGGACAAAAGGATTCGCTTGTGTATTATAACAAAATGCAAAAATATCTTTCAAAACTCGAATCAAGATGTTATTCCATTTCTAATGATTGATCACCTTCTGCATTCAATTAGAGGACTAGTACATTAGTCCACTAGTAGAAATCTGTAGTCACTCAATGTAATAAGCTCATAGTTACACAACTTTAAATTTACTATATACAAAAAAGTAACATATGAAGACTCCAAAATATAGAAAATTTCAAGTGTGCTTTTTATTTCATATTACAAGGTTTTACATTTTGGTTCAAATCTAAAACTAGTGTAAAAAAAAAAAAAATAGAAGTGAGGCATTGCAAGATTTAGGTCCACATTGATACATATGTAATCTCTCCCAATTTTAAATTATTTTGGAATATTTAGAACATTGCAATTGAATTAAAAAACAAAACAAAAACATGTATATATAAAAGGGGAGGAGGAATGCAGTTAGACAATATAAACTAGAACAGAAGTGCAAGGTGTAATTCTTATTTTCACCCTGATGGTATTAAAATGCAAGATAATAAATCCATAAATCGCCAACGTCTGAAGTTTCACATTTTTTAAATTAGATACAATTTAAATATTCTAAATTCTATAAACAACCGTTGTACAATATAACAAAAACCATGTAAATTCCAACATCCTTTTATATAGTAAATATTGGGTACACTTCATATTGCTTCTTAATATCTAAAAAGGGTTTATTGCCCATGTATGGACAAGGTGTTATATCTTTGGCTTTATCCTCACCATTTACAAAACAAAAATAAAAAAAACACTTTATAGCCTCAACTAATAAAAAAAAAAAAAAAAAAAAAGTCTGCAAGAAATGCTGTTTTTTGGACAAATGACAACCCCATATTTTAGATTCATTCATGTTACCCATCATTCAGCTGGTTGTTTAGTGTATAGACACTACCTGTGTTGGATATTAAAGGGTTTCTCTCTCCCTATACTGTTTCATGCCATAAAATCCTCCAAGCAGGACCATAAATTCAACTGAGGTACACAAAAATGGACCAAATATTGCGTTAGGTGAGGATTTTACAAGTAGAACACAAAAGAATATTTGTTTTAATAAAATTAGCACGCAAGAAGCTACCCAAAAGGAACCGTTAAAAAAAACCAAAACAAAAAAACAAACAAACAAAAAAAAACCCAGACATGTGAAACATTTTGGCCATTAACAGGTTGTCCATACTTGGCACCATGGCTAACTGCATTCTAAACCATTCCTTCCCAGTTTATATCTGTTGACATAAAGATACCCCGTTTAATCTTTAGTCATTTTGAAGAGCGGGGGAAAAAAAACAAAAAACACGAATATCCACCCCCATCCCGAGCCCTACGTTTTTTTCCAAAGGGACTTCTTGACAAGCAGTGTCTTCGGAAAACCAGATGTCACAGGTAAAAGTCAGCAGATCGTTTTACATGTTGTTTAATTCCAAAAGTGTTTGGTCCAACATCTGGTGCATATTTAAGTTTTCCTCTTTTGCATGTGTGACTTTCTCTGTGATAAAAAAAAAAATATATATATATATATAATGGGTATGAATATATTGCAATATTGTTGCAAAAAAACAAAAACAAACAAAAAAAAACCATTCATGCAATGTTTGTGTGCATGGAATGACTTGCAACACAATTTAGGTGGAATGAGGGTAATGCAGTTGCCATTCTGTACACATAACACGTTATATTGGACAATTAATCAACATTCCAATTCTTTTGCATGGCTTTTATCTTTTCAATAGAACAAAATAGATTTTTGTATGTTCCTTAATTGTTATGGCATTAAATTAAAAAATATTTAAAACTGAAGTGGAATATTGTAAAATTCAAATAAGTAAATCAGATTGTTTCAGGTGTAAAAATCATGAATGGTTATCTTCAGTTTCAGAGAAGTAAAGGAGAACTTCTTAATTTGTCCTGATTTCCACTGCTGTCAGTGCAAACAGAACATGCATGTAACAATACCCAATAATAATTATTAGGGCTGTTTAATATCCACAATATAGGTGTATGTGTGGGAGGGAGCTCTTAAACTCAGCTTCTCTGGAGCAGTAAGAGTTAATTGTTTACATAGAACATAAACATTGTTCAGTTTAAATGATCTACTGAGAAGACTAATATATTTATTTTTTACAGTCAGATCTGGCTCTCCTTATGTGCTTTTACAAATCATCTTTTCAATTGAGGGAGAAAAAACAAATCTGTGGCACGTTTTTAAACACAGTATGTATACTCAGAACCCTATACATACACACATCCTGTTTACCACTTAAACATAAATGGAGTAAAAGTGTGTTTTTTTATTTAAAAAAGGATGCAATGCCCAATTTAATAAATTACATTCAATAATCCATTTTATATAAAATGAAATGAGAACATCACTTTTAGGTTAAGTCCACATGAATGTATGAGGAAATGGGAGCAGATAGAATGAAGAATTATGCTTACAGCAGTTACCAATGTTTTTGGTTTTTATTTCTCAGCGAGGTTGGCGCTCTATTTACTTTCTGCCACATCACTGTAGGGACTGTTATTTGCTCTACAATGACTTATTTTGGCTATTTTCAAGAAGGTGACAGAAGTGAGTAGGGGCTCCTGCTTCTGGTACCCAGTTGCTACTTCTGAATTATACCATCAATAATACCCAAGAGTTGCTATTGAGCACACCCTCCACTGTAGTGCCCATATAATTAACAAGTAGCCTTTGAAGAATTTGTCGCATGGTTAGATCCAACATTAAGATTCATACAAAAAACAAAATTACAATTCAATTACACTAATTAATTTTGCTATAGACAATTATCTCCATGCAAGAAAATGGGATACATATCAAAGCAGTTGAAAACTCTACAAGAAAACTGCAATGATTAGACATGTATTATGGGTTCCATATTAGTAAACAGATGGGTTTAGATTAAACATTATGGGTGAAATTCATCATCACAGTAGATAGAGATATACATTTGTCATATTTGAAATATTAACTATATTTCACCCAGACATCTAAAAAACAACACATGCTGTACAAGTTATTTCCACACCATCCCATTCAGGTTACAGTCAATCATATGAGAACAAGTTAGGATAAATGTTATGGTTAAAATACAAGCATTTCACACCATACAATACCTTGTTCAACTGGGAACCGTACTGGAAGACTTTGGCAGTCAGGTAAGGTGTCTCTCTTCCACTTACCACACAAACAATAGTGGACTTCACAGAAAATTGTGCAATTCTGTTATAGTTTAGTGCAGTGGATCCCAAACTTTTTTAGTTCAAGGCACCCTTAGGTCTCCAGAATTTTTTTCAAGGCACCCTTAAGCCAAAATATTTACCAAGTAGTCCCCCGCCTTGCTTACCACAAGCTCTGGCTGAGGCACCCCTGTGAGATTGCCGAGGCACCCCAGGGAGCCTAGGCACACAGTTTGGGAACCACTGGTTTAGTGCATTGTTTGGGTCTTAAAATCAGGTGCAAATTTGTCATTTTGTCAAAACATATCTACAACATGATGGTCAGGGATAGAGAAGTGAGACACCCATATTTTCCTTGTGGTGTCAAAATATAGTTCCATCAGTAGCTACTGTTCTTACTGATCAATACCTTCTAGCACAAATAAGACCATATAGGTATAGGTAGGAACTTCTCAGCCAGAGAATGACACTGGGTGATTGATGTTAATCCCTGAATTCAATGGGTGTGAGGTTATCACGACTGGTACTAAATTATTCAATGATTGTCATAAGCCAAAGTGCTTATACAAGGCTTGTAATTACTTTGAGTTTATTGTTGCTTCTCATCAGCCCGTGTAATAACTAACTTTTTGCATACACACTATTATTGTGGTAAACAAGTGCTTTAACATTTTATGTAAACACAAAACATGCCTTTTTGATTACATCATATTGCAAGTGTAATTTAGAATCACAAATTATGCTGGGGTAGTGGTAAATTTGAAACAAAAAAAACCCTTTAATAATACATAGTGAAATGAGCCTGTTGAAAGATGAAATGATAGTTGATGTTTGTTTTATTTACAGCATATAGCAGTACAAGGAAAGGGAAGGGGTTACAGAGACTTGGGTGGAGCTGTGACTATAGATAAGAAGCCTGCTGAGAGGTAACATCTGGTTCCTGTACAGAAGAACTGACTCACTGTTAGATTAACATTCAGCCACTGATAACTGGTTTCCCCCAAACCAGGGGTATAAGCTGACTGGAGATCATTCTCATCCATCCATCATTCCTTAACTTAGATTATTCCCATTACACCTGTAAATTAAATGTGATAAATGTAGCACTGAAGAGTTGACAAAGAGCTTGCAATTAACATCTATTCAATTAGCCAGTAAAGGTATCAGCAGAACGCTGCATGGCGGTAATGAAAGCAATCCTCTCCTGTTTGTGTCCCATGTTTAGAATAGTACTATAGATATACAAGTTTATGCATGATTGGCAGGACCCAAGGCTTTTAAAACCATGTGTTTTTTTAACACTTGCATGTATTCAATTCACTGGAAACAGTAGAATATATTTAATGTGTGTTTCTCAGCCGAGAGTGGCCTAGTGGTACATTTACTAAACTGTGGAGATGTTGCCTATAGCAACCAGATTCTAGTTATTTATTTAGATTCTAGCTGTCATTTTGTAGAATGTACTGATTGGTTGCTATAGGCAACATCTCCACTAAACCAGCAGTTTAGTAAATATATCCCCTAGTATGTTGCGTTTTCAATCAAACTATGGCTAGTCAAAACAGGAGATCCTTTTTAATATTTTGTTGTTTTTGCAGTGTCACATTTTTTCCTTTTTTCTTTTAAAGCGGACACAGACACAAGACGCTATTATTGTAGCTTTATTAAAATGCCCTTTTGTGCCGTTTTTCATCTGCATAGGAGTGTTCATTATTTTTATTTACATCAGCTGGCAGATGACACGCTAACTTGCCCTGTATTTTTTTGGAGTGGCCCCAAGACATATTTTGACCAACTATTCACAAAAGGTTCTATTTATATCCTACTTATACACACACACTTCAATATTGCTCTGTCTGTAGATTTTTAGTGCTCACTCTTAAGTGGATCTTGAAAGCATAGATGAGGTCTGCCCACATTGGGAGACCATCCCCTCTTCTAGGGTAGAACAAACTGGACGGCAAACCCAAAAATAAAGTGTCCTGTGGTCACGCTAATCAGTAAAGCAACAGACGTGTGGAAGATTTGTCCAGATTCTACATATTGAGCCACGGTTCTCTCAAAAGGAAATTATTTATTTCTCACCTATTCTAAAGAAACCATCTTTCCATCCAGCCTCTCTCTCTCTCTCTCTCTAACTACCGCCCTATTTCTCTCCTCCCTTTATACCCTAATCACTCAAGTAGTTTGGAGGCAAACGCCTGTCTCACTTTCTCTCCTCTCATTCCATGCTCAACTCGACTCGCTGCAATTGGGCTTCCACCCCCAACATTCTACTGACACTGCTCTCAATGATTTACTTACTGCAAAATCTAAGGGTAATTTCTCCAGACTCATTCTCCTGGACCTCTCTGCTGTTTTTAATACTGTTGATCGACCTCTTCTCCTACACACCCTTCACTCCATTGGCCTTGGTGACCGTTCTTCCCTGGTTCACTTTTTACCTATCGAACCGCTCCTTTAGTGTTTATACCCCTAGTACATCTTCCCCTCCACTCCCACTATCTGTTGGGGTCCCACAAGGCTCTGTTCTTGGCCCTTTACTTTTTTCATTGTACATCTCTTCTCTTGGGGCACCAATTCGCTTATTCAGTCTCTAATACCACGCTGATGACACCCAAATCTCTCCCTCTGTACTATCTCGTGTAACCAACTGTCTTTCTGCTATCTCCACATGGATGTTCCAACGCTAATTAAAGCTCAACATGTCTTAAACAGAGCTTACCATCTTCCCTCCTACCAGGGTCACCACCTGCCCTAAAATCTCCCTCACCGTCAATAACACCACAATTTGCTGTATCCCAAGCCCGCTGCCTTATTCCTCACATCCAGACTCTCCTAGTCCTGTCGACTCCACCTTAAAAACATTGCCAGAATATGCCCTTTTCTTACTCAACATGCTACCAAAACTCTTATCCATTCTCTCATGATCTCCCATCTTGACTATTGCAACCTTCTGCCATCTGGCATTCCTGACACATACATCCACACTTCAATCCATCCCAAATGCTGCTGCAAGACTGATCTTCCTCTTCCCCCACTCCACATCTGCTGCACCTCTTTGCAAATCGCTACACTGGCCCCATGTCCTCCAGAATCAAATTCAAATTACTCACGCTTACCTACAAAGCCCAACAACACTAACCCTGCAAGCATCTCAAATCTCATATCAAAATACTCTCCTTCTCACTCTCTTAGATCTACCTTTGATCTTCGGCTTGTCTCAACTCTGGTAACCACCTCTCACTCCCGCCTACAAGACTTCTCTCTTGCTGCTCCCCACTTTCGGAATTCCCTACCACACTCAGACTTTCCCACAGCCTTCAAATCTTTAGATGCTCTTTGAAAATCCATCTCTTTTTTAGAGGGGAGCTTGTCCTCTGTAACACTATTCACACTAATGCACCCTCACATCTATGTCAATCTCCACTCTGAGCCACATTTACTCTTCTTGTTTCAGCTGTGCCCTCTTCCACTTAGAATGCAAGTATACCCTGTGTTTTCAAGTCTATTTATTTTGTCTACTTTGTATATCCCTGATGTATGTACTGTTTTCCCTACCGTATGGTGCTGCTGAGCGCTATGGCACCTTACAAATCTACAATAATGATCATTTTGCTTTGTGACAAATTATTTACAGAAACAACCAATATTAAACCAAATGTATTTTATCTTTAGTGATCACACTTATTTCATATAGAAATGTAGCTTATTGTGGTTACAGAGTTATCCAAGTTTGCTTGAAATATCACTTTGGGATAATGCTGGCTTCATATATGTGGCCAAATCTTCCACATGTCTGGTTGTTTGGAAAATAAAACAGCTATCTTTACTGTGCACAAGTTTTCCTGGCTGGTATACACAGTCAATAGTGCAATCACAAAATGCTTCAAGTGCTTCCTCCTAGCTGTCACATTTAATACCCATGGAATCAATTGATCATAAATCAATGGGTATGTATAATACATTTAACACATACAGAGAGATGTCCTACAAGTGTCAAAAGTACAGATTTGCAGTTTTATTAAAGGTTCATTTGAGGCATTCAATAAATAATGCAGAAAGTAGAGAGAAAATACACAGTGGGTCTTTTATTTTACAGTGTGTCTGTACAACAGAAAAGTGACTTGAAGGTTAATACAGAATGACGAATTTAATAGTTCCAAGAAGAGAGTAGGATAATAGGACAGCAGAGAGACGTGTATCCAGCCCAGGTAGGATAGAGAGGACCATGTCAAGCAAAGCATTTTATCTGCAAGGAGAAAAAAAAAAGAAAAAAAAAAAAAAGAACGATATGGAAAATAAGATTATACTATTTGATCCGACTATAAAGGAAGTTTTGGAAGGGGAGGGGGTACTGGTTTTCACTGACACACAAACCTCTTGGTCTGTCCTCAACTCTGCCTCACGTTTTAATAGATTACTCACCTCATCATAATGTATATAGGATGGCATTCAGAGCTATACAGAGTTCTAAACAAATGCATGCAACCATGTCACTATACAGTGCAGCTTAGGGGCATATTCAATTGTTGGCGTTCTAGGCGAAAATCTCGCGGCGCGCACACTATTACCGTCAGTACGGTAATAGTGCGCGTAAATACCGTTATAGCTCAGGGAGCTGTGAGCTGAAATCTGACTAGAATTACCGTAATAACCTGTTTACTTTTTCCGCGGCGGAAAAAGTAAACAGGTCTCTGAAAACTAAAATGCTACATTATCAACAATTGTGTATATTATACTTCACTGAAGCAGTGTCTTAACATAAAACCACCCATAATCAAGACCTTCAAAAGCAGTTATAGTGACCTGTCTTTGGCAAATGTGGCAAAACCTTCATATGCGAGAGCAATATTGTACCATGAGGAATTGGTCACCAGGCCCACAAGCCGAGTACTAGCAAATTAGGAGTATTTCTACTCTACCACAACAATAAAAGTTTATACAGAGGTTTCATTGTAAACAATAAAAGGCACTAAATGATATTACATGTTGGTTTTAAAAATGTTATAGCTGTAATGGTTATTCAAGCTTACTGGATGATCAATGTTATTCAATGTTCCTAGCCAATACAAATATTTTGTTGTTCTAGACAAGGACCATCCAATGAAACAAAGTTTACCATTTGGTGCTTTTTTAGTGAAGACAATACCACTACTCAAAGTCAATCATGTTAACAAGTAGTTAGCAAGCAATCTTATCAGTTCCAGTTATAACTATCTGCTCTAAAAAGTAAACCTAAGAACTAGAATGTTCACCTTACATAAACTTAAAAAGGGTTACAGCACCCACCAATACCACCACCTGACCATCAGTTATTGAAAGTGAGGTGCGGAAGCACCAAGCAAGTCAGACAGCTGTGAGATTATTCAAGCCAAAAAAGCTCACCCCTTATTTATTGGCATGTAATTAAGTGCACAATACAGTCCATGGAAATCAGCTGCTAAAAAGAGATTTCTTTCTCTGCAAAACACTGGCTGAGGGGCCAGGTCTTTATCAGATTTGGCCATACTTGTACATGAATGGATCTCCATTAGTGCAGTCAGGTGAGGACGTCAAAAGTCACATGTGATTATTTTCCAACCATATATACCAACTATCCAGTTTGACATAAAATTATACAGCCTATGGAGAGCTATTATCTGATCTTTGAGGACATACATGTCAACTTGTGTTAAAAACCCCCCAAACAAAACCGTTATAAATCTGCCAGTAAACATGGCAGTGTGTATTAGCACCTTTAGAGGCAGTGTGAGAAAGGTGTGAAGAGAATTAGAAAGTGCAGGACCAGACTTGACATGATCCACACAATTCTAATCGGGTGCCTCATTCACACTCTAACCATTATAGCATGCCAAATTCCTAGTGGTGCAATATACCACTCTCCTATCTGATAAAGTTCCATGGTGGCTCAATACTGGTGATAGTAGGGATTCTGTGGTGGGGGCACTGAAAACTTACTGGGTGCTTAACTTAAGAGGTGGAGTTGCAGGAAAGTGGACAACACCTTTTAAACCCATAGAAAGACACAAAAAACTAGCGAGATCCCCTAATTACACCACCAGCAAATCTGCTCCTCTATGGTAACATACTTATTGACAATTATATATTTTTTTTATTGCACTACAGAGCCAAGAGTTTGTTAATCTGGTGATACAAGGGCTGGTTCTGCATCTTGGTGCCAGTATCACTTTCTAATTTGGCCACAAACTGGCGTCAAAATTGGATATAGTTTATAAGCCTTTTGATAACGGGGCTAAATGGTTGGATCACTTATCTTATTACTGTAATCACAGGACCACATAGTGAGCCATCAAATGTTAATTGTATTCAATATTTGGCGTACTTCTGATTTGGAGCATCATGTTCATTTTGGCGCTACAAAAGCTGACAATATTGGGTCAATTTGTTGATATTACTTGTGTAACCACTGTATACATGGTCAGACGGGGAGTAGAGGGCTGCAGATTATCCACTGATCATTTGTGCTATACATGCCCTGTAAGATATTTTACATGTCATTACGTGGGAAATAACTTTACTTATAGCACCTGTACTTTTCCCAACGCCTTGGTGAGAAGGGGGTACTAAGAATAGTTGAACTACCCAGTTTTGTTTTTTTATTTCACTACACTTCTAGCATAAAGCAAAA
The DNA here is from genome assembly GCF_038048845.1 of Mixophyes fleayi. Lineage (NCBI taxonomy): Eukaryota > Metazoa > Chordata > Amphibia > Anura > Limnodynastidae > Mixophyes > Mixophyes fleayi. Next base: position 134,380,017 of record NC_134405.1, on the reverse strand, counting down.
AGAGAAAATGATATGAAATCTGAGGTTTATGAGCAGGTAATGTCTTCAGTAAGGATTTCACCAAACACATTAGGCCTGATTCATTAAGGAAAGTAAAAAAAAAATAAAAAAATAAAAAGAGGAGCTTTGAACTATGGCAAAATCATGTTGCATTGGAGGGGGAGGCAAATTTAAAATGTGAGGACAGATTTATAGTTGGGGCAGGGTATGTCCTACATCAACTTTAAATTTTAATGTACAAATAGAGTTATCAAGTATTTGTGTGTTACTTGAAAAAAATAGCCAGTATTTATCTTACGTGCAAAATAATAAACTAATTTGTACCCCTTGTATTGTAACATGGTTTTGTCCAGGAGAACACTTTTTTTTGGCCTTACTTTCCTTAATGAATCAGGCCCATTATGTTCCCAAAAATGAACGGCAAATGTGGAAGCATTTTTCACTTCTGTGTTTTGTAATCTGCTGCAGAAAAAAATATTTAATTTTGTACCTATGTGTATACACACTATACTTGGCGTGGACACCCTCCTAAAACACATTTGCAAAGTGTGTACTTTCACACAAGCCGAAACTATCAATCGTGACCTTCCATATAACTTTCAGTGATCCTGCATAAGCTACACTATATGCAACGTGCCTTACTATTTCCTACATAGAAATATCTTTCTGTCCATAAAATTCTGTGTTTCAGTGCTTCGTTCGAGATCAGGTTAGCCATATTATCCAGAATAAGATCTCCATTTGCACAATCCAAACAAGACAAAAAAAGTGCCCAACATTAGGTAGTCTTATCAAAGGCTTGTCCTTGGAGAACGTATCTACACCCAGTCAATCAATATACATCTACTGCACTATGTTGGAAATATTCCACTATGTAGTTAAAATGGGTTTTTAAAATATGAAGTTAATGTAAAATACTAATGTGTGGATGTATATGTATTGTTTCATTCATTCAAAATCTGTAATTTCAAGTCACCTAACAGACTTTGGGAATAGGTATTGGCAAGTTCATACTATTCACTTGAAACTGGAAAGATCCTGAATATCCAATGAATTTCAATAGAGCAAAAAAGTAAGGGGACCAATTCTAGTCATGTCTGCAGCCTTCTAAATCAATGCTGGAAGTGTTCTCACTGCATTTCTAGGTAACTGGGGACGGTACAGGCACAATTGTGCTGCTTGAATTGGTGATACTTTTAAAGATTAATTAAAAAGGACATCGACTTTCAGACATTTGCTCCTTAAACTGCAGTGCCCATGGCAGTACCTATATAGGGTGGAATCTTCCCCTTAGGGTCACATTCCTCTGCAGCAGCAGTCCATACGGTTATCCACCATCGTCTTATAACAATGTAATTACATTTAAAAGACCCAGCACATAAAGTATTGGCAGGTAAATGAACGGGTACAACAGTACACAATGCTGCTTTGCACCATCTTCCAGGATCTATCTGGTGCAAGTCCCGATCCCCAGGCTGGGGGCACTACAGTTTGAGGAGCACCCATCTGAAAGGTAACATGACTTTTAAAAGGCACTTTAAGGGGTTGAATAAATTCTTCACAGATGTCCCATCGGAGCCTCCTGTAATGTTCGGTAACCGAAATCTCATTTGTCCTCGCACTTCAGAGGAAAAATGCAGTTCTCCCCTAAAAGCATTGTTAATTCTTTGTTATGTCTAGTATAGGGATACTTATATGCTAGACAAGTTTTAAGATATTGCTCTGTATCGCTGTGTGTAACCTTAGGGAGTTGTGTCTGCTACCTCTTTGCTGAATCTGTCATATGCTTGGCCAAGCCTCCGATGTAAACACATCCTGCTCCCAATGTTTCGATAGCCACTATTTACTACAGGCCTAAGATATTGCACGGTGATTAGGCGACGAAGAAAAAGTGACTTTGGTTCATTAATTGTGACTTGTGAAAGTACACTAACTGGCATGCACTCACAGTAGTTGTAGAGCCATCCATAATATATTGCCTTGCCTTCACCGGAAGGCTAGGTGACCTTCGCACATGACACCATACAATGAGTGGCTCCAAATCCTCCCTTGGCTATATGGTCATAATGTCCTATAAAACCATATTATGCATTTATCTCTAAATACCTCCATTACAGATGCAAAAGGGAAAATAAGAGAGCCTTTAAGTATGAATATGTTGCCAGTGACAGAGCACAAAAAAAAATTCAACAGCCTCCATATCAACTACTGATAGCATTTTAAGGTGTGAACTCAATGGTATTTAAGTGCATAGGCAAGTGTATGTATTACAGGTAAGTAATTAGTTTTCCTTGGAAAAAAAAAAAGCATATCCTACATGCAATGGCTCCGCCTAATCTTTAAAGGCAGGTTTTAAACAAAACTGGAAAATGAGCTGTAAGATTTCCAGAAATGCTATAACAGGCTATTCATTTGGTTGACTTTTGATTAGCAACGTCCCAGGTTAAGCAGTGACACCATACTGGAAGCTCAGCTTGCATGTAAGTTCTAACTCTAAAGGAATACAACTTCTTACTCTTAGCTACATGCTGAAAATGAAATCTGACTTTTCAACATGAATAAAGTTTTGGCTCGAATAAAAACTACCTTCAAAACAAGAATACTTACAGCTGTGAACATGTGTCAGACAGTAACGAATGAAGGGCAATGTATCATATATGAAGTCCTATTACTATATAACTAATCAGCTGTGGACTGAAGAATATGGAATATGACCCCCCCCCCCCTCCCACAAACTTTAATATCACTATGGCTGATTTTTGTCTTGCATACTAGTGTGGTATACTGTAGACCTACTGGCCTAGCAGGTTATACTTCACAATTATATATTTTCTTTTTCTCCTGTACAAAGAGTGCCTGGTAACAATGTTTATGTGATCAAATAAAACATTGAAAATTTGGTGTTGGAAAATACCATTTACAACTAAATCTGAGTTGTTCTTTCCTTTTTGAACCTAAAACAATACTGAAAACATCCATTATAGTCTCCTTTCATTACTTTAGGTCACTTTCCCCAACAAATCGGACCAGTGGTGGAAGTGAGCTGGCATAGGGTGGCATGCCATACCGCCACTTCCCCTACTGCATGGATTGTAAAACTATCAAATTCCATTCACTGACATTTTCCACACTGCCACTTCTATATTTCCACTTCAACCACTGAATATGTTTAATTGTTTGGCTGTACATACAGCCTAACCTATATAGAGTCTAGATTGTGACTATGCCATACATATGGATATGCAAAACTATGCTTTATCTGTACAATGTCTATATGATGTATGCTATATACACACTATTACCATATTAGACTGCCATTATAAATGACCACAATAAAATAAGTTGCATTGAGAGGAGCCATTGAGGTTTGGATTATTGCATTAATTTACACATATTTGCCTTGTTGTACATTAGTGCGCATTAGGGAGGATGAGGTGTTTATATTAAAAAAAAGAAAAGCAAAACCGTTAACATAATGGTAGAAAGCAGAGATTACATCTGTTTGACATACTGGCTTTAAATTTGGAAGCAATAGAATCATCATTCCAGAGGTAACTATCAAACAACCCATCGGTGTCTTTGCATTGTCGGTCCTCCAGTCCAATTAATCAATGTGACTTTCTCACTCTTCAAATGGTTTCAATAATTTAATCAGCAAATCCAAGGATTAACACATTTCAATAAATTATTTAAATAAAACCTCAAAAGAGAGTTGCCAGTTGTCTAAACAGAGGTAAAATGTCAGTAGGAAAAAGTAAGCAAGAAGTGAGCAAATAAAATAAAAATTGAAAGTGTGAGGGTAGGACGTGAGTTTTATTAAGCGGGCAGAGAGGGTACGAACATAAGCGAAAATATAGAAAGGGGAATTTACATTGAAGTCATGTCATTGAGAGCGTGATCCAGTTCTTCACTGATGGCTTTGTACTTCAGTTTCTGGGCATACAGTTCATCTGCTCAGAGTGAAGGTGGGAGAGAGATTGGAGGGAGAGACAAGAGGAACAACAGACATTGATGCAAACAAGAAATGGGAGGGGAGAAAAAAAAAAAAAAAAGGGGGGGGGGGAAGGAATGGTAAGACGGGGCACAAAGATAAGGAGAAGGGTGGGAAGGAGTCCAGTGTTCGAAACCACCATCCAGGGACAGTATGGAGAAGCAGACAGCGTGGTGAAGCAGTGAAGAGCCCGGCATGAAAAAACATTGTATATAAATAAATAAGAAAGAGAAGGGAGAGACAGATTAGCAGTAGAAAGGGCAACACCATCAACTGCCATGGAAATTATTCTATGGCAAGACAAATAAGTTATCTCCTCACATAAACCAGATTTCAGAAGGTGCACGTTGTCATATTTCCATAGATAAGAGTACCAGTCATGTTCTAGGGAATCCACAATGCAAGCTTACACAAGCATGCACCGCTTCACAGCAGTATCTTTTCTGTTAGAGATTTATTCATTAAACAACAATGTAATTTTAGCAAATATAGATGTGCACAAATATTTATTCCATTGCAGCAAAAAACATAATTCAAGTGAAAATAAACTCTGGGTTATAGACCAGAGGTATTCAAAGTTCTCCGACAACCCCTACCTCCCCACAAAATAAAAAATCACCATACAAATTAAAAGAGAAATACAAAAAACAAAACATTTGTTTAGCAATCCAAAATAGGAAGGAAAACTCATACCTTCTAAGTCATCAATGGTCTTTTCCAACTTGGCTACTGTCCTCTCTGCAAACTCAGCACGTGTTTCAGCCTGAAGGACAACAGACAGTATGAGTCTCCAACTAGTTAAACCAGTCTTGTAGTTACATATTACCGAGACAGAACTGTACAGCACAATGCTATAGAACTTGCCTCCTTCAGTTTGTCTGTAAGAACCTTGATTTCCTCCTCATATTTGTCTTCCTTCTGGGAGTACTGTAAACAGAAAAAGGACAAGTCTTAGCATATTGGTCAAAGTGTTAACCTCAATACGCTGTAGCCAATGTGAAAATAGCCAAAATTCTTAACTAGGGATCACTACAAGCCTGTGGTCAGGATAGTCATATACTGTTTGCAGGACAGGTTTAGACGGCACCAAGTCTGTCTTAGAGACATTCCTGTCTGTTGCAATATCTCACGTGTTGTAAAACATTAAATATTTTAATACTTGTTCATGTAGAAAACATACAAACATTAACTGATGGTTGATCAACTAACAGGAGAGAAGGATGATCCCTTCAATAAATGTAACATTGCTGGTGCCCATAGGGTAAAATCACATGTCCCATAGGTAATACAGAGTAAACATCACTAAGACAAACACCATAGGGATTGCACAGAATCTTAAAATAAAGTACATAAACAAGAGGGGGGTAGGGAATCTACTACGCTAGATTTTAATTTTACTCTAGTAGATCGTAGGGACACATCCATGAGAATGTATGGCTGTTTACTCATCTACATAGTGGGGAGTTCAAATACAAAGTATATTTTTAATGGTACACTGAACGTAAAAAAACACAATAGGTTTTATTTTTTTACGTTTCCATGTTTCTGTCAGCAATAGGTTTTGTCTAATCATTTGCATACTTAAACAATGTTTTCACTGGTAAGGGATGCATCAAAAACTATGGAGGAGGAGCTAGAGTGTGTAAAGTACTTCATTAACCACTTCACTGCCTGTCTTCTAATAAAAGTAGTCCTGCCCACATAAGGGCATGGCACCGAGGGATTATGGCTCGGACGTGGCAGGGATATTGGTTTTTTTTGTACCACAATGGGTTCTGCAATAGCCCACAAAAAGGATTAGACCTTGCACTGAGAAGTGGAGATCCCTCTTGGTATAGCGCTGCAATACATGCAGTTGTATTTCTCTGCAAGGCAGAAATCCTTCAGCTTACATGGTTCAGAGCAGATTTTACCATCATACCTTCTCTGCCTGGGCCTCCAGAGATTTCAGGTTGTTGGTGACAGTTTTCAACTCTTCCTCAAGCTCGGCACATTTGCTATTTGGATTGGGTGGGGTATAAAGGCAGAGGTGGCAGGAGTACACAGGAAACAAAAAATAGAAGATTGAAAGAGGAGAGAAAAGAATGAAAAACCAAACCGGAATAGAGGAAAAATTACAGAGCTAAACTAAAAAGCTGGGTCACAACGTAAATGATAATGCAGGGTAAATGACTGGAAGATATCCAGAAATAGAGAAATCTAAAAAGAAAAAACTAAGTAGACAAAAGGTAAAAATCTGTGCACAAGAACAGATTTGATATTTTTAAAGTACATGGTCATGTGAATGCACAAAAAAGTAGCAATTTGACCCAACTTATATTGTGGGTTTTCCGCATAGAAACCCAAAAACGCCCAATATATCTTTTACATGTGAACCATGCAGCTTTTTTGTCAGATAGAAACATACAATGCAAAAAAATAAATAATTGGTTACAAAGACACTGTAGCAAGAGGAAAGCACAGAAGACTACTGCTTGAATTAGGAGGAGGATATCTGAAGCCCAGCAGCCGAGGCTAAAGAGAGGGCGCAGACTGGCAGCAGTACCTTCTCCTCTGAAGCTACTAGTGTTTTCAACGTTTGGTCCATTATTCTCAGCTGCTCATCCAGCTGCCGGTAGCGACTATTAATGAGCGCATGAAAGGAAGCAGCGAATAAGCCATTCACAATATGTGGAGCATGCAAAAAAAACACAACACATTGTTATACGTGGTGGGGAGATACAGAATACAGAAAATATCTATTAAAGCTTTACTTGTGTGACTGGCAGGAGCTGGTTTATCAGTTCTGAAGTGTGATTCATGGACACGTTACAGAACAGATTACTAGAGTACAATCTGTGATAAAACCTTAAGTAGCACCAGTAGTATCACTCACAGGGCAAACGTATTAACTACTTTAAACGCCATATGAGTAATAAAACAAACAAGTTGCAGGAAGGTCACAAGAAGCCAATAAATGGGTAAAGAACAATGATTACTAAAAATGATGTACTACAGCTAAGAGCAGTTTAAAGCTGGACTTGCAGTCCTTACATATAATTCATTACTTTGGAAAATGTAATCATGCTAAAAAAGATATTTTCACAATGTGAAATAAAGTGTCAAGCCAGCTTAAGGAGAGTGACACCTAATATTTCTAGAGTAGGTTACAAACTCTTTTCACAGCAGATAACATCAACTTTGTAGGGTGTACAGTAGGCTTCTGTAGTTACATGCATAACACAACGGTGCTCATCAGGTTAGAGTCTGCAGTGCAGGTGAATGCAGGGGTCAGTGATCACATGCGCTGTGTGGAAAGAGAAACTCACCTCTCTGACAGCTCAGCACGTTCCTCTGCACGTTCCAGGTCACCCTCAATGATCACCAACTTACGGGCAACCTATTACACAGAGGGGGTCTTTAGATCACATGATAACAACGTGACATATAGAACAGCAATCAGGGATTCAGATGGTGGTGAAAAGTTATCCAAAAAAAGTCAATTCTGAAGGACAAAGCCATGTTTCCTAAGGCATAGGAGTTACTAAAGAACGTTTTACAAAGACATCAGGGTTCTTGAAATGGTCCTTGTTGTGGGGAGGCTTCAGCCTCTATACATTGCATTTGTCTAGCCATACACTTAAGGAATTTTAGCCGCCTCACCTCTTCATATTTGCGGTCAGCCTCCTCAGCAATGTGCTTGGCTTCCTTCAGCTGGATCTCTTGCAGCTCCATCTTCTCTTCATCCTTCAGGGCTCTGTTCTCAATGACCTTCATGCCTCTGAGAGATAACATAGCACAAAAGCCATCAGTGGACTAACAGTATGCAGCAATGAGAGTCATGACCACAGAATACGATGGCAGAAATCTAGTCTGCCCTTTTTTGTGTCTCTTGTATATTATTTTTTCTTTATAAATACACAGGTAGACATGTTTATCTTGTGCATTTTTGGTTCCATCACTTTCAGTAAAAATACATATTTTTCCTATGTTACCTTTCAGTATTCATCACTCCAATTCAAGTACGCCGCTTGTTTTAGAGATATATATATATATATATATATATATATATATAACCATCTTCCTGACCTGTATGTTTTATCTATTTGAATATTTCTATCATATCTCCTATGTCCCTTCTCTCTTCCTAGTTACACATGTTCAGTTCTCAAAGTCTCTTCTGCAAGTTTTGCCACGCAGACCACACACACCATTATAATGGACTTTCTCTGAGCTATTACAATTGTATTAATGTCTTTTTGGAGATCGGGCATCCAGGACTGCACACCATACTCAAGGAGAGGTCTTCCCAGTGACCAACATAAAGGGAATATACAATTCCTAATACCTTTTCCTATAAGTATTCTACTGGATTATCACACAGCTTTCATATTATCTGAAGCTAAAATCCAAGGCGCTTTGCCTCTTGTTGACATTTACATCCCCACTGATTCTGTATTATGCTTTCAGATTTCTGTGCCACATGCATTATTTTACATATCTAGATTTAAATTCCACATGTTAGTCCAGTCTTCTATATGTGTAGCGATGATCAACCCCGTTACAAATCTTTGTATCGTATGCAAAAAGGCAGACCTTCCCTTGTAGACCACAGGTATCACTAATGGACCCACCAAGTAAAAGAGGACAGATCTACGAGGTAGTCCACTAGTGACCAGCCCTTAACCTGAGCTAACAGCACGGACTACAACACTCTCCTGTTCTCTGGGCAAACCTTATTCCAGTCCACCATCTTTGAGTCAAATCCAAAGACTTCCTGTCTTTGAATGAACTTCTTGTGGGATACTAAAGCAAATGCCTTGCTAATACAAAGTTGCAGCCAATAAAAGTCAACTGGATTAGTTTGACAGTCTCCCTTCAATAAATCCGTATAGCAATGGATCTTGTAATTTACTGGATCCTAAATAGTCAACTTTTTGCCATAGCAATTCCATTAATTTCCTTGCTATTGATTCCCAGGTCTGATAAAAATTGCTGCTAGCAGTACTCAAAGTTCCTTAAACACTCTGTACTGTATGCCATCTGAATTTTACTATGGAAAAGGTGTTGGCTGAAGTCGCATAAGACAATATATTTGTGTCTACAATACAATAGGTTATATTGGAATTTTCAATAGTAATAGAGAGCAAATATTGTTATTTTGGAGTTTACAATTTGTTTCCTTCAACATAGATGTCCCTCGGTTTTGAGCATTGCTATTCCTCCCTTCGCTTTGTTCCTTTTCTAATTTGTCACCTTTTTACGGATTACAATCTTTTGTGCTGATCACCACTTGTGCTCTACAATATTGAAAAGGTTTATATCTAGTGTACCACAGACAACATGCATTAAGGCAGCAGAAGAGTCATGAAGTGTAGCTTATGTGACCACCTTTACAGAAAGTTCAAGGTGGCATCAAAAACAGCAATTCATGAGAATTCTTGCGAGTCATATGGAAGTAGACAATTAACGTTAACTATGTTTTATTAAAGAGTCTTTAGTCCAATCCATCTTTAATCACTATGGGCAAGTGCATTAAGTAGTCCTTGCTTTCAGCAAAATGCACATGTATGTATGTATGTATGTATGTATGTATGTATGTATGTATGTATGCATGCAAGTGCTCATAAAGCAATTTTTAAGTTAGAAAAAACAAAAACAGAGAATCCTGGAGATAACACGCACCTCTCGCTCTCATCTGCAGCCTTCTCAGCTTCCTCCAGTTTCTGAAGGGCTGTGGCCAAACGCTCCTGAGCACGATCCAACTCCTCCTCTACCAGCTGGATGCGCCTGTTCAATGAGGCTACATCTGCTTCAGCCTAGGTGGGCAAAGAAAAATAATGCAGTCAGGTTCAAATAAATTGTCCCTACAGACCAATACGGTAAACTGCCACTAAACTGATTGCCCATTATCCACCTAGAGCTCAAGACATCTGTACTCTACAATAGCACAGGTTGGAATTAGTACCAGTCTACAAGTGGCCCAAATATTAATGTCACACTCAACATGTTAGATAAATAATGAAGTTGAATAAAGCCAAAGTCTGGCTATTTATGTCATCTAATGGTTAATGTTGTTCTGGGCTGTATACATATTTTTCTATGCTCTGTGTATCCACACTATGCCCTCCAATCACACCAATTTGCTTTCTATATAAAGTACTTGTCCTACATTCACCACCTACCCAAGTGATGTCACAATTGGTTCCTGAAACCTCTCATGAAAGAGCTCTTTTTCAAATACAGTCAATAACACCGTAGCAAACTTGTGGGATAATCTTGGTCGGAATTCTCTCATATGTAACCATTTAGAATAGGTGTTGGTGACATGCTGCCATGATTTAATATATTATACTCTGGTATAGATCTGGTCATGACTTACAAGTCTAGGCTATTAAACTAGAAGTTGAAAAAACGAACTAAACTAAATAATGGAACTTAGACACCCAGCTTAAGTAGTGTTTGACGTTTTAGGTAAGAAAAGTGTAAAGTAGGTGGGGTACGACGTTAGCGTTAATCTATTTTAGTCTGTATCGGCTCAGTACAATTATTTGTCAGCATGCACAGAGCATGTGAGGGTGTATACTCATATGTATGTAGGATGTGGTTACACACCTCTCAAACTAGAAACAAACACTTAGTAACTTCCTCTTTCAAGAAAAAGGACAAGGATGGGTCTGCTGTTCCTAACTGTCAAAGTGGTAAACGCGGCCTCAGGATATTCAATAAATGAGCACTTTTACTTTATTAGATCTAGCTACATGTTGAACATATAAGTGCCACATGATCAGTTACAGTGACCCATCTCATGGCATTGGCATGCCACGCATAGTAATACCTCCAGGTCTGGCCACTAGTATCAAAGGAGTTACTGAGCAGGGGAAATCCCCCATACAGAAGTATGCATAAGTCATTAACCCCCACTAAAATATATAACATATATATCCCTGATGAAAGGGCAGGGCATACTATTGTGATGTATTTTTCTATTTTTTTTTCTATTAAATTTTGTATTTTTCTTATTGCTGGTGCGTTCGTTTGTTGAACAACTATGAATCATGTATTTTATTTATTTGAAAAACAAATCTTGTTTGTAGCCTGCATAAGTAAATGAGTTGAAGAGGGTAAAGAATACTAAAGAGTATGCATATCAGATCAGATCTGTGATGTTTGCATCAGTCGTAATGTCAAACACACAATCAATGTTGACAGGATCACTATACACAAACCTCTGTACAACAGCGCTGTACAAGTGCATATCTGATGAGACACTAACAACCAGGTACACAAAACCCTAAACAGAAAAAAACAAAAAACAAAAGACACCCACACCATTACTACACTACAGATAAGAGAACTTCCAGCCCCAGGCCATACTTGCAGTATTATTATTACTTCTCTACTTGCCAGGGAACAGGATCTGTAACATTAAGCTGCAGCAATTGCACTTTACATGACTGAGGCCCATCCCAAGAAAGTTTGCTATACCTGTTTAACAGCGCTTGTGATATGAGAGGCGATAGGGGTGTTGTGGGAAAAAACTGAAATTAAATTAATGATAAATTTTTAAAATATGCAAGGTAAACTGTAAACATACTGGTAGCCGATTAGTACCAAAATTAAGTATCCCTTTGATTTAAAATACATTTGTTTTCTTTAGATTAAACTTCTTGGCAGTATACAGTAAATGGGCATTGCAGGGTTAAAAAGAAGAATTTGTCAATATACATCAGAGGTGGTTTATGGCCAAATATTTACATATTGTTTGAAGGGCTGACTATGGTTTCTCTGAAGTGTTAACCATTTGATTACCAGGAACACAATGATTTTAAAAAGCACAGCAGCGCTAACAGTTTTGTTAATGGGGGAGGGTTGTTATCGGCAAAGGTGCTGGGTCCTTAAAATTAATACAATGAAAGGTAATTGCTTTTGTGGGCTACTAGCTGGAAAATACTGCACTCCTGATTAACATGCAGTGTAATTTTAGAAGCAAGTATGGCACAATATTTAAATATGTCATTTAAAAGCTAGAGAAACAACTTTTCAGAGTCATTCACACAATATGCTGTGGGAAAATGGGTAAACATATGAAAACCAATGCACATTTTAGATGCATTTTAGTGATATGTCTCATTTTCTATAAGATTTTCCCAATACAATGGGTTCTACTAATGGCCTGCATTAACCTATCAAAAATTGGCTGTACCGCGTTCTAAAACTTTGAACACGCCATTCAAATTTTAAAACGCAACTGTGTGAACAGGCACATTAATGAAAGACACCATTAATGAAAGAATTTTCATAGTTAGCATCTGAAAAGCGCACTCGCACCTGATAGCTGTGGACGATTCTGCAAAAATATTTAAAAGTTAAAAAGTGTGCGTTAAAAAAAACGTTGTCTTGCAAGAATGAACTGCAAGTGCTTCCTGTTGTGTCACTGGAGCATTTGTGGCCTCTGGAGGGAAGGACACTTGTATATACTTTAACATGACATAGCTGTCTTGTGGCCTTATAAGGCAAGGAACGTTATACAGCAACTCCCAGTTGTACTATACAACTTTATAGTATCGACAGCACAGTTCTCACATAAATACCTTTAACAGGCCTTGGTGTTTTAGGTTTATAAATAAGGAACCTCAGCGTGCACAGGGCACATAAAATTATATAGATGCCTCTATAAATCATTCTCTTACATACTTGCCAATAAGACCCATGTCTACAGTGTAACAAACCTCTGCTCCCATCTTACCCCACATACATTCCAATTGCTTAACTTGAGCAGAAGTAACAATTGTTAAAATATAGTTTTAGATCAATGAACTAATCACTCATTACAACTGTAACCTAAGCATGGGAAAACAGGAGCATAATATTATTATACAGTAGAAAATAGGTCATGTTGACCCATCTATACTTTGTGTATTGTTTAAGCTAGAGGAGTGAGAGTTAATTCCCAGCATGGCAAGTAACCTAGCACTCAATTTTCTTATAACACCTGGAAGGCCACAGACTTGTACATTAAGGGGACAGCAAGGGTAGTGAACAAATAGAGCTAGCATCTGTACAGTATTAATCCAAGCCACTTGTACTCAGACATTAAATATAAAAAAACAACAAAAAAACCCCACTAAAAATAAAGTGTATGCCACAAATTTGGGGTGAAGTTACAGTATTAACCCCTGCATCCTTAACCATTGTATTATTACCACAAATAACTTGCATAAAGGCACCCCACCACTTAGATTGATATCTACTGTTGGGTCACCTGTTGTAAAAACCATTATCCACAACCAATACACAAATAGGAAACCACATAAAACAGGACACACACAAAGCACCACACCCCAGGTAGATGGAGATAAGGAGTTAACTATGTTGTCCAGATGAGCCCTGTTGCACACCTGGAATTCTCCTTTACTGTCACTCACAGGCCCCCTAAATCCCCTCCCTCACTGCCTGGGAGGGAGATACCCAAAACACAGCACACTGACTTCAAAGACAGATACCCATTCTCTCAAAATACTTACTTGTAACTAAAAATAAATAAATATATAATTAACTTTACAAAAGGAAAAAAAAAATACATACACACACATATTATAGATATATATATATAAATAAATAAATATGACAAGTATAAACGTGACCATCTTGTCACACTCACAGGGTTAATAGATGGTTCCTAATCAAACACAATACTAAAACGGGCCATGAAAGCAATACAAGGACACAAGTTTTTCCTTGCAAATAAAAGTGACCCGGCCCATTAACTCCCCCTAAACATGAGCCCCATATTCTGCTTATAATGGTAACTTGCAAATAAAATCTGAGGCGCATTAATAAAGAGGTGACAGCAGAGGTAACTAATGCCAGGGCCACCCCGGTCACAGGCACAGTCCCACACACCAGTGATAATGATTGGGGTGTGGCTGGAAGCCCACCAGTGATTCTAGCCAGAGCTGCTGCCAGTAATAAGAGTCGTGGCATAAAGATCCCCACTAGTGAGAGGTACAGTACAGATGTCAGCGGGTTCTTACGCCCTCTCTCAGCTTCCTCTCCACGTCCCGCTCTCTCTGCAGCCTTTCTGCCTTCTCCTCTGCCGTGTCTGCCTGATCTTGCAGGCTCTTGATTTTCCTCTTCACGGCCTCCAGAGAAGTCATGCCGGCCATTTCTTCCTCTTACACACTACAGCTGAGAGAACTTACTTCCGGTTACTTTTACTCTACACTATAACTACACCCTGGAAGGAGAGAGATTCGCCCCCTCTATTTCTCAATTGCTTTCTCTTTGCCTTGCTCAGCCTGCATACAGGAAGTCTCCTCCTTACATAGGTTCCAACCCCTCCAATTAACCCTATCATTAGAGGAACCCAGCAGTCCACGGACTTAGAATGGCTGCTATTTCACGGTGGGTTCAGTGCTCTGCAACCCGTGTGTCCCTGAGTGTAGGATGAGGTGGGCTAACACTGCATTAAACCCCCTTGCAGGAATGGACACACCTAAGTAAATGACACTAATATGATTCTCTATCCAGGTAAATGAGGGACGCTACTGCCACCTAATGGCAGTTTAGTAGATTACATTTTACTCATTGTACTACTTGAAATGTACATGGAAAGTTCATTTTAGTTTGCTTTTACTAAAGGGCACTTCTAATATGAAACAATTCAGGGAGTATTGAAATATACTTTATAATTAAGTTAATTTATTTTAAGTGAAATTAGTATAATAGTAGCAGGATTAGTAAGAATATCTGTAGCAACTTGTTATTTTAGTATAAAAAAATTTGACTTAATATGAAAATGTCTTGTGACATTCACAAGTATATCTGTGAACATTTTCATGCATGGACACAAATTTAGATGTCATATATTTTTTACAACTGAATTGACTAGACACTTTTACCATTGTAATGCTAATGTTGATTGCTCCTATAATATATGTGATTATTTATCATTTGTTATATATTTATATAACACATATACTGTATTTTATTCTTTACGCATACAATAATATTTGTTAAGTATATGTGTCTAATTGATTCTCTTTGGGTCAGAGGGTATTAAAGTGAAATTTATCATGTACTGATACGAGTATTTAAATATCATGAAATAAATATTAATTAAATAATGTTAAATGAGTGCTGTGTAATATGTAGGCACTCTCTTAATAAATAAAGTATATTCCTTACTTCATATTTACTGAGGCACACTTAGGCTTGGTGCTCACTAGTAGATCCCCTGGCAAGTATATAGTGGTCCTGTAATAACTGGATTTATTAGTGACAGCAGCATGCCCAAGTCTGATATATGAAGTTTTCACATGTAGTACAGATTTTTTTCAGATGCCTTGATCCAGTTCACAGTTTGGAACTTAGATTGCTTTATTTTTGTGTGGTTATTAAGCATTCTGTTTTGGGATAAATAAAAAGCAGAACAGATATTACTAACAAAGTGAAAATGTGAAGTAATCAACAAATCAGTGATTAGCTTTGATCAATTAAGATGATCATGAGTTACTATGTTGTTGCATATGTATTAGCAAATAACTCTCATAGAGTAGACCTGGAGAAAATGAATGAATCAATGAGCTAAAACTAGCTACAGGGAGAAAATCAAAGTAATTAATATAGGGAGAATACATGTGTACAAATAAGGATACAGAAATGATAAAGAACTACCATGATTGGAGCTACAAAAAAGTGGCATGATACACTATATTTATTGCTGCTCTTTTCTTTTTACTTGTTACTTGTGGGAAGGTATTATGTGCTAGTTGCTTTGACATGTGTGTTTTTTAAATAAAAATATATATTTTTAAAATCAATAGCCAGTTACATGATAAATACAGTAAATCCTAATGTGTTTGTGTTAATGGCAGTGGACGAGTGGAGTTTTTTTCAGTTTTTTTAATGAGCATTGTGCTAGGTCAGTGTTGGCTAACCTGTGACACTCCAGGTGTTGTGAAACTACAAGTCCCAGCATGCTTTGCCAATATATAGCAGCTTATTGCTGGAAGGGTATGCTGGGACTTGTAGTTTCACAAAACCTGGAGTGTCACAGGTTAGCCAACACTGTGCTAGGTTCATGATCCATTTAATCTATAAGTACATTGGGCACTTGCCTAGAGGCACCAGGAAGACAGGGGTACCTTATACTCAATAATTTATCTATAATGGGCCTTAAACATCATATGATTTGCCAAAACATTCAGCAAAACACAAATTACATATTACAAAGGAATTTTATATAGTCCAGACTATATTTGAATTTAATAGCAATTACTTTACAAATCAGGCCTGTTTTGTTCCAGCATACCCAATGGGGTGAGATTCTGACATACATGGTACATTGGCTGATCGATGTGTGAATAACATTTCTCTTCTCTTTACAGACCGAAGTGTCATATGGAGTTGTTCACTCAGGCAATATGCCGCTGTTTGTGTACACTGTCAGGGCAGAAAGTCATCTAGACACCATTTTTTTTTTTTACATTACCAGATAGTTCTTTGATTTCTCAACATTTTAACTAATCTGAATTGGTCTTTGCATCATTAACATTTTCCAAGACCACAAAGAGCAAATTAATATGGTTACTGCATTTGTTTGTCACTGCAAAGTGCTATTTTGCTAAGGTATTCTCCTAATAAAGTTGTCAATATATATTATTATGAGGATAATTCATTTTGATGTGTATTTTGGCTATGAATTGCTGGCAGTGTAAGTAACACAATAACATAAATAATATTAGCTAGTTTTATACCAGTTAATATTATACATACATACATACATGCGGGTAGGAGGGGGGTGTGGTGACATTGTCGCGTCACCATAGCCCCGCCCCCCACTATAATAAAAAGCCGAAATTCACGGCATTGAATGGAGGGGGTAGAGCTTAATGACACTATTAAGCCCCGCACCCTCCATTCACTGCCGTGAATTTCGTCAAATGCGGGAGCTTTGCCTACTCTTCCGGGAGTCCGTGAGGACTCTCCGTAATTCGGGAGCCTCCCGGGAATTCCGGGAGAGTAGGCAAGTATCATATTATAGTCTCTCACTTTTGTTATGCTGTACTATAGCATTACTGTTTTTAAAACAATGAACTTTGAAAACATCAATGCTACCATTAAATGGTAGTATACAAAACATTTATGAAAACTGGTGCAAAGGGAAATAGCATTTTACCCCAAAGCAGTTAGAGGTTTACTTCCATTTCCTAAAGTGTACTGGAAGGATGAACCGGTTTTCATTAATGTCCCCTGTTGAGTTCATAACAGGATGCAAGGCATATTATTTCTACAGTTTATATAACTCCTAAATTCCAACAGAGGGCGCTAGTTACTGAACTAGTAAAATAGAACTATAAAAGTTGGTACCACATTGTATTAAATATATATCATGAAAATAACTCTTTTTGGAAGAAAGATGATTTCCTTTTATTTTTTTTCAAAAACTCTTAATTTTGCTTGAGCTTCACCCTCACCCTGACCAGTGGTGCACTTATCCGTCATGCTGAAATAAAACTGTGTCATCCCTTGCGCAAACTAAAAATAACTATTTTCATTTTGATCACTATACTACTTTTTTGTTTTAGCTGCCAATAGTTACCAATTAGCAGGAATGCTGCAAGCAGTGTTTCTCCAGTATATATAGTAACTGTTTGTGTGACAGGAAGAGGGAAAGTGTTTTAATGCCACAGTGCTGGGGTATGGCACATGCTGACTTAAATCACCAATGTGACACACCCTAACACATCAGACCTGCCCGCAACAGTTCTGAGGGAGAACAGGCTATGGTGATATTCTCCTAATACACATGTTTCATGTCAATAGACTATATTGCCAGGTCTGGTTGTAAGGTCCAGCCTAGTTCTGTGTTTTGTTTTTTTTTGTTAATATGGGATTACGATGTACAAAACAATAGATACAACTAGTAAAAATGAATAGCATGAAAAGTAAAATGTTAAATAGGGCAAATCTCTGGTCAGTAGGCTGCATCTCAGTACTTTCAATTTGACTGTAGATAATTTCTTTTGGGGCTTTTAACAGTCTTACTATATAGCAGAACAAGCAGTAGCCTTGGATTGCATTTTATCACACAGCATCTCTACTCCATCTAAATGGAAGACTACAACTATAGCAAGAGACACAAAATTTAAAGTGAACAGACAGACAGACAAACTAAGTTAAACTAAACTTGGTCAAGAAAGTTTATCTACAGATCTGAAACATACCTTTTTTTTCCCTGTAATTAACAAGTAGTCTAAAAGCTGTATTTTATCATCTATTATTTTGCAATGCCAAACATACTTTTTATTATAATTAGAAAAATGCAAGTAAGGGATCAGTGTTTGTGTGTGTGTGTATGTACAGTACATGTATGTATGTATGTATGTATGTATGAACAATACATGTCTGTATGTGTGTATGAATATGTGTATGTGTGTGTATGTGTATATATATATATATATATATATATATATATATATATATATATATACATACACACACCATAAGTCTACACACACACACATATATATATATATATATATATATATATATATATATATATATATATATATATATATATATATATATATATATATGTGTGTGTGTGTGTGTGTGTGTAGACTTATGGTGTGTGTATGTATGTGTGTGTGTGTGTATATATATATACATATATATATATATATATGAGATATATAAAAAAAAATAAAAATATATATATATATATATATATATATATATATATATATATATATATATATATATATATATATATATATATATATTGTATACACTCACAGAGATCATTATTATTGCAACAGTGCTAATACTCATGTGCTAACTGTTCAAGACTTCCCTTATAGGTAATATTCTGACAGAGAATAAAATATGTGTATGAAATATTTTATTCAGTGTGCTACATTGCCTAGCCTTTGGCTTTCCTGTAATTAACCAGTTCATTAAGACATTAAGACAAGCCTCTACTTGGTTTTAACATTAAACAAACACCAATAACTGTTCCTAGTTTAAATTTACAAATGAAATCCGCACTCCCTGTCTGGATTCTGCATGGAGAGCGATTTCTAAATAGTCAACATACTTTTCCTTATAAGGAATATCTGTCTGGAATCCATATGCAGCCTCATTCACCCCACAATACAAAATGTTTCATTGTATCATAACCTACAAGCCTCAATCCTGTGCACAGCTCACATTACATTTGAACAAAGCTGACTTTAAACAGTCAATATTGTTTTAACACTATTTTCTAAGGATTAGGGTTACTTTGTTGAGAGTACAGAAAAAAAAAAAAAGATTTTCATTTCCCCACCAATTTAAACTATGATATACAATAAAACATCCTGTTGTCAATATATGTAATTAAATCTAAAATTTGTAAATGTTGACATGTGTTTTTAATAGAAAAAAATGTTAGTGTATTTGTATTTATATTAACTTAACTATTTCCCCTGCTGTGCTCTGTAATGTATATGTGTTAGCTGAATAAGTATACGTTGCTCTAGTGATTGGGAAGATGCTGGTTAGTGTACAGACAGCCTCAGCATGTAGGCATTGTATATGGTAGGATCCACCCCAGAACAAAGTTATTTAACATTTGACAGGGAGCAGACAGCTGGGGCAGAGAGTCTTGAGTGTATACCATATAAAGCTTGGAGTTATATATAAACCAAGTGTGTTCCTATCTCTGCACTCTGCAGGGACAGCAAGTATCAGCTTCCTCCTTACTTTACTGTAAGGGCTAGGTTTCTCCTTGGCAGATATATGACAGCATGGACGAAAGAGGTCACTGCAAAATTTAAATGGTTCCTGTCATCTACCAAGACTCTCATCTCTGACCTCATCAGCTAACAATGGAAGGACATCACAAGCTATAAGCATTCAAATCTCTGATTCTATTACCATTTACATGTGCCAATAAGTTCTATCCACAGCCACAGAAACCACTGCTCATGCCACAGAAACTCATCTCACCAATTTAAACATCTAAAGTTTTTTTTTTGCAGCGCAATTGTGAAATAAGTTTCTATGAATTGGAAAGTTAAAGGGTTGGTTAATTACATTCTGCAACGGCTTCCAAAAGTAATACTAAACATTAATGAATTTTCCACATATTCTGAATCGGCCGAAAATAGAATTTGCATACCTCAATCTGCAATTGTTTAATACTATATGACTGTTTAAAGACCAATATAGGGCTCCCACCATAGCTCCCCTAATAAAAATGAAATCATTATGACCTAAAATCACCTTAAATCAAATAACAATAGTATGGAACATACTCTAGTATTGTTTCCCAATATCAATTCATTTCTGATTGTATTTAACACACTAGGATGTTACTTTTTTCATTTGAGGTATACTATTCTATCAAATGTCACTCCAATTATACTGTCTGAGCTTCTATCAAATGTCACTCCAATTATACTGTTTGAGCTTGTAGCGGCTTGTCACACACTGTCCCCGTTCTATGGGAACATCGTCAGTGCTACTAATGATAAGTGATTGTAAATGTTTTCTTTTTATATAACATACAAACACTGGGGACATCATAAAGTATATATGGGCATTAGTAATACAAGTAGTACATTAATCACACCACATTATTGTGCTCTATTGTATTTTACTTGTGATTTAACCCATACTGTGCTGAGAAATCTACAATGGACAATAGAATAGGCCCCTGGGCCAGGAAAGGGCAGGTAGATGAAAGTAAATGATCCCTCCCCAAGTTGGGTTAGTTTGTTAACCTTATGTTGTTAAGATCTACCTTCTACCATCTTTATATATCCAGATTGTACTGACAACCCCCCCCCCCCAAAAAAAAAAGAAAAAGAACAAAAAAATGGTGTGGAATGCTCCATGCCCCTGTGTGCCACATGCAGTGCAGTATGGGCAAGAATATCTGAGTAGCGCAAGTGTGAAGCTAGAGTGTCAAAGCAAAATAATAATTTGGGTGGTCAGGGACTTCGTTTAACCTTAACTTACATCAGTGGCTTTCTTCTCGGCAAGTTCCAACTTCTCTTGGGCATCTTTAAGGGCTTCTGAATATTTGTCCAACTCATCTTCAGTACCTTTTAGTTTCTTCTGCAGTGCTACAAGTTCATCCTCCAGCTGAGACAGGGTTGTACAGGTGCCATGGAGGGGTAGTGGGTGGATGGGCGAGGGCAGTGACGAGGGGGCAATAAGGTGGTGCAGCAGGCAACAGAGGTGCAGAGAGACAGGACAGGACAGGAACCACAAGGAGGGAGAGAGAGAAAGAGAGAGAGAGAAAGAAGTCAGTTAGACAGATGTCATTGGTACAGCCATATACCTTAGTGGCATTCTCCTCTGCGGATAGGAGACTCTCTTCAGCGTGATGAAGGTCATCCAAAATCTTATCTCTCAAATCCTCTGTCACCCGCAGCTGCTTTTCCATTTGGGCAATCTCTTCCTCTAACTAATGGGTTTCATAATGATTAAGAAGAAAATAATATATATATATGTATATACACATCCGTGTCTATATATACTCCTATATGCCTATTTTATATTACTTTATTTTATTATGATCTTGTGCATTTTTCTAATATGTAGAAGAAACAAGTGGGTTGATTCTGTTAATAATTAAAGGCTCATTCACAGAGATGAATGAAAAGAAACCAAACTGGGTGGTAAAAACTTTGCAACATTGCAACTTAAAATCATAAGTAAAATGGGCAATTCTTGTTATTCTAATTCAACTTTGTAAACAAGCCTTTCAATTAAACATTCAGTACAAAACCAAAGAGCTGTCCTGATTACTTCTGATAACAAATAACACTGCAATTTCCTTAGAAGCAATCTATATCTTCACAGACTTTCTTCTTATAGCAGCCCTGACAGAAGCATTTACACCACAGTAATGTAATATTGAGCTCTTCTATGGGAATGAAACAGTTAACTATTTTGAGATATGCTGGGAAATTGCCAGTTTCAGCAACCCACAAAGAGAAAACATTCCTGCAATTTCTTTTATATCTTAAAATTATATCTCTATCTATCTATCTATCTATCTATCTATCTATCTATCTATCTATCTAAAATTTAACATGTTTGAGTAAAGTATAGGTTAACTTAGTGACAATCTAAAATAACTATACAGTGATGGACTTTTTGAGACCTATAGGAGTAATTGTACACATTATGACTGAATATAGATTCTTTTGTACTAAAGGCAGAACCAAGGTGGCCTGTGATCTCCTCCATTGGCACTCTATGGGATGTTAAACAGGGTATGTGGCTCTTGTGAAGTAGTGATTTTCCAAGCAGACCTGTTTGCTCTTGTCCTCTGCTCCCTTCTTGTCAGCTTCAGCCTGTTCTGCTCTGTCCAAGGCATTTTCCTTGTCGAGTTTGAGCATCTGCATCTTCTTCTTGATGGCGTCCATGGCTGGTGTTTGGGTTGGGGGTCAGTCACACAGAGAAACGGGACAGAGAACAGAGCCTGAGAGGATGCAGAGAGAGGATCAGTCCTTCTTAGTCTGAGCCCTGGGCTGGAGTGCAAACTCTCAGCTGTTCCAGCCTCAGAAATATGTACCAGGGAAGGGTGAGGGGGGGTAGAGAAATTCCTCAGGACACCCAATACTTTTTTGGGAGCCTTGCCTTTCTGTACTAGAGCTGGCTTTTTTTAAGGATGGCTCCTTCTATTCGCTGCAGCCGACCATTTGACTGCATTTGACTATATAAGGGGTGTGATGGGCAGAGGCATACATTTGGTGGATAGGAGGGGGAGACTGGGGGAGTGCAGCATGTTCCTATTTCTAAACCTCCAGGCAAGAGACTGGAGGGGGGGAGGTCTCTCTCGCCTGGGATGTCTCAGGATAACTCATTGAAGCAACAATTTTGTTCCTGCCAGGAGTCTCGGGATTAAAAACGAGAACAGTATACACTGCTTTCTAATCACACATATACGGACGATGCTATATTTCTATATTTGCATTGCTGTTCTTACATATAGAGCACATGACTAGTCACATCACCTCAATGCAGACACTGGACTACTGCTTTATTACCGAAACACCCCTGAGAAGAAACATTGTAATGTTTTATGTGAAGTTTATTAACACACTGCCTGATAACGCAAGACATTCGGCTGCTCATTCTGCTGCTGGTGACAGTCAGGGCCATCTTAAGAAGATTATGGGCCCCCGGGCAAAGCAGTGCACCGGGGCCCCTATATATATATATATATATATATATATATATATATATATATATATATATGATATAGATGTATAGAGATACAGATATAGATATATAGAGATAGATAGATGTACTTGCTCAGTGACCCTTGAAGGTTTTTCTTGCAGGTTTTTTTTTTGCAGGATTATTTATTCTAATTAAGAGCCCTGCCTGTGGGGCCCCCTTGCCCGTGGGGCCCCCGGGCACCTGCCCATCGTGCCCAGTGGAAAAGATGGCCCTGGTGACAGTATGAGGCTGAGGTTAGCTTCTTATTCACTTCTTATTCACGCTCCAGCATCTTATTCAGAAAAGCTTATTTTTAAAGGGTTAAATCAAGTTGGATCACTGACTTCAAATCAGATTAACACTAAAGGGTGTCACTTATACAAACTGCAATAGTATTTAGCCTGACCCAACAAGGGTTTGGGCATAGAATCAGGGGGCAAAGTGGGCAGAGTCACCATATTTTATCGTTTTGAATAAGTAGCTGTAGTTTTGCAAGGGTTAAATGCCGTTGGGCCACCAATTTGAAAGTGGGAATCAACAAAGGGGGGTCAGTTACATGCGAGCCACTAGTCTTTTACCTGGCCCAACACTGTTTTGGGCATGAAATCAGGTGTCAAAGTGAGCACAGATAACATTTCGATCAATTTGAATAAGTAGCTGTAGTTTTGCAAGGGTTGATTTTTTTTTAATTAAAAATTGCAACAAGAATAAATCCTATATCACTTTGTTCAAAATAAAATAGACTATACACCACATGAAGGGATAAAATGGACCAATAGGAACGAAACTTCATATTATCAAAACACCCAATTCTCCTACAATCTCTCCACAAAAACTACTGCATCACTTCACAAATGAGAATAATTAAATATATCAAAGAAACAAGACATCCTCTAACACAATACTCTGCATAATACTAAGCATACTTCTTATTCAAGAAGTGAATAAGAAGCTACAGTTGCTTTATAGTTGTAAATTGTCATACATGATTTTTATTTACACCACCAGTTTAAAACAATAAATGCAGTCAGATCAAAATCCATGGTCTTGGTGATTATGATGATTATTATTAATGTTAATAATGTTAAGGCACCGACATATTACACATTGTTTTACAGAGAATAATTGCACATTTACTTCAGTCCCTGCCCCATTGGAGCTTGCAGTCAAATTCTCTACCACAGAAACAACAAAGATGGTACAGTAAGAAAATATTGATATATAGGAAATTATTGGTTGATCCAGCATATAATAGTAGAATATATATATATATATATATATATATATATATATATATATATATATATATATAAATAATATACACATTAAATATGTGCATGTAAAATACCAAACTAAATACCATATAGATGCTGCATACTGCTTCTTCAGCCAATTATGTGGCAGCATCTCAATGCATAAAAACACACAGACATGGTCAAGGGGTTCAGTTGTTGTTCAGACCAAACACCACAATGGGGAAGAAATGTGATCTAAAAGACTTTGACTGTGGAGTAATTGTTGGTGCCAGATGGAGAGTTTTGAGTATCTCAGAAACTGCTGATCTCCTGGGAATTTCACACAAAACAATATCTAGAGTTGGCAGAGAA
This sequence comes from Mixophyes fleayi, assembly GCF_038048845.1. Lineage (NCBI taxonomy): Eukaryota > Metazoa > Chordata > Amphibia > Anura > Limnodynastidae > Mixophyes > Mixophyes fleayi. The sequence goes on along the minus strand of NC_134405.1, from coordinate 134,355,213 downwards.
TGCGAGCAAAATAAAAAAACATTTCAGATGCAGCTCTGTGGTTGAAAGTTTTTGTTAATGAAGGAGGTCAGAGGTGGCCTGTTTCAAGCTGACAGGAAGGTGACAGTAACTCCTATAACCATGTGTTACAAATGTGGTAAGCAGAAGAGCATCTTTGAATGCACAGTATGTCGAACCGTGGGGTGGATAGGTTACACTAGCAGAAGACCACACCGGCTTCCACTCCTGGCAGCTAAGAACAGGAAACTGAGGCTACAGTGGGCACAGGCTCACCACAACTCGACAATTGAAGGATGAAGAAATATCACCTGGTCTGGCAAATCTTGATTTATGCTGCAACATGCAGATGGTAGGGTCAGAGTTTGGCATAAACAACATGAAACCAAGGATCCATCCAGACTGGTGTTAATGGTGCTGGCTGGTGGCGGTGCAATGTGCGGAATGATTGCTTGGCACATATTACGCCCTTTAATACCAATTGAGAATCATTTAAACGCCACAGCCTACTTCAGTGTTGCTGCCGATCATGTGTTTCCAGGGCAACCCTGATCGCTCCCCTCTTCTTTGGTGGGGGGAACAGAAAACGTAAAAAAAAAATACGAGACCGCGGCACTCCCCGACTCCTCTCTGCTCTGTTAGCACTGAATGTCGGGCGTGACGTCATCACGCCCGACGTTAAGTGAGAATCAGCACAGAGAGGAGTTGGCAAGAAGACAGAAGAGAAGAAAGAAGCACAGACAACATGTCAGAGAGTGAAAGGGGAGCACAGACAGCATGGCAGAGAGTGAAAATGGGCAAAGACAGCATGGCAGAGTGTGAAGGGGGGGCCAAAGCAACATGACAGAGAGTGAAGGGGAGCAAAGCAGCATGGCAGAGAGCGAAGGGGGGCCAAAGCAGCATGGCAGAGTGTGAAGGGGGCCAAAGCAGCATGGCACAGGGTGATGAAGGGGGGCCAGGAAAAGGGGGGGGGGGAGGGAAGCAGGATGCAGGGCGCAATGTGATCATAAGGAGACACAGCATGGTGATTAAGGGGCACAGTAATGTGTGTGTGATGGCACAGTGGGTTTGTGGCAATGTAATGTGTGTGGTAGGTGGTGGCTAAATAATGGGTGCTATTTTGTTTGTAGGGTGAAGGTGGGGCAATTTAATTTTATAGTGAGGACTATTAATTTAAGATGGGGTGGTTTGGGGGCTACTAGTTGAATGTGGGGCTGAGTTTGAGGAGCATGAGGTCTATTAATTAAATGTGAATATAAATTATTTAATGGCAGTAATGGTTGCGGAAAACAGGTATATTTATTATACGTAAATGCGATTAATTTATTGCAGGGGCTGTCTGGAGGGAGGTAAATAGGTTTATTAAATGGGAATACTATTACTTTAATGTTGGGGCTGGAGGAAGGCCTAAGTATTAATTGTGGGTCCTATTGATTTAACACCAGGGCTGGTTGGAATTTTCTAAATATACCCATTCATTTTTCTAAATAGGACCCTCAACATTCCAGGATCCAGACAAGCTGCAACTAAAGAAACCAGCAGCCACAGGTAGTAAAAGTGACAAGAACAGGTAGGACAGTCTGTCAAATGTTCTGAGTCTAGTGCAGGCTTGGCTAACCTGTGGCACTACAGGTGTTGTGAAACTATAAGTCCCAGCATACCCTTCCAGCAATAAGCTGCTATATATTGGCAAAGCATGCTGGGGCTTGTGGTTTCACAACACCTGGACTGCCACAGGTTAGCTAAACCTGGTCTAGTGGGACAATCCAGATTTTTGGTGACTGTTCTGCCCCCATCTAAGGGGCAGGTCAAGACTGTGTACTCTTTATATACACACTGCATTCTTTATATACTACACTATGGTGCTAGCGGTCCTTCGTGGGCTGACCACTCCCCCTTAAGTGTCTTGTCTCGCCTCTATGATGGCTGGCCACACCCCCTCTGGTTGGCCTCTAGCCTTGCAATCCCTCGGTGGGCCCTTCATGCCCCAGTCCCACACTGTGTGTATCCCTTTATGGCCACAGTCTACGAATCTTTTGATGGCTACATCCAGCAGGATAAGGCGCCATATCACAAAGCACACGTCATCTCAAGCTGTTTCCACAAACATAACAATGAGTTCAGTGTACTGAAGAGCCTCCACAGACACCAGGGGGTAAATGTATTAAGGAGCAATTTTTGCAAATCGACGATATTCGGCGACTTTGATAATTAAATTTAAAATGGCAATGTATTTCAAGGCAAGATTTGCCTTTAAACACATTGCCGTTTTAAATTTGGCTGTAAAGTCGCCAAATATCGGCGATTTGCAAATATCGCTCTTTAATACACTTACCCCCAAATCTCGGTGCAATAAAGAACCTTTGGGATATGGTGAAACAGGAAATTTGCAATATGAATGTGCAGCCAACAAATCTGCAGAAACTGTGTGATGCTATCATGTCAACATGGACCAGAATCTGTAAAAAATGTTTCCAGCACTCCTTTGAATCCTTGTCATGAAGAATTCAGGCTGTTCTGGGGAAAAAGGGAGGTCCTACCTAGTACAAGAAAAGTTTAACTAAGAAAGTGGCCACTGAGTGTATGTATGTGTGTATGTATTTATATTATTATCATTTATTTATTTATGAGGCGCCACAAAGGGTCCGCAGCGCCGTACATAGAGGTTAGAAAAACAGTACAGGGTGACAATGCATAGCATACAATACATGGCATACAATACAAGGCATACAAGGTAGTACAAAACAAAGTGCAGCAAAAGCAAAGTGCAAAAAAAATAGATGAAGTGCAATATGTATAAAGAAGTACCAGTTCAGCAGAGGGCAAAGAGGTAAAAGTGAATACCAATGTACAGATAGGAAGGGAAGGAGAGAGTTGGGGGAGTGAATAAGGGGCTACGCCTGCGCCCAGTAGAGTGGGCAACACTTACAGGATCAGGGCAGAGATGGAGAAGAGGAGGCACGTGAGAGGATATATAGATAGTAAATATACATAGTTATATAAATATAACTAGTACATACATATAATAGTTATATACATAGTAAATGTGCTTGTGTATATATGGATTATTTGTATTTATTTACAAATACTAGATACTATTCTAAGGCATTGCCAACCTTTTAAAAGAAAATGGCTGGCTGCCCAAATATTTCCCCTTTTTATTTTTTTACTTACATGACATATTTTATGCAGGCCTTTACTAAGGAAAACATAATAAGCTATTAATACAGGCGTTACAGATAGTGCTCTACAAAAGAGGAACTATATACAAAAATATTACATTTTATATTTTTTCAGTTCTGCAACACAAAAATAAATGTATGTATTACTGCTTTTCTAAAATGCAACTACACCAGAAAATAACATGTGGTGTGTTAAAAAGGCGGATTAAGATAATGGGGCTGCGCGTATCATAAAATATGTATATTTGTACTCCGCATGCGTTTTACTAAATGCATTCACCTATGTCCATATGCAGATTGGGGCGCATCTTATTCTTACCTACCACTTAGAGAGGCGGGATGGGAGAAGAAGGGGGTGGCAATCGTAGGCAGTGTAAAGTAACCAAACCTGGACACAGCCGCATATACCTGTCACAGTGGCTAAGTGGTTAGTACTTCTGTCTTACAGCACTGGGATCATGAGTTCAATTCCTGACCATGGCCTTATCTGTGTGGAGTTTGTATGTTCTCCCCGTGTTTGTGTGGGTTTCCTCCAGGTGCTCCGGTTTCCTTCCACACTACAAAAACATACTGGTAGGTTAATTGGCTGCTTTCAAAATTGACCCTAGTCTCTCTTGCTCTCTCTGTCTGTCTGTGTGTGTGTTAGGGAATTTAGACTGTAAGCTCCAATGGGGCAGGGACTGATGTGAGTGAGTTTTCTGTACAGCGCTGCGGAATCAGTGGCACTATATAAATAAATGGTGATGATGATGATGGCCGAAAGTTATGAGAATGACACAATTATTGGTTTTCACAAAGTTTGCTGCTTCAGTGTTTTTAGACCTTTTTGTCAGATGTTGCTATGGTATACTGAAGTAAAATTGCAAGCATTTCATAAGTATCAAAGGCTTTTATTGACAATTACATTAAGTTTATGCAAACAGTCAATATTTGCAGTGTTGACCCTTCTTTTTGAAGACCTCTGCAATTCGCCCTGGCAAGTTGTCAATCAACTTCTGGGCCACATACTGACTGATGGGCGCCCTAATCAATGCTTGGAGTTTGTCGGAATTTGTGGGTTTTTGTTTGTCCACTCGCCTCTTGAGGATTGAACACAAGTTCTCAATGGCCTGGGTAGTTTCCTGTCCATGGACTCAAAATTTGTTTTGATCCCCGAGCCACTTGGTTATCACTTTTGCCTTATGGCAAGGTGCTCCATCATGCTTGAAAAGGCATTGGTCGTCACCAAACAGTGCTTGGATGGTTGGGATAAGTTGCTATTGGTGTATGTTTTGGTACCATTCTTTATTGATGGCTGTGTTCTTAGGCAAAGCTGTGAGCGAGTCCACTACCTTGGCTGAGAAGCAACCCCACACATGAATGGTCTCAGGATGCTTTACTGTTGGCATAACACAGAACTGATGGTAGCGCTCACCTTTTCTTCTCCGGACAAGCATTTTCCAGATGCCCAAAACAATTTGAAAGGGGATTTGTCAGAGAAAATGTCTTTACCCAAGTCCTCAGCAGTCCATTCCCTGTACCTTTTGCAGAATAGCAGTCTGTCCCTGATGTTTTTCCTGGAGAGAAGTGACTTCTTTGCTGACCTTCTTGACACCAGGCCATCCTTTTTCACAACTATTGAACCTCTCTCCTTGAAATTCTTGATGATCCAATAAATAGTTGATTTAGGTGCAATCTTACTAGTAGCAATTTCCTGCCTGTGATGACCTTTTTGTGCAAAGCAATGATCATTGCATGTGTTTCCTTGCAGATAACCATGGTTAACTTAGGAAGAACAATGATTTCAATCACCACTTCCTTTTGAAGCTTCCAGTTTTTTATTCTAGCTCAATCAGCATGACAGAGTGATCTCTAGCCTTGTCCTCGTCAACACTCTCACCTGTGTTAACGAGAGAATCAATGACCTGATGTCAGCTGGTCCTTTTGCGGCAGGGCTGAAATGCAATGGAAATGTTGTTTTTGGGATACAGTTCATTGTCATGGCAAAGATGGACTTTGAAATTAATTGCAATTTATCTAATCACTTTTCATGACATTCTGAAGTATATGCAAATTGCCAACTTGAAAACTGAGGCAGCAGACTTTGTGAAAAATAATATTTGTGTCATTCTCAAAACTTTTGCCCATGACTCTATATATGCCTAGGCATTTATCTTGTGGCACTAAACATAAAAACAAATATTGAATAAATAATGGCACTACCACCAAAATAAATTATGTCCAACCAATATCACTAAGTATAAGTCCCTACATTGTATGAGTCTAATGAGGTGAAAGTGTCAGAAATATTTCTAGTGAATCTTTGCATTTTTCCCATAAATCCAATAAATTCCAAGGGCCTGATTCAGAGTTACCGCAAGTGTAAGCGTAATTTGCGTTTGAAAAAGTTGCACATAAGTGACTGTGTATGTATGCCTAATGCAGCGTTGAAGATGCTTCCAGATCTGAATGCATAGCAGATGTGACCACTTGACAACTGACACACCCCTCAGACACTTACATTTAACTTGTACAAAAATGTTTTATTTTATTTGTTATGAATGCAGATGCTATGAAGCATCATTTAAACTTGAATAACCTAAGTATCACAGCAGGAACAACTTCCTGACATGGATACGAACAAAAATAATATTTTTTTTAATCTTCCCTGCAATGGCAAATCCTAATCAGAATATCCACAGTTGTGTACGTTCACTTTCTGAGCACGCGCAGTGTGAACAAGCAGAAAGATACGCAATGGAAGCTGGCATTTCCATATTTGAATCTGGTCCCAAGTCTCAATCATACTTCCTAATAAATTCCAATTATTTTCTGGCGAAAATCATCTTTTCAATTCCTTTATGTATCCATCTGGAAATTCACGTTTTGTATAGCCAACCAAAAAATGAAGAGATACATGTGTATAAGTTTACCACTACAATAATAAAAATATCCAGCAGTGACACACTAAAAGTGATTCATGCATATTCTGCAATGAACGGTGTAACACTTTTGTGCAAGATTGGCTTCAGAATGAAAAATAACATTATAATATTGACCCTTACTGGTAAGGTTCTTATTATCAGTGATGCTTAACACATTAAAATATATATAGTGTAGTATAATCAAATGCCAATGTTTACTGTAAAGAATTACACTTACATATTAAAAGGGAAAAAACAAGCTTCTCTAGTGTATTACTTAAATACTAATCCAAATTTATTAAAACAAATAGGTATTGCCCTCACAAATTATAGCATAAAAACAGTTTTAAAATAAAGCTCCCAGTGGTGAACTGGGGTTCACCAAGTGTACTGAACATCCAGGTAAGTGTTGCGGTGAAGGAGGATGGTAACTTCCCGGGAAAAAAATCTCCAATGTACACCTTCAGCAAGAGGCTGCTTTTCACCATGATTCCACCAACGCGTTTCAAACTAGTGAAAAGTATTTTAATTTATTTCTTTTTTTTAAATCATCGTCATCACCATTTATTTATATAGCGCCACTGATTCTGCAGCACTGTACAGAGAACTCACTCACATCAGTCCCTGCCCCATTGGAGCTTACAGTCTAAATTCCCTAATATACACAGACCGAGAGACTAGGGTCAATTTTGATAGCAGCCAATTAACCTACAAGTATGTTCTTGGAGTGTGGGAGGAAACCAGAGCACCCAGAGGAAACCCACACATACACGGGGAGAACATACAAACTCCACACAGATAAGGCCATGGTCAGGAATTGAACTCATGACCTCAGCGGTGTGAAGCAGAAGTGCTAACCACTGAGCCACAGTGGCTATATCCATTATTCATTCCCTTTGTCAGTTTTACATTTATTACAGCATGGAATAAAAAAGCACAATGGCCCAAAACTTACAGAAAAAGCCCACCTCGAGTGACCTAAATCCAAAAATGTCAGTGTCTTTGAGTGGTCCAGGTCTTAATCCAATAAATAATCTATAGAACAATTTGACAGTTCACAATCCAAGCAATTCTGAAGTGGACAACATTTGCAGTGTCCAGTTGAGTAAAGTTGGGAGAGACCTAAATAGACTAGCACGTGTAATTTCAGCAAAAGGTGCTTATACCAAGTCTTAAAACAAGGGGGATGAATACACATTAATATGTATATACTATGTAATCAGCTATTGTATGTTTTTACTTGAAATGAAGAAAAAAGCTTTAGAGTTTATTTTTTTTATTAGTATTTTCTGTTCATCAGTGCTGAAAATTTACAAATAAATCCGTTTTGATTCCATGATGTAAGAGAATAAAATAAGAAAAGGTGCGAATACTTTTATTGCTAATGTATTTATGCACATTGAAATTATTGGTAAAGTACTGAACTTATGGGGGAAGGACATTGACATCTGCCTAGCTTGCAATAAGAGAAGAGAGCAAAGCATCATGGGACTATTACAACCATCACGGACCCAGGAAAAACTCAGTGAATGGTGGAGTATAAATAGATGATGATGATGATGATGATGATGATGATGATGATGAGTATAATTTACATGTTTTAGCTCCTCCTTGAACTGCATCCACAACTAGGTTTTGGGTAGAGCTATCCTTTATAAATGGTATTATTTGTACATATGTTTTTTCTTTATCAAACTTATTATTTATGTGTCTTTTTAAAAAAAAGAAAATCAACTAGTAAGATGCCAAGTTTAAAGCAATTTATTTACAAGTAGTCCAGTGAATGTATTTTATGATTTGATTCCTTAGCTACATTTTTAATACTTTGTACTGTCAAGTATCAAATTTTTAACATTATTTACATGGGTTTGCAATTTTGGACAACAGCACCAGATATGGTAAAAGTTACCCACTAAATGACAGTTCAGAAACCAATCAGGGAGACTTTTATTACTAATTGTATGCTGTTTGTCTGATCTGGTATGTGTGCTATGTACCATTGTGAATGCCTACTTAACATTCCTTAGACAGCTGTATCCTATTACGAAATTACCCACAATTAATTTCCATGTTCCATTGCATATTACTTCATCAAGCATTGTCTCCCAAGATAGTTTCATAGCTAAGATACAATAAAAAAGCCATATAAAATACCTTTTCCCTACAGTTCTTCCAGGCATAAACATCTGAATAGTTGTAGGATGTTCCTGGTTTATAATCTGTATAGGATCTGACAAAAGTTCTATTAGTTTGCTGGAGACGTTGTTTTCTTAATATGGAATTTGCTATTCATCTATGATTTGTTCCCAATATGTAATTCCACTTACAGGTGTCTTTTTTTACAAGCTTTAATTAATTTTTTAGACCACCATATTAAGTCTAATTTCTTTGTTTGAGGGTATTTAGGGCTTAATTCACTGCCTGACATTTTCTGTGGGCAAAAATAAAACTGTATGATCTCTAATGGAAACTGGTTTGTGTCAGTGTATTTGCAGAGCAGTACATTTTTGTAAATACATCCTGCACTTTTTTCATTCCTTTTGGATGTACTTTACAATAGACTTTTTAGTAAAGTCATTTGGAACCTTTATGCCGCCCAATGATATAGGATCAGCCTTGATTTTGTACAACTGGAGAAGCAGATTTAACAGTAATAACCATTGCCATGAGTGTGGAGTCATAATTTGACCCATAAGTCCAGCAGCAATCTAGTTGTATTGCCACAAAAACCACATTGGTGCAATTTTGTTACATATGCATACACTACAAATACTGCAGATATGTGCTTTTGATAGAAAGCCATCATGATGAATCTACACAGTGCACTATGAACATATAGAAGGTCATGTGGAGTTGGATTAAAATGCACATTTCTGTACTGTATACGCGCACAAAAAATATGTACGCTTGGTCACAGCTCACACTAATGAATCTTTGAGTTTAGAAAGGCGGAACTGGGGAGGGAAAGAGTGGGCAGGTCTAGGGCCAGTACAGAATGAGCATGTAAATGTAATTACTTTACAGTCAGAGGTGAAAGTAGACGCAAATACGCCTGCCGCATAGGCAAACCGAGGGAGGGGGGGGTCCGACTGCCTGGACACCCCCCTCCAAGCCTGAGGCACTGTATAATTGAGGTGTCTGGACCCTGCCCCCGCTTCACACGGCTCTGCTTGAAAAGGGAGACCTAACAGTAGTGCACGCAGCATTGCCCATGTATATTACAGGGATATGAAGAGTTAGAGAGCAGCTAAGCACTGTCTAATATTATAGCTACGCCCCCATGCATGCTGGTCCTGCCCACTGGCGGCGTGGTGTGGAAACCACCCTCTACAAATCCTGCCTTTGCCCCTGTGTTGGGAGGTTATCTATTGTGTTTGTTCAACCCATGGTGCAAGATCCATGCTGATGATTGTGATTATCAGCGTGAATCTTTGCAGTGTTAAAGTGAGCTAAACACCCGTCTGATACTGTGGGGGGGATAAACAACATGGGGTCCTCCCACAAAAAGCTGCAACCAGCACCAGGCTGAGCTGGTCACACTATAACAGAGAACACAGGGTCATAGTGTGAGACAGCCCCAGCCTGTTCTGCACTGGGCTGGATTTCCTATGGGAACTTACTGTACTCAGCCTAAACTTGCCCATCTCCACTCACCCACATTCTCCCTCTCCAGGCACATGGAGACGCAAGTCATAGATTCTCAAAAATGTGTACATGGAAGTACAGTATTTGTACACATTTATGGTCCACATGTGCAGAATGGGAATTCTATGTAAATAAAACAGACTTATGTCTAACTCCGAATTAGTCCCATTGTTGGTTTGACTTATTTTGTCCTGATTTGTATTTTTAATCATGGGGCAATATGTAAGCGGGAATGGTTGTTTTCATTTATTTGGCATCCTAACGGTATGGGCACATTTTAGTTATGGGACTCCTAGCAGCCTACAGTTAAAAAAAATGCTGTGGTTAGACTGCATTTATCTCAAGGCAATATGGCTTCAGGTGAATATGTGGCTTTTTGTTAGGCAATTACTTTATTCTGTCAAAAGTATTTAGGAATTAGCAAGCAGCAGTCATGACTGGATATTAAAAGACAATAGACAATATGCTGGAATAGATCTGTATGGAGACTAGTTTGTTTTCTGGTCTACTTTGTAAAATAAGTCTGTGACTTTACTGGGTTGCTTCATGTCTGAAAAAATGTCAACATGCAGTGAGATTAAATATACAAATATGATATGGGTTGGAGAAACTTTAATGTTCTGTCCATTCTTCCCTTTGGGAGTTATTGTTCTTATAGTTATTCTCATCACTACTATTATTATGACTATTATAATGTTTCATAAGACAACAAAGTAAATGGTGTTAAAAACCCATTGTTTAATATTGCTGGAAATATGTATATTTGGGAAAGCCCAGATGTTTTTTTGTTTTTTTTTCTCTCTTCGTTTGTTATTTCTGTATTCCTTATGTGGTTTGAAGAGTGACTAAACATGGACGCTCCTCCTTGTCCTCGTTCACAAAAAGATAAAGTAACACTATATAATATATATATATATATATATATATATATACACATATAATAAATATATATATATATATATATATATATATATATATATACACATATAATAAATAAATATATATATATATATATATATATATATATATATAATATAAATGTCTAGTGGCGTGTGTTAGTCTGTGTGTGTGTGTGTGTGTGTGTGTGTGTAAAAAATAAAACCAAGCTGCAGCGCCACCTGCTGGGCGGAGTTATACACTGACCTACTAAATTCTTAGTGTGTGTGGGAAAAAAAATTCAGAAAGGGCTGAAATTTGGTATACTAAGATGTTTTTAATTTGTTAATTTAATATGTTAATTGTTAAAAGTGTTTATAAAGATTTTAAAAAAATATATATATATTTCTTGAAGGAGAAGTGACAGTGGGGAGTGGTTGGTGGTTGCCAGGGGTGACAGAGTGAGAGGAGTGTGATACTCAGGACCGCTGAGAGAGATCCCTGTGTCTGGATAGACATCTGGATAGATGTGGCGATGAAAATGAAGGATGAGGTGATGGAGACGAATGATGAGGTGGTGACATGTGGACAAAACCACGTTAAAAAAGGGCGCTTACGTCGGGAAGTAACGCTCTTCCCCTGAGGAGGCCTGGGCTATGGCCCAACTGCATAACAAGAACCTTTTTAACACCTTAAGTAGCTTGATTTGACTAGAATGCATGAGTATCATGCACGGGTTAACTTGTATATATATATATATATATATATATATATATATATATGTTTATGGATAATATTTAAAACTGATTTTCAGTATGAAACAATTATTATTGCATTTTATTTTTTCTTTTCTGTATATCTGAACTTCTTCTAAATAAAAATATAAAATATACAAATATATAATTTTCTGAGTAGACAGAGCTGCAGTGATAGCCAAGAAAATGTTACCCAGTTCATTCACCTTGGAATATCAAATCTAATTTCTGCTGTAGAATTTTTAGCTTCCCTTTCAAACCATAAGCTCCAATGAGAATCATTGTTTCCGTACTTACCTGTTTACGTCTTGATATACAGTAATGTACATGTTTTGGTAACTTTATGTATTGGTATGCAAAACCAGCACATTAAACATGAAATGTATTATTTGTTGGTCATGACCAAGGACGCACAAATCTGGTCTCAACAGAGCTTAACACAATGCACTTCACTATACTATTTTTTGCTTTGTAGGTTACCACCATTCTGTTGTACAAATACAGACAGATATCGGCTCATAGGATGGGATCATAGACTCAAATGTTAATATATGTAAATTATATTTTCACATTTTATTGCAGAATAAAATGAATGAGGCAAGTAGGGTTTGGTTGATCAAAACACGTGTATTGAGAGACTGCACGTTCCTTCTGATGAGACCTTTCTGTCAGCACTCATTAGTCTGTTCTCTATGGTCTTGCATCCAGCTTGCCAGCATACATCATGGGCTGGGTTGCTTGTTGCTTATCTCAAGTTCTGTAGTATGAGGTTATATTGGGGCCGGCTGCCAATTTTAGTTTCTACACAAACAAAACTAAGGTAGCATGGCAGTTTCTGAAGTCAGAAAAGGATTGTGAGGATCATGGGTAAATACACAAAATGCCTGGTGGGCATTTACCATACATGTAACATTTTGTAGAGCATATTACTGTACATACAACATTTTAGTGTGCTTTATTGCTATGATTATTATTCCTGCTGAGTGGTATGATTGTGTACATTACATCTTGTCGGGAATATTGCCACACATATATGTTACTGACAGGGACACTGAGAGAGGGGGAGGGGAGGGGTAGATACAAAGTACCTGGGTGGAGTCACCAACATAGTGTGGCCTCTCCCACTTCAGTGTCTATGGAAGAAGCCTTGGGAAGCTGTTCTACCTCTGGCCCTGGTTAGTGCGTATTATTACTGGGCTTATTACATCTTCTTTGGTCCTAGGTCTGTTCATTTTATTGAACATATTGCTATGTACATCTTGCTGGGCATGTTGCGGCACATTTTACATAATGATGTGTTATCACTAGGCATATGTAGCATTCTGTATAATGGGTACTGGTCATTATCATTCATCATATTACATCTTATTGGGCATAATACTAAACATATTGAGCATCATATAGAGATGTTCGTGTGTCAATTTTTGTGGGTGAATATACGCATTTCCACCAAAACACGTCCAGATATAGAATTGAGCGCATGTTAGACTTGTGGAGGTAAGTTGTAGGACCTCAGCCTTTACTGATGGGAAGATGTCACATTAATCTCTCTCCCAGAGGGTGGTTCTGTACTGAACAAAGGATTTTCAATTACATGACAGGAAACTTTAGACAGTATTTTCCAACATACATTGATAACATACACTACTAAATTCCCTAAAACAAGGGTCTGGGCTCTATAAGCAGATTTACTATATTTGCAGTCACTCATACCTTGAGCATAGACAAGACTAGACTATTGTTACAAAAGGTAAATTTGCTAAAACCTCTAAAAAGAAAAAGTGGAGGTGTTGCCATGGCAACCAATCAGTTTCTAGCTACCATTCCTTGAATGTACTAGATAAATGATAGCTAAAATCTGATTGGCTTGTACGGGTAACACCTCCACTCTCCCTTTTTGGAAGTTTTAGTAAATCTACCCCTAAAACTGTCAAACACATGCTATGATATCAAATTTGCCAAATATTTCAGAGTGTGTACCACAGTGATGTATCATAATGTAAATGATCTTTATCATACATTAGCAGAAAACACCTATAACCCAGCTAACAGGCTGCAGTGGCCCTTAAAAGGAAATATCTGTTTATTATAGTGATACTGGTGTTGGAGTCATGCAACTGATTAGGTATATCAAATAAATTACAAAATATGAATTGCAAAATAATTTAAGTAAAATCAATTTTCAAAATGACCTATGGGTAAATGTATCATACCCCGGTTTTGTCATCTCCCGCGAGTTCGGCGTCTTCGCAGCTTAAATTAAACTCGCGGGCGTTGACAAAACCGGGGTATGATACATTTACCCCCTAGGGTACTGTGCTTGGCTCTGAGTTCCTGGTGTCAGGACTTGGCAATACTTCTGCTCATTGATATTTAAACACATTTTTGTAGGGGAAACTGAGAATTAGAGTGATAGATACAGAGTGTTGCAGCCACCACTTATTTTAAAATTTGACATAAGAGGCAGGGGTACTGACAGGCCCTGGCACCACAGTCCCAGGCCATGAATCCGAGGCACAGTGCATTTTATATTGTTTTTTTTTATAAACTTGCTATACTTAAACTATAGTATAACTCCAATATACTTATAATAAACAGAAATATACTTTTTTTATTAACAGTATAAATTTATACGTTGCACATGTGCATTGTAGAAATGATTACCTGCCTTCCAAAACTCTTGATTTTTGAAGGTCAAAAGAGGCATACGTTTGAAATGAGGTTTGGCTACGTGGGGATATGGGAAAGACACGAATGTATGGTGTGGTGTGGGGTCATTCCTGATGGATATTAATGGTGCTGTTAGCGGCTGACAGCAGCTCAGTATTCTCTCCTACACTGAACCCCAGCAGTGGAGTTTCGAGCAAAGCAAAACTGGATACTGTAGCCTCTATTATTTTCTGATAGCATCCAATCATGGACTTAGATTGGCAGCTGGAGTTCAGAGTGGGAGAGGAAGCTGCTATCAACTACATTTGGAGTGGGAAGTAGGCCAGCCTGGATAAAACATCAATGATCCACTATGGTTTGCTTATAGGTAATGATACTTTAACCACATTCTTTCTGTTATGAGTTTCCCTCTAGCATATCCCCTTTTCTGTGTATTTACCTATTCATGTTTATGCTAAATAACCTGACAAACAATACAAACAAAATACATGTTTCAGTTTTAATAATGTTATTTTATATATTTTATACAGATGGGACACGGTGGATGTTAGGACCGTGGACATCAGTGGCCTTTGCACTGTTGGTGCTATACTAATTAACATATACAAAAACATACAAGTAATCATTAAAAAATAAATACTGATCATAATATGCATAAACTCCATAACAATATTTTTTTCTTTTTGTAGATAAGTCTTTATCAAAAAGCACAGTAAGTTTGCATGCGTATAACTTTATAGTTTACAATTAAGAACCAGGCTTTGTCCTCCTATATAAAAATGTTGGGTCAACATGTCGTGTCATATCCGAAACTGTTGGGTCAACATGTTGGGTCATATCCGAAACTGTTGGGTCAACATGTTGGGTCATATCCGAAACTGTTGGGTCAACATGTTGAGCGAGTACCACTTTGTACCTATATAATGCGACATATCTAGAGAGAAAGGAACCAGGAACACTTGTATAAAGGTTGTGGGTGAAAGTGACTATACCCCTACCACATTGATTGTCAGCTCTTGTGTAACATCCATAAGACACCAGACACGCTCCTTCCTAGAACCTTCCTGCACGTGCGCTAATAATGTGATCTGTGCTGTCACTGCAAGGATTTGGCACCAACAGCCCTAGTACTCGTCAATTGATGACAGGGAACCATTGTGTAGAAGTATTCAGGTTCCCTGGCACAGTCAGTGTGCAGGAAAGGTGATTACAGCACAAGAGACCTGTTTCCACACTGCACTGGGGAAGAAAGAAGTGTTACTTGAACTGTGGACTGTGGAGACACTGCACAAAAAACAGCAGCACACACTTCACTGCCTGAACCTGGACCTGGGCCAGAACCACCACTGCCAGCTATCTGGGGGAAATCATGGCACATACATAGGTAGCACCAGAACCACCACTGCCAGCTATCTGGGGGGATCATGGCACATACATAGGTAGCACCAGAACCACCACTGCCAGTTATCAGGGGGGATCATGGCACATACATAGGTAGCACAGAACCACCACTGCCAGCTATCTGGGGGGATCATGGCACATACATAGGTAGCACCAGAACCACCACTGCCAGCTATCTGGGGGGATCATGGCACATACATAGGTAGCACAGAACCACCACTGCCAGCTATCTGGGGGGATCATGGCACATACATAGGTAGCACCAGAACCACCACTGCCAGTTATCTGGGGGATCATGGCACATACATAGGTAGCACCAGAACCACCACTGCCAGTAATTAGGGGGGATCATGGCACATACATAGGTAGCACAGAACCACCACTGACAGCTATCTGGGGGGATCATGGCACATACATAGGTAGCACCAGAACCACCACTGCCAGCTATCTGGGGGGATCATGGCACATACATAGGTAGCACCAGAACCACCACTGCCAGTTATCTGGGGGATCATGGCACATACATAGGTAGCACCAGAACCACCACTGCCAGTTATCTGGGGGATCATGGCACATACATAGGTAGCACCAGAACCACCACTGCCAGTTATCTGGGGGATCATGGCACATACATAGGTAGCACCAGAACCACCACTGCCAGTTATCTGGGGGATCATGGCACATACATAGGTAGCACCAGAACCACCACTGCCAGCTATCTGGAGGGATCATGGCACATACATAGGTAGCACCAGAACCACCACTGCCAGCTATCTGGGGGGATCATGGCACATACATAGGTAGCACCAGTGAGTGTCTTGTAGGGATGGAGTTATGGGCAGTGTGGTTCGGTTAATGAAAGTCACAGACATGCAGAGCAGATATTGTCAATGTAATATTACAGTGATGCACTTGGGTACATGTAGGATTACTGAGTGCACTCAAGGTTTCCGGCATGCCATTAGCATGCTCAATGTGCATAGTCACACACAGGTATATTTCACATTGATGTACTTTTTCAGTAAACTAAAGTTTGGACCAGGAATCTCAATTTTGTAATCCTGACTCTGTGTGCATCGTAATACAAAATGGTCATATATTATAATACTGTACAATCAATCTCAAGTAGAGATTTACCGGCATTCATTACTTTTTTTTTCCTCTGATTTTCAATAGGTACTATTTACATATTGTGCACTTATTCGAGTATTTCACAGTGCCTTTAAACAAGTGCATAATACACAGTCAGGGACTTAAATTGACACAAAGGCTTATTGCAGCAAATTTGTTTTTGCTTTGTTCCACAAACATTTGGAAAGCTCTGTAGAAATCCTGCATTTGCTCCTGGACAGTGTCACTTATTTATTTGTAACTATGAAGTAAAGTGGTGGACGTGTTCCGTAAAGTGATGGCTGACTTTTCTCCCAGACTTCCCACTTAATTTACAACTGCAGTTGATTGGGCTGTACGAATTATTTGATGAGAGGTGTTGTTAAATTCCATCAGTCGATGGATTTAGCCCAGGTAACTGCAGTAGTAGATTTAGCGAGAAGTTCGGGAGCAGAGCATTTTGTACTGGGTGCAAGGGGTCATGTTGGAGGAGTTGTGTGACAGAATCTATATATAGTATAATGCATTTACAGACATTTATATCGGCCTCATTTTCAAATAACACTTTTATAAATGTACCCTAGCTGACCTAACCATATACATGATGATATAGAGGATTTTATCATACAATCAACTTAAGACAGTTGAAATATTTTGCAACCTGTACAATGGATACGGAAGCTGACTTGAGAAGTAGGTGATAACTTGAGCAATCTTTGACATGCCTCTTGATATGTCAACCGAGGCAGTCTCACTACATAGCCATGTCTCACTACATAGCCATGTCTCACTACATAGCCATGTCTCACTACATAGCCATGTCTCACTACATAGCCATGTCTCAGCAGACTTTTGGATATAAATTATCATTAAACACAACTTATACATAACTGCAAAGCTCTAAAAGTGGCAACAGACAAGTTTATCTATACAAATCCATACATTGGACCAAAAAAGCATGGTTTTGATTTTAGGGAATGTTGGGGTATTTGGATCCCAAAAAGCATTTCTAGGAGGTATAACTCATTTCCTATAAACCGTGCATTCTAATTTCACACTTTTGTGAATAGTGCACATTTTAGTTAAGGGGTTAAATAGTTGAACTAATATGAGGAAGAAGAGGTTAATGGACTTGCCCAGCTGCTGCTCTCCTGGTGAGTATTTTTAGAGTGCTTGTTGCACCTGCTCCTCTCTGTATCCCTGTGTGTCATGACATATGTTTCAATAAAAGCTCAGGAAACAGGAGTTTAAAATAGCCTTAGAGACCTGAGTTTTGGTGTATTAATTCATTACTTCATTATGGGGGTTGTCAATGGGTTAGTCCTGCTTGGCAGTTCATTTAATATGCTATGATGTCTACAGATAAAACAATATTAACTTTACACATAGGAAATGTTGCCATGATGGTTTTTACCCTGTGACTAAAATCCTTCCCACGTCACTATCATGGCCCCGCTATACGTCACTTAGACTGAATCTGCTGAGGAGGCCCAGACATCCCATTCTGTTCCTCCTCTCTTATAACCTGCTCTTACCATATACTGCTCTGTGATTTACTATTCCATGATATACTGCTAAGAATCCACAGATTGTCTCCATTGCCAATGTTCATATGACCAGCCAAATTACAGTGCAATATAGAGTATTTAACCTGTTATGTACTATACTAGTCCTGTACAAGGTTTCAAATACATCTTTAGTAGAGTTCAGTGCACAACTCCAAAAATTATCATACAAAAATCTGTAGAAAGTACATTTCATGACTAGTTTTGAGCAACTGTCAGCCACTGCCGAAGATCCCTTCATGTATCTGAAAATGTTCAATATACATTAAATGGTCACAGTTGCTACATTTACAGAGATGTCACCCAGGTAACATTTATCAGATGCAGAACTTATGCCTTATTTCCTGCATTAACCTGAGCTACAAGACTATTACATCAATTAATAATTTCAGGAATTCTGGAAAAAAGTCAATGCTAAATTCAGGAGCAGATAAATACAGCCCAAATTGAATTACACGGGTTAATGTCTATATATTTAATAGACTGAATTGCGGCATATTAACTAATTGTAAGATTAAGATAACATATATAGTACTGGTTTATACTATAGTACCTCATGATTGTAATTATTTGGTTTGGTTAATAACAAACACAGACAAAACAATGTAATGAGGACACAAATTCCGTTGTGTGACAGCCAACATCAGCATTCATTGACTATTTAGCAAAGAAATAGTTAAATCCTTTAACACTATTTAAAGCTTGAGCTCATATGTCAGTTTCCCCACTGGGTGCTTGTTCTGGTATAAAAGGACACATACTATTGCCATGTCTTTCAGAGGCATCTGCTAAGAAAACGGCCTGCGCTAATAGGAGCTGTTTCTGGGACACTGGATTACAAGACATTAGGAAATGGATAGTACGCATACTGACAGTGACTCCACCACAACAGCAGTGGTGGGCAGGTGGCACTTGTAGTAAATTCATTGTGTGGGTTTTATGCTCCACGTGGAAATATTGACTATTGAGTCTATTAGGTAAATTTATCAAGCTGCGGGTTTGAAAAAGTGGAGATGTTGCCTATAGCAACCAATCAGATTCTAGCTCTCATTTTGTAGAATGTACTAAATAAATGATAACTAGAATCTGATTGGTTGCTGTAGGTAATATCTCCTCTTTTTCAAACCTGCAGCTTGATGAAGTTACACCATGGGGTAAATGTATCAAGCTGAGAGTTTTCCGGCGGGTTTGAAAAGCCAATAGGCAACATCTCCACTTTTCAAACTCGCCGGAAAACTCTCAGCTTGATACATTTACCCCCATGTCTCTTTTATTTCCTCATCCTGTCCATTTCCTAATGTTATTATTTATTAGCATTTCATTATTTTATTTTAAATATGCTTTTTCATCTTTAACTTCAGAACTCGTTCCTCTTAACAATCTCCTTCCGTCTTTAATCATCTTCCATTGCCAGTGTTGTCTTCTTTTTTTTTTTTCCTTCTTGTTTTCTTTCTTTCTTCTCACCATGTTTTCTGTCAGATGTATATTTATTTTTTACTCCTATTCAGATGCAGACAAAGCATGAGATGTCAAGACCAACAATACTGTTTGTGTCACTCCACCCCAGGCATTTCTGAGAAATATAATTAACCTGGGTATGAGCTTATAATGAAGGTTATAGGAGACCCAGTGGTCCAATAGCACTTTTTAAAAACTGAATATTAAAAAATAGGTAAAGTACACAGAGGTGGACAGGCTTATTACTCTGAAGGTTTGTCCAGCCAAATTCATAACAGCCACAGTGCTAGATGGACTCACATTAACTTCATCACACCTCTAGTCAAGTATTCTACCGCAGTCCACTTTAGTATTGAGCCTATTAACACCACTCAATGGACAAAAACCTTTACATTTGGCAAAACAAAAACAAAAAAGATGTAAATCTCTAACACCCAAAGAATCTCCGCTGGAGAACACAGTACTAACCATTTTCATCCATTTGTATGATTTTCCATCTCTTCACCCAGTATCATTGTACCCTGTTTATGTCAAAATGTGATATTGTGATAATCTTCATTATTATTATTATTATTATTATTATTATTATTATTATTATTATTATTATTTTTATTGCAGTGCTTTACAATTGGGAACAAGCACAGTAATACAACAAGACTGGGTATTACATTGAGGAAAGAGGGCCCTGCTCAAAAGATTACAATCTCTGTCTTTTCCTCTTAATGCTCACTCATTCTCTGTTTTTCCTCAACATTTGCCTTTGTCTTGCTCTTCCCTCTACTTCACTTCTATGTTCAATTCAGTTTCTTACTTTCTCACATTTTTTTCTACTCCACCGTTTTCTCACTTTTTCTCTCTTCCCATTTTGCAGCTTGTAAGATGCACAAACTCTTTCCTCCCATTCTGGGAACAGCTGGTTTCTGGGAACTCTGTAAACATCATAAAGTTATTCCTAAAAGTCTTCTGTACATAAGGGATGTGTTTATTTTATAAATCTGAACTCACTGTGTGCCAAGTCTTAATAAATCAGCACAGAAAGACCAAAGATGTCAACAATTCTGTTTCTTATACAGGAAGTTTCACATCAGAGAAAAGGATGAATGTTGTCACAAAACTTTCAGCTATCCCCCGCTAACAAAGAAAGCAAATCTCACTGATTGTCCACAATGCAATTTGGTTCACCAACAGCATTAGAAAAATTAGAAAAATAAAGTTACGACTCTTCCCACAAACAAAGCTTTGATAGCATATTTGCAGGCAGTTAAAGTTTTAGATGTATATCCCTGGGGTGTGAGCACCTAGGGCTAGATTTACTAAGCTGCGGGTTTGAAAAAGTGGGGATGTTGCCTATAGCAACCAATCAGATTCTAGCTTTCTTTTATTTAGTACCTTCTACAAAATGACAGCTAGAATCTGATTGGTTGCTATAGGCAACATCCCCACTTTTGCAAACCCGCAGCTTAGTAAATCTAGCCCCTAGTGTATTAACCTTTTCTTCTAAGCAATGACTGTGTGCAAACTACTTTAAAGTGGGTGGGATAGAGTCATCCTGTAGCTTTTCAATATAATGGTACAGGGCTAAACCATCCAACTTAATCCTCAGGTCCATCCCCTCGTTCTCCCCCCAACAGTCCAGGTTTTAAGGATATCCATCCATGCTTGAGCACAGGTGGTTTAATAAAAATGTCTGAGTGACTATTTAGGTCACATGTACTCAAGCTTAGTTATCCTTAAAACCTGGACTGTTGGGGGAAGGTGGGGCTGGTGTACCGGAGTTAGGAAACACTGCTGTAGTTATTAACACCATTTTGTTTCATATGGAACTAAAGTATAAAATGACAATTTCCATCTCCAGAGATGCCTTTGTACTTTCCCTTGCTATAATTAACAAATCCTTGGTTTCATATCACAAGAAGAAGCCAGGAATACCCATAAGAATTATAGGCCCCTGATATGTTTTGTTCCAGGGCCCACATTTCCCTGAAAAACTGTTATATCTCAATCCCTAATTAATACAATTAAGTTTACCAACATTTTCTCCATAATGTAAGTTCTAACAATAATACCCACGGCCCCCTGAGATTAAAGACCCCTCTAACATGTATTGCCCCTGTCCCCAAAATTTATATATTAATCAGCATGTCATAGTAAGAAATAAGGAATAACTCCCAAACTTGATTCATTTTGATTGCTTAGTTCATGAGGATCTTCTTTCCTTAAGTGGATTCCATTCCTGTCCATTTTGCCTTATTTGCTCAGCCAGCAAAATAGATGTAAGGACAGTATGATAAGGAGTAAAACTGCATACGGTTTTCAGAAACTAGGGCTCATTTACTAATATTGCCTTTCACATTTCACATTGTCTTGTAATGAATCAGAGCAACCAATCAGCAATGGCTTGTATCTGTCTAGTGCCAGTTAGACAATGATGCAGAGTTTAAACACATATGCATCTAAGACAAAGACATAAAATGTGTTCACAATAAAACGCTATTGCATATATAAGCAAAGTTGGACTAATCACAAGATGTGTTTAGCTCTGCACCAGTAGCATATGTGCAGGGCCGGTGCTAGGGTTCGCGGCGCCCTAGGCAAAATTTCGCCGCCACGCCCCCCGCGCCCCCCGCGTCCCCGACCCCCGACCACACTAAATTAAAAAATAATTTGATTTTTGCTTACCTTTTCTTCCTCTAGCTGCTCCTCGCGATGCATGCTGAGAGGGGAGGGGAGGGGGACATCGGGAACAACTTTATTCACACTGTCTGTCAGTGACAGTGATACTTCAGAGGCGCCGCCGGACAGACTATCACATGATCACTGACGTCAGTCAGTGATCATGTGTGAGATGCGCTGCGGACATTAAAAACCAGCGGCGGCACCCCGCCGCCGCTGCACTACGTTCCCAAGCCGCTGAACCGCTGACTTGATTAGAAAATCTAGTCAGCGGCGCCCTGCAGGTCCCGGCACCCTAGGCAACTGCCTAAGGTTGCCTAATGGGAGCGCCAGGCCTGCATATGTGCCAGGTTTACATCAGGTATATATCTTGCAACCAATTGCAAGATACAGTATATACACTTGCAACCAATTTTTAAAAACTTTTCTTTTGATAGCGAAATACAAATTTGATATTGGGTTGGAATAAAATTTCAAAAAAACCTCTCGATCACAGCAGATATAACTCTCCTTCACTTTCTTGCTAAAATATGATCATAAAACTATATAACATATGCACGATCAATGAAGAAAGGACCTATCAGGTTCAGAGGTGAATCCGCAATCATCCAATAAGAAGTAGCTAGGTAGTTCTGGCGGCTGTCATCATCATCAACGTGTATTTGCACCTGCCCCCAGGCACCTGAAATTGAAACAGCTACTGACATGCATACCTGGGTTTCTGTACGGGCCTACATCTGTTTACAGTTATGGACTCTTTCTCTTAAGTTAAACCATTCCTTCCCTCCCCCAGTCTTGTCTCTCCAGTCACAAGTAGGCTCAAGTGTCCAATGTGAGTAAAACTTCATATACGCATATGCATGAGGCTTGTTTTGTGGGCATGCGAATACAAATTGGAATTTTACGCTACACAAACTGGCATAAATTCAACTCAGGATCAGTCCTTGATAACAGGTGTCTGTTTGGTTACTATGGTTTAGTGCAAATTGGTCACTTAAACTCAATGGGACTGATTCATTAAGGAAAGTAAAGCAGAAAAAGTGAATAACTTTGAAACTTGGCAAGACCATGTTGCATTGGAGTGGGAGATTTAAAATATAGGGATAGATTTATAGTTGGGGTATAGCATGTCCTAGCTTAACTTTAATTTTCAATGTACAAATAAAGCTATCAAGTATGTGTGCTATACACAAAAACAGCCAGTATTTTCCTTATGTGCAAAATAATAAACTAATTTACATCCCTTGCATTGCAACATGGTAATTTTTGCTTTACTTTCCTTAATGAATCAGGCCAAATGTTAATAAATGAGTTCTAGTTTGTGAAATGGAAATGACCCACCTTCATCAGCAACATAAAAGTTCTGTAAAGCATTATATTTAATGGGATGTTATTTGATTCATTAAAGGAGAGCCCAGGGAAAAGTTAATTTTCTCAATAAACCTCCACTTCTAGCTTGAAGAAGTTTTAAAATATTCATTGAGCTACAATGACAACCAATCATTACAGCCTGGGTGATCTCATCACTTCGTTCGGTCTTCAGTATCACCTTTGCACTGATGACATTCAACTCTACATCTCTTTTCCTGATCTTCCCCCCTCCTCTCTCGTGTATCTGACTGCCTTACTGCCATCACCTCTTGGATGTCCTCAAGTTTTCTCAAATTAACATTTCCAAAACTGAACTCATTGTCTCTTCTACTACTAGATCTGCACCCCACCTTGATCTCTGTATCACTGTTAACAACACCACCATCTCATCTGTTCCCCAACTCCGCTGCCTGGGCATCGTCCCTCTTTTTTGCCCCCAACATTCAATCTCTTGCCGAATCCTGCTGCTTCCAAATATACAACAAGGCCCTCTTCTACTCCATTGCCCCTTATATCTCCAACCTCCTCTCCATTCACACTCCTTCCCGTTCCCTACAATCAGCCAATGACCGTCACCTCTCCTCCACTCTGATCACCTCATTCCACTCCGGAATTCAAGATTTCTCCTGGGCTCCCCCTTCACTGGAACGACCTTCCACGCTCTATATGACTATCCCCTAATCTGTGCACCTTCAAATGGGCACTCAAAACTCATCTGTTTCTCAAAGCCTACCACCATCCACCTAACCATCTCTCTATGCTTGATCTACTCGCCTCTCTCTTTGCCTGTCCACCTACTAGCTCCACTTGCACTATATCCCCTCCATTGACTCCTCATCGTGCCTGCTGTATGTTTGCCCTCTCTTTAGGATATAAGCTCTTACGAGCAGGGCCCTCTTCCCTCCTGTCTCTATACCTATTCTTCTGCTCAAACTTCAGTCTACTAGTTATACTTGGAGCTTTTTGGAGTATTTGTATTATTCGCTTATTGTTCTGTGCTGTTTCACCCTATATGGTCTACTGTTTGTATTTTGTACGGCGCTGCAGTGACCTTTTGGCGCATTATAAATTAAGGATAATAACAGCCTAACTGCAAAACTTTCATGAAGCAACCATTACCAATGCCAACAATGGTATCTTGTGAGCCATGGGACTCTTTCTTATCAAACTTATGTGGCTCGAAAGATACCCTTAAAGAATTTAAAACTCTGAACCAGCTCATGAGCTGGGAACTCAGAATCAAAACGGGACTCATGTGATATATTTATTCATATATTTTTTGCTGAAATACTGCACTCTCAAACTTATGTAATTATTATCGTAGATTTGTATGGCGCCACAGTGTTCCACAGCGCCGTACAGTATGGAAATCAGGACGTACATAAAACAAGGACATGCATAAAACAAGGACATACAAGGCAAACAAAATAAATACAGCCATGAAAACAAAGGGTAAGGAGAACCCTGCTCCTTAGAGAGCTTACATTCTAAGTGGAAGAGCACAGCTGAAACAAAAAGGAGCGAGTGTGACTTAGAGTGGAGATTGGGACAGATGTATTATTGTGAATATGATCATCAGGGATAAGGTAAATTTTAAAAAGAGATGGGTTTTTAGAGAATGTCTAAAGATTCGAAGGCTGTGTGAAAGCCTGATTGTGCATGGTAGGGAATTCCATAAGTGGGGACCAACACAGGACAAGTCTTGTAGGAGCGAGTGAGAGGTGGTGGTTACCAGAGATGAAAGAAGACACAGGTCAGAAGTAGATCTAAATAATTTTGTAAAGTAGTTGATAAAGCTTCCAAAAGTAGTGGCTACATTTAATCTTGGAGATTTAGTTTGGTAATGACATTAATATCATCCACAATTTATCCTTTCTTGCAAATCTAAGCTCAATTCTAAATTTTGGCTCATGACCTTTTAAAATATCAAAAGTATGCTACAATCACTCCAGATGGGTATCTCACATATATTGTCCAGATTTAACTTGTGTAGAAATAAAAGAGGTATATATTTTGGTACTTGAATTTAACTTTTTCTAAGTCCCAGGATAAATCCATAGTGATAACCCACAGGACAAAATGCCCTGGGGTTTTCTCTTCTCACAGAAATATGCAAAATAATATTTAATAATTTCCATCAGATATATTTTACAATTGTACTCATTGCACTTCTGGATACATCAATTTGTAGCACACATTGGGCTAAGATCAACAGAGGAACTGCTGGGTCTTGGAACTTTGTGTAGAAGACTGCAAACAAAGCAGAGATTCCTTTTATGGTATTTCAGTTAACTTCAAAAGGCAAATACAACAAAGAGTTGAACCAATCATTGGTTATAGTTTGATTGAGGAATTCATTAAAGAAGTATTTGAGATGGAGCTGAATCATTTCCTAGCTTGGTGGAAGCCATAAGAACATAATTCTCAGTGCCACTAAAGCAAAATCTACTTTTGAGTTTATGTTAAGAAATAGCTCTCCTGTTTGTTATCTATCATCTGTGCAATTACTACTATGTGTAGGATCGTTCCTGTAGATCATTGATTTAGCTGGTTGCTAGACAAATAGTCACAAGCTTCATTCAGCTCTCAGTCTGGCATCCTCAGGTGTGCAGTCACCAACTACACTCATGCAGCTAATTATCCTGTGGTCCTAATTTGTGCTGCTGCCTTTATAAACCTCTTCCTTGCAGCATACCAATGCTAGTGATAGTTCCTGCTTGACCTGGTGTGCCTAGTATCTTGACCTGTTCTGCTATCAGTGTTTGACTCGGATTGTTTATAGGAATTGCTGTCTTCTAAACCCCTGACTCTTGGCTTTGTTAAATGGATTTGCTCTTAAATCTCTACCTGTTCTGAACCCTGGCTTGTTTAAAGGATTCCACTGTCTTCTTTACTCCTGATCCCTGCCTGTCTGAGTTCTGCCAAATACTTTCTGGTTGCTCACTACTTGTTACTGTGAGCTGTCCACTCCATAAGACAAATGCCAGACTACTCTACATTAATCCTTGCCTGTATTGCTCAGAGTTCTGCTAATATATCATGGTTGCTTATTACCTCCTATAGTGTTCTGTCCTCTCCACCGGGCAGGTGCTAGATCAACAACTGTTACTACCCAAGCCTAAGTCCTGGGGCTATCAGAGTACTGTGGAACTTAACAGGTTCCTCGGAAAGGGGCTGCTAAAGGTGAATATCTCATGAAGCGGTTCTAGCAGCTGAGGATCTCACACAGCCATTAGATCTATGTCAATACTATGGAAGTGAAGGAATATCTGCAAAATCTGTTACATTTTGGTGATCACTAGACAATAATTACTAGAGGGGCACCATGTTTCAAAGAGGGGACAATGGTGCATTGAGTCTCTAGGTGGAGATCTGTGCATTACAGGACCATGCCCCCCATCCTGGACTCCTAAATGTTTTCTCTAGTATAGAGTATTATTGTCTGGTGATCACCAAACAATAACCACTAAGGGGCCATATAATTTGAAAGAGTAGAATCTTTCTGCCTCTGATTTTTTTGAAGCTAGGATGCTGGAGATCAAGGACACACTCATTTCAAATGAGTGTGTTCCTGAGTTTCTAGGTCCCTGGATGTGGGAGATGGAGAACTTTTACTGTCCTCGCCCCATTATGTGGATCTTCATTATTTTTCTTTAGGCAGTGTGTGAACAGTCAGGGTTGACATCATTGCAATTACATCATTAAACCCATTATATCTCCCGTCAACCACCAGCAGAAAATAGCTGTGGGGGACAGGTAAGTATAATTTTAACTTCTTTGAATCCTCTGTGTGGTAAAGACGAGTTCCACCCTTTGAGATGTTTTAAATGGATTTTTCATCTATAGACAACTATATCTTAGTTGTGATGGATCATTTTACACATAGTTTTCTCGGGTTTATACCACAAGAAAAAAATCATCGAGAACTGCTGCAGGCAATATATTCAATTACTTTTTTTTTAAGAATTTCACTTTTCTACTAAAGTACATGATGACTTGGGTAGGAATCTTGAGAATAAATTGTTTTAAGCATTAGAAAAACATTTTCAGAATTCTCATACTACTTCATACCACCAAGAACGGAATGGGCAAGATAAAATATTTAATCACACCCACCTGTTCATGCTATGTACTCTTTCAGCAGAATCAAAGAAAGACTGGAAAAGAACCATTTTAAAAATAGTCCAAATAGTTGCACTTGAAGTGAAGCCACAGAATATTCTCCTTTGTTTCTGCTCTTTGGGAGATCCTGCAACAGATAAATATGACACATATCTAGAGTATGCATGTAAAGGTCTGGACAAACAGGCTGACTGAGACTTATCAAATTACTTCAAAGACAATAAATAAAGGAGCAGAATACCTATTCCAGATGCTTCCTATCTTAGAACCAGGGACATTCTTGTCTACACTGCAAACGCTCTGTAGTAGGTTTGTATGGCAGGGTAGGAAACCAAGGATCCAACGCTCATGTCTCGCTAAATCTGCTATGTCCGGGGACTACGGACTCCAGAATTTTGAACAATATTATCAGGCAGTTAATCTTAGCCACATTATTGCATGGCAGATGGCGCCAGGGTGTCAGGCGCCGTCCCCGTGCTGTGTCCGTGGCACAGGGACGGACGCCTGCTATTGCCGCTGAGCGCTCGGTTGCTAGGCAACCGAGCACACTTCCGGGTCGGCGGTCACGTTCCGTTGCTAGGCAATGCTCTCCAGTAAATCCGGCGGTGGTGTTCTGTGTCACCACCGCCGCTAATTGAAGGCAGCACTATTTAAGGATCACTCTGGCACTAGGAGAGTGCCAGAGTAATAGGTCCCACCTAGCTCCAGCATTCCTGTGTCCTCCTTCTTCTCTGTGAATAACCCGGCTTGCTGACCATTCTACTTCTGATATTCCTGTGTACCGAACCCGGCTCGCTGACCATTCTACTTCTGATATTCCTGTGTACTGAACCCGGCTTGTTGACTATCCTCTCCTGCACTTCTGACCCCGGACCCGGCTACTCCTAACTACAGCTTTGGATTTTCCCTGTGGCATATCCTGATTCTCTCGTTTCTGACCCGGCCTGCCTGACACCGCTTTCATCTCACCGCTTCACTGGTTGCTTCCTCTGAGGACCGCGACCTGCGTGTCTCCCGCAGCTAAGACCATACTCCCTTGCGGGGGTTCCTGGTGAATACCTGGAACACGTTAGACTCCGCGCCTCTTTGGTGAGTAGTGCCAAAACCAGTAAGCAAATACTCAAGTTGTGACAGTTTACTCTAGCCATGACGTCAGATGGAACAGGTGAACCCTCAGCTCGGGATCTGCTCATCCACCTGGGCCGCCGAGTGGAACAGCAAGAAGCCGATCAGGGCCGTTTACTTCAGTGTGTCCAAGGGATACTGTCTCGTCTAGACTCCTTACAGGCGGTCCAACCACCTCCGGTGGAACCTCCCGCTGCTCCATCTTTGGCCGCAGTTGCTCCAGTGGCTCCGTCCCCTTCCTCGGCTCATTCTACCGGGCTTAGGATTCCCTCTCCAGAAAAGTATGACGGAGATCCTAAAAGATGCAGGGGGTTCCTCAATCAGTGCGCAATCCATTTTGAGTGCAACTCTACTGCCTTCTCATCTGAGCGCACCAAGGTAGCCTTCATGATTTCCCTACTCAGCGGACAAGCATTGGCCTGGGCTTCACCGTTATGGGAGCGCAACGATCCTTTACTAGAGAACTCCGCAGTATTCATCGACATGTTTCGCAAGGTCTTTGACGAACCAGGTCAGATCTCCTCAGCTGCTTCTGGTCTATTAAATCTTCGACAAGGTTCTATGTCAGTTGGTCAGTATGCAGTACAGTTCCGTACACTTGCGTCGGAGCTGCGATGGAACAACGAGGCTCTCATTGCTACCTTTTGGCAGGGCCGTACGGACCGAATTAAGGATGAGCTGGTCACCAGGGAACTTCCCTCCGACTTGGATACCCTCATTTCCCTGTGTATCCGGATTGACCTACATTTTAGGGAAAGAACATCGGAGAGATCTCTCTCAAGACGCCCTACCCGCTTGGCACCTACCTTTCAAAATCCTATTTCGGCTACAGAGGAACCGATGCAGCTGGGTCGCTCAAAATTGACGCCTGAGGAGAGTGAGAGACGATTCAAACACAGACTGTGTCTATATTGCGGAGAGTCCGGACATGTACTAAGCCTGTGTCCTAAAAGACCGGGAAACGCTCCCTCCTAAACGGTAAGAGGGAGGCCGCCTTAGGAGTAGCTGTTTCCACTCCCTACTCAACTTCTAACCCTGAGTTCCTTATGCCTGTTCTACTGGTCAGTTCTAAGGGACCCCAGCAGATCTTAGCCTTCGTGGACTCTGGTGCGGCCGGGAATTTCATCTCGGCCTCTCTTGCCTCACAGCTTCAGTTACCCATTTTTGCTCTTCCACAGACGTTAACACTAACCGCTGTAGACGGTAATTGTGTCAGCAACGGCACCATTTCCAGCATCACTAGTGCAGTTCAATTGCGGATTGGAGCCTTGCATCAAGAGTGGATTCAATTCCTAGTGTTACCTCAATCCATCAATCCTTTAATTTTGGGTCTCCCCTGACTCTGGAACCACTCCTCACAATTTGACTGGGCTCGTGCCGAAGTTATCCCCTGGGGTCTGCAGTGCCATAACCAGTGTATTTTTTCTCCTCGCTCCAACGTTTGCCTTACTCAAACCAATTCGGAGACATCCACATTACCCTCGGTCTATCTAACCTTTAAGGACGTCTTTTCCAAGCAAAAATCAGAGATTCTTCCACCTCATCGCCCTTGGGACTGTCCGATTGATTTAATACCGGGAAAACAGATTCCTCGTGGTAGGACTTATCTCCTGTCTCTGCCAGAAACCCAGGCCATGTCTCAATATATCTCTGAAAACCTAGCCCGAGGATTTATCAGAAAATCTTCCTCTCCGGCCAGAGCAGGGTTCTTTTTCGTCAAGAAAAAAAACGGATCTCTACGCCCCTGCATTGATTATAGGCAACTAAATAAAATTACCTTTAAAAATTGTTACCCCCTGCCCCTTATTATGGATCTTTTTGATAGAATCAGCGGGGCCCGAGTCTTCACCAAATTGGATCTCCGAGGGGCATATAACTTAGTACGAATGCGCCAAGGGGACGAGTGGAAGAAAGCGTTCAACATGCGGGACGGACATTTCGAATATCTAGTTATGCCCTTCAGGCTTAGTTACGCCCCCGCTGTCTTTCAGTCCTTTGTAAATGAGATTTTTCAAGAACGATTATATCATTCTGTAGTTGTCTATCTGGACGACATCCTGATTTTCTCCCGAGATATTTCCTCCCATCGTCTTCATGTCAAAGAAGTTTTATCTCGACTACGAGCTAATCAACTCTTCTGCAAATTAGAGAAGTGTATCTTCGAAGTTGACGAACTCCCTTTTCTAGGGTACATTGTTTCAGGATCAGGACTACGCATGGATCCTAAGAAGGTTTCCGCTATTAAAAGTTGGCCTCTTCCTCAAGGCACCAAGGCCATTCAAAGATTTGTTGGGTTCGCCAACTATTACAGACAGTTTGTTAAGGGGTTCTCCTCAATCATAGCCCCAATAACCGCTCTGACCCGGAAATCATCCAATCCCAGAGAATGGTCTACCGATAGGTATTGGAGCTGTGCTCTTCCAAAGATCCGAACTTGGTACTCATCTTCCCTGCGGATTTTTCTCTAAAAGATTCTTGCCGCATGAGAAAAATTATGGTATTGGCGACAAAGATTTGCTTGCTATCAAGGCCGCTTTGGAGGAGTGGCGACATCTCTTAGAAGGGTCCCGTCATCCAGTAACAGTTTTAACTGACCATAAGAACCTGCTTTATATCAGTGAAGCTCGGTGCCTCAACCCACGCCAAGCTCGATGGGCATCATTCTTTGCACGTTTTGATATTATTTTAACTTACCATCCTGGGTCCAAGAACATCCGAGTGGACGCCTTGTCTCGATCTTTTGATAACACTGATCTCTGCACATCTCTGAAACCTCTGCCAATCCTAACACCTACCAAAGTTATCGCCCTTACCAGAACCTCCCCCAAAACACCTCCTAGGGGTTGCTCTTTCTTGGAACCTAAGCTACGAGTCAAGGCTCTACGGTGGGCACATTCTTCCAAGCTGGCAGGACACGCCGGGGTGAAGAAAACCTACGAATTTCTTCGTCAAAAATATTGGTGGCCAGCCTTGCATGCTGACGTACGGAAATTTGTGGCCTCATGTGCCACGTGTGCTCGTTGTAAAAACCCCAGATTGGCTCCACCAGGTCTTCTTCAACCACTTCCTACTCCAGATATTCCTTGGCAAAGCATATCCATGGATTTCATCACTGACCTTCCTCCCAGTAATGGGTTTACTGTCATTTGGGTCGTCGTTGACAGATTTTCAAAAATGGCCCACTTCGTACCCTTACCTGCTCTACCGTCTGCCTCTCAGTTGGCCCTTATCTTTATTAAGGAGATATTCAGAATCCATGGTTGTCCTCGTGAAATCATTTCAGATTGTGGAGTGCAGTTCGTTTCTCAATTCTGGAGAGCTTTTTGTAAGATTCTTGGTTCTGACCTCAAGTACTCGTCCGGCTATCACCCACAAACCAATGGCCAGACTGAACGGGTCAACCAGGACCTCAAAGTATTTCTACGATGTTTCTCTGCAGACAACCAAACAGAATGGGCTAATCTCCTACCTTGGGCAGAATTTTCTTACAACTTTTATCATCACGAGTCTTCTGGTGCCTCTCCATTTTTTGTCGTTTATGGAACCCAACCCACCCTCCCAGATTTCTCCGGTCAGGTTTCCTCGCCAGTTCCAGCCGTGGAGGATTTAATGCGGAACTTTTCTCAGATTTGGCCAACTACTAAAACCAAACTCCAGGAGACTTCTTTACGCTATAAACAAGCGGCTGACCGTCATCAGAGACTTATTCCTCTATTACACGTTCACGACAAAGTATGGTTGTCTACACGCAATCTCAAGTTAAGAGTTCCTTCTCAGAAATTGGCTCCTCGTTATATTGGACCTTTCCCTATACCACATGTTATCAACCCGGTTACCTACAGACTTCGGCTACCTTCCTCCCTGAAAATCCATAATGTGTTTCACGTCTCTCTTCTGAAACCACTTATACTCAATAAGTTTCATCGCTTGCCTCATCATCCAGCTCCTATACGGACTACCAATGGTGAGGAATTTGAAGTAAGCCGCATCCTGGACTCCCGTGTCCTCCACGGACGACATCAATTCTTAGTCCATTGGAAGGGCTTCGGTCCAGAAGAGAGATCATGGGTGGCTAAAGAGGATCTTCACGCCCCACGGCTATTGAAACAGTTCTTGGACCAAAGATCTATCCAACAAAGTAGAGGAGGGGGTATTGTCAGGCGCCGTCCCCGTGCTGTGTCCGTGGCACAGGGACGGACGCCTGCTATTGCCGCTGAGCGCACGGTTGCTAGGCAACCGAGCACACTTCCGGGTCGGCGGTCACGTTCCGTTGCTAGGCAACGCTCTCCAGTAAATCCGGCGGTGTTGTTCAGCATCACCACCGCCGCTAATTGAAGGCAGCACTATTTAAGGATCACTCTGGCACTAGGAGAGTGCCAGAGTAATAGGTCCCACCTAGCTCCAGCGTTCCTGTGTCCTCCTTCTTCTCTGTAAATAACCCGGCTTGCTGACCATTCTACTTCTGATATTCCTGTGTACCGAACCCGGCTCGCTGACCATTCTACTTCTGATATTCCTGTGTACTGAACCCGGCTTGTTGACTATCCTCTCCTGCGCTTCTGACCCCGGACCCGGCTACTCCTAACTGCGGCTTTGGATTTTCCCTGTGGCATATCCTGATTCTCTCGTTTCTGACCTGGCCTGCCTGACACCGCTTTCATCTCACCGCTTCACTGGTTGCTCCCTCTGAGGACCGCGACCTGCGTGTCTCCTGCAGCTAAGACCACACTCCCTTGGGGGGGTTCCTGGTGAATACCTGGAACACGTTAGACTCCGCGCCTCTTTGGTGAGTAGTGCCAAAACCAGTAAGCAAATACTCAAGTTGTGACACAGGGATTAAGAGGTGGGAAGATCTGGAAAATCCATTCACGCCTTCTCATATCTTGAAATATCTTCCCTGGCTACAGCGTAACCAAAGACCAGCCTCGGTCTACTGTCAACCCACTTTGCAGCTCACACTAGATATTTGGGACTCTTCAAGTTAAAGGAACTCACCACATTCCCTTCCATCCTCACGCTGCTTTGGCACCACCCAGTGTTCCCGCAAGGGAACTCCAACTCATGCAACACCTTGGCAAAGGGCGGGTATAACCCAGTTTGTCCACATCTCAGACGAATTCGCTCCATGCACATTTTCTGATCTTTGTGGGAAAGCGGACCTTTCCTCATCCTTGCACTTCTCATATGTACAAGTACAGGGGTTTATCCAGACCCAATGTAAAACTATCACACTACGGAAGCCCACAGCCTTCGAGAGGCTATGTATGTATGTATTGGGTTGGAGTTCCCATGATTAGTCTCTCTCATCTACCACTGCACCCTACCACCTGTGGTCGAGAAGTCTAAACTTGCTGGTACATGGTACCCTCAAGATTACATAAACTTTAGCCATGTATTTCACATCTCTGCTGGAGGGGATGAGGGGGAGTGGGATCTTTCTATCATATTTGATGGCAGTGTCCCTATATTTCCATCCTGTGGCGTTACGTATTTGTTCTAACTCAGATCCTGGATAGTGAGGTAACCCCTGACCCTCTGGTCATGTTGATCTGCTCTCACTGAACTTGAGAACTCTCACTGAACATAGCGACAAACTGGTACAACATTTCTGTGTCGCTGCACACTTGCAGATTGCCTCAGACTGCAAATCCCCCCATGCATCCAGGAGGTTGTCTCACGGGTATGGTATATATCGATGGAATACATTACAAGCCTCCCCTGGGAAAAAGTTTCTAATTTTCATAAGATATGGAACCCATGGTACACCTGCCACCAAACCTCGTTACCTGGCACTCAGTCCCGCTACCCATGAGAAAAACACCTGAGCCTAGTTCCTTTTTCTTCCATCTTCCTGCTCACATAAGGGCTCCTCGGGGTTGGGGGGATGGAGGTCAAATTCAGATCTCCCCTAGAGGGGCCCTCTAACTCTCTTTTCCCCTTGCTTGACCTAGGGTGGCAGTAGTCCAGGACACTCAAGCCCGGATGTTTTCTTAATATTAATCTCACCTCTCTTTCCATCCTTCTCTTCTCTCTTGACGATGTTCTCCTCCTCCCCTGTTCCCTTCTTCAGTCTGTCCCTCCCATGCTTTACTCCTCCCTTTATAAAAGAAAATCCAACAACATGGTATCACATTTCCATTGTAAGAGTCTAGTCTCAACCACTTTAACTCTCTCTTAATAGCGTTGTTTTAACATTATATGTAGAGATGCTCACTGACCCCCGTGTTTTGGTTTTGGTTTTGGATCTGGATTACCGTCGTGTTTTGGTTTTGGTTTTGCCAAACCGCCATTGCGTGTTTTGGTTTTGTTTGGTTTTGTTTTGCTATTTTGTTCAAAAATCAATGTTTTTGGTCATAAAAGAAGCAAATTTAGTGCTCCACCTGTTTATTGGATAAGTAATGTAGTTGTAAAGCTAATAAATTATCAAAAAAACAGTTTAATTCCTGGTAGGCCTTCATTAATTCTACACACAAACCAGATTGTCTTCCTCTCCATCTATGCATATTGGCCATGCAGCCATCGTCTTTGGATGTATATTACACCCTACACTTATAGTTAAATATGTAAAGAAATGGACAAAGGCAGTTTGGTTTCTGTCTCTCTAGGCCCCCCTCCAATTGTAGAAAATACTCAAAAATTCATCCGTTATAGACTGTACAATATTAATTGAAATGGAGAAAGCCAGTTTGTTTTCTGTCTCTCTAGGCCCCCCTCCACTTATAAAAAAATACCAAAAAATTCAGCCGTTATAGACTGTACAATATTAATTGAAATGGAGAAAGCCAGTTTGGTTTCTGTCTCTCTAGGCCCCCCTCCACTTGTCGAAAATACAAAAAAATTCAGCCATAATAGACTGTACAATATTAATAGAAATGGAGAAAGCCAGTTTGGTTTCTGTCTCTCTAGGCCCCCCTCCACTTGTATAAAATACCAAAAAATTCAGCTGTTATAGACTGTACAATATTAAGAGAAATGGACAAAGCCAGTTTGGGGTCACTCTTTGTATGACACCCTACCCTTAAGAAGAAATTGCCCAAACACCAGCCTTTCAAGACGGTATGTGATATGGAAATGCCCCTAGTCCCTTTCCTCTTTGGGGGTAGATTGCACCCTACACTTAAATAGAAAGTTTTAAAAAGATGTTATCGTCATCATCTTCAGCTTCATCCTCACCCTTATCAGTGTGTACGTCATCATCACAGACTATCAATTAATCGCCGCTTGAATCCGCCATTAGAGAACAGTCAGTGCTTGGATGTCTTGGTTGGTGAAGGCCTTCCTTGTGAAAGATGTAGTTCATTTTAATAAACATCATTTTCTCAACATTTTTGGGAAGTAACCTTCTACGGTGATCACTGACTAAGTTCCCTGCTGTGCCGAACACTCGTTCAGAGTACACACTGGAGGGTGGGCAGCTTAAGTATTGCAAAGCAAGTGTGTACATGGGTTTCCAAATGGCCTGCTTTTCTTCCCAGTAAGGAAAGGGACTGTCTGACATTTCATATCAATTTCCTCTTGAAAATAATCCTCCACCATCCTTTGCATGTTAATACTCATATTGGATGGAGTTATGGGCAAGGTCACAAATTTTTTTTGAAAAATCCTTCAAACCAGCCCAGATGTTAAACTGTTCTGGTCTGCCCTCTGCGTCTTCCCTGCTTCTTTTTTGAAAATTCGATTTTTTTACGAGCAGCAGCTGCTTGAGAAACTGAAGGAGGACACGTCGTCAAGCCAAGGCCCAGTTCAGCGGACAACTTGCTGAGCAATAGCTCCTTACAAAAGTTCACATCTCGTTCATTTTGAATCAAAGACTCAATATAGGTCTTAAACCTTGGATCAAGCACAGTGGCCAAAACGTACTGATCCGAGTTCAAGATCTTAATAACTCGAGGATCATTGTGAGCGAATTAAGTACTTGATCGACAAGGCCAACATACTTTGCGAAATTGCTTGCTTTCATCTCCTCCTTCAGTTTCTCAAGCTGCTTTTCCAATAGTCTAATTAAAGGAATGACTTGGCTAAACTTGCAGAATCTGCACTCACTTCACACGTCACAACTTCAAATGGTTTCAGCACCTTGCACAGCACTGAAAGGATTCCCCACTGTACAAGAGTGAAATACATCCCCCTCCTTTCCCAATGTCATGGATTGTGCAATACGCTTGGATAGCTTTGCGCTGTTCCTCCATCCTCTGCAGCATGTACAGGGTGGAATTCTACCTAGTTACCACCTCTTGCTTAAGTTGGTGGCAGGGCAAGTTAAACTGCTCTTGGAGCTGCTGCAATCTCCTACATGCTGTGGCAAAATGCCTGAAATGGCCTGAAATTTTACAGGCCACCGAAAGCATCTCCTGCACCTCACGGTTATTTCATAGGAAGCTCTGCACCACCAAGTTAATGGTGTGAGCAAAACAGGGAATGTGATGGAAATCACCTAGCTGTAATGCTCGCACTATATTGTTGGCATTATCAGAAATTACATATCCTGGGGAGAGTCCAAGTGGTATAAGCCATGTATCAATCACATCACTCAGCTGTATGCCTGTTAGTGAAGCCGGTGATACAAAGAGTGGCCTGCCTGTGACAAATGTTACGTAGTGGTGTACATGCTGCTGCTGTTCCTGCTGGTGAAAGTGAATGACCAACCCAGTGGGCTGTCACAGTTATATAGTCTTTGGTTTGACCACTTCCACATATCTGTGGTTAAGTGGACAGTGGGCAGAATGGCATTTTTCAGCGCAATCTCTACATTTGTACACACTTTTTGGTATAATTGTGGAATAGCTTTATGGGAAAAATGGTGTCGCGATGGAATTCTGTAACGCAGAAACAAAACCTCAATTAACTGTGAAAAACCAGCTGCGTTTATTGTGGCTATTGGACGCAGATCTAACACTAACATGGCAG
The DNA here is from genome assembly GCF_038048845.1 of Mixophyes fleayi. Classification (NCBI taxonomy): domain Eukaryota; kingdom Metazoa; phylum Chordata; class Amphibia; order Anura; family Limnodynastidae; genus Mixophyes; species Mixophyes fleayi. The sequence continues at coordinate 134,317,453 of NC_134405.1, read as the reverse complement.
CCATGGCGTTTGTGATTCACTTGGCGACTGGGTGACTGCTGTCATATTTGCTTCCCCTAGCAAATGATTGTGCCTGACCTCAGTCAGCACTCATCAAAATTGTGAATTGTAGCATGTTATTTATTTATTTTTTAAAACCAAAAGCGTTTGCTCCCCACTCTATTTAGTCTTAACCCTAGTGCTGGCAGGCTATTGCTGTGTGTGTTAAAATCTTTGAAAATTTTTGCGTAGGGTTCCCCCTATTTTAATTGAACCAGCACTAGGCAAACCAGCCGGGGTGATAGGCACTATAGCAGGGGGGGGAAACGCAGTTTGGGTCCCACGGCCATAATGACTAAACACCCACAGACTGTTCAGCGCTGGCCTGGATTCCCTAGGGGGTGTGGTCCGCTGAAAAATGTAAGCAGGCCACCCCCCTAGGGACACCCAGCCCAGTGCCGATAGCACTAGGGCTCTTCCTACTACCCCTGGGCTGTGGGTAGTAGGGTAATAAATGGGGATTTTGTATGAAAAAAAAATAAAAACATTTGACTTGTGAAACTACATGTCCCAGCCAGCCATGTTGGCCTAAATAGTGTCGGCATGCTGCTACTTGTCTAACTACAAGCACCAGCATACCCATGGCACCCAGGGCATGTTTGCACTTGTAGAACCACAAGTGCCAAAATGCTCTTACACCCACGGCTGGCTGTGATCTGTAGTTCCACAAAGCAAAATGTTAAATAAAAGCACAACACCCTCATTCCAACCACAAATCTTTATTAAAAATAATAAAACCCCAAGAAATACAGTAAACACCCTCATGTACACCATAGATTTTTATTAAAAAAAAAAAATACTCACCATGGACGAAATCCTCAGTTTTCTGATGCTTTACCTACACACACTCATTTACGCAAAGTCCCAACAAATATTTGTACCTTCCAAATGTCCGGCTTGTCCACTGTCCCACAAATATTTGTACCTTCCAATGTCCATGCTTGGCCAGTGTTCAAGAAATGTTTGTAAATTGAATTTTTTTTTCCTGCTTGTAAAATCTTTAAATCTGCTGTCCAGGTGGGGGGCATTGTTGCTTGCAGTGCTGGGGCCCTTCTTGATTGCAGTGTAGGGGCCCAATCTCCTTTGCAGTGCTGGGACCCTTCTTGATTGCAGTAATTTTCTTTTATTTTTTTATACTAAAATGACTGCCTTAACCACTCCTCATTTCAAACTCGCTAGGACCAATAATAGAGCACAAGGGGGTGGATGCAAGTTAACAATTGAATTGAGCGGGTTTTTTTTTTAAAACGAGTGCTCGGACAGGAAAAAACGAGCGCAGGTTTTTTTTTCCCAGCGCGGGATTTTCACCCGTCTCGCTAACAATTGAATATGCTCCTTGGAGTGCCAGAAATTGAAAAAAACCCTCCTATATCCTCCTCTTACTGCTGTAACAATTGGTATTAAGATTAGAATTGTATTGAATAGAAACAAAAATGTATCCAATTACTGCTCTGTCCCTGCGCTGATATAGCCTGTGACCTGTGGAGGTATTTATGCTTTTCAAATCTTGCGAGAACCCAGCTCAGAAAAATGAATATGTCACGATGACATTTTGCCTCGATTTCGAATCAGCGGGAGAGTACCGAGCGTGCTCGGCTCGGTACTCGGATAGGCTAAATTCGGATGAATTCGGATCTCGGGGAACCGAGCCCGCCCATCTCTAATTATATGTAACATTTTACATCACGTAAGCCAGTCATTGTTTTGCAAATTTGTTACCATTGACTCCTAAGTGCCGCAGTGTAGGGGCATATAAAACACTGAATGAGTTACTTAATGAACTGAAAGCTCTCGACTGCTGCTCTTCCATGTTAGTGATGGACTGGTATAGGTAACAAGCACGGGCAAGGAGCAGGTTATCTGAGTCACCTAGGACACCCAGGGCACTTTCACCGGCCCTGAGCAATGACAGGAAAATCCATGGTGCTGAATTAGTACCAGGTACTAGAGTGCTAGTTAGAAATGTGATGGAGAAGGGAGGACCTGGGAAATTACAATCCTACTGGGAAGATACTGTGTATGTAGTTACTAAAAGGAAACATTATGACTACCTGGTATATGAAATTAAGGCAGAGATGGATAGGTTAAGCAACCATTGTACATAGGTATTTGTTACTACCATGTGATTTACTTGTTAATCCAGGCCAAACCGCAACAACAAAAATATCTATGCCTCAGTGAAAATATAAAAAATGCAATGAATTTTCAAAAAGTTCAATAAACTTGAGATGAAAATTTAGAGAGTAGGTCAGATTATGAACAGGACCTATTGAAATTTTGTATTTCTCTATCAAAATATTACTGGCCAAGTGAAAGAACAGCACCAATTGCACAAGTAGAGAATTTGACCAGGTCTGAAAATTCATCTGAATTGCTTGAATTTTGCATTGGCTAAAAAAATGTAGAAAGTCAAACAGGTTTGAAAGAGTTTGAGCTGGTTAAACCATGTTTGAGCCTTTTCAACAGTGTTTGAATGGGTTTGCTAACATGCAAGACCTTTTTGTACACAGCTGAGCTGGTTCACATATCTTGCATGCATAATCAAGTTAAATTTGAAACATTTTGGCGATTTTCAACGGCAAATCACAGTAGTGTTCACAGTTTGATTTAAGAAATATGTTAATATACTGCAACAATTGGGATACTTTGTCACCTTCTACTAGAGGAGAGAGTGGTTGTTTCCATGGGAAAACAATCAGCCAGGGCAAGGCCTGACATGAAAAAAAGCTGGGTTTGAACTGTGTGAGGGAGACTGGTGCCAACAAGTGGCCAGTGACCACTTTGTGACATTTACTCCATTATATGTTTGTATGGGTCCCTAAGAGGATGTTTCTTCAAGTACTCAAGTAACAATTTCATTGATACTACCCTAAACTCCTTAGACATTTTGAGAACTTCTTAAGAACACATGTATGTCTTATATAATACTAACATTGCATATCTTGGGTGGACAAGTCGTGGGGCAAAGTTTAAGGGGTATAACTTTATTGAATATCCCCATTTTAAATTTGTGAATGACAAAAAGATCTTTCCATTTGTTTCCTATCAAAACATAATTTCTCGAAACACTTGTAGTACTGCTTTTGCAGAGGTGGAACCAATACACGTTGTTATAACAGTTTCCTCTGTGCAGCACGGTTTTAAGTTTGTTCCTATATTGTTTAAGTTAAATATCTTTATTCTTAAGCTATAAATTTATTAGTACCAGTTCAGATGTTCACTGCATTGTTGCAAGATGCTTCAAAATGAGGGTGAGACTTCCCGAACTCTTTAGAGGGCAGGCAATTTACTCACAGGGGTGCTTACCTACCTGCAGGGTGAGTGGGGATAGTCCATGTTGACTAAAAATGGGTCTTTAAGCCCCATCCACCTTAGTGAACACAAAATTAGTTTAATCATACCCTTTCCCCAACAACTTGATTACATGAATGAGGTCATCAAGCTGCGTCCAACTTTTCATTTCATATCTCTCATCTGCAAGACAGACAGGAACATTAGGCAACTCCTGCAAGAGAGATAACAACATTAGACATCTCCTGGAAGGGAAATAGCAATGTTAAACATCTCCTGGAAGAGAGATAGCAATGTTAGATATCTCCTGGAAGAGAGATAGCAAAGTTAGATATCTCCTGGAAGAGAGATAGCAAGGTTAGACATCTCCTGGAAGAGAGATAGCAATGTTAGAAATCTCCTAGTAGAGAGAGAGAGCAACATTAGGCATCTCCTGGAAGAGAGAGAGCAACATTAGACATCTCCTAGACATACTTGCCAACTCTCCCGGAATGTCCGGGAGACTCCCGCATTTTGCGAGAGTCTCCCGGACTCCCGGGCGAGTGTGGCAAAATCCCGGATCTGCCCACTTCCTAGTGAAGTGGGCAGAATTGGGTCACAAACGCAGCGATTCCTGGTGAATCGCGGCGTTTGGCCCCGCCCCCCGCTCTCAAATGACGCATTTTGCGTCATGACGTCACGGGGGCGGGTCCAAAATGACGCAGATTTCGGAGGCCCGCCCCCCATGACGCCCACCTCCCCCGCAGACTCCCGGACACCAACATTGTAAAGTTGGTAAGTATGCTCCTAGAAGAGAGATAAAAACATTAGACATCTCCTGGAAGAGAGATAGGAACATTAGGCACCTCCTGTAAGAGAGATAGGAGCACTAGGCACCTCCTGAAGAGAGATAGGAACATTGGAAATCTCCTGGAAGAGAGATCGGAATATTAGGCAAGTGTGTGCTATTGTTTAATGTTGTAAGAGAAGCTCAGATTTGCAGCAACATGAAAAGGACACTTTATAGCTATAAATCAGCAACACTGGTGTGATATATAAATGCTTTATTTTCGGCAATAGATAACGTGCACTACTTTATAAGACCTGGATCTGTTAGTTCCACTGTAATAGTATTAATCAGTACTATATAATGTTAGGCTGACGGTCTGTACACAAACTTACAGAACCTTTAGCGGCCGCCTTTCTCATAGAGCTTTATACGATCACTGGTACTCAGATGCCCCCAGGACTTAACTCCAGACGTAGTGCAAGTTTGTAATAGAGAACCATAGCAGCAGGCCAGGAGACAGAGTAGAATTGCAGCGGATGGTCAGATGTAAGCTAAGGTCAGAGGTCACTAGCAAAGCAGAATGGTCAGATAACGCTCCAAAGGTCAGGGTCACAGGCAAGCAGGCAGAGTCCAAGATACAGACAGGTGTCATACACAGAAGTCAATCCAAAGGCTTTCACCAAACACAGCACAGGAGCAGGTTAGCTAACAGAAAACTGAAAGCTATAACCGGCAGGCAGGCTAAGCCCTCCCTGCCTTAAATACTAATGCTGGCCAATCAGGGCTTTGCCCTGTAACAACTCTCAGGGGAAGATTAATGGGTGCCTAATTAATTAATCAGCCTGCAGGCTGAGAGTCTTCTGAACGCAAGTGCCCGGCTGCCCTGTATTGCCGGAGCGTGCTTATCTGAATACTCGGCGTCCGGCCGTTGCCCTGGCAACGGCCGGGCCGAGAGCAGGCAGTGACGTCCCAGTTGTCATAGAGATGGCCGGGATGCCGGAACCAGAGAGTGGTGAGCCGTGGCGGTGCCCTCAGCCGCCGCGACGCCTGACATATAAGCTTTCATTTCAAGACAGATTCCATATGCTTCATTTGTAGAATTAGTATGGCATTGTATGTTATAAAAGTAATCTGTCATTACAATATGATAAAAAGATATTACATATGCTTGTCTACATACCCATACATTTGTCTACTTTGTTATACCAGTTCCCTGTGTGTAGAAGTGTTTATTCATGTATAGCTGTTAGCCACTTGCAAGAAAAGAATACATTTTCTTTTACCCACCCATCACACTCTGAGTTTATTTTACATGTGTGCCACAGTTGGATAAGATACTCTGGAAATTCCCACTTATTTCCATTTATAGATTTATTTTTTAGCATTGTATGATAGTGCTGAGAGACGAATGGGTGGGAAAACATTTCAAAATTTGGACAATCCAGTTCCTAAAATACTTTAACATAGACTATTTTCTTCTACTTTCCCCACTTAACAGAAAGGCAGACATCTTTGTACTTCTTCATTCTCTTTATATTTATTCTCTTATATTTATTTATGAACAGTTATTTATATAGATCCAACATATTACACAGCACTTTACAGAGCATATTTATTCATTCATCACAAGCTTTCAATCTATATTCCCTACTACACAGACTCACTAAAACACAAACAAACTAGGGTTATTTGCACATAATATAGCACATGTATAAAGGGGCTCATTTAGGGCTTTAAGGATCTTAAATTAAGAAATATCTTATTTAAGTCTCCTGGACAAAACCATGTTACAATGCAAGGGGTGAAAATTAGTATTCTGTTTTGCACATAAGTTAAATACTGACTGTATTTTCATGTAGCACACAAATACTTGATAGCTTATTTGTACACTGAAATTTAAAGTTGATATTTGTGTGCTACATGAAAAAACAGATAGTATTTAACTTGTGAAAACTTGTAGAAAACTAATTTGCACCCCTTGCATTGTAACATGGTTTTGTGCAGGAGACTTAAATAAGATATTTCTTAATTTAAGATCCTTAATGAATCCGGTCCTTAGAGTGTGGCATACGTCTATTTGTATCTGTAAGATATGCATTTCCATACTGGGCATCCGCACCCAGAAATATATAGTTTTTTGCATATGCTTGACTTGCATCTCCATAGGTGCGGAGGGTTGGCAAGTATAGGCTGAGTAAAGGAGCATTTACAGATATGCATTTTAGAAGGCATATCTCTTGCAGGTGCTGGAGGGCTGTGGTAAAGATACACAAGATACTCCTGCCCCTGGGAAGAAGGGAGGAAAGACCACCGCTCCAAGGCCTCTGCCCTTGGCTGGAACCTCTGCCTCTACCGCCCCTGCTGCTGCAGGACAAGGGAAGCCCAGCCAGGATGCCCCCCAGAGAACCCCCACTCTTGAACCCTGGATGAGGCAGACTGTCATCCTGAAGCTGAAGGAGGTGGATGGAAGGGTCTCAAACATGACGGCTGAGACTTTTGTAAAGAAGATGATCCTCGATCAGGGATTCTCCAAGGCTGAAACCCTCAGTGTGCAGAACTACCTGAAGGGGATCTTCTACATCACCTTTGCCTCCATAGCTATATGCAAGAAATACTGGGAGGCAGTGAAGACAGCGAGACCGGGATCTCCCTTTTCCCGCTTTGTGGGGAACTGCCCCATCCAGAGACAGGAGAGAAGAGTGACGGTCTCCATGAGGAATCCTCACACCCCTGGTAAGGACATCGCTAACTTCCATAGCCACTTCGGCTCCATGATCAAGGACCCCTCCAAGATCCTGGAAGCCAATGATTTCTGGACAGGCAAGTGGTCCATCATTATCAGGCTGAGGAAAAACGACTCTGCAACCGACGGTCTTCAAAACCTGCCATCATGTTTTGCCCTGGGCGGCTCTACCGGCCTTCTCCACTATGCTGATCAGCCAAGAAAGTGCAGGAAGTGCGGGGAAGTTGACCACTTGTCGAGAAGCTGCAATGTTTCAGCCTGCTGGAACTGCAGAGTGGCGGGGCACGAGACCAAGGACTGCCCACGAAAGACATCCTGCAACCTCTGTGGCCTGGCCAGCCACATCTACAAGGACTGGCCCAGAGGGCGAGATCCTACGCTGAAGCAGCCAGGAAAGGACTGCTGGAAGGTGGATCTGCCCCTGCCCTGCAGCCCATGCCAGCCCAGAGGAAGCAACAGAAGCCCCTACCACAGCCACAAGTTGGTAAGAAGTCTTCCACCCCTCCTCTCCCATCTTCCAACCTCCCTGCCCACTCCTTTCCCCCCTGCTCCTGTTGTGACAGTACCTCCCGTCCTGCTGTCACAACTCCCCAACCCGCTCCCGTCCTCTTCCCACCTTCACCCCTTCCCCTGTCGCAACCCTCCCCCCTGTCTCCCCTGCAGTAGCACTAACCCCCTCCATCGCTACTGCAGCCCCCTCCCTTTCCCAGAAAGATTTTCCCCCTCTTGTCTCCGCTGCAGGTAAGGAGAACAAACTAAGGAGGAAGAGGAAAGAGCTAGACAGCCCAGCTGGCGGCTCTGACTCTTCAAAGAAACAAGCAGTTGAGTTCGGAGAGGACCTCCTTCCACAGAATAAGGCCCTCGAGGAGATGGTAGAGGATCTGTTGGTGGCTCGGGATTCTGAAACGGAGGAGGAGTTGGAGGTGGAGAAATTCCTGGAGCTGCCCGCCATCTGCCTATTCGACCACCTGGAAGAGAGAGGTATGCTCCCACTCCACCACGGGGACATGGGCAGAACGGACCAGGTCCCACCTGACAAGGAGGGTAACGAATGTATTGACTGTGCTAACTTTCTTTTTTCTCCCAACTAATGGCTAATTTTTCTCTTTTTACCATTGATGTGAGGAGTTTGAAGGATAAGATTAGACGTCAGTCTGTGTTTACCTTTCTAGACAGTCAGAAATGTGATGTTTACATGTTGTAGGAATATTCTTTGCCTTTCTCTAGCTCCTATAGGCACTTGGGTAGGCAGTGGTCTTATGGGCTCTCCTATTGGTCTGGGGGGAGTGACTGTAAGTCTGCGGTGGTTGCCATCCTTATCAGGGGAAGCATCTTCACATTAGATTCCGTTCAGGAGTTTATCTGTGGCAGATTGCTTATAGTAAATGACTCTTTGGCGGGTGAGCCTATCGGGCTTATCTGTGTGTATGCATCCCCTGGTAAGAATGAGCGTTTGGAGCTTTTCCAGACCCTGTGGGCCCAGCTCGCAAGAGCGGTAGTGATGGCCGGAGATTTTAACTGTCCTATAGAGGAAGGCGGACGAAGTTCTAACAGAACTGCTAAACTTGATGTTTCTTCTAGGATGCTGCAGGAGATGGTTGCTGAAGTATCCTTGCAGGATGCAGTGGGATCCATGGGGGCTGGCTCTGTAAATTATACTTGGAGCCGCCCCGATGGCTCAGTGCGTTCCCAGATTGACTTTGTGTTTACCTCGAGAGCAGTAAGGCAGAACAGGCATGCCATGGTTCCCTGCTTCTTTTCTGACCACATGGCCATTCTCTTCGAGGGGGTTCTGGGCCACGGTTTTCCTCCTGGCCCAGGCTCCTGGAAATTGAACTGCGCTCTGCTGGAAAGAGAAGAGGTGCTGGAGGAGCTGAGGGATGCTTATGTGACTTGGAAAAATGAAAAAAATTATTTTCACTGTATGTCTAACTGGTGGGAGCATGTCAAGTGCAAGTTTCGCAGTTTCTTTCAGGCTAAGGGCAGACAACAGGCATGTGAGAAGAAGAGAAACTTCAGGAGGCTTCAGCGTCATCTGCAGTCCCTGCTGGATCTCCAACTTTGTGGCTGGGACGTGAAGGATGATCTGGCTGAGGCCAAGGGGGGCCTGAAAAGGCACTTCGAGGAAGAGTCCAGATGCATCATCTTCCGTTCCAAGGTGGAGAACCTGGAGAAGGGTGAGAAATGTAACTTTTTCTTTTTCAGGAAGCTCTACTAAGGCCACACGCCCCTGACTGAGCTGCGAGACGAGACTGGCACCCCCAGGAAGGGGAAAGAGGGCGTCATGGGAGTCGTCACAAACTACTACAGCAACCTCTACTCCACTAAGACTATAGACACCGATGCGGCTGAATCGTTCCTGTCAGGTATCACTAACCCTATTGATCCTACAGGTAGAGCAGCCATGGACGCACCCCTCACGTTGGGGGAACTGCACTCTTCCGCTAAATTCTTTAGGCCAGGTAGGACCCCGGGCAATGATGGTCTCCCAGCGGAGCTCTAAGTAGCGCTGTGGGACCTCATTGGCCCAGACCTGCTAGAGCTGTACGAGGAGATGGTGGTGGAGGGCAGAATGCCTCCAACTCTGAGAGAGGGACTGATCACGATTCTGTATAAGTGCAAGCGGGAGAGGTGCGACCTTTAAAATTGGAGGCCCATCTCTCTCCTGAATGTGGACTACAAGATCCTGGCCAAGGTACTAGCCAACAGGCTAAAGGTTGTTATTGGGCAGTTTGTTCATCTGGTTCAGACCAGTGGCATTCCTGTTCGCAGGATTGCAGACAGCCTTGGGGACACGGTCCATTACATCAAAGACCGCCATGCACACGTGGCCCTGGTCAGTCTTGATCAGGAGAAGGCCTTTGATCATGTTTCTCATGATTTTATGCGTAAGGTTCTGTGCAGGTTTTGATTGGGTGATATGTTTTGTTTTTATGTGAACCTTATGTGATATTTACAGCTCGGTGTTAGTTAACAGCTGGAAGACTTACCCCTTTTCTGTCATGTCTGGGGTCAAGGCTGTCCGCTTTCACACCTTTTTTGTCTGTTGTATAGAGCTCTTTGCGATGTGCATCAGGCGGAATCCAGAGATAAGAGGCATCACTGCAACGGGTCCAGACCCTCTAGAGGCCAAGTGTTCGCTCTACACGGACAACATTATTGTCTTATGCGCTGATCAGCGTTCGGTGTCAGCACTCGTCCAGACCTGGGAGAACTTCAGCCGAGCTTCAGGGGCAAAGGTCAACTGTGGGAAGTCAGAGGCGATGCTGTTTGGACAGTGGCACTTGTCATCCCCCACTGCATTCCCCTTCACAATCAATCCAGACTTCATCAAAATCCTTGGAGTTTGGTTTGGTGGAGAGGAGGCGGCCCTGAAGTGTTGGGAAGAGAGACTGGCTACAGTCAGACAGAAGATTGGCTTGTGGTGCCTCAGAGACCTTACCATCGAAGGGAAAGCACTGGTGCTGTGCAACGAGATCCTTCCCGTTCTGCAGTACACAGCCCAAGCTTGGCCACCTCTTGCTGCCGTCTGTAAGACCATCACGAGGACAGTCTTTCACTTCATCTGGGGCTCCAAAATGGACAGAGTGAAGCGGTCAGTTATGTACAAGGAACCCCTCAAAGGTGGGAAAGGGTTCCCCGATATCCCCACCATGCTGTGGGCCTTCTTTGTTTGTAACTGCATCCACAGGACACTCCTTGAAAGGAACGTTTGCTCTGCTGGGAAGTCCATGTTTCGCTTTTTCCTCCTGCCTCTTTGGAGGACCCTTGGTTGGGACAAGTGGCACAGCTCCTTCCCTTACAACTGGACTACACTTTTTTTTACCTGGATGTTGGACAATTTGTGAGGGAGCACCATCTGGACGGACTTAAGCCAGACTTGTGAAAGCCAAAACCTATCTACAAGCTCATCACAGCTAAAGACATTATGGTGTCTGTTCCAGGGCTCCCTGTTGCTACAGCCAAACACGTCTGGGAGAATGTGGCGTCTAAGAGGCCGACTAATAGACATAAGGACATTGCATGGATGGCTCTCCAGGGGGGTCTGCCTCTCAGGACATTCATGCACTCCCGGAACCTGTGCAGATATGTTCACTGCCCCTTTTGTATCACCAGAAGGGAAACGGCTCAGCATATTTTTTGGGACTGCCCCACTGCACAGGCACTGTTGGATGCCCTGGAACATGAACTTAAGGACAGTGTGCCCAGGAATTGCCTTACATACCATTCAGTATTTTATAGATTATTTCCTGGGACCCATAACGTTGGGGCAATCCAGGAGGCCTGGCGCCTTATGAACTATTTTAAGGACGCTATGTGACTTGCCAGGAATTGCCTCATCTTGAAGCGGGAGAAGATGACCATCCAGGACTGTCGCAGGCTGATCCACAGCCTACTAAGAGACTATAACACCCTTGACAGTCCTGAGGAAGAAGAAGACGACGATTGATTGTTATTGATTGTTGTCTCTCTCTTCTCCTTCTCCTTCTCCCCATTGTGTATTTTTTCAAAAAAATCTTTGGTTTGTGCCTCCCCTCCCTTACCCCCTCCAACCCATTCCCCTTTCACAAGTGTTATTGACTGTCATGCCTTATTTATGCACTCTTCCCTTTTTGTGTCTGTCCTCAATAAAGAATCGGGCTCGTGACTTCCCCAGCCTATTCCTCTCACCTACCTCCCCCTCACATCCACTGTTTTTTTATTGCAATGTGATATTGTTTAAGTTTGAATGGTTAGTGCAGTACTTGATGTATAGTGTAGGATGGTATATCTTGTACTTTATGCCTTGTATTGTACTAAAATGTATGTTAAATATGTTTTACGGTGTACTCTGTACACTTGAATGTAATGTATCGCCTGTGTTTTTTGTACTTTATGCAAAATAAAGCTACTTTTTCAATCAAAAAAAGATACACAAGATGCCATGGAATGGACATTATACTACTTCTTGATACCATATTAAAAAGTAATTAGTTATTTGCATAGTCTACTGCACTATGTGAAAGAAATATCTGAGATGTACTCTCTGCTTAGGAGATAGCATAGAGAAACAGTGCACCCTTTATGTCAATGCAGGTGGGTACTATCGAAATGCTTGAGTCATCCCACATTCTGAACTATACTTATTTCCAGACGCTACCTTCCTTCGCCTTCCCTGCCGCTTGTCAGGAAGAGAATCAATGCACTAGGAACTATATTTAAAACAAATTATCCCCAAAGTATTATCTTGTCAAATATGTTATGACGAGTATAGAAATATGCTTTATAGCCTGTGCCCTCACCGTTTCCCTCCTGTCCAAAAGTGCATTAGTGGTGGAATAGAACATTTATGCTTTGTGGGTAAAGAACCCAGCTGTGTTGATGCTGAGCAGTTCATCAGGAAGTCACAATAACTTTTTCTCATGATTTGATGTCCTAATCCCCATCTCGCTGTCATTCCTTGTGACCTTAGGCAAGGCTGACTCAGTACAGCAAACACTGCTCAGTTTATCCCCATTCCAGTGCTGATCACCACAGGGCAAGACTCACTGTGATGTGGAATGATTCCAGTGGCCTGGCAAAAGACCATTCCATCCCCAGATTGTTTTCTTTGCTGTGCTGGTTTTCTTGAGTCACTTTAACGCCCTCTGTCCTCCTGGAAGAAAAACATTTCCTCTGGATTGCTGCCAAAGTGACAAAACACAACAACACAAAACATCTAAGTGAACAAACAAATTCACTTTAAAAGAATGAGGCTGGAAGACAATGATCATTCATTTAATACTTAACAAAAGGAGATGGTATATGTACTAGTTATATGATCTGACCTTTTATAAAGAGCTTCACAATCTCTATGTAAAATATTTTACACTCCCCACTATATGCTGATAAACATAAAGGGTTAAAAGGTCCCATGTAGGGCAAATTGTTTGGCAGTGAAGCAGTTATCTACTATAGGTAGAAATATTTGCCATTCATTCCATTCATAGCGGGATCTGTATACATGGCTAATGAAATCGGATTTAAGTCTGGCCTTGGAAATGCACTGCTGGATTACAGGCTGTTTGCCAGAAACAGGATCGTATTTCATGCTTCTGTTTAACCATGAGACACAGGAGACAATGGAATACTGTACATTTACTTATGTTTTCTACGATTTGCTAAGAAGTGAATCTGGCTTTTCTGCATACATCACAGTACATGTAACTTTTAGTAGCAATTAGTGCAAGAAGCTTGAATGATGCATTAAAGAACCACAAACCCTGAAATTCACTTTTTATAAAACAGCTACAAGATATGTTCTAAAATATATATGTAAAAGAGAGAGAGAAAATGAAAGACATTTGACATAAGCATTACTACATACATTAGACATCCTGACACTGAGCCTATTGAAAGACACTGCGTGGAACTTTGCAAAGCCTAGAATTGCTGATAACAGTGGTCACTACTAGCTACATAAAGAAGTCTTATAGGGCCTGATTCATCAAAGCACGTAATCTGACTGCAACCTGCGTTTAGTATTGTACACATGTATTTAGGCTTTGCGTACTCCCTAATTCATCAAGGCACGGATCTCAAGATACTTGTGCTTTTGAAATTCGGGGCAGGGCGCACAGGAAAACTTTTTTTTTTTAAATTAAAGTCACTTGTTATTAACATATGCATTAATGTTAAAACAGTTAAAAAAAGAAAAAGTGTTCTTTTATACATTTTTTTCAATGAAATACATTTATCAGACTGTTGTGTATGTCTGCTGAGCATAAAATATATTTTTACAGTTGCGCAAGATTACAAACACGTGTTATAGCATGCATACAAGACTGTCATCACTGGTAATCAGGACTTAGACTAGCCCTTTATCTGGATCAAGAAATACGGCAGAAGAATAAGTAACTTTGAGATGGCCAGAGCTGGATTTGGACGTGACTGTATGCATTTGAGTTTGGCACGTTCCCACTGAAAATTCACTACGGCAAAACGCCCCTTCCCCGCTCAGCTCACTCCCCAAAATAATAGGTTGTAATAAATGTCCTTTGTTTTTGAAGACGCAGAGGACAGGTATGCGTTTCCGATTCTGGGCATGCGCAGAGTGATACGCGCAAAGTTAGCAGATACGTGCCTTGATGAATCAGGCCCATAATGTTAAGGGAACTCTACAATGTTAAGTACATTGTTGGCTACTCTCCCTTAATATTATTATCATCATCATCATCATTTATTTATATAGCGCCACTGATTCCGCAGCACTGTACAGAGAACTCATTCACATCAGTCCCTGCCCCATTGGAGCTTACAGTCTAAATTCCCTAACATATGCACACACACACAGACAGACAGAAACACAGATTAGGGTCAATTTGATAACAGCCAATTAACCTACTAGTATGTTTTTGGAGTGTGGGAGGAAACCGGAGCACCCGGAGGAAACCCATGCAAACACAGGGAGAACATACAAACTCCACATAGATAAGGCCATGGTCGGGAATTGAACTCATGACTCCAGCGCTGTGAGGCAGAAGTGCTAACCACTGAGCCACCATGCAGCAGCAGGGGTGGGCTGGGCCGGACAGAAAAGTCTATTTTGGGCCGGTCATCTGTATTGCTTGATGGATGGCCCCTCCTTCGGGACCAGCCACCTTCTGTCATTGACACCGGGCCGCAGATCCTCCCTCCCCTATGTGTGTTGCCTGTCAGAGACCCAGTGTCACATGGGACATGCACCATATGACAGGTGCTGTCCCATGTGTGAAGAGAAGCAGACAGCGCTCGGATGTAATAAGGTAAGTGGGGGGGATGTGCATGTGGGTGCAGTATGTTAATATATGAGTGTTTGGGTGCAGTTTGTTAACGTGTGTGTGGGGGGTGCAGTATGTTTACATAGTGTGTGTGAAGGGGGTAGTATGTTTATATAGTGTGTGTGAGGGGGGGCAGTATGTTAATATAATATGTGAGGGAAGGGGGGTCTTAATATAATGTGGGGGTAAGCTATTTAATAGGGGAGTGCAGGTGAGGGCTAATTATTTGTGGGGTTATGCGGGGGGCTATTTAATTAAATAGTGGGGCCTATTAATTTAAGGTGAGGTGACGGGACCTTTAATTTAATGCTGGGGTGGTTTGGTGCTATTAATTGAATGTGGAGCTGAGTTTTGGGAGGAGAGCTTTTTATTAAATGTGAATGAATATGAATTATTTAATGCTGGGGATGGTTGTGGGAAATGGTTATATTAAATGTAAATGCTAAAAAAATAATGTTAGGGCTGGTTGGAGGGAAATAGATCTATTTAGCAAATGTGAATATTATTATTTTAATGTAGGGAATGGAGGGAGCCCTAATTATAAAACATGGGTGCTAATGACTTAACACCAGGGCTGGTAAAAAATTTCTAAATCTCATGTACCCAATTTTTTTCCAAATAGGGCATCCAACATTCCAGGATCAAGACAAATAGCAAATGATCTAAAGACACCAGCAGCCACAAGTGGCGAAAGTAACAAGAACAGGTAGGTAAGAGCAGGACAGTCTGGTGGGGCAGTCCCGAATTTGGGTGACTGTCTCCCTTAGTTAGGGTTTGGTCTGACTACAAGGACAGTTGACAAGTATGTCTCGCTTTACCCTGTACCGCTCGTAAAGGCAGAACTGCATACACCTAACAGTAGTGCACATAGTATTGCCTGTGCATTTGTCTAAAATTCGTCTAAAATGATAACCATGTTATATCATAGGGGCCCCCTGTCTTAAGTGCCCAGGGCCCCCCAGAGCCTTAATCCAGCTCTGGGCCAGGGTGACAGACTGATACCTAGTGCTCTGCTTCTCCTCCCAGTACCACCCTCATATTATTTGTTTTAAGTTCACCCTAAAACAAATAATAACCCTATTAGTATAAAGGGCGATGCAAAAACCAGCCATTTTGCAAGCAAAAACATCAGGTTTTTAAAGCAAACAGGTTTTTTTTTGCATTTTGATAAATTTATAATCAGCCTCCAAACACTAAAATAGCCTCTTTTTATTTTATATTGATAAATATATATTGTACCAAAATCCCAGGTGGGATTACTCTATTAATCTATGTCAGGATTAGGCAAGCTCTCCAAAGGCTGCCAGGGCATGCTGGTACATGTAGTTCCCCTACAGATAGGGAGCCACGAGTTGCTTTTGGTACATAAATGATTCTTCAATAAATATGTCAGCTTTCACTAATGTTAAAGATAATTAACATTAACTGTGCAAAATAAGAAATGTCCCAACAATGATTTAAGAATTAAGCAAAAATAAGCACAATTTATTAATATAATCAAAAATGTTGCCTGGCATGATAAATGAAATCTAATACTGCTAACTGGCTTATTTTTATTGGTCAACTAAGTTTAGCAAATTATTACAGACCTGCCTAAGGCTTATCACAAAATATTTTCTAAAATTAGTCACAGGGCAAAATTTGTAAAATAACATTTGTTACAATGAGTGTTATAAGTAGCTGACTATTTTTTCTTAAATGCAGGATGTATTTTAGAGGTGGGGGTCATAAAGGGGTTGGCAACTCTGTGGCAGCATACAAAACTATTCTAATTATTTCTGAAGTGTCCAAATTTTCTTTCTTCTTTTTTGTTTTTTTTATAGAATATTGTATTGAAATTTTAAGCAAAAATATTCAGGGGGAGGGAAAAGTCCAAAAATGAATAATGTAGTTAACGAGGGATATTGACAAAATAATGGTTAGCACATAAATATGTATCCATTTGCAAAGAAATTGTAATCAAAGTTAAATAAAAAGCTGAAGACATTTAACACTTCAATATTATGAAGAGACAAAGGGAAAAAAACCACAAAAAATATAAAAAAAAATTACCATAATCTTGATAGGGCTAATGCAATGATCATTGAAGTATCTTTTTTATCAGTCATCCACAACTGTTTATTGGTACTGTACTTGAAAAGTATTAGTTCATAATTATTTTTCATTCCCAATTTTCCCAGGAGAGTCCTGATATTTGGCTACCAAAAAGGGTGTGGCCTAATAAAAATGTGTGTCATCTCATTGGAAACAAACGTGGCATCGACAGAACGGAAGTGTTGCCTAATTTGTTAATCAGGCATATTGGGAGATATAGAGCAGCAAAACACTACTCTCTTTCAGGTTCACATTCACAGACAAAAGCATATGTCTTGCAGATCATCTCATTGCTTATAAATGAAGAGTATTTCCAAATAGATTTATCTGGAGTCCCTACTTTCTTTAGAACCAACATTCTTATGGTTTTAAGGAACTTTGCCGCTGTTTTATCTGTATTCTTCCTCCAGCATCTTTCTTTGTCATTGTATATGTACATAATTAGGGGGCCCCAGAATCTCCTATTTGGGACTCATGATGGTTAAGCATTCAATACCTTCTTTTGTAAATCATTCTGTGGTCCAAGAACAATGGCAATGGAACGCTGACTCTTGGGGTCCCAGAACAATGGCACACTGAAACATGGGATAACAGAAAAATGGCACACTGGAACATGGGGTCAGAAAATAACGGCACTAGGACACTTTGGGGTTCCCTAATACTGACCACTGACACTTTGGTGTCCCAGAACAATGGAACACTGACACATGGGATAACAGAAAAATGGCACACTGGAACATGGGGTCAGAGAATAACGGCACTAGGACACTTTGGGGTTCCCTAATACTGACCACTAACACTTTGGTGTCCCAGAACAATGGAACACTGACACATGGGGTTTCCAGAACAATAGCACACTGATGCACGGAGTCCCAGCGTAATGGCATACCGAAATTGGCATATTGAAAAATGGGGTCTTGGTACAATAGCACATCAACAGTTGGAGTCCCAGAACAATAGTACACTGACATGAGGGCTACTGGATCAATGAATAGTGACACTTACGATACAAAACTATGAAAAAGGTTTAGCACTGACGCCTGAAAGAGCTGTGATATTAGTCACAAATGATTTGCTGGACTCACACAGCCCTCTTACCATATTTATATTTATTACAGCTTTCTATCTTTGTAAGTATCCTTCCTGAGATCTCACAGTTGTCCACCTTCCTTGAATCCACCAGTGACAACACCCCCAGTAACCTTGTATATGCAAGTATATTCCAATATTTTATTTGGTGAATGCCTCTATGAGTCCTATGTACCAAAATAAAATCTATATGATTATACATCTGTATAATTGTCAGGTATATCAGCCTTATGCTGTCTGGCAGTCATTGACAGGGTCTCGGATTCTGTCCTCCCCTTTTATTTGTCCCTCTTGCTATCAACTAAGGATTGTGTACCATGTATGGAGGGAGTGCCTAGTGGGTTCTGTCTATCAGTGGTAAACCTCAGGTTTCCTTCCCTCCATGCTAGAGTTGTCATTAGTTCCTGATATTAAAACTACTGTGCTTAATCCCAAATCTAGCCCTAATTGGAAATGGACATTTCTAGTGGATGATGTGAGAATCCCAAATTATTGATGAGCAGAATGACCTTATAAGCCAAGTAATGGTGTAGTTATTTTAAAGAATCACTGAACCTCAAAATTTACATTTTCAGACATGAACTACAAAGGTCAAATGCATTCCATGTTGTCACAATATTGGGGCAACCACAGGCTATTTACCATCAGTAACGTAGACATGGAAACATAATTTCACACCCAGGCAAATATCCAGATAAAAATATGTTTTATGTTTATTAATACAAAACACCAACATGGATTATAGCACTTTCAAGAAATGGTTAACAATGCCATACTACGGCAGATGGGACATACATCACACAAGAGGAACAAATGCAACACTATACCACTATTCTTTACCAACCCAGGGGAGACCGATCTGGACTGGCCCCTATGCTACAAAGGCTTCTCTCCTGATGCTATGAGGCAGTGGTCCTGCTTCACTGTCGCTCCACTTTTGGTGGACACACAGATTCACAAGACAAGACCCACAGAAATTCCAGAAGGAAGAGGATTCGCAAAAGCTCTAAGTACTTATGTTAGTCAAGCTGGTAGAGAACCACATGCCAGACCTGACACCCATTTCTTCCAGTTTGCAGAGTGCATGTTTGATGCAGCAGTAGGTGCTCTTTATATAGTCCCCAATAAAGTCTTCAAACTTCCAGTGGCAACTCTACACTTTCTGAGGATATTAGGTACACACAAAAAGTCTCACTGTTGATGGAATAAGAAAAGCAATTTCCTGGGACTCAAAAAGATCTTAATCAACTCTGGCATTTTCCCTGGATTAACCCTGAAGAATAGGACATGGCCAGTGGTGGCTCCACACTGCCTACAGATTCCAAGTCCACACAAAGAATTTCCTGGAAGGAACCTAATTAATAATGATCAATAGTGATTTCATTAGCAAGAGTATTGTTCCAGGGTTGACCTCTTCCTTATTAGTCTGCAGATAATCACCAAGGATGGCTATAGCTCTTTACCAGACATATTGTTGAATTTACATGAAGACACAGCATTTGCACATGTAATAGTGTGGTGTTGGGGTGCATAGGTGGTAATAAACCTCCTTGTATTCTCTACCTTGCCTAGATCTTGTGGACACAATACCAGTTGGGATTGACACAGCCCGAGAGAGGTGATGCAGAGTTAAGTGTTTACAGGTATTCTCCAGAGCCCGACGCAAGGTGGGATGGATTTAGCTGTGGGTAGTAAGCAGATTGCCGTCCACTAAACTGGCCCTTGGTGTGGTGGATGGAGCACTACAAGAAGTAGCTCAGAAGCCAGAGTGGTCAGACTAACTGATGTCAGCAGAATGCAGGTAACACAAAACAAAATGAGCAGGCAGGGGAATAGTCACGGAATGCCAAAGGTCAAAACCAATCTGTCAGTATATTAGAAAGTCAGGATCTAACTTTCATGAAAACAGGAACATCCCGGATCAATAATCAGGAATCAACTATTAATCAGGATAAATGTTCAGGAGCTCAGAAAAGCAAAGCTTTTACCTGGCAGGGAATGACAGGCAGAACAGGTTTAAATACTGTTTGTGAGTTCAACTCCCCGCATCTGTGATGTCAGCGATCATCTGATTGCACCTCAGTGAACTTGCATCAGCAGTGCTTGCCATATTGTGAAGTGAAAGATAGATACTGAGTCCTGCATCTAAATGTAGTATTCCTGGCAGTAACTATGCATAGCTTTTGCCTCCTCCAGTATAGTTCTTAAACATTTAATATGGATATGTTACTATTGTTACTAGAACAGTCACATTTGAAATGGACCCTCAGTGTACATCCATGCTCTCTTAGCAGTGTTTGAATCATTCCTCCTCTGTGGGCATAATATCCCATTTATTTGGCTTGTTACTATCTCTGGTACACTCTCTGCTGCAACTCACACCTCCTCTGCTGGTGTAACTTCACTAACTTGTCTCTGGCACAGTCTATGGTGCATACTCATCTGCAACTCGCCCCTCCTCAGTTAGGGCAACATGACTGACTTGTCTCTAGCACTGTCTATGATGCACTTTCAGCCGCTACTCACCCCTTTTCTGTGGGTACAAGCTCACTCACTTGGCTCTGGCACAGTCACAACTCACCCCTCTGTGAGTACTTTTAATGCCATGGCCGATTTTTAGTCCCAATCTGGCCTTGCTGGGGACTAATCCCCACAGGTTCTATAGCTCATTTCTCTGTCACACAGCTACTCTCTGAGGTAATGCAGCATACCACACTCTCAATGACCTCTCCTCTGTATTATACAGTTATATTCTGAGGTAATTTATCCCTCAAATCTATCCCATTACACTCCGCTGTCAGTCTTCCTTTTACCTGACTCTAATTGATTCCTGCTGTCTGTTCTGTCTCATTTCACTCATATTCTCCCTGTCATAATGTTCTATGGCCCTCAGGGCAGCAGACCACTGACCTTCTCCACTCATACTAGCCATTTGCTGCTAGGCAACATTTTCTTGGGTTTCTCCTCTGGGTTCAAGTGCCAGGGCCACACATTCAGTCACTGGGAGCTGTGAAGAAGAACACCAGAGGAGGCATTACACACACACTAATATATAGTAACTGTATAGGTTTAAAACATAACTGGGGAGCTGGAGGATGTGGGGGGACAATATAAATAATAAGTATACTTAAATTGAATAACCCCTTTTATTAACCTGACTTTAACCATGTGGCTGATGTGTTAGAGAAGCACCTCCATTCCGACATGGCAATCGGCTGCAGAGCAGTGGATGAGAGCATGGTGCACTAAATATAAACATTCCAGTTATTTTGTGTATATTATTTAGCTCAGTAAATCACATCGTTTGACGTATATATTAATGAATGCCAAATAATGGTTTTACTGGCCCTTTAAACAAATTTCTGGAAAGTCATGGTACTTAACATGTTCTGCAAAACATTTCCCATTTTCCTTGGAGAAACTGATATATTGCTAAATATACATGAAACATTTATTGCCCCTTTAAGAGATGATTCTCTTTACCATGACAATAGTCTTCTCAGGTTTTTCCACATGTCCTGTGCTCATCACCTCCTTAGAATGAGCAGCTCTCTCATCCTTTACATTATCACACAACCATGTGGGTCCAAGCTGCTGACAGTACATCAATAGTCTCGAGAGCCTGGAGGAATGGAGGAATGTTGCAGGGGGTATACTGTATGTTGGCATAGACAGAGCAATGGTTAACTTGTATTTGACTACAGGAGAATCAACAGTCTCTCAAATAGTCTGTGACAGTGGTTACATTTCTGGGTCTGTGTGACAGTAGCTACGTGTTTGAGAGTGTGTATTATATTTCCATGCTC
Source organism: Mixophyes fleayi (assembly GCF_038048845.1). Lineage (NCBI taxonomy): Eukaryota > Metazoa > Chordata > Amphibia > Anura > Limnodynastidae > Mixophyes > Mixophyes fleayi. Next base: position 134,295,844 of record NC_134405.1, on the reverse strand, counting down.
TATTGGCCTTGTAATTGAATTAACTGTCATATACACACTTTCTGTACATGTGACTTGTGTGTTACTACAAGGATTAATTAAACTCATCAGTCTGTCTTTCACGTAGGCTACACAAATGAGAGAATCACATCCCAAACAGCCTATTCACTCTGTCTCTACAATCACTAAGGATTAATTGTTAAGCCGCCCTCTCACTCACCATAAACATTTATGACACATATGCTGTTTGTATTTTGACCCTTGTGGTCCAAGTTGTGACCTAATGTTTCTGTTTGTTTTCCCATAAGCTTATAAGCTCCTTCTGCCAGAGATCTCTAGTTAATGTTTCTTATATGCTTGTCAATGGACTTATAGAGGTTGTCCACTTTTGGACAAACCCTTCAAACCCTTCTTATTCCAATATCCCCCTACTTCTAGTAAGGATACCTGAACAGCAAAGTTGGGAAAGGCTACTCAATTTCCAATATTGCAGGCCATCCATAGGTCTACAATAGTGCTCTATTGTGAACTATAACTGCACTAACTCCGCTAGCATGAAAGCCACAGCACGAGACCCCTAGTTGGTTATATGAAGGGGATGGATTAATTAAGAAGTGGTTGTTCAAAACTGGATAACCATTTTATTATTATTATTATTATTATTATTATTATTATCTTTTACTTCTAAAACATCAGCACTGTACATAGAGGAAATTGTGATACAAATAAATAACAAACAATGACATGAAACAGGATGTATAGATGACCCTGCAGAATGAGCTTCCAGTCTAAGAGGTGGGGGAATACTTGATATATAAACTAGTGGAATAGGTATTATAGCTGTTAGTGGAGATACATGATGTGGACCATTGGCCAGTTTTGATTTTATTTTATTTTTATCAACTTTGTGTATTCGTCAAGCAGGGGTTTCTTCTCGGCTCCCAGAACTCTTGTTTTTCCTCCATTTTTGCTGATGGAAAAACATCTTTGAGATTTGATTCTGGTACTTATCTTTGACAGTGTGCTTGTTTTCACTCCTGTAGTCATAGTTGTGTCCTTCTCTTCAGAGCTGCTGTCCTGAAATATAGGGTATTCCTGCTGTACCACTTTAGCTGGGTTAATAGTCTCAGTCTTATAGGCTCATCCTGAGACACACATTTCTCTGCATTAATCCCGAAGAACGAAAATTCCACAGGCTCCTCTGTCATCTGGAAACTGAAACCCTTTTTTTCCATTCAACTCTCAGTTTCCATCTTCTCAGATTCCTCTTGTTGGTCCAACGTTGTCCCTGGGTCCTCTGTTGCTTCAGACTTTGATATCAAAAACACTTCTTTGAAGACTACTATCATGTGATTACTACCTCACGGTAGGTTTCTTGGAGACCTCAGGTAGCTGTTCTGCTTAAGTTAAAGGACACATCTAGCATTCCCTCTCAGTTATCTTGGATTTGTTTGACCTAACCACATGGGAAAAAACAGTTTGTCTGGGAGAAGACAAATTTCCTCACATGCTGCACGTTAAATCATTACTTCCTGCATAGGGCTTCTCCCATAGACAGATTTAAACAAAACTAAGCAGCACATAGACTGTCTTTCTATTTCTTAGTTAGATGATTTACCTTGCAGACGCTCCCTTCCATCCCCAAACCCACTACATGTATTTACACATGACTAATGTAGTCCAGGCCAGAGACATACAATCCTTCTTATGGGAACGTATGTTAAATAATTTTGTGTAAAAATACCCAAAAGTATTATAGAAGTGATACCTTTATTGGCTAACCCAAAAAATTATTATTATATTTGCTCGCTTTCAGAGCAAAGAGGCCAACTTTACAAATGAATGACTAAGAAACAGGCACAACATTTAAGAGCGTTACATCAAGAAATTTGTACAGGGGGGGATATATCATTAAGATAAGCTAAAGTAATAAAACTGAGGTTTTCCTTATGGATGGAAGCCTAAAGTCTTATGAGTTCAGAGATCTGGAGTCACTTTGTTGTGGGGTGTGAAGTGTGTCCATGTAGTGGGTCATAAATCCAGGTGTTAGATTGAGCCCTTGTGTCAATGACTGGAATGTTCTTATCAGCTTAAATTCCCAGATTTTCTCTCCCTGTCATTTTTAAAAAGACTTTTCAGTATTAGGACTTTTAAATCTGTCATACTGTGTCCTGGTCCAGTGAAGTGTTTACCCATGGGGGTGTCCAGACTTTTCTTTATTGTGTGTCTGTGTAGATTCATCCTGGGTTGTAGTTTCTGCTTGGTCTCTCCAATGTAAATTCCCTCAGGGCACCTTTTACACTGTATCATGTACACCATATTGGAAGCTGTTCCAGAGAATGTGTCAGTGATTTTACAGTCCCGTTGTGTGATGGGTATGTGGACTGTGTTTGTTGGTAGGACATGGGTGCAGGTTTTGAAGTGGCCTCTGTGCTCTGAAAGCTAGCAATTATAATAATATTTGTTCTGGTTAGCCAATCAAGGTATCACTCCTATAATACTTTTGTCTTTTTTGACACAAAAATATTTAATATTGCATAGATTTTTCTGGCTAACACGGTACTGCAATAATAATTTTTAAAAATATTTTTTCTGCTACACATATGGGAATGTAGGAAGGATTGTAACAGATTAAGGAATTGTAAATTACTATGCTGAGAAAATGATTGATATTGATGGATGTGATAGATGATGAGGTGGTCTTGATGTATGGATTTTGTGCAGCAGTGTGATGTGATTACTGGGAGCAGTGTAATTAACAGGAGAAGTGATGCTCAGTGTTGTTATTAATAATGATTGTATATATGGGAACAAAGATTTAGCAATGATTGTAATAGGAGCAGAGTAATAATGCTAGGATATTGTTGCTATTGAGGTTGATGTGATGAATGAATGTTGTGGGGACAGTGATGATTTTGATTGTGATATTGATATTGTGTTAGGCATCTTACCTGCCGAAGCTCCGGCGTGCCGCACCTCCGGGTAGTCCCGGCGGCGGTCACATGACCCAGGGGCGGGGAATTCAAATCACTATTTCAGCCTGCTATGACACACTATCTGTGTCAGAGCAATATGTTCTCAGCGTCTGGCTTCCTCTCCTTGTGCTTTCTTCCCCTGCATGCTCCTTTGTGCTTTGCCTGTTTGATTCCTGTGTACCGACCCGGCTATTGTTCCCTGGCTATTCTCAGTCTCATCCCTGGCACTGCTGACCTGATTGATTCCTGTGTACCGACCTGGCTGTTGTTCCCTGGCTATTCTCAGTCTCATCCCTGGCACTACTGACCAGATTGATTCCTGTGTACCCACCCGGCTATATTCTCCAGGATATCACGGTTAGTGAGTTTCTTGCTGCTAGTACCTTGTTGCGCTATTCTACCTTGCCTATCCATCTCATAGAACTCTATCCTTACATCAGTAGGCTAACCTGTGGGCCGCAACCTGCGGTTCTCCGGCAGCTAAAATCATCCGGCCTTGCGGCGGTTCTTGGAGAAGACCGGGAGGGCCGTTAGACTCCGTGCCCTGGGAAGGCAGGCACTAATGCTGACTAAGGTAACTCCTGGAATTATAACATATTGTAGGTTTGTGTGAAACATGAGGACAATATGTGATACACATAAGATGCATATATAGATACTATGGTGACTGTGATACTTGTGATGATTGTTACATATAGGATACTGTGATATGAATAAATGGTGAAGATGATGATGATGATGAATCATACAGTGCTATGGAGACTCTGTTGTGAGATAGCATATGGAGTGTGTTTAAGCACAGTGACAACAGTAGTGTTGGTTTAATACTGGGAAGCAATGGTGTTTGTTTATATAGTAACAGTGGTGGTAGCTAGTACAGTGAGTCAGTGAAATTTGTGACTGTGCAGTTAGTTGGATCTGAGTTGTATATGAATTTGTAATGTAATCTGGTATAAAAACACATGCAAACATATACACACATACAAGATTGATAAATGATAAAGGTATTTTGAGATTTTCAGCTGTGTAGTCTGTGTATACTGTACTTAGTATTGTAACGGATTTACTGGATTCACTACTAACCTTGATTAACGCTGGCTTACCTGAGGTGCGGAGTCTAACGATCTCCCCGGTATTCACCAAGAACCGCCGCAAGGCGGGATGGGCTTTGCTACCAGGAGTCGCAGGTCGCGGTCCTCAGGTTTGCACCAAGGTGTAGTACAGCGGAGCAGGAGCAAGATGAGAGTAGTCGGACAGGCCGGGTCGGTACACAGGCAGGCAATGCAGACAGAATCAGGAGGCGGTCTCGGAGTCAATCAAACCCGGTCGATACACGGGTCACAAGAACAGAAGCGAGGTCAGCTAGCCGGGTCGGTACACAGAGGACAACGGAATCCAGAAGAGTGAACAAGCCGGGTCGGTACACTGGGAGTCAATACAGATGAAGCAGGAACAAGGAAGGACACAGGAATCAGGATCCAGGAACTGGTAAGTTGCTCTGACACTCACCAAGTGTCAGAGCTATGTTTTTATAGTGTGTCCCATTTGAATTCCCCGCCCTGGGGTAGTAATTACGTGACCACCCTAGGTAGCGATCACGTGACCGCCGAACCCGGAAGTGCGGCTTCCGGGTCTGACGGAGCGGCGGGGGAATGAGGAGAGGTGAGTATTCGTGACAGTACCCCCTACCTTAAAGGTGGACTCCGGACACCTACACAGGTTTACAGGGAAATTTTTTTATGAAAGAGTTTGAGTAGACGGGGAGCATGCAGGTCGACTGCTCTTACCCAGGAGCGTTCCTCGGGACCATATCCTTTCCAGTCTACTAGGAATTGTACAGCACCTCTGTTTTTACGGGAGTCCAAGATTTGTTTTACTTCATATTCACCCTGATTCTGAATAATAACAGGAGGAGGAGCCCTAGGAGGGGTGGCAAACTTGTTAGTAACTACTGGTTTCAGCAACGACACATGAAAAACATCTGGAATACGTAGAGAACGTGGTAAGCTTAGTCTAAAAGCTACTGGATTGATGATCTCAGAGATGGAAAAAGGACCAATACACCTGGGAGCAAATTTCTTGCTGGGAACCTTTAGACGAATGTTCTGTGTAGATAACCAGACTTTATCACCGATGGAGAAATTAGGACCGGCTCTTCTCCTTCTATCATAGGCCTCCTTAGAACGAGTGATAGCCTCTCTGAGACTTGATTTGGTTTGTTCCCAGATATGAGAGAAGTTACGAAATAATACGTCCACTGCAGGAACTTCGGAGGCAGAAATTTGGGAAAAGGTAGGTAGTCTCGGATGACAGCCATAGAGCACGAAAAAAGGAGAATTAAAGAGAGCCTCGTGGAAATGATTATTATGGGCAAACTCAGCCCATGGAAGGAGATCTACCCAGTTGTCTTGATTGGCAGAGATGAATATTCTTAAGAATTTCTCCAATTCCTGATTGGTTCTCTCTGTGAGGCCATTAGACTGGGGGTGATATGCAGAGGAAAAATCAAGCTTGATTCCAGATTTGTGACAAAATGATCTCCAAAACTTGGATATAAACTGAGATCCTCGATCGGAGACAATGTGAAGAGGACAACCATGAAGGCGGAATATCTCCTTGATAAAGATGTCAGCCAACGAGGAGGAAGATGGAAGACCTCTTAGTGGAATGAAGTGGGCAGTTTTGGAAAAGCGGTCCGTGACCACTAGGACCACTGTACAAGATTTGGAGGGAGGTAGATCCGTAATGAAATCCATGGAAATTTGTGACCATGGGTAATCAGGAACTGGTAATGGAAGTAAATGACCATAAGGCCTCCTCCTGGGGGTCTTGTGTTGGGCACATATGGAACATGAAGACACAAACCTTCTTACATCCTGCAGCAGCATCTCCATTCTGTAATCACACAGTTTAGAAGGGGCATCAGAGCTTCCGAATCCTCTTAGATCAACGGCGACAGTCCCTGGGAAGCCGTGCAGGAGAAGCATTAATGGATCCCCTTTCTCTCCAGAAGCCACTTAATGGAAGCGTATTCCAGATTTCTGTTCAACCAAAGAGTAGAATATCACTTAGTGGCACTAACTCTCACCCCTTGCGCCTCCCATCTTCGCCCCAAAGCTTTGCATCACCCACCTTGATCCTGATGTATCCACGCTGGCCATGTTTGCTGCTCATTAAACAGGAGGGGGCAGTCTTGCGTGGCTTCCAATGAAACGCCCTTAGTGGACCCCTGGCTATGAGCCTCAGAGCATCAGGCAGGTAGGACACTGCTGCCAAAAGAGATGCAATATAAACTAGGATCCAGAAAAGGACACCGGACACCCGCAGAGCGACCCGGGTAACCATCAAGAGTTGGCGGGACACATAAAACTGCATGGTTCCTCCGCGGCCTTGGATTCAGGAACAGAAAGTGGATACACTCTGCCTCGGGGTACCGGTTTACCGGGAATGAGATCTATATTACAGTCCCAAATTCTATGTGGAGGGAGTTTGGTGGCCTCCTGTTCACAAAAGACATCGGAAAAGGTTTGGTAGGGTTCAGGAAGGAGTGCCAAGGGTAACCTCCTGTGGCATTTGGGATCCTACTTGGGAACTACCTTCGATAGACAATTATTAAAGCAATGTTGTCCCCAGGATAAGATATGGCCGGATTGCCAATCCACGTTAGGAGAATGGAGACGGAGCCACGGAAGTCCAAGGATAACAGGATTGGTAGTCTTATGGATGACGAAAAAGGAGATACTCTCTTGATGTAGGGCTCCAATCTGGAGACGAAGAGGAGAGGTGCGTAAGAAGATAGAACCTTCTGGAATTCTTCCCCCATTGATAGCTAAAAGGGAGATAGGTTATTCTAGAGCTTGCGTGGAGATAGAGAATTGCTTTACCAAGGCAGCCAAAATGAAATTCCCAGCTGCTCCGGAGTCAAAGAGTGCGGACTGAGAAAAAGTATATTGTCCAGACTGTAAGGAAATGGGAATGGTGACACAATCATTACAATAAGGAACTGAGGGAGATGAAATAAGGAGGCCTAACGACACAGTTCCTGAACACGTTAGGCCCTGTCGTTTCCCGGACGTTTGGGACAAGAGTTCAGAAGATGTCCGCTCTCTCCACAATATAAACATAATTTGTTTCGGAATCTTCTCTCTCTCTCTTCAGCCGATAGGCGGGTCCTTCCCAATTGCATCGGTTCCTCGGGTGGAAGAACAGGTGTTTGGAAGTTGGGAGCTAGACGGATCATACTGCGACGAGACTGTTCCTTCTCAGAACTACGCTCCTTGAATCATAAGTCAATTTTAACGCAGAGAGAGATGAGATCGTTCAAAGATGCAGGGAGTTCCTGAGACACCAGCTCGTCTTTAATTCGATCCGAAAGACCCTGCCAGAATGTAGCTACTAGAGCCTCATCGTTCCAGCTTAGTTCAGAGGCCATAGTTCTGAAGTGGACCGCATACTGCCCCACAGACTGGTTCCCTTGGCGGAGATGCAATAGCCCAGCAGCGGCATTGGAAACCCTTCCAGGTTCGTCAAAAATCTTCCTAAAGGTGGATAAAAAGGTGGAGAAATTATGCAGGATAGGATCATTCTGCTCCCATAACGGGGATGCCCACGCTAAGGCTTGACCAGAGAGCAGTGATATCACATAGGCCACTTTAGCCTTCTCAGAAGGAAAATTCCCCGGCAATAGTTCAAAGTGAATGGAGCATTGGTTCAGGAATCCTCTGCAAAGTTTAGGGTCTCCGTCGAATTTGGGCGGATTAGGCATCCGTACTTGAGAGGAAGAAGCTGCTGCTACTGAGGGGGGGTCTGCCGCAATCACAGGTACAGTAGGACCGGTGGCCACTACGGTGTTCTGAACAACATCCAGCCGAGTAGATAGGCTCTGGAGGAATTTTAAAAGTTGCTCTTGGTTTGCTTCCTGTTTGTCCATTCTACCCACTAAATGCTCCAGGAGATCTTTGACCGCTGAATCCATGGTCAGAGCAAACTGTAACGGATTTACTGGATTCACTACTAACCTTGATTAACGCTGGCTTACCTGAGGTGCGGAGTCTAACGATCTCCCCGGTATACACCAAGAACCGCCGCAAGGCGGGATGGGCTTTGCTACCAGGAGTCGCAGGTCGTGGTCCTCAGGTTTGCCCCAAGGTGTAGTACAGCGGAGCAGGAGCATGATGAGAGTAGTCGGACAGGCCGGGTCGGTACACAGGCAGGCAATGCAGACAGAATCATGAGGCGGTCTCGGAGTCAATCAAACCGGGTCGGTACACGGGTCACAAGAACAGAAGCGAGGTCAGCTAGCCGGGTCGGTACACAGAGGACAACGGAATCCAGAAGAGTGAACAAGCCGGGTCGGTACACTGGGAGTCAATACAGATGAAGCAGGAACAAGTAAGTACACAGGAATCAGGAGCCAGGAACTGGTAAGTTGCTCTGACACTCACCAAGTGTCAGAGCTATGTTTTTATAGTGTGTCCCATTTGAATTCCCCGCCCTGGGGTAGTAATCACGTGACCGCCCTAGGTAGCGATCACGTGACCGTCGAACCCGGAAGTGCGGCTTCCGGGTCCGACGGAGCGGCGGGGGAACGAGGAGAGGTGAGTATTCGTGACAAGTATCTTGCACTGCCAAAACTTTAAGTCATGCACTTATTATCTCCCGCATTGACTATTGCAATTCCCTCCCAACATCAGACTCAAACCCCTAAAATCTATTTTGCACGCAGCGACTAGATTGATTTTCCTTGCAAATTGTTCTTCCTCTACTGAGCCACTCTGTCAGTCTCTACATTGGTTGCCTGTTTTTCAACAAATCCAATATAAAATTCTTCTACTAACATACAAGGCTATCAACAAAATTCCACCGACATACATCCCCTCACTTGTCTCAAAATATCTCCCAACTAGACACCTCTGTTCTACACAAGATCTGCGTCTCTCTTCCACTCTCATCACATCCTCCCATTCTTGGTTACAGGACTTTTTTTGGGCTGCACCCATTTTATAGAATTCACTCCCTCGCACTACAAGACTTTCCTCTAGTCTTCAAATCTTCAAGCGTTCTCTGAAAACCCACCTCTTCAGACAAGCTTATAATATTCCTCTACCACCATCTTAATCTCCCTAGGTTACCCTATTACTATCCTCTACTCAGCTTCCACAAGACAACAACCCTCTGACCAACATAGCTGTGTGACTGATCACACAGCCCACTAAATACTTTATACTTTTGCGTTCTAGCTGGAAAATATGCAATATGATGTAGCACTTACCCTTGTGTATCAAACTCCCATTGTCCTATAGATTAGAAGCTTGCGAGCAGGGTTCTCTTACCTCTCTGTCTGTATGTATTACCCAGTATTGTTTTATTGCTGTTTGTTCCCAATTGTAAAGCGCTACAAAATCTGCTGGTATTATATAAATAAATGATGATGATGATGATGATGATGATGATGATGTTATATGATAATTTGTTTAAAATGTTTGTTGAGTTGCTTGAAGACCTGGGACTTTTATACTAAATTTAAAATTACCTTTGGTATTTGATTCACATATTAGGAGGTATGGGAGATCTGTTGAATACATACAGTCAATATTATTTTCCTCAGGAATGACAGACTTAATCTACATTACTAATATCCTTTATATAGCACCAACATATTGTGCAGTGCTTTAATAATTGACAACAGTCTCTGCCCTAATGGAGCTTGCAGTCTACCACAAAAACACACACAGGGGTCCAGTTTTTGTCAGAAGCCATACTAACCTACCAGAATGTTTTTGGACTGTGGCAGAAAACCGGAGCACCCAGAGGAAACCCACATAAACACAGGGAGAACATACGAACTACACAGTGAGTCTCCTGGTTGGTATAGAACCTGTGCACTGTGAGATAGCAATGTTAATCACTGTGCCACAAGTGTGGCTACATTAAATGAACTGGGATTTGACCCAATAATAAAGTGGTACTTTGCTAAACAGTCTGTAATATGCCATGCACTTGTAACTCGAGTACAAGATTAATAGCCTGGACTCTCATGTTTTAATTAGTCAGATGTGAAAAATATCCAGACTCTTACGTTTACATATATACAGATTTAGCCAGCATTATCTCAAAGTGATGTTTCAGGCAAATCCAATTAAGTATCTCTAAAGCCATTTGCTAAGATTAATTTCTATATGAAATTAGACTATAATGGCTCAAAATAAAATAAATACCTTTTGCGATAATATTAGCTGCATCTGTAAGTAATGAGACTCCAAACAAAATAATTTACTTTTAGGACAATCTATATATAATGAGAAAAACAGAAAGTTAACGCTGGCAATGGTTACAAACATCCAGAGGAATAAGCCAGAAATGTTACTTGCCCAAACAGCATATTGTGCACCAACTCCTCTCAGTGCCCACGTCCAATCGCTCATCCACTTCTATTTGCCACATTCCCTTCAGCACCAGCTGCTGGCAGGGTCAACAGAATATGCCTATTACATTCCTCTTAAAAACAAAAAATAAATTAATATTTACCCTTGTAACGACATATCTCGTCATACATCTGTGTTCTCCTTCTGCACAAGCTCTGTTAATACTTTGCAAAATGCAAAACAGCTTTGAGAGTTTAATTTAAACAAATATTGTCATAAAAATATGGGTGTGCCCCTCAAAAACAAACAACTTGAATGCACACTTCATAGCAATACAATACAATTGCAATATATTTTAATTAAAATTCTCAGTAGTTTTCATTTTCTGCAACGCCTGGTATTTTTATGCATTTTCACTGTGTTGTCATAGTTTGAGCTCAGTTGTCGGATGCTGATCTTTTTGAGTCATTGAAGAGGACTCATTAATCTACTGCATGAGTCCTGGAACTGAAGTACTTTGGATTTAAGAGTTCTTAGCCATTGTCCAGGAACAACATTTAAAACTTATCAAGGAATGTTGCTACTTGCTAGTAGGGCATTACTGAACAAGTGCAGTATCACAGTAAATAAGATTTAAATTAGTCTCCTGTGCTATCATAAAAATAATATCCTTAGTGTGCAATGCATAGCCAGTCCACTGAGAAGGCAACACTTACTAACTGATATGATACGCTTTCTAGGCAGCATTGTTTATCCAAATTCAAAAAGTGAGCTGTTGGTTTTGGGGACTTAGACTTAGATTAATTTTCCAAATAATGAAGACAAATTTTCGGTTCCTCCAATTATTCACTGCTAGACTGGATCCTTTCATCTTGCCCTTCACTGCTCTATTTTTCAAACATTTTAACCTAGGACATTTACATGATGAATTAACTAAATGTCTGGTGTATATTAAATTTGATTCCAGCGGTAAATGTATTAAACAGCATTTTTTGCAGCTCGCTGATATTCAACGAGTTCTACAGCTAAATATAAAACAGCAATGTGTTTAAAGGCAAGACATTGATTCTACATTTCAGTATTTTCAAACTTTCTAAAACTCCTCCTAAAACAAAGGAAGAAAGTAAGTGACTCTGCTAAACATCTTTATGAGTACAGCTTAGTTAGAATACATGCACTAGGCAAACATAAGTAGCTAAGGCCCAATATTAATTTGACAATTTTCATAGAAACATTTCACATCCTGAAACATTCTGGAAGGTTAGTATCAATAAGAGGGATACAATGCTGTGTATTCTGTGAAGACTTTGTGGGGTATGGTACTCCTTTATTAAGGAGTTACAACCATAACCAGCATTCAGATGACCAGTTGAACACACTTATTCAACACCTCCACCAGCAAAATGTACAGTCAAGTCCATAAATATTGGGATATCGACACAATTCTCATATTTTGGGCTCTATACACCACCACAATGGATTTGAAATGAAACTAACAAGATGTGCTTTAACTGCAGACTTTCAGTTTTAATTTGGGGGTATTTACATGCAAATCAGGTGAACGGTATAGGAATTACAACAGTTTCTATATGTGCCTCACACTTTTTAAGGTATCAAAAGTAATGGGACAATCGACTCAAAAGCTATTTCATGGACATGTGTGGGCTATTTCCTCATTATTTCATCATCAATTAAGCAGGTAAAAGGTCTGGAGTTGATTCTAGGTATGACATTTGCATTTGGAATCTGTTGCTGTCGACTATCAATATGAGATCCAAAGAGCTGTCACTATCAGTGAAGCAAGCCATCGTTAGGCTGAAAAATCAAAACAAACCCATCAGAGAGATAGCAAAAACATTGGGGGGTAAATATATGAACCTCCGGATTCTTCAACTCCGGCGAGTTCAGCGTCTTCAGCGCTTAAATTTAAAGCGGCGCTGCCTTGTAAAGGGAAGTTTCCCTTTACAAGGCAGCGCCGCTTTAAATTTAAGCGCTGAAGACGCTGAACTCGCCGGAGTTGAAGAATCCGGAGGTTCATACATTTACCCCTAGGTATGGCCAAACCAACTGTTTAGAACATTCTTAAAAAGAAAGAACGCACCGGAGAGCTCCACAACACCAAAAGAGCCGAAAGACCACAGAAAACAACTGTGGTGGATGACAGAAGAATTTTTTCTTTGGTGAAGAAAAACCCCTTCACAACAGTTGGCCAAATGAAGAACACTCTCCAGGAGGTTGGTGTATATGTGTCAAAGTCAACAATCAAGATAAGACTTCACAAGAGTGAATATAGAGGGTTCACCACAAGATGTAAACCATTTGTGAGCCACAAAAACAGGAAGACCAGATTAGAGTTTGCCAAACAACATCTAAAAAGGCCATTACAGTTCTGGAACAACATCCTATGGACAGATGAGACAAATATCAACTTGTACCAGAGTGATGGGAAGAGAAGAGTATGGAGAAGGAAAGGAACTGCTCATGATCCAAAACATACCACCTCATCAGTGAAGCATGGTGGTGGTAGTGTCATGACGTGGGTATTTATGGCTGCCAATGGAACTGGTTCCCTTGTATTTATTGATGATGTAACTGCTGACAAAAGCAGCAGGATGAATTGAAGTGTTTCGGGCAATATTATCTGCTCATATTCAGTCAAATGCTTCAGAACTCATTGGACGGCGCTTCACAGTGCAGATGGACAATGACCTGAAGCATACTGCAAAAGCAACCAAAGAGTTTTTTAAGGCTAACAAGTGGAATGTTATGCAATGGTCAAGTCAATCAGCTGACCTGAATCCGATTGAGCATGCATTTCACTTGATGAAGACAAAACTGAAGGGAAAATGCCCCAAGAACAAGCAGGAACTGAAGACATTTGCAGTAGAGCATCACCAGGGATGAAACCCAGCGTCTGGTGATGTCTATGCCTTCCAGACTTCAGGCTGTAATTGACTACAAAGGATTTGCAACAAAGTATTAAAAAGTGAAAGTTTGATGTAGGATTGTTTAGTTTGTCCCATTACTTTTGGTCCCTTAAAAAGTGGGAGGCACATATAGAAACCGTTGTAATTCCTACACTGTTCACCTGATTTGGATGTAAATTCCCTCAAATTAAAGCTGAAAGTCTGCAGTTAAGACACATCTTGGTTGTTTCATTTCAAATCCATTGTGGTGGTGTATAGAGCCCAAAATATGAGAATTGTGTCGATGTCCCAATATTTATGGACTTGAATGTATGTGGAAACTGTGAGGATCTACCTGCAGTTCTCTGCATTGCATGCTGCTTTGCATTGGCAGCTCTTGCCTCCAGGCCCATAGGACTTTATATTTGTGTTCATTGTATATATTCTGGCAGTACCTCTGTTCACCAGAGGTGCTCCTATTGTGCCTTTTTCCTTTGTTATTGCTAGGAGTTAACCTGTGTCAGTAATTATCTCCTGCACCCGGGTGTTCCCTATTTATACCTGCCTCTCCTGCTGGTCATTGTTGTTTTGCTGCCTTCCCCTTTGGTTTGTCTCCTGGTTCTCTTGTGCCCTTGGACTTCACTTCTCTACTCCGGATCCCGCTTCATCTAACCATTCCCCCTGTATCTGCAGTATTCCTTGCAACCAGTATCCAGTCATCTCAGATATTTCTGTGCAGTTTCAGCATTACTTGGTTCGAACTATTTATCTGCGTTTTGATAAATAAACACCTATATTCTTATTGGGGGCTCCATTGCAGTTACTTACTTCAAAGCGTGACAGAAACAAGGCCAAGCGCCTCAACTATGCATGAAAAAATAGAAACTGGGGTGCAGAAAAATGGCAGTAAGTGCTCTGGACTGATGAGTCAAATTTGAAATATTTGGCTGTACCAAAAGGCAGTTTGTTCACCGAAGGCCTGGAGAGCGGTACAATAATGAGTGTCTACAGGCAACAGTGAAGCATGATGGAGGTTCCTTGCAAGTTTGGGGCTGCATTTCAGCAAATGAATTTGGTTAGGATTAATGGTATCCTCAGTGCTGAGAAATACAGGCAGATACTTGTCTATTGTGTAATACCATCACGGAGACATCTGATTGACTCCAACTTTATTCTGCAGCAGGACAACAACCCCAAACATACAGCCAATGTCATTAAGAACTATTTTCATTGTAAAGAAGAACAAGGAGTCCTGGAAGTGATGATATGCCCCACAGAGCCCTGATCTTAACATCATTGAGTCTGTATGAAATTATATGAAGAGACTGAAGGATTTGAGCAAGCCTACATCCACAGAAGATCTGTGGTTAGTTCCCCAAGGTATTTGGAACAACCTCCCCGCCAAGTTTCTTAAAAAGCAGTGTGCTTTTGAAGGAACTTGTGTGCTAGAAGAATTGATGCAGTTTTGAATATATATATATATATATATATATATATATATATATATATATATATATATTTCACTGTCCACTAAGGTATACCCGAACACCTGCTAGTTAATGCAAATATCTATTCAGCCATCCATTCGTGTGGCAGAAACTCATAAAACTGCATAAAAGTATATAGACATGGTCCAAATATTAGAATTGCTGTTCAGATCACACACCAGAATAGAGAAGAAATATGATCTAAGTGACTTTACTGTGGAATGATTGTTGGTGCCATATGGGTTGTTTCTGTACCTCAGAAACTGCTGATCTCTTAGGATTTTTATACACAATAGTCTCTAGAATTTACAGAGAACGATGCTCAAAACCAAAACCATCTAGTGAGCCTCAGTTCTATAGGTGGAAACACCTTGTTAATTAGAGATGTCAGAGGAGAATGGCCAGCCTGGTCTCAGCTGACAGTAAGGTGACAGTAACTCAATTAACCATGGGTGGTATACACAGCACATACAACCTTGAAGTGAATGTGCTACAGCAGAAGACCACACAGCACCCTTGTGATTGCCACACAATATACAGCACCCTTGTGACTGCCACACAATACATAGCACCCTTGTCACCACCACACAATACAGAGGGAACCTTGTGACCGGCACACAAGACAGAGAGCAAAATATGATTTTTATTGACACAAAAACTGTGCAATTAATGTGTGAGAATCTGATTATCAGCTGTTGGTCATTTTCATACCTCCTAACAGCTCAAATGACAAAAGGAGAATGTATAAGATATGTTATATATAACTATTCTTTCTTCAAGTGTTCATACATCTGAGCAGACTTCAAATTACAAATAGTCAAACACAGTTATATGTCAGCGGCACCAGGGTCTAATCTCCAATGAAAAAGTTTGCAATTTTGTTGTAAGAAAAGGAACTGATCCCTATGTTAATACACACAAGCCATTCATACATGCATATTATATTTTCACATATCCCCTGTTGGACCTGTTGTCACATATCCTCTGTTGTCACAGATCCCATGTTGTCACAGATCCCATGTTGTCACATATCCCTTATTGTCAGAGGTCCCATGTTGTCTCCTATCCCCATTAGGCCTGTTGTCACAGATTCCCTGTTGTCACATATCCCTGTTGGACCTGTTGTCATATATGCTCTGTTGTCACATATCCCGTGTTGTCACATATCCCGTGTTGTCACATATCTCTATTATCACATATCCCCTGTTGTCACATCATCATCATTTATTTATATAGCGACAGCAGATTCCGTAGCACTTTACAATTGGAAACAAACAGCAATAAAACAATACTGGGTATACATACATACAGAGAGGTAAGAGGGCCCTGCTTGCAAGCTTACAATGTATGGGAAAATGGTTTGATACACAAGGGTAAGTGCTACATCATATTGAATATTTGTTTAGCTAGGTTGGGCACATGAATACAATGCTGACAACCCAGACAGCAAATAACCTGACATGATAACAACGATGTTGTATGTTGGGGTATGTGCTGTTGGGGTTGTCAGTATCGCTTTGAAGACTACCACCAGTCCAGCTAGAATGCAAACGTTACAAAGTATTTAGTGAGCTGTATGCTCAGTCACACAACTATGTTGTTCAGAGGGTTATTGTCTTGTGCTAGCTGTGTAGAGGCTGGTAATAGAGTAACCTATAGAGATTAATAGGGTTGTAGAGGAATATTATAAGCTTGACCAAAGAGGTGGATTTTCAGAAAGCGCTGGAAGGTTTGAAGACTAGAGGAAAGTCTTGTGGTGCGAGGCAGTGAATTCCAAAAATTGGATGCAGCCCAAAAAAAGTCCTGTAACCGAGACTGGGAGGAAGTGATGAGAGTGGAAGAGAGATGCAGATCTTGTGCAG
This sequence comes from Mixophyes fleayi, assembly GCF_038048845.1. Taxonomy (NCBI): domain Eukaryota; kingdom Metazoa; phylum Chordata; class Amphibia; order Anura; family Limnodynastidae; genus Mixophyes; species Mixophyes fleayi. The sequence goes on along the minus strand of NC_134405.1, from coordinate 134,279,271 downwards.
AACGGAGGTGTCAGGTTGGAAGATATTTTGAGACAAGTGAGGAGATGTATGTCAGTGAAATTTTGTTGATTCTTTGAAAAACAGGTAACCAATGTAGAGACTGACAGAGTGACTCAGCAGACGAAAAATTATTTGCAAGGAAAATCAATCTAGCCACTGTGTGCAAAGTAGATTGCAGGGGCTCGAGTCTGATTTTGGGAAGACCAGTAACGAGGGAATTACAATAGTCAATGCGGGAGATGATGAGTGCATGAATTAAAATTGTTGTAGTGTCTTGTGTGAGATATGTACGTATTCTGGAAATGGTTGTAGATGTATGCAGCATGATGTAAATATAGAGTTGATTTGGGGAAAAAAGGATCGTTGCGAGTCATGGATTACACCTAGGCAGCGAGCTTGTGGGGTGGGATATATGGTCATGTTGTCAACAAAAATAGAAATGTCAGGCAGGAAGCTTCTATTGTTGGGAATATTATTAATTCTGTTTTTGAAAGATTGACTTGGCGAGAGGACATCCAAGATGAAATGGTAGAAAGACCGTCAGTAACGCAAAACAACACAGATGGTGAGAGATCAGGAGAGGATAGATAAATTTGTATATCATCTGCATAGAGATGATACTGAAATCCAAAGGAGCTTATTAGTTTTCCAAGAGAAGTAGTATAGATAGAGAAAAGCAGAGGACCTAGGACTGAGCCTTGTGGTACCCCAACTGATAAAAGAAGCGGAGTGAAGGTTGTTCCAGAGAAATTAACATTGAAAGAGCAATTAGATAGGTAGGATGATAACCAGGATAGGACAATGTCTTGAAGACTTAGGGATTGTAGAGTCTGTATGGGGAGAAAGTGGTCAACAGTGTTGAATGCAGCAGAGAGATCCAGGGAGAATTAGAATAGTAATCACCTTTAGTTTTAACTGTGATCAGATCATTGCAACTTTGGTCAGCACAGTATCTGTGGAGTATTGAGAGCGAAAGCCTGACTGAAGTGGATTCAATAGGTTGTTTGCAGAAAGGAAACATGTGAGGGAAGTGTAGGCATTCTCTCAAGAAGTGTGGAGGGGCATGGGAGCTGAGAGATGGGGCGGTAATTTGAGAGAGTGTTTGGGTCAGAATTTAGTTATTTTAGAATAGGAGTAATCATTTTGTGCTTGAATAGTGATGGAAAGATACCAGTAGAGAGAGATAGATTACAGATTTTAGTTACAGATGAAATGAGCACACGAGTCAAGGACCTACCAATTTGTGTGGGTATGGGATCAAGAGGACAGGAGGTGAAGTAGGAAGATAAGAAGAGAGTAGAAATTTCCTCTTCATTTGTGGAATCAAATAAAGAGAGGGTGTCAGAGGATGCTGGGAAGGAATTGAGCTAATTGCAAGTCGAGGGAGATGATACCATTTCAAATCGGATCTTATCAATCTTGTCCTTGAAATATGAAGCAAGATCCTGAACACTGATATTAGTCAGAGGGTTTGGGGTAGGAGGATTTAGAAGAGATTTAAATGTGTTAAAAAGGCGTTTGTGGTTAGAAGCCTGAGCATAGATGAGAGATTGAAAGTATGCTTGTTTATCAGTGAAATCATTAGAGGTACAAGATTTACGTCAGTGACGTTCAGTATTGCGAGAAAGTTTTTGTACATTTTGTATTGCTTTAGTGTGCCAAGGTTGACAATGAAGTCTACACGGAGTATGAAGAGTTGCTGGAGCCACTTGATCAAGGGCAGTTGCTAGTGTCACACGCCAAGCTACCGCTGTGTCCCCCCGGGACCCGGCGTGCGCACCCACTGCTCTTCCGCTCCGTTCCCCGCCAGCCTGTCTTACCTGATCAGCGGCGGCGGCAGTCCTGTCTCCTTCCAGCGCTGTCTCTCTCTCCTCGGCGGTCGGCAGTTCTGTGCATGCGCAGAACTTCCAACCTTTTCTTACATTCTGCTGCCCTCTATTGGCTGCCTAAATTAAACCAGCCCTATTTCTTGCCTTTCTACACCAGATTCAGGGCTGGTTCTTTCAGTCAGTCCCTGACTCCTGTATTGGAAGCAGCTCCTGTGTCTCTTTCATGCTCCTGGGAGTTCCATACTCTGCGTTCCAGTGTTCCTGCTCCTCCAGGCTCCTACGCCGCAGACTATCCCTGCAAACCACTTTCCAAGTGGCAACGCTGCAGAACATTCCTGCTAAATACGACTTCCAAGTGGCAACGCTACATTATTCCTGCTAATCACTTCCAAGTGGCAAAAGCTGCAGTAGTATGGTCACAGTTCTCCATAGGCTCTACTTCTTCTGTACCGTGAGCTACTTTCTACCTAATTCTACGCTCATTCTCTTGTGGTTCGTTAGGAACTTCCTTAGGGGGCCGCAACCTGCAAGTGGAAGCCGCGAAGCCCATATTACCTTGCGGGAATCACTGATGAACACCTTTCGCTTGTTAGACTCTGCACCCCTAGCTGAAGTCACGCCAATCCTGGCTGAACTACCAGGATCCAGCTGTCCCTCTTTGGTACCGTGAGAGCTAGGCTATGGTGAAAATGAGGAACTGCCATAACAGGGGAGGAGAATGTAGAAATTGGCAAAAGAAGATGTTGGAGAGAGGTAAAAAAACTATTGAAAATCAATAGAGTTAATATTCCTGCGGGTATGAGGAGGCTTGGAAAAGTTTGATAGCAGGGAGGTTAAAGAACTGGGAGTGAGCAAGTAACTAATAAGGTGATTGTCAGGCGCCATCCCCGCACACACGCTAGGTGCCGGGGACGGTGACCTTCTCTGTTCCCCGGCGTCCCGTTGCCAGGCAACAGGACGCTACTTCTGCGCCCAAACATCGCAACTCCGCTTCTAGGCAACGGAGACACCAGCAGCACTTCCTATCGGCAGTTAGAACAGCTAACTGCCGATCCCACATCCACTAATGACAGGCAGCCATCATGTATTTAAAGCCAGAGTATCTAGGTCTCTAGTCTCCAGCACTTTACTTGTTCCCTGTGTATACCTGACTGCTTGGATTCTGACCCAGTTCTGCCTGGCTACTTTCTTGGATCTCCCTCTGGACCCATTCTGATTTCCTGGTTTTGACCTTTCGGCTTTCTGACTCTGCTCCTGCCTACTCCTTCTGTACCTGTATTGCCCACACGGTTTGACCTTTGGACAGCACGACTACGCTAGTACCCCTACACCTTGCTGGTAGATAACTGGGAGGGCCGTGACCTGCACATCTCTGCAGTAAACCCCAAACCCCCTTGCAGGGGTCCCTGGCAAAGACCTGAGGCGTGTTTAGACTCTGCGCCTCCTAGCTTAGCATCACCAATATCGGCAGGTAAGACCTTCAGATCAAGTCTGTTCACGACAGTATACTCTGGCAATGACCTCTGACAGCTCCGGTGAACCATCATCCTGTGACTTACTGCTCCACCTGGCTCATAAGGTCGAACAACACGACGCCGAGCAGGCCCAATTACTTCAATGTATTCAAGGAATAGCATCCCGTCTGGACTGACTCCAAGCGTCCATGCCTTTTGCTCAAGTCCCTGTTGTTACCTCTTCCGGAACCAGTCCTCATACTTCTGCTCCTGCGACAGTTGCATCCTCCTCTTTGTGGCTGTCGACACCAGAGAAATTTGATGAAAACCCAAAGAGATGCAAGGGATTTTTGAATCAATGCTAAATAATTTTGAATTTAACTCTGGTTCCTTTCCTTAGGAACATTCTAAGATGGCTTTCATCATCTCACTACTCTCTGGACAAGCCCTGGCATGGGCCTCACCCTTATGGGAACGTGATGATCCCCTTCTATAGAATTCTCTTCTTTCATCACAGCATTAAGAAAGATATTTGCTGAACCGGGCCGGGTTTCATCCGCAGCCTCCAGGCTCCTCTCCCTATGCCAAGGTTCCCAAACTGTGAGACAATATGCGGTTCAGTTCCGTACCCTGGCTTCCGAGCTGAAGTGGAACGATGAGGCACTCGTGGAAAAATTCTGGCAAGGATTTTCTGATCACATTAAAGATGAGTTGGTGTCCCATGAACTTCCTTCGGATCTTGATTCCCTTATTTCCCTATGTAATAGGATTTATTTCTGCTTCCAGGAATATACCCAAGAGAGATCTTCTGCCAGACGTTTTGTTCCTCACCTGGCTCCTCATTTCGAGAACCCAAATCCATCCTTTGGACGAACCCATGCAGATTGGATGATCTCGGCTGTCCCATGAAGAAAGGGAAAAAAGGTTAAACAGAATCTCTGTCTATATTGTGGTGAGGCTGGTCATCTGCTAGTCTCCTGTCCTAAACGGCCGGAAAACGTTCCCACCTAGTCGATGACAGGGGGGCTGTTCTAGGAGTCAGACTTTCCACTCTCTATTTAACCTCAAAACCAGATTTCCTGATGCCTATCTCTCTGGACACTTCTAGTAGCACCCTATTGGACTCTGGTGCTGCTGGAAATTTCACCTCTGCCACCTTGGCATCGCAACTCCAAATATCTATTCAAGATTTGCCTCAGCAGTTGTTTAATGGTAATCGCGTTGTCAACGGTTCCATCTGCAAGTTTACATTCAGAATGGATTGAATTCTTGTTTTTACCTCAGTCCATTGATTCTGTCACCCTGGGTCTTCCATGGTTCAGACTACATGCACCTCAATTCGATTGGAGTTCAGCACAGGTCACTTCCTGGGGTTCCCAATGTTTTGAGAGATATCTCCTTGCAGTAAAGCCCAAGAAGCAGGGTATTTCTCCTATATCTTGTCAGGTGCTCTCCTCTCAGCTGAAGCTCTCTGCTCCCTATACCTCCTTTTGGGACGTTTTCTTCAAAGCAGTCTCCGAGATTCTTCCCCCGCATCGTCCTTGGGACTGCCCAATTGAGTTGTTGCCCAGTAAGCCCAGTCCCAGGGGTAGAATTTATCCTCTTTCCCTTCCAGAGGATCTGGCGATGTCCCAGTACAACACCGAAAATTTACAGCGTGGCTTCATCAGGAAATCCTCATCCCCTACTGGTGCAGGATTTTTCTTGATGGAACCTTACGCCCCTGCATAGATTATCGGAAGTTTAAGGCCATTACTGTTAAAAACAGGTATCCTCTCCCCCTTATTTATGAACTCTTTGATCGGATCAGTGGCTCGAAAATCTTCTCGAAATTAGATCTACAGGGTGCTTACAATTTAATCCGGTTTCATGAGGGGGCGAATGGAAGACTGCCTTCGACAGTACTCGAGATGGACACTATGAGTACCTCATCATGCCCTTTGGGCTTTGCAAAGCTCCAGCTGTGTTTCAATATTTTGTTAACGAGATCTTTTGAGACCTTCTCTACAAATCAGTGGTAGTATGTCGAGATGATATACTAATTTTTTTGCCTGTTTTCATTACCCACCGTTCTCATTTAAAGGAGGTCCTGTCCCGTCTACGTCAGAACAAATTCTTTTGCAAAATCGAGAAATATATTTTTGAGGTACCTCAGATTCCTTTCCTGGGATACATAGGGGATTGCAGATGGACCCGGAAAAGTTTTCTGCTATTACCAATAGGCCTCGACCACTGAGTCAACATTTTATTGGGTTCACCAATTTTTATAGGCAATTCATTAGTCAGTTTTACACAGTAATTGTTCCCATCAAAGCTCTCACCCGAAGATCGGCGAATGCTAAGGTGTGGTCTCCCGAGGCCATCTCATCATTTTCCTCCTAGAAAAAAGCCTTCTCGTCTGCACCTGTCCTGATTCAACTGGACCAAGGGAAACCCTTTTTTCTAGAGGTAGATGCCTTCTCGGTCGGGGTCGGAGCTGTCCTTTCACAAGAATACTCCTCTAGTATTCTTCGTCCTTGTGGATTTTTTTCTAAAATATTCTCACCTCAGAACACATCTACGGGATCGGTGGTAAGGAATCACTTGCCACCAAATCAACTTTAGAAGAATGGCACCACCTACTTAAAAGAGGCCTACACCCAGCTGCGGTCTTCACAGACCAGAAAAATGTAATCTATCTCCGGACCGCTCGCTGCCTGAATCGCTGTCAGGCGAGGTGGTCTTCTTTTTTGCACACTTCAACCTGAAACTCACCTTTCGCTATGGTACTCAGAATTCTTGAGCGGGTGCCCTTTCTCGGTCATTTGAGAATCTGATGTTGCTCCCTCATCTGAACTTCCTCACATTCTCGAACCTTCCAGTATTATTGCTTTAACCAGTACTTCCAGGACACTTCCAGCTGGATGCTCTTACCTGGAACCTCACCTTCGCCTCAGAGCCCTCCGCTGGGACCATGCTACTAAATTTGCTGGCCACGGTGGGTTCAAAATGTCCTTCTCTCTTTCGTCAACGATATTGGTGGCCCACCCTCCAGATCGATCTTAAAGAGTTCATAGCCTCTTGTGAAATATGTGCCCAAAACAAGATTCCTAGGCATCCTCCGTAAGGTTTGCATTTACCTCTACAAGTTCCTGAGCGTCCTTGGGTGATTCTTTCCATGGACTTCATTACCGACTTACCTCCAAGCGAGGGTTTCAATACTGTTTGGGTAGTAGTTGATTTTCAAAGATGGCCCATTTCGTTCCAGTAAAAGGGCTTTCATCTGCTTCCAAGCTTGCTCAACTCTTTATAAAGGTGTTCCGGCTTCATGGCTGTCCACAGGAGATTATATCGGACCTTGGGATACAATTTATATCATGATTTTGGAGAGTCTTCTGTAAAGATCTAGGAGTTGACCTAAAGTTTTCCTCGGGGTATCATCCTCAAACCAGTGGCCAGACGGAATGTTGAACTATTTCTCCTTTGTTTTTCCTTCGGTAATCAAGATGATTGGTATAACTTGCTTCAATGGGCTGAATTCGCCCATAATAATCATATACATGATTCTACTGGATCCTCCCACTTCTTTACGGCTTCTGGCTTCCACCCCATCCTACTTGATTTCTCTCCTCCCTTGACACCTACTGTTCCGGTCGCCCACTCTCAGGTCCGAGACTTCGCTCATATTTGGGCTTCAGCTAAAGGAAATCTATTAAAAGCTTCACAACGGTATAAACTGGCTGCAGACCGTCATAGCAAATTGATTCACACTCTTCATCTGAAGATCCATAATACCTTTCACGTGTCTTTGCTGAAACCACTGATGCTCAATAGATTCTCTTGCAAACCTTCTCCTCCACAGCCTCTGTTAACTGCATCTGGCAATGAGTATGAGATCAGTCACATTTTGGATACCCATAACCTGCGTGGGCGTTCCCAGTACTTGGCCCATTGAAAGGGATATGGACCCGAAGAACACGTCATGGGTGTATAAGGAAGATCTTCATGCACCTTGTCTTTTGATAAAAATCAGCCAGAAGACGATCTTTGAAGAACGCATCTTTCAGTGGAGAGGGGAGAGGTACTGTTAGGCGCTGTCCCTGCACACACGCTAGGTGCCGGGGGCGGTCACCTTCTCTGCTCCCCGGGCATCACATTTCTTTGCAACGGGAAGCTACTTCCGGTTCTTGTCCGGAAGTTTGGGCGCATGCCCCAGAGACACCAGCAGCGCTTCCTGTTGGCAGTCAGAACAGCTGACTGCCGATCCCACATCCACCAATGACAGGCAGCGATCATGTATTTAAACCTGACTCTGGCACCAATAGGGTGCCAAAGTATCTAGGTCTCTAGACTCGAGCACTTTGCTTGTTCCCTGTGTATACCTGACTGCTTGGATACTGACCTGGTTGTGCCTGACTACTCTTTTGGATCTTCTCTGGGCCCATTCTGATTTCCTGGTTTTGACTTTTTGGCTTTCCGACTCCTGCCTACTCCTTCGGTACCTGTATTGCCCATACGGTTTGACCTTTGGACAGCATGACTATGATAGTTCACCTACACCTCGCTGGGAGGGCGGCGACCTCCATGTCTCTGCAGAAACCCCAAACCCCCTTGCAGGGGTCCCTGGCGAAGACCTGAAGCGTGTTTAGACTCCACACCTCCTAGCTCAGCAGCACCAATACCGGCAGGTAAGACCTTCAGAACAAGTCTGTTCACGACAGTGATGACCCGAGAGGGGGAAAGGGGTGTTAAGGAAGTTAGAAACTGAGCATAGTCTAGGGAAAACAAGATCAGGACAGTGGTCATCCTGATGAGTATAGGATTCAATCCACTGGAGAGGTCAAATGAGGGGGTTAGAGAGAGCAGTTTTAAAGCAGCATTGGAATGTGGATAAGCAATATGGATGTTGAAATCACCCATGGTGATGGCTGGGATGTAAGAAGATAAGAAGTGAAGGAGTCATGCAGAGAAATGTTCAAGAAATTGTTTGTGGGGTCCAGGGGGGTGACAGATCACAGCGATATGCATAGAGAATGGGTTAAAAATCCTAACAGTATGTACTTCAAAAGATGTGAACGTGAGTGATGGGACATTTGGTAGACCTGTGAATGTGCACTGTGGGGAGAGAAGTAGTCCAAACCCACTTCCTTGTCTGCTTCCAGGTCTGGGGGTGTGGGTGAAATGGAGGCCACCATGTGAAAGGGCTGCAGATGCGCCATGTTTCTGTTAATGCCATATGGTTGAGGTTGTTTGATAGGAAGAGGTCATGCATGGAGGTAAGTTTGTTACAAACAGAGCGTGAATTCTATAGAGCACATTTAAAATTTAAAGGACTTTGGAAGAGAGGGGAGACAGGTGATGTGTTTGAGGTTTGCTGGATTTCAGTAACATTCATATATATGTGTGTGAGAAGTGTGGGGGACCTGGATTAGGTGATATATCACCAGCTAATAGAAGCAGGGAGGAAGAAAGATAGAAAAATGATTGTAAGATGTGTGTCCTTTTCATTTCTGGCAACAGGGTGAGGCTGTTATAACTGATGAATTTAAATAAGACAACAGTTCATGAGTGTCAACTAGAGGTGAGTGAAGTAATGAAGGAGTAATGTGGACAGAGATGTTTGGTGAAGGAGGATATAGTTCTAAAGATAATATCATGAAAAGAAAGCAATAAAAATAATTTGGTAAACATTGGTATTTAGAATTAAAATAACAACAAATGCGGGAATTTAAAGAATTACCTAGTTGTAATGTCCTGTGCAATCAGAAGTAGCAGAGTAAAGCTGCAGCAGATGCAGATTATTTCTAGATGTCTTCAATTGTTGTTCAATGTTTGTTCAACTGTCTTGTTTAACTGTATTTTCTAAACACTTTGTGACAAAAACACTTATTGTAGAAAACACACGTCTTCCCCCATATACGTCTCTCCCAGACATCCCATCTATCCCTGTTGTCACATATATCTCATACCCCATATTCCCACATATCCCGTGTTGTCACATATCCCTATTAAAAATAAATTGTTTCTACCTGTTGTGCTGAGCGGCGGTGACCTCAGTCTGGGACTGGGTGGAAGTTGGTACAGCACGAGTCACACAACATGAGTCACACACAGCCTCTGTAGGTGCAGCCCCCAGTCCACTCAGCAATAGGCAGTCTAGTGATTGGCTGCCTGTTGCTCTCCAAAGATGGGCCCAACTCCTGGTAACCAGGGAAGCCCATACTTACCTACTTTCTTCAGCTCCCTTCCGGGAGCCAGCCAGTGGAGGGGGGCGTGAAGGGGCGGGGTGGCCGAAATCGCGTCATTTCGGCCCCGCCCCCTGTGACGTCATGACGCAAATTGCGTCATTTGACAGCGGGGGCGGGGCCAAACGCCGCGATTCACCGGGAATCGCGGCGTTTGGGATCTAATTCTGCCCACTTCACTAGGAAGTGGGGCACTTCCTAGTGAAGTGGGCAGAATTCGGGAGATTGCCACACTCGCCCGGGAGTCCGGGAGACTCTCACAAAATGCGGGAGTCTCCCGGACATTCCGGGAGAGTTGGCAAGTATGGGGAAGCCTCACCACCGCACACCACTCATCACCCCTCCCTGCGCCAGGTTCTCTCACAATTTTCTTTTTTTATTTTATTTTTACTGCTGGCTGGCCTGGGTCTGTTTCTGTGGAGAGGCCTGGGAGCAGCCCCATAAGGCCCATTGTTAATCTGGCCTTCTCTACCTCTAGACTCTATAAGTATCTTTGTTTGTGACTGTTATGCTTAATGCCTTCTGTCTGTAGTCAGGTCACAAGTGATTTTGATGTATCCATAAAAACATGAAAACAATAGATGACTCAATGTATTTTTGGTAAAATACTTTAAATATACATAAAATAGAACTAGTGGGGAAAAAATAAACTGTAGTGTGCATGGAAGATATAGTTAAAACATATAATTAGTGCCCCCTAGCATGGCATACTATATGGTTAAAAAATAGTGTGTGGTGTAAAACTAAAATCTGTACAGAGATTAATTCTAGTGACCCCAGTTCAATACAGAGCCCTATTCTAGTGACCCCAGTATAATACAGAGACCTATTCTAGGGATCCCAGTACAATGCAGAGCCCATATTATAGTGACCAGGTAAAATACAGCACCCAATTTCTAGTGACCACAGGAAATATGCAAAGCTGTATTCTGGTGGTGACTATAGAAAAGTCCTACTGTCCACAGTAAAAAGCAAAGTTCTAGTCTGGGCATCACCGTACAATTTCATGCTTGAATATACATGTATAAGCAAGATCATCACAAGTAGTAGTTCAATAGGCTGCTTAGTCTGAAGTCTCCTTGCTGCATCGTTGAGGTATTTCTGCCCTTTCTCAACTCTAATGGTGTGTACCTGCTCTAACCCATAAATGAAGAGAGCTGGAGCATTGAGCATTCTGCTAAGAAGCAAAATGTCCAGATAGGACTTCTGAAATTCATGCAGGTCCTTGTAAACCTCAGAAAACAGATAAGAGTCTATGATATGTTATGATCTTGTACCTATGTTTGGATCTTTTTATCCTATCAAGATTTTTTTTAAATACTGCACTAGAAGATCTTTTCACCAACAATTTGCTTTGCGGTCTATTCAATTGGGACTAAGAGACCTATTAATTAATTAGAGAGACACCCTATCTCTGGCGAAAATGTGTGTATATATATATATATATATATATATATATATATATATTTATATATATATATATATATATATATATATATATATATGTGTGACAGGATGGACCGCCTTTGCCACTCTGTCTGTTGTGCTGGGAACTGACTGGGCTTACTTTGCCACCGTTCCCTTACGTTATCCCAAATGCACCCTCTTGCTGCAGTAGAAGGGGCTTACAATGCTGCAACCACTGAAGTCCTTTATGGCGCTCAGAACCACGTTCCTTCTGGGTAACTGTCACTGCTAGTGTACTCCTGTGCTGGTACACTTGGGCTGGTAACTCCAGACCTCTTACTATGGATCAGGGTTGCTGTGGTTGGATCCCCCGTCGCCTATCACACTGACAAGAGCTGCATGGGTAGCAGGCAGAGCGGTGGTACTGGAAAAGCTTGGGTCCAAACCTGAGAGGCAGCCGGTGAACGGATTAGATTTAGGGTCTAATCGGCAGGTCACAGGATTACAGCAATATTGAAGAAGTTGTCAATCAGGTCTTTGAAGCAGAGTGATGTTTATTGCTCAAGTGTCCTGACAAGGACAGTTCCATTGATTAAAGGTATCAGTAGTCAGGTCAGATGGAACATCAGAATGATATATTACATGCTCAAACAGCTCACCTTTTATACAGTTCTGACATAACTCCTAGCAGGTATAAGCCAGCCCCTTGCACCTAGCTGGCTCCAACCCATCTAGAATATTCCCTCAGATATATAATTTTGCATCCAACAATTGAACTTCCATATCAACTTGATTTCCATTAGATCTCAGGATGTAATCTAGTTTTGCATCTAACACAATTTAACTTCCACATCCCCCTGATTTCTTCAGATGTTCTGTCTCCATTGTTTAGAGTTATTGTCTGTCTAACACGACCTGCATTCAGGTAACGGCCCCCTGTTGTGCATTCAAGTGTTGGTCACTCACATTGAATAGACTTAATTAGCCTTAATGAGGACATCCTCTAGACTACACAACAGACTTATAAATGCTTATCAGAAATTAAACATATACCTTCCTCTAGCAATGTTACAAACAAAAGAAAATCCCTTTCCTGGCCAATACATTTCCCACTAAAAAAGTGCAATACAATATCAAACATAAGTACATTTGCAATTATATACATCAGCGTCCTGCGTTATTTCCTTTAAATAAATTTATACCATAAGTTATTTACGCGTGATCCAGTCACACTCCTACACCCCCTGGTACATGTGGCAACCAGCATGCCATGTCCGATGATTTGGCTTCTGGTCCGCAGTCTACTAGGGTTACCTAAGGTAACCCGGAAGATCTGGCACTTCCTGCTGAGACAGTCCATCCGCATTGCTGCAAGCCTTTCCTTGCGTGTGAATTATGTGATAGTCATAAATTTGAAGTGCAAGGCTCTAGTACAACAAACGGACATTTTCCCCTGAGGTGTGTTGTAGCCACTTTAAAGGATTATGATCAGTCACCACAGTAAAATGTCGTCCATACAAATAAGGTTGAAGTTTTTTCACTGCCCACACAATGGCCAAATATTACTTCTCAATTGTGGCATACCCCACCTCCCAGTTTAGCAGTTTTCTGCTCAAATAGGCCACAGCGTGCTCCTGCCCATCAGGTCCCACCTGGCTAAGTGCTGCTCCCAGTCCATACTGTGACACGTCAGTTTGCGCAATAAAGTCCTTTAATTAAGCGCCAACAGTACTGGAGCATGAACCAGGGCTTCCTTTAACGACTGAAATGCCAGCTCACAAGCGGGTGTCCAGTCAACTACTTTTGGGAGTTTATTCTTAGTGAGATCTGTCAGGGGCTTCGCTACAGTACTAAAGTCTGGGATAGAACGTCTGTAGTCCCCTGCAGTCGTTAAGAATGCTAGTACATGTAACTGGGTCATGGACTGGGGACAGTCTCGGATTGACTCTACCTTAGCTTGTTCTGACCTAACCCATCCACCCCCCACACGATCACCCAGGTATTGTACCTCTGACATCCCCATCTGGCACTTCTCTGCCCTAACAGTCAAACATGCCCACCCCATCTTCCCTAACACCAGCCCTATTTGCTCCAGATTATCTTCCTAAATCTTAATTGGAAATGTACTCTAGGTAACCCTGAACTCTGTCCAACTCATCTACAAAAAAGTTAATACAGGGAAGGGGTGTCAGACATGGGCACAGGCAGGGGACCTACTATGTCCACAGCCACTCGCTGAAAAGGTTCCCCAATTATTGGCAAGGAGCTGAGGGAAGCACGAACACTGGGGTGCCCAAGATGCTGACACACATCACAGGACTTAAAGTATGCCCAGATGTCATCAGACATTCCAGGTCAGAAAAAGTTCTGTGTCAAGCACTTCAGTGTTTGGTCTCTGCCCTGCTGTCCCGCCATAGGGATTTCATGTGCAACTGACATTAGCTGCGCGCGAAATCCCCGTGGTACCAACAGTTAAACTTGTTTCCGGACTGGTCTATCCCCATCTACCTTCCCAGCTACACGGTACAACAACCCTTTACGTCAGGTCACACTCCCTACCTCCATCGCTGAAAAGCTGCCGCCAGCCCGGCGCCTCATGCCTTCCAGTGAGGGATCAGGGAGCTGTGCTGCCCTGAACTCTTCCCTGCAGCCCTCGGTATTGTCTAAGTCAGGATACGCTGCAGGGGGGTCTATGTTGGGATGACTAGGGTCAGTCAAAGTGGGGTCAGTCAAAGGGGGGTCACTGTGCTCAGCTATACTCACCGCTGGAGCAGGCATACCGCTAGGAACAGGAGCAACACCGGGCACCCCTACAAGATCAGGTTCGCAAGAGACAACATCCTCTGCGCTGCTAGGGGACGTAGTTTTTCCAGAGGCAAATGCTGGCTGCTTCCTGAAGAAATAACAGATGTGGTCTTTTTTTCTGGGCTGGCTGAAGCTGTGGTTGCTGGTGATGGCTGTTTTCTAGCAGTTGTGGTCTTTTCCTCTGGGCTGGGCTGTGCAGGTGTAGATCCTGAAGACTGTAGTTTATATATGTGTATAGCGTGTATATATATATATATATATATATATATATATATATATATGTATATATATATATATATATATATATATATATATACACACACACACACATATATATATATATATATATATATGTATATATATATATATATACTTACATATATATATATATATATATATATATATATATATATATTCTGAAAGATAACTCGCATATTCTGAAAAATTTCCATAACTACACTAACACTGAACATTTTCCTGGAAGCATGCCAAAGTTATGGATCCTTGTTGGCTTGATTAACTTGCACAGTGTCTGCAATCCTGTTCACAAGCTGGTTCAGATCTTGTTACACCGATAAGCTTCTCTAGTCCTTCGTGAAATAGTCTTTCCTAATATAGATCCCCTCGGAGACTAGGGTCAGATATATGTACTAGTGTTATTGTATACTAATCACTTTTTGGTCCTATGAATGAACAATCTGAAGAGCTGTAAAGCATAATGCTGCAAAAATCAATCAGGGAGGTCATCTTAGATAATGGAAGGAGAAGTAATGTTACATCAGTGTTGACGTCTCTAAAAGACCTCTTGAACTATTGTTCTAGACTTCCATTTTTTATTTTGGGGCAAGCCAATCTTCTAAAGCTAAAGATCTACCCCAAACTTCTATATTTATTTCAGAATCACTCTGCCTGGTTGTTTAACTAAACTGACAACCTGATTGGTTCCTTCTTCTGGGATGGTTCTATACCCCTATTTAGTCTAGAAACCGCACATAATCCAGCATATGAGGTAGCCTTGCTCAATCTGTAAAAAATTGCCTTGTCAACACAGTTGGTGACGGTCCAGTGTTGGTTGTCTCTGCAGCTAGACAACCCACATGCTTTTTTTAGTGTAAAGAAGATGTCGGAGCTATCCTAAGACTATGAGGGCTTCTATAAAAGCATGGTTAAAAGCAACTTGTATGTTGAGAACTACTCATAGGATTAGGTCCCAATATAACCCTATCTGCAGTCAGCCATACCTGCAACACCTCCAGGATGTCAGATACTTCATGTAAATAGAAATATGGCATAAGAAACATTGTTAATCTGATGTCTCCAGCTGAGACATGCCTTTCTCTTGTATTTTGGATGGCATCCATTATTTGTGTATATTCTCACTTTAAATCACTCATCAGGCAATCCTCTCTCAGATTTACATCACTCCTCATTAAAGCAGCTTTCCAGATGCAGGGGAAGTGGGTGGAGTATATTAAAGAATGATTCTTGACAGAACTCATGTTCATTCCCCTTCCAAATCCAAATTTGGCCAAAGACCAAATGGTACACCTTCATTGTTTGCAGAGTCTATTTTACACCTAAAATACTGCAGCAAATGAATCAGTTCATAGCTAATGTTTGCTGGAGTTGCAGCACTACCATTTGTTCTCTAGACTGCATCCTGATTTAAAGATAAATGTAACCTCCCCTTGGGTCCCCCTTAAGCCTAGAGAGGCAGATCAATGCTTTGAAAGTGCACACTACAATGGTGTGAAAATTTTTCCCATCTTCCTGATATCTTTTATATTTTCATATTTGTCAGACTTACCCAAAACCCTAATCCAAAATACAGTTTTTGAATGGTAATTTCATTTATTGAAGGAAAATGTTATTCAACACCAACTGGCCCTGTGTAAAATAGTAATTGCCCCCTTAATTACTCATTCAATCAATGAACCAAATTTAATTGATAATTGTGATCAATTAGACTAGACACAATCAGAGTTAATTACTGCCAATCCTGTTGAATCTAACAGAACCCTAATAGAACTTTTCAAGATAGGTGCAGTTGGCTAAAAGGTCTCTACAAGCAGCACAGTATGCCGTGG
Source organism: Mixophyes fleayi (assembly GCF_038048845.1). NCBI lineage: Eukaryota > Metazoa > Chordata > Amphibia > Anura > Limnodynastidae > Mixophyes > Mixophyes fleayi. The sequence continues at coordinate 134,263,465 of NC_134405.1, read as the reverse complement.
TCAAAAGAAATTTCAGAAGAGATTAGAAAGAAAGTTATCGAAATATATATTTCTGGAAAGGGTTACAAATCCATTTCTAAGGTTCTGGGACCCCAGCAAACTACAGAGAGAGAAAATGGAGAAAACGTGGAACAGTGGTGAATCTTCCCAGGAGCGGCTGGCCGACCAAAATTCCAACAAGAGCGCATTAACGACTCATCAAGGAAGTCACAAAAGGACTCAGATGATCATCTAAGGAACTACAGGCTTCGTTCACCTCAGTTAATGTCAGTGTTCATGATTCCACCATAAGAAAGAGACTGGGAAAATGGTAGCCATGGGAGAGTTGCAAGGCAAAAACTACTGCTGACCAAGAGAAACATAAAGGCTTGTCTTACATTTGCCAAAAAAACACATTGATGACCCCAAAGCATTTTGGATAATTGTTCTGTGGGCTGACGAGTCAAAAAAATGTAATTTTTTGGAAGACATGCATCCATGTCTCTTGCACAAGAGCAAGTCCACTTCTGGCTCAAAAGATGCAAAATTAAGGGTTTGGAGTGGCCTAATCATAGTCCTGAATTGAATCCAATTGAGATGCTGTGGCAGAACCTGTGGGCAGTTAATGATTGAAAGCCCTCCAATGTAGCTGAATTAAAGCAATTCTGCAAAGAATAATGGGCCACTTTATCGAAAGTGTTTGGTTGCAGTTGTTGCTGCTAAAAGTGACACAACCAGTTATTAAGTTTAGAGTGGCAATTAATTTTTCCCATGGGTTGTATAGGTGTTGGATAACGATTTTTTCTTCAATAAATGAAAACACCATTTAAAAACTGTTTTATGTATTTACTCTGATTGTCTTTGTCTTATATTCAATTTTGTTTGAGGGTTTGAAACAATTACATGTGACAAATATGCAAAAATAGTAGAAATCAGGAAGGGGGCAAAAACTTTTTCACACCACTGTATGTACAGTAGTGGCAGACACCCATATATTAAGCACAACCTTTGTAGATGCGACCTAAGTTGTAAAATGCGGCTTAATGCTAAAGTAGGATGCCAACAAGACTGAGGTCCCCTTGCAATAGCAGCAACAGGCTATGGCAGGCTGGGCTGGTAACACTATACCAGGGAGATCCAGTGTGGGAGCAAGTACCTATCGCTCTATCAGAGTGTTTAATTTTTCCAGTTGGGCTACTTCAGTACCGAAGAATGAAGATTCCTTACGGATTTTGGTGAATAATAAAGTGGTAAATGAGGGTTTTGTGTATTCACTTAAAATAAAATATTAAAATATTTGGGACAAAATATATTGAGCTGCGATTTGCCTTTTTCAGCAATTTTCTCAGGTGAGTTTGAACCCGCAATGAAACTGCGAGTTGATAGTAAATCGTCAGTAAAGTGATATAACCAAAATAGACACACTATAAATCGCCGTCTCTACTCTTGGCCACTCTAAGAATACAAGTCACCATATGTATGAAGCTGTGATTTTGCAAACTCACCTGAGATTGCTATGAAAATCGCCAAAAAACAGCAAACTGCTTTGGATAGGCGAGATTAGCAAACATATCAGGTTTCCACTGCTGGGCAATGTTAACATGACAGAGGGCACAATGAAAGTTTTAATTATGCGGGTAATCATGATTTCTTGTTTAGAGGGGCAAAATTATTATTAATTATCTTACGGGGGCCAAATTATTTTATGGCGTGATAGGTGTTTCAAAATCGACACAATTCGCCAGAGATTGGATTTTGGAGTCTCAAAATCACAAGTTAATACATATGGAGACTTTGCACATAAAATCACTGCCAATCTCAAGCGATCTGCAGCGATTTGAAATCGCTGGAAAAATAAATTGCTCTTTCATACATTTACCCCTTGGTGTCTGTCTCTTCACCCCTACCATTTATAGGTACTTTTGTGGCTGCCAGGGCATACTAGTGCTGTTGGTTGTGCAAGTCCCAAGCAGTCCATAGCTGCCATGGGTTGCTAATACTTCCACAACCATACTTGATAATTTCCTGACTATTACCCTTTTCAACACGTGGCTGGCTTACCCTGAGGAAGGACGCACGTCTTTAGTTGGCAGAATTGCTCTAGGGAAGTCTGCCTCATGCTGACCAGGCTTGGTCTGGAATCACATTATTCTAGGGGAACCCCACAGTACAGGTCCAATTGTTATAGTGTGACCATTCCAGCCTGACATAGCCTAGTATTAGTTGCTGCTTGTACAAGGGGAGACACTGCTTGTACTTGTTGTAGTGGTAACCAGCTTAAGCTATAGCTATTTACTTATTGTAGGGGGGAGCATACATTTAACAAAAAAAGAAAAGAAAGAAAACTGAACTATACAGTTGATTGCTGTATCTTTACTCTGACCACGTTAAGATACTCCTACATCATATTTACACTTTGAATATTTTGAGTTGCATGTAAAAAACACACACACAAGGTTGCAATTTTGGTCCCACAATTTTACACTGATGTTCAGGAAGCACATTTGCCATCTACTCCAAATTAGGCCCTTAATCTGCTTGTTTCCACCAATAGAATGTTTTCAGTTAATAAATGCACATTTATGGTGGAGGTGGTGGCTGCCCCAATTATATACATACAAAGAACAGCGCTGTGGATTGAAAAGTATCCTAATAGAAAATAGGTTTGGAGGATTTTTAAAATACTATATGAAAATGATAGGTCTCAAAATTAAAATCATTTAATCGGTGATTAAATAAATACAATAAAAAACAACATGTAAAAAATAAAATATAAAACACAATAAAAACAATAAAAAATATCATGAAAACAAATTATATAATATAGTGGTGAGGTGTGAAAGGACTCCAGTATAAATTCCAGCACTATAGATCAAGCAAGATCAAAACACAGTCCAAAACAAATCTACTACAGAAATAGTCTCCTGAGAAATCCACATGTAGCACAAATTAAGGAAACCAATATCCCCACTTGAGGTGTATAAGTGCTTTGTACTAGATCCCACTAGATGATAGAAGAGACAAAGTTCCTGTCCTTAGTTGATATCCGACATCAAACTTTCCAGACTTTAGTGTCCTGTATCATTCCTTATTAGGACAACCAGTCAAGGTACCGACGATAAAGGAAAAAATAGGCTTCTTACCAGTTTAAAATTATTAAAAACCCTCCAGAGGGATAAACCTGTGTATTAGTCCATGATATCGCGGACAATCACCCGTAGAGTTATCCGCCGTCACTGCCTGGTGTATCGTATATCTGCGTCTGGTATATAACGGGGAAAGGGTCTGCTCCAATTGTCTCCTATGGGCTAATAGTTTTATTTTTTATTTTAGCAAGGGTATAGTATTGGTGTAGAAGAATGTGAACCTGCCCTGTTTATGTGTCTTGTTAAAACTTACAATGCTGCTTTCCCATTATAAGGTAATTTACATTAATGGAGCATGCTCTGAAAATGTTCTGGAAGTTTGGTCCAATTGGTTGGATAATCCCTGAACAATTGCTACCATATACCTGCATAACGTACAAGCTGTACATGACTTTTTAAACTTCTCATTAGAGTGTGTGTGGGTGTCTTCCTGACTGGTGTTGGGTTTATGTGATGGGTGTAATTCGGTGTTTTAGGTTTGTGTTGTATTTATTAATTTGTTGTCACTCTCTTCCCTAAAGAAATATATGTCTTTCAACCAATAAAGAGAAATAAACTATTCACGGTATGGAAAAAAACCTTGAGCAAATTTTGTGAATAGCAAACAGCCACATGTCCAGAACATGCAGCCC